>NC_083407.1:67426748-68026748 GCF_020745735.1 Hemiscyllium ocellatum
GCACTATTAATTCATCTATTTTGTTGTGAATGCTTTGTGCATTTAAACATAGCCTTTTAGCTTGAAACCATTTCCTCTGAAGTTAACTTAATCTTAATGTTTAATTGGAATACTGCTGGCTTATATAAAATGTGGGACCAACAACTAGAATGGAGGGGAGAAATTTCAACAAAGTGAAAGCACAGACAATTTTGGATGGAGGCCCTAAAGACTTCCAGTCCATGCCTGATGACATCCCTTATCTAATTAATGGATAAGCTAACCATCAATTGTATCATAGTACAGGGGTACTACAGTAGTACAGGTCATCATTCAAATCAAAAAGGAACAATCACATTGCTGGGAGTGTATTATAAACTTCCTAATAGTCGATGAGAAACAAAGAAGCAGATATATATACAAATTTGAAGCATGGTCAATTCACCTAATCTGCACCTGGGAGGAAACCGGAGTACCCGGAGGAAACCCATGCAGACACGGGAAGAATGTGCAAACTCCACACAGACAGTTGCCTGAGGCGGGAATTGAACCCGGGTCTCAGGCGCTGTGAGGCAGCAGTGCTAACCACTGTGCCGTCCATAAATGTTAACTCTTTCTCTCCATAGCTAATTTCTGTTTTGCTTCAGATTTCCAGCATCCACAGATCTTTGTTTTAATTTAGGTTCTATTTTAGTAATGATGAGGTGGTGCTGGTGTTGGACTGGGTGGACAAAGTTAAAAATCACACAACACCAGGTTATAGTCCAACAGATTTATTTGGAAGTACTAGCTTTGGGAGTGCTGCTCTTTTATCAAGTAGCTTTCTGACGAAGGAACAGTGCTCTGAAAGTTTGTACTTCCAAATAAACCAGTTGGACTATAAACTGGTGGCGTGTGATTTTTAGTTATTTTAGCAAGGCTGTTTGAGACTTACTGTTATGCAAATAGATATGATTAATTAATAACTTTTATCTTTTTTGAGCTATTAGTGACAAATCATAACAGGTTGATTTTAATATGATAAAATTTTATGTTGAGTTTATGATTTAGGTGAATTTTGGTAACAAGACCCGTGAATTCAGATTTGTAAGAGGGAAGCCACATTTGAAGATTCATTCAACATTTTTGATGTGGTAATGAGGAGGATGAATTAGGGAGAACCAATGGATTTGATGCATTTGGATTTTCTTTAAAAAAATTGGGTAATATATTTATTTAGACTGAGGATTGATAAGCAGAGGATACTAATAGCAAGAATAAAAGGGCCAAGTTAGGTTACTAGGTTTTAAACTAGAGAGGTAATATAGGTATCAGTGCTCGGTTCAGTCCCCTACAATGTAACTCAATGAATTAGATAGGGGAACTAAAGTAATATGTTCAGTTTGCTGATGATGCAAAGTTAGGTGAAT
The DNA here is from genome assembly GCF_020745735.1 of Hemiscyllium ocellatum. Taxonomy (NCBI): domain Eukaryota; kingdom Metazoa; phylum Chordata; class Chondrichthyes; order Orectolobiformes; family Hemiscylliidae; genus Hemiscyllium; species Hemiscyllium ocellatum. The sequence continues at coordinate 67,428,137 of NC_083407.1, forward strand.
TTAAAAAAAAAGTGGCTAGTGAGATCACTGATGCTTTGGTTTTAATTATCAAAATTTCTTCGATTCAGGAAAGATCCTGTTAAATTGGAAGGAAGTAAACCTAATTCCTTTATTCAAAGAGTAAGGAAGACAGAATGCAGGAAAGTACAAGTCAGTCAACCTAACAGGGAAATGTTGGAAACTATTACCAAATAACTTATTTTGGGTCACTTAGCTGAATTCCAGGTAGTCAGGCAGAATTCACAGGCTTTTATTGAAAGGAAATCATGCTTACCAATCAATTAGCACGCTTTGAGGAACTAACACATGCTGTGAATAAACAGAAACAAGTGAATGCGCTGTACTTAGATTTCCAGAAGACATTTGATAAAATGCTAGATAAAAGCTTACCGCAGAAAATAGAAGTTCATGGTGTAGTGGGTAACATATTGGCATGGATAAAAGATTGGTTGGCTAATGAAGAGCAGAAAGTAGGTATAAATTTTCAGGTTGGCAACAAATATTGTGCTACCAGGATTGATACTGGGTCTTTGCTTACAATGTATATAAATTACTTGGATAAAGGAACACAAGGTACGGTTGTTAAAATTTACTGATGACATAAAGAGGTAGCAAAGTAAATTGTGGAAAGTGCATAAGGATGCCTCAGAGGGATATAGAAAGGTTAAGTCAGTGGTCAAGGATGAAGTATAATGTGTTAAAATGTGAAATAGTCCATTTTTGCAGGTGGAACCAAAAGAAAACACATTAGCTGTATGATGAGAGATTGCAGAGCTCTGAGGAGCAGAGGGATCTGGACGTCCTAGTGCACAAATCACAAAACGTTAGCACATAGATACAGCAAGTAAATATGAAAGGTAATACAATGTCATAAGTTATTTTGAGGGGGATCAAATTCAAAAGTTTGGGGAGGGTTCTGCTATACTTATTTAGGGCACCGGAGACCATATCTGGAGTAGTTGGCATAGATTAGTCACCTTGTTTAAGAAAGCAAGTAAATGCATTACATACAATTCAGAGAAGGTTTACTGGACAACCTCGAATGAGTAAGTTTTATATGAGGAACGTTTGAACAGGCTAGGTTTATATCCACTGCAGTTTGGAAGTGAAAGGGGCAACTTGATTGAAATATAAAAGAACCGGAGGAGTATTGATAAGGTAAATATGGGTTTCCGAGCTTAAAAATCAGCAGTCACCTATTTAAAACAGAAATGAGATGTCATTTTCTTCTCACAGATGGTCAAGAATGTTTGAAACACGCTTCCTGAAAAGGGGTGGAAGCAGAGTCCTTGAATATTTTTAAGACGGAGATAGATAGATTCATGTCAATCAAGAGATTCAGATGTTATTGGGGTAAGTAGGAATGCAGATGTGAGGTTACAAACATATCAATAATGATCTTAATGAATGGCAGAGCAGACTCAGGAGGGTAAGTGGCATATTGCTGCTTCTTGTTCGTATGTCTGTAAAAATATGCCATGAGAAAGCAAGGAGGCTGAAAGAAGATTAAGAAAGGATTGGACAGGAATATGGCAAGTGGAATACAACACTGGAAAATTTGAATTGATTAGTGTTGGTTAAAAATAGATGAGAAAAATATTTATCAAATATTTGGAAGATTGAAAAATGTTATCCACAGGGATGTGCATATTACTGTATTCAGATCAGAAAGTTAACATGCATGTACAGACAGCAATTAAGGTAGCAAGCAGTACAATAGCCTTAAGTTCAAAGATATTTGAGTAGAAGAGTCAAGAAGTTGTACCGCCATTACATTCAGTGTTGGTGTGCTCACACATGGACCACTTGTGGAGTTTTGGAGTAATTTCTAAAGTACAGTATGCTTATCGCTGTGAGCATGGAAGATGCCTCAAGGGCATGTGCGCTTGGGACCTGAAATTTTGGGGGTGCAAGCTCTGAAGCAACAACGGCCACCACAAAGCTTTGCACCTTTCCTGGTCTCTCAGGTCCCCTCATGCAACTGCCTGCTTTGTAATACATCGCCTCTACCACCCCATACTCACCTTCCTCACTGACGGATCTAAACAATTTTCAAGCCTCACAATAGGAAAAGCATTTGAGAAGTCCTGCTGTAAGTGGTACATTTCTTTTAATTGTGTAATTATCAATTTTCAGATACATGAGAATTTTTTTCTAACCTCTGTCTTCCTATCCCTCTTACTGCCATCTATGAATTCCCAAATTAAAGGGTTTCCATTGAAAGGGCCAAAATATGAAGTTGAGCCTCTTAGCAGCAAGTTCAGGAGAGAGGAATTCTGTGACTGGAGAAGCAGGCAACAGCAGGACAAGAGAGGTACTGATGTAAGGGCTGCAGTTGCTGTTCTAAACAGCGCTCAGTGGAAGAGGTTACTGGTAGGCCACAGGTTAACAAAAAGCCTAGCTGGATGCATCCTGGCTGGCCACTCTACCAACCTGGTGAAGTCACCTCAAAGGTTCAAAAAAAGTGTTGGAGGGGTTTGGAATTGTATGAGAGAATGGGCACATGGGAAGAACAACTTCAGGTACTTGGCTAATTGAAGATAAAGGATGGGAAAAAACTTGTGGTTATAAGAACTGCTCCTTGAGGTATTTTCAGTGTTGGAGCGGACTTCCTCGAATTCTAAGAGTAGTAATTACTATTTTTAAGGTGCTCCATGGTTTTGGAACTTTGTGGGAAAAAAGATCAAAACAATGGCACTTTAAAAAAGAGGAAGAGACACAAAAGCAGAGACCAAATGGGACTGATTCAAATGCTGTTGACTGACCCAGCAGTGTATCTGCATAACTGCTGCTTTTGCTATTTGGTTTCAAGTATCTCTGGACATAGGAGTTTGTTCTAAGAAAAATAAACAAACCATGAAATTTACAGCTGACCTTGGAGAAACATGGGGTAACTCATAGCAGGGGAACAGTTAAGCTAGTTTTTAAGTATAATCTTACTGTTTCCGTAAATCTACAATAGTGAGTAGAGTGAGTTCTTTTTTGATTTGTTTTTATTGAGATCTGTCTCTTGATTAAACTTTAAAAATATAAACCATTGTACTTAGCTAGCCTGGAGCAGTGTTGTTTGGAGCAGTTATACAGTACTTTCTTCTGGGTCTGTAGATTGTTAAGGTGCAAAGATGACTTTTAGTAGAGTGATATGCTCTTCCTGTTGTATGTGAGAGATTAGGGACTGTTACCATGTTACTGATGATTAAGTCTGCAGTAAGTGTGTTTGATTGTTAATCCTATCGGATTGCATGGATCAACTGGAGTGGCAGTTAAAGGCAACAAAGAATTTACAGGAGGGAGGAGTGTGATGGATAGTTGTTACAAGAAGGGAGATAAACCGAAGATACAGTAAAGTAGATGGGTGACCTACAGGAGAGGTAGGAAAGGGAGGCAAGGAGTGCAGGAGTCTCCTGTGGCTATCCCCATCTCAGATAAGTTTGCTGTTTTGTAAAATGTAGGGGTGATAGGTTCTCCGGGGAACGTAGCACTGACAGCCAGGTTTCTGGCACTGAGATTGGTAGTGAGGGGTATATCAGATTCCAAGCAATCGATTGTGATAGGGGACTCCCCAGTCAGAGACACATATATTTCTGCAGCAGACATTGAGACATCAGAATGGTGTGCTGCTTCCCTCGTGCCAGGATCAAGAATATTTTGGAGAGGGTGCAGAATATTCTCATAGGGGAGAGGGACCAGCAGGAGGTCATTGTACCCATTGGAACTAACAACACGGGAAAGGAAAAGGATGATATTCTGAGGAGAGAATATAGGAAGTTAGGCAGGAATTTAAAAAGTAGCTCCTGGAGGATAGTAATATCTGGATTACTCCTGGTGCCATGAGCTAGTGAGGGTACGAATAGGAGAATACAGATGAATGCATGTCTGAGGACTGGTGCAGGGTAGATGGGTTCACATTTTTAGATCATTGGAATCTCTTCTGGGATAGAAGTGACCTGTATAAGAAGGATGGATTGCACTTGAATTAAAAGGGGACTAATATACTGGAGAGGACAGTTGCTACAGCTGCTCAGAAGGATTTAAACTAGTAAGTGGGACAGGGGCAACCCAGGGCGATAATGAGGAAAGAGATCAGTCTGAGACTGGCACAGCTGTAAAAAGGAGCAAGTCAATAAGCAGGCAGGAACAAAGCAGAGAATGAGGTAGGATTGTTAAATTAAACTGCACTTATTTCAATGCAAGAGGCCTAACAGAGAAGGCAGATGAATGCAGGACATAGTTAGGAACATGGGACTGGGATATCATTGCAATTACACAGACATGGTTCAGGGATGGACAGGACTGGCAGCTTAACGTTCCAGGGTATAGATGCTATATAGAAAGGGGGAACAAGAGAAGAGGGGGAGTGGCTTTTTTGATAAGGGGTATCATTACGACTGTACTTAGGGAAGATATTCCTAGGATTATGTCCAGGGAAGTTATTTAGGTGGACCTGAGAAAGATGAAAGGGATGATCATTTTATTAGGATTGTACTAAAGACCCCCCCCAATAGTCAGCAGGAAATTGAGAAACAAATTTGTAAGGAGATCCGAGTTATCTGTAAGAATAACAGGATGGTTATGGTAGGGGATTTTAACCTTCGAAACACAGACTGGGACTGTCATAGTGTTAAAGATTGAGAAGGAGAGGAATTCAAGTGTGTACAAGAAAATGTTCTCATGCAGTATGTGAATGTACCTACCAGAGAAAGTGCAAACCTTGACCTACTCTTGGGAAATAAGGAAGGGCAGGTGGCTAAGGTGTCAGTGGAGGAGCACTTTGGGGCCAGTGACCATAATTCTATTAGTTTTTAAATAGTGATGGTAAAGGCTAGACCGGATTGAATAGTTAAGGTTTCAGATTGGAATGAAGCCAATTTTGACAGTATTAAGCAAGAAGTTTCAACAGTTGATTAGGGATAGACGTTCACTGGTAAGAGATGGCTAGAAAATGGGAAGCCTTAAAAAATGAGATAACAGGATCTCATGGAATAAAGGGAGAATTAGCCATTTGGATGCAGAACTGGCTTGAAGGTAGAAGACAGAGGGTGATGGTGTAGGGTTGCTTTTCAGCCTGGAGGACTGCAACCAGCAGTGTGCCATGAGGATTGGTGCTGGATCCGTTGCTTTTCATCATTTATATGAATGATTTGAATGTGAACATAGGAGGTATGGTTAGTAAATTTGCAAATGACACCAAAATTGGAGGTTCAGTGGACAGCAAAGAAGGTTATCTCAGAGTACAACAGGATCTTGATCAGATGGGTCAATGGGCCGAGGAATAGCAACTGGAGTTTAATTTAGATAAATGTGAGGTGCTGCATTTTGGAAAGGCAATTCAAAGCAGGACTTATATACTTAATGGTAAGGTCCTGGGGAGTGTTGCTGAACAAAGAGACCTCAATGTGCAGGTTCACAGTTCCTTGAAAGTACAGTCACAGGGAGAGATGACAGTGAAGGCAGCATTTGGTTTGGTTTCCTTTATCGGTCAATGCAGCGAGTTGGGAAGTCATGTTGTCACTGTACAGGACATTAGTTAGGACACTATTGGAAAGATGTTATGAAACTTGAAAGGGTTTAGAAAAGACAAGAATGCTCCCCTAGTTGGTGTTTGAGCTATAGGGAAAGGCTGAATGGACTGGGGCTATTTTCCCTGGAGTGTCAGAGGCTCAGGGGTGACTTTATAGAGATTTATAAAATCATGAGGCCCATGGATCGGGTAAATAGACAAGGTCTTTTCCCTGGCGTGGGGAGTCCAAAACTAGAGGACACAGGTTTAAGATGAGAGGGGAAAGAGTTAAAAGGGATCTAAGGGGAACTTTTTCACACAGAGGGTTGTGCATATATAGAATAAGCTGCTAGAGGAAGTGGTGGTGACAAGTACAATTACTACATTTAAAAGTCATCTGAATGGGTATATGAATAGGAAGGGTTTAGAGGGATATGAACCAAATGCTGCCAAATGGGACTCGTTTATTTAAGATGTCTGTTCGGCATGGACAAGTTGGACCAAAGAGTCAGTTTCCATGCTGTAAGTCTTTACGACTCTATGCTCCAAATAAACTCATCAATCATATTAATAATTGATTAAAAACTATAACCATACGTTTACCTGTAATCTATAATCATTACAAAATGTTCAGATATTGGAGGTGGTGGTGTGCTTCAGATGACAGAGGGAATCTGTGTTACTCTGGTAATATGCACTTTTACATACATGCTGCAGTCTGATTCATTTGGAACGTGGTAGCAAAGGCCTCCAATTTTCTTTCCATCATGTCTGACAGGGTTTCTCCCTCTCTTACCTCCAGCCATTGGCATTTGTTGGAAGGATTTACAGGCTGACAGTCAAGCTGTTGATCACACCTTTCTTGACCATCAAGCAGGACTTCAATTTGGACCTTCTCACTGAGGGGCGAGGAGAGTATGCATTCTGCTTACATTTAATACCTCATGTGGTCAGAAGAGGGGTTAAAAAATAAATGGTGTGCAGGTATAAGCAAACTGTTAGTGAACCTTAACATGGTATATGATCAAGAAAGGTTTACTAACAGATTTCTGGCATGAGGGAATGTTTTTTATGTGGAGAGACTGAGCAGAACAGGCCTATACCCTCTAAAGTTTAGAAGAATAAATATGATCTAACTGAAACATGAGATCTTCTTGAGGCTTTAGGGCAGCACGGTGGCACAGTGGTTAGCACTGCTGCCTCACAGCGCCAGGGACCTGGGTTCAATTCCCGCCTCAGGCGAATGACTGTGTGGAGTTTGCACATTCTCCCCGTGTCTGCGTGGGTTTCCTCCGGGTGCTCCGGTTTCCTCCCACAGTCCAAAGATGTGCAGGTTAGGTGAATTGGCCATGCTAAATTGTCCGTAGTGTTAGGTAAGGGGTACATGTAGGGGTATGGGTGGGTTGCGCTTCGGCGGGTCGGTGTGGACTTGTTGGGCCGAAGGGCCTGTTTCCACACTGTAAGTAATCTAATCTAATCTAATCTAAAACTTATCAGGATAAATGTTGACAACCATGTGGAGAGGGACAGAAATAACCCTGCTTTCGTTGTTCTTGAAGAGAAACCACTACAATTCTTAGTGACACATACAGTAGCAGAAATGGGATATAGCTACCAAACATTAGCTGGTAATAACAGAAATCATCTCCAATCCATTTATTACAACTGCATCTCTTTTCTCAGTCACAATACATCACCTTACAAACGACATGTAAGTGATGTAGCTTACACCATCAAGAAAAGTGAAGATCCAGAGGTCTGAGAAAAATGAATCAACAAAGGGACAAGGAAAAAAAGCTGCAAAAAGTAAATACGAGAAAAAAAAGCTTTGAAAAAAGCATTAAGGCTAATTGAAAGAGTTTTGTACATTAAAAAGTAAAAAAAAGAGTGGCTGATGATAATATGGATCAATTAACGATAGACAGTGATGATATGTTAACCGACAATAACGTAATGGCAGATTTATGAAGCCAGTATTTTGCATCCATTTTCACAGCAGAAGAGGAGGATAAAACTAAAGGTGGAAGGAAAATTAAAAATAAATCAAGTGGAGGAATTTATTAGATTCAGTATAAGTAACAAAATGGTAATGGAGAAATTAACGAGATTCAAAATAGATAAATCTCTAGGACCTGGTAGTTTCTACTCCAACATATTAAAATAGTAGGTGAAAGAATTGCAGAAGTGTTAATCATATTCTTTCAAAGCTCTCAGTTCAGAAAATGTACCCTTAGATTAGAAATTCGCCAACATCACTATTACTTAGGAAATGTAGGGGGGCAAATATAGGCCTGTCAGTTGTGGAACAGCTGCTAGAGTCTGTCAATCGCGACAGAGTACTAGAGGCACATTAACAATTTATGAATTGATCAGAGACAGCCAACATAGACTTGCAAAACACAAATCACAGAATCATAGGATGGAATTTTTGCCACAGAGTAGGGACTGCGTTGATTTCTGATCAGAAACTCACCTTCAGGGAAAAACTAATGAGGAGTTTAGATTTTTATGTGAGTTAGCTGTTAATTGCCATGATGATGATGGGTTCCCTATTCAATTAAAGGCTAAAAGTGAGTTCTTGAAGTTGAAGAGTCAGAAGCCTCACTGCACCTGAATACAGTACAGAATTAGTAACTAGGATGGCACCTCAACAAGGATTTGCCTTCTCAATTGCTTAATCAAAAAAAACATCTGTGAGGGCACTACTGTGAGGTTGGGTGAGAGAGGAGGTGAGGTGGCCACTTTCACATTACTTTTCAGCTATGTTCCCATTCATGCAGATAGGGAAGGTCTGTAGACTGCTCAGCAGCTTGGCATGTCAGCCTTGTGCTGAGTGCTTAACGCTACACAGTTGATTTGCCATCTCCCCCCACCCCCCAATCTATTCATTAAGGGAGGCTGCAGGCTGACTGGAAAATCTCATTTGCCCTCCTAAATCTAACATAAACAAGACTCTTAATTATCTGTCTGCCTTGAGGTTGGGCATTGCAAGGAATGGTGACCCATATTTTGTGCCTTCTCTCATTGCTTTATGAATTTTACAAGGTCTCAAAATTCAGGACATATAGCAAGCTTTTGTTCGATTTCTGCATTTCACCCCATTCCATAGCCTTTTTCCACAGCCGTGTAATTATTTTTTCTCAAGTATTTAATCAATTTGGTTTGGAATGTTACAGTATAAAACTGCTTCTTCTATCTTTCAGATACTGGATGCAGAGAACGGTTTCCTCATGTTCCTTCTGGTTCTTTTGCCAATCACCTTAAATCTGTCTATCATAATTAGAACACAGAACAGTACAGTACAGGCCCTTCGGCACTCAATGTTGTGCTGATCTTATATCCTACCCTAGATCAAACTAACTTACATACCCTTCATTTTACTACCATTCAAGTGCCTATCCAAGAGTCGCTTAAATGTTCCTAATGTATGTGATGCTAAGACCACTGCTGGCAATGCATTCCATGCACCCACATGTAAAGAACTGACCTTTGACGCGCCCCCTAAACCTTCCTCCAATCACTTTAAAATTATGCCCCCTTGTGATAGCCATTTCTGCCCTGGAAAAAAAGTCTCAGACTATTCATCCTATCTGTACTTCTCTATCCAGGCACCTCTTATCCAGCTTCACTCCAATGAGAAAAGCCCATCTCCCTCAACCTTTCTTCAGAAGACATGCCCTCCAGTCCAGGCAGCTTCCTGGTAAATCTCCTCTGCACCATCTCTAAAGCTTCCACATCCTTCCTATAATGAGGCAACCAGAACGGAACACAATATTCCAGGTGCAGTCTAACTAGGTCTATAGAGCTGAAGCATAACCTCGCAGCTCTTACGCTCAATCCTCCCACTAATAAAAGCCAACAAATCATACGCCTTCTTAATAACCCTATCAACTTAGGTGGCAACTTTGAGGAATCATGGACATGGACCCAAAGATGCCTCTGTGACACCACACTGCCAAGAATCCTGCCTTTAACCCTGTATTCAAATTTAACCTTTTCAAATGAATCACTTCACACTTTTCCAGGTTGAAACTATCTGCCCTTAACAGTTCAGTTCTGCATTCTATGAATGTACTACTGCAACCTACAACAGCCCTCCACACAATCTACCACTTCACCAGTCTTCGTGTCATCAGCAAGTTTACTACCTCACCCTTTCACTTCCTCACCCAAGTCATTTATAAAAGCAGAAGTCAGAGAACAGATCCCTGCAGAACACCACTGGTCAGCAAGCTCCAGGATGAATACTTTCCATCTAGTCCCACCCTCTCTCTTCTATGGGCCAGCCAATTCTGAATCCAGACAGCCAAATTTCCCTGTATCCCATGCCTCCTTACTTTCTCAATGAGCCTACCATGGGGAACCTAATCAAACACCTTGCTAAAATCCATGTACACCACATCCACTACTCTACCTTCAATAATGCGTTTTGTCACATCCTCAAAGAATTCAATGAGGCATGACATGCCCCTCACAAAGCCATGCTGACTATCTCTAATTAAACTATGATTTTCTAAGTGATCATAAACTCTGTTTCTCAGAATCCTCTCCAATACTTTACCCACCACATATGGAAGGCTGACTAGTCTGTAATTTGCAAGATTATCCCTATTCCCTTTCTTGACAATGGGAATAACATTTACCACCTTCCAATCATCTCGTACCACTCCAATGGACAGTGAGGCTGCAAAGACGATCAAAGCATGCCAATCCCTTCCCTCACTTGCTTTTTAGCCTTGGGTATATCCCTTCTGGCCCAGGGGACTTATCTATCCTCATGTTTTTCAAAACTTTCAGCACACCCTCCTTCTTAACACCAACTTGTTTGAACGTATCAGCCTGTTTCATGCTGTCTTCACAAACATCAAAGGTTCCTCTCAGTACTGAATACTAAAGCAAAATATTCATTAAGGACCTCCCCTACCTCCTCCAACTTGAGTCACAAGTTCCGTCCACTATCTTGATCGGCCCTTCCCTTACTCTGGCCATGCTCATGTTCCTCACATAAGTGTAGAATGCCTCAAGGTTTTTTCTTAATCCTACTTGCTAAAGCTTTCTCATGCCCCCTTCTAGCTCTCCTAAATCCATTCTTCAGTTCCTTCCTGGCTACCTCGTAACCCTCTAGAGTGCTGTTTGATCCTTTCCTCCTTAACCTTAAGTAATTCTTGATACTACTGCCATTCAAAAAAGTGATTGTTCTTATATATTCTATTATGTCATGGCTTTGAAAACCTCTGTCAAATTTGTTCTTAAATTTCTGCTACCAAGGAGAATAACCCCACATTATTCAGTCTCTCCACAAATGAAGTCTCTCATTTTTGGGTACCTTTCTAAAATAGTCCTTTCTGCCCCTTCTCTAAGCCTTTGACATATTGTGGTGATCAGAGTTGAACAAAACACTCAAACTTTGAAATTTTGTTCGATCCATGTCCACTTCACTAATATATCAGAAAGTGTACTTCTCTAATACCAGACTGAGATGCACCAGTGTTCTTTCCTTCCAGTATGAAAAACTACTCCACTACTATTCTCTATGAGCAAATTTTGTACACATACTATTACTGTAACTTTAAAATTTTTTAGCAACTCATTTTGATGTGATCATGATTGACTAATTTCCAAGGAGATCACTAATAAATTGAAGAGAAGGTCTATGAAAGGTTATCTAAATAGACTTCCAGAGAACCATCAATTAACGTCCATAGGGATTATAAGTAAAAATAAGTTGCAATTGGAGTTCGCTTTGGTTAAAAGCTGCTTGCGGGGGTGGGGGGGGGGGCACGGAGGGTTAAAAGTACGTACTCCGCTTGGAAGAAATTGACAGGTCATGTTCCCGAACGATCATTTCAGAGGCCTCATTAGGTTTATTACTGACTTTTACAAAGGAAGAGAGAATTCTATATCCAAGTTATACTTGAAGAAACAACAAGTTGCAAAGGAACATACATCAAGTGAGTGGAATGAACTAAGGTACGTCGGTGAATAGAGAAGTAACAGAGAGATAAAGGGGAGTAAGGAAAACTGAAAGAGTCATGGGAAGATATGGCAGTTGTGCACTATAAATGATGGGCAAAAAGTGAGGATAAAGGAGTAAGACAGGGTAGAAAGGCAATGAAAGGAAAGAAATGTAGGCAGTAAGAAAATGAGAGGATGGGAACTGATGATCAGATCTGCTGTCAAGCAGAAATGTTGCAAGTAAATTGAAGGATTGTAGAATTCATTATCTCCAAAATATGACCTTATCTACGCATCTAACGTACACATAAACGGTAACTTAGTTTGCAGCACAGGTTCAATTCTTGTACTGACTTCAGCTACCATTAAAGTCCCACCTTCTCAACCTTGCTGAGGCAAGGTGACATTCAGATTAAACTACTACCATTCGTCTCTCTCTATTGAAGATGCAGCCATATCACAATTGGGTGCAGAGGTGACTTTACTGTACATATAATTGGCAAACGAATTTCAACGTAGATAAAAGTGAAGTATTTGGTATGAAAATAAAGAGGTTGTATCTTATTTGGCAATTAACAATCTAAATCAAGGAAGAGATATGGGAATAAGGATACATAAATCACAAAACATCGTGACACAGGCCAAAAAGCCCATTACAGAAGCAACCTTGCCTGTGAGGTGATATATTTTGGAAGGTCAAGTCATAGAGTCATAGCGAAGGACAGCACAGAAACAGACCCTTTCGTCCAACTTGCCCATGCTGGCAAGATATTCCAAACCAACCTAGTTCCATTTGCCAGCACCTGACCCATGTCTCCCTAAACCAGTCTTACTCCTATACCTATCCAGATGCCTTTTAAATGTTGTAATTGTACCAGCCTCCACCACTTCCTTTAACACCTCATTCCATATATGCACCACTCTGCGTGAAAAAGTTGCCCCTTAGGTCCCTTTTAAATCTTTCCACTAAACCTTTGCCCTTCAGTTCTGGACTCCCCAACCCAGGGAAAAGACCTTGCCAATTTATTCTATCCATGTCCCTCATGATTTTATAAACCTCTATGGTCACACCTCAGACTCCGAAGCTCCAGGGAAAACAGTCTCAGCCTATTCAGCTTATAGATCAAATCCTTCAACCCTGGTAACATCCTTGTAAATCTTTTCAGAACCCTTTCAAGTTTCACAACACCCTTCGAAAAGGAAGAACAAATTGCATACAATATTTTAACAGTGGCCTAACCAATGTCCTGTATAGCTGTAACATGACCTCCCAGCTCACATATTCAACGTTCTGACCAATAAAGGAAAGCAAGCCAAATATCATCTTCACTATCCTCTTGACTGGCAATTCTACTTTCAAGGAACTATGAATCTGCACTCCAAGGTCTTGTTGTTCAGCAGCACTGCCCAGGACCTTACCATTAAGGGTATAAGTACTGAACTGACTTATCTTTCCAAAATGCAGCACCTCACATTATCTAAATTAAACCCAGCGGCCCATCTGATCAAAATCCCGTTGTACCCTGAGGTAACCTTCTTCATCGTTCACTACACCTCCAATTTCGGTGTTTCAGGTGTCATCTGCAAACTTACTTACCATACCTCCTATGTTCACATCCAAACCACTTATCTAAATGACGAAAAGCAGTGGATCCAGCCCAGATCCTCTTGGCACATCACTGGCCTCCAATCTCAAAATCAACCCTCCATCACCACCCTCTGTCTTTTACTTTTGAGCAGTTCTGCATCCAAATGGCCAGTTCTCCCTGTATTCCATATTATGCAACCTTGCTAACCAGTCTATCATGAAGAACCTTGTCAAACGCCTTGTACTGGTGGAAAATTATACAGTGAATGGCAGGCCCCTAAGAGTATTGACATAGAGGGATTTGGATATTCAGGTCCAAAGATCACTGAAAGTAGCAACGCAGGTACATAAGGTAGTAAAAAAAGGCTTATAGCATGCTTGCTTTTCTTGGAAGGGGCACTGAGTAGAAGGCTAGAGAAATTATGCTGGTGCTTTAAAGAACTTTAGTTAGGCCACACTTGGAATATTGTGTACAGGTGGACTACAGCAGCTCAAGAAGACAGCTCACCAGTACTGTCTCAAGGGCAACTAGGGACTGGCAATAAATGGTGGCCAGCCAGCAACACCCATATCCCACAAAATGAATAAATAAGTAAATAAAGTTCTGGTCACCACACTACTAGAAGGCTGTGGATACATTGGAGAGGGTACAGAAAAGCTCTACCAAGCTTCGCCTCGTAAGGGGGATTTTAACTATGAAGAATGGTTGGATAAGCTGCGTTTTTTTCACTGGAACGCAGAAGGTTGAGGGGCGACATAACAGAGGTTTATACAGCAGAAAGTATGAGGCTTTTTCCCAGTTTGGAGGGGTGAATTATTATTGAACATTGGTTCAAAACGTGAGGAGGGCAAGTTAAAAGAGATGTGCAAGGCAAATTTTTTTCACACAAAGGGTGGTGAGTGCCTGGAATGTGTTGCCAGAGTGGTGGTGGAAGCAGACACAATAGCAGCATTCAAGAAGCACGTGGATGAATACATGAACAGAAATGGACTGGAGGGATACAGATCCTGTGAGTGAAGACAGTTTTACAATCGAAGGGCAAAATGTGGCAGTACAGGCTTGGAGGACCAAAGGGCCTGTTCCTGTGCTGCATTGTTCTTTGTTTGCATTTAGAGGGAACAAAGAATAAGCAAAGACATATTGCTAAACCTGTATTGAACCTTTGTTAGAACACACTTGGAGCAACATCTACAGTTCCTTATACAATATTATAAATGGGATATGGAAGCACTGGAAAGTGATCAATTTAGATTAGAAGGACGATATCAGACTGCAAGACTTTTCTTTTAAATTTGTTCAAGGTAAGTGGGAATCGCTAGCCGGGCCAGCATTTATTGCCCCTCCCTAGGTTCCCATGAAAAGGTTAAGGGGGGTGGCCTTCTTAAACAGAGGTAGTAGAGGTCATGGGTTTGAAAGGTTCTGTCGGATAAGTGGGCGGCATGGTGGCACAGTGGTTAGCACTGCTGTCTCACAGCACCTGAGACCCGGCTCAGGCGATTGACTGTGTGGAGTTTGCACGTTCTCCCCGTGTCTGCGTGGGTTTTCTCCGGGTGCTCCGGTTTCCTCCCACAGTCCAAAGATGTGCGGGTCAGGTGAATTGGCCATGCTAAATTTCCCGTAGTGTTAGGTAAGGGCAAAAATGTAGGGGTATGGGTGGGTTGCGCTTCGGCGGGTCGGTGTGGACTTGTTGGGCCAAAGGCCCTGTTTCCACACTAAGTAATTTAATCTAAAGCAATGAGACAAATAAAAGAAGCACGTAAAAAGAACAGAGTAATAATTATGTGTGTCTTTAATCTTCATGTTGATTGGACTGATGAAATTGGAATGAGTAGTTATGACAACAAACTCAGAGAGCATTAGAGCTAGTTTTCTACAGTAATATGCCATGGAGCCAACCAGGGAGCAAGCTATCTTGGATCTGGCAATGTTTAATGTTTTTGGGCCAAATAAATGACCCAAAACAAAAAAATCCCCTATAGAACATAATACTCCATTCAAGAATGAGGAACATAGATCAATATTGTGCTCAAATAAAGGGAATTACAATGAAATGAGCATAGAGTTAGCTAAAATGAAGTTGGGTGTATAGTTTAGTGGGTAGTATGTGGGCACAGTGGTTAGCACTGGTTCCTTACAGCACCTAGGATCAATTCCAGCCCTAGAAAATTGTCTGTGTGAAGTTTACATGTTCTCTCTGTGTCTGTGTGGGTTTCCTCTGGGTGCTCCAGTTTCCTCCCACAGTTCGAAGATAAGCAGGTTAGGTGGATTTGACATGGTAAAAATTGTTATGTATTGTACAGAGATGAGCAGGTTAGGGGTTAGCCATTGTAAAAAAAAACCCACGTGTAGTTACAGGGAAGATTAGGTGGGATGCTGTTCGGAATTTCATGGGGCAAATAGCTTCTTTCTGCACTGTAGGGATTTTATGATTAGCAGGAATGACAGTAAGCAAACAATGGCAGATGTTTCAGGAGATAATTCGTGATTCTTGGCAAAAATACCTATCAGTAAGTAGGAAAGATTCTCAAAAGAGGGATTAACCAACCATGGCTAATCAAGGAAGTTGAGAATATTATGTTGAAAGAAAAGGCATATAAGGAGTCCAAAGTTACTGATAACCACAAAGACTGGAATGAATTCAGAATCCAGTAAAGAGAACGAGAAAGATAATAAGAACATAGAAAATAAACGAGGGCAAACTAGCAAAACAAAATAAAACTGACAAGAGTTTCTTTAAGTATGTGAAAAGCCAGTGGTCAAAGTGAATGTAAACCCCTTAGAAAATGAATCTGGGGAGTTTTGGAAACTAGGAAATGGCAGAGGAGTATTTTGTATCATCTTTATGGAGGAAGATACTTTGAATATTTTGCTACTACTAAAGAATACAGAGGAGGAATTAAGTAATGATCCCCATCACAAAAGTAGCAGCATTAGACAAACTGAGACAGTTACTAAATGTAGGTAAATCCTCTGCCTTGATGCCTTACATCCTAGGTTCCTAAAAGAGGTAGCTAGAGTTAGAAGTTGGATTTTTCAAAACACCATTAGATTTTGGAGAAGTACCAGAAGATTGGAAGAATACGAATGTGACACTACTATTCAAAAAGGGAAAGAAACAAAAAGCATGTAATTCTAGGCTGATTAGCTTAAGATCTATTGCACAGAAAACACAGAAAGCTAACACGTGTGTAGCATATAAGGTTAATGGAATAGGTAAAAACAATGACTGCAGATGCTGGAAACCAGATTCTGGATTAGAGTAGTGCTGGAAAAGCACAGCAGTTCAGGCAGCATCCGAGGAGCAGGAAACTCGACGTTTCGGGCAAAAGCCCTTCATCAGGAATACAGGCAGAGAGCCTGAAGGGTGGAGAGATAAATGAGAGGAGGGTGGGGGTGGGGAGAAAATAGCAGAGAGTACAATAGGTGAGTGGAGGTGGAGATGACGGTGATAGGTCAGAGAGGAGGGTGGAGTGGATAGGTGGAAAAGAAGATGGGCAGGTAGGACAAGTCATGAGCTAGAAGTTTGGAACTGAGGTGAGGTGGGGGAAGGGGAAATGAGGAAACTGTTGAAGTCCACACTGATGCCCTGGGGTTGAAGTGTTCCGAGGCGGAAGATGAGGCGTTCTTCCTCTAGGCGTCTGGTGGTGAGGGAGCGGCGGTGAAGGAGGCCCAGGACCTCCATGTCCTTGGCAGAGTGGGAGGGGGAGTTGAAATGTTGGGCCACAGGGTGGTGTGGTTGATTGGTGCAGGTGTCCCAGAAATGTTTCCTGAAGCGCTCTGCTAGGAGGCGAATGGAATGTTGGCTCTTATTTTGAGGGGCTGGAG
The DNA here is from genome assembly GCF_020745735.1 of Hemiscyllium ocellatum. Classification (NCBI taxonomy): domain Eukaryota; kingdom Metazoa; phylum Chordata; class Chondrichthyes; order Orectolobiformes; family Hemiscylliidae; genus Hemiscyllium; species Hemiscyllium ocellatum. The sequence goes on from NC_083407.1 coordinate 67,445,006, forward strand.
TATAACAATAGAGAAGTATTACCGTAACTGTATAAGGTTATCATTAAGACCACATCTGGAGTACTGAGCAAAGTATTGGTCCCCTTATTTAATGAAAAGAAACAATTTCTTTGGAGGTAATTCAGAGAAGGTTCACTACGATGATCCCTGGTATGGATAGACTGTCTTATGAGCAAAGGCTAAACATGCTGGGGCTCTACTCACTGAAGTTCAGAAGACTGAAATGTGATCTCACTAAAACATCTAGAATTCTTGAGGGGCTTGACAGGGTAAACAATGAGAGGATGCCTCCCCTCGGAAGAGTCCAGGACTAGAGTATAGTCTCAGAATAAAGGGGTGCCAGTTTAACACTGAGATGAGAAGGAATTTCTCCTCTCAGATGGTTCAGTGTCTTTGGAACTCCTTTCCACAGACAGCTGTGAGCATAAAAGCTTTGTGTACATTTAGGGCTGTGATAGGTAGATTCTAATCAGTGGGGGAATCAAGGGTTGCAGGGAATGGGCAGGAGAGTAGGTGTGAGGAATGTCAGATCAGTCACGATCCTATTGAATGGCGAAGCTGGCTCAAGTGGCCGAACGGTCTACTTCTGTTCCTATTTCTTATGTCCTTGTAAATGGGATAAACTACTGCCACAATACACCAGTGGTGAAGGCAGGGAATGGTGAAGATGGTGGATGGGTGTCCTTAAAGGTGTTTAGCTCAAGTGTTCTTTAAACTGTACTCATTTATATAAATTGGAAACAGAATCGATCCCTGTGGCACAACATTCATTACATCTTGTCAACCTGAGAATTCATTTATGCTTACTCTCGGCTTCCTAGTAACCAGCCAATCTTCTATCCATGTCAATTTAATACCCCATACACCATAAACTTTCATTTTCTACAATAATCAGTGATGTGGCACAATATTAAATATCTTCCGAAAATCAAAGTGCAACACATCCATCATTTTGCCTTTGTTCACCAAGCTAACTCCTCAAAGAAGTGCAATGGATTGGTTAAACATTATTTCCCTTTCACAAAACCTGTTGACTTTGCCATTTGATTACCTTGAACGTATCTAAGTACCATGCTGCAACTTCTTTAAAAATAACATCCAATATTTAACTGGTTTGTAGTTCCCTGCTTTCTGTCTCCATCCTTTTTTACACGATGCAGTCACAATCTAATGGGATCTTTGCCAAATGAAGGGAGTTTTGGAGAATTAAAGCCAATGAATTAACTACGTTAAAATGCACTTCTTAAAAGATCTTAGGATGAAGTCCATCCAGACCTGGGCATCTGTCATCTTGCATTTTCAACAATTTACTCAGTAGCACTTTCCTCTGATAGTTACAATTTTCCTCAATTCCTCTCTCTTTTCAATATCCTGATTTGTTGCTGCTTTTGGGATATTGCTTATATGCTGTACAGCAAAGATCGATGCAAAATGCCCGCTAAATTCATTGTCATCTCCTTATTTTTCATACTAATTCTGCAGTCTCACTTTTTAAAAAGACCAATGTTCCCTTTGTTAACTCTTTGCTTTTAAAATATTCATTGAAACTCTTACTATCTATTTTTATTTTTCTGGCTCAATTTCCATTACTTTTTGACTATTCTTTCCTTTATTAAAAAATATTCGACTGAATCTTCTAATTTGTCATCTATCTTTGCACAACGATATGCAACTTAGAGAGTAGGGAATGAAGAATACTAAAATAGCTCTTTCCAGGCATATCAGTCCAGTAACATTAACCATGCGGCTGGTGCAGCCACCACCCCCACACTGATGATGTCACTTCCGCCGCAATCACGACCGCTTCCACCGCCACTTCCGCCCCTCACGTGACATCACTTCCCCCCCCCCACATCATCGCTGATGTCATACGCTCAGTGACTGCCGTGTTTGCCACCACTTCTATCCCACCAACGCCACTCACCTGCATTCTGCTGACATGCCCCCGGAGATCCCACTGTCACCATCCCTGCCCCCCAGAACCCCCGAGGGGAACACCATCCCTGCTCATAACTCCACCCCCATTCCCCCTAACACCACGCCCACTCCAATTACAGGCTCCGCCCCCACTCCCAGCTCCACACCCACACCAGATCCCAGCTCTCAGTCCTGCCGAGTTTTCACCATCCCTCCAGACCTCCCCCTCACTGGAGGACGAACGATCAGTCCTCAAAGGAATCACCTTCATCCCCCTCCACATCAATGAATTTAATACACACCGTGACGACGAACACTTCTTCCGCAGCCTCCGCCTCCGAGCTTACTTTCACAATCAGGACTCCAGCCCACTTTCCGAGGACCCCTTCGCCCACCTCCAACACACTCCATCCACCTGGACATTCCGTGCTGGCCTATTACCCGCCCTCAACCTCTTCATTTCCAACTGTTGCCGGGACATTAACCGCCTCAACCTGTCTACCCTCCTCCCCCACTCCAACCTCTCACCCTCGCAACGCGCAGCCCTCCAGTCCCTCACCATCAAGCCAGCAGATGAAGGGGGGGGCGTAGTGGTAGTTTGGCGCACTGACCTCTACACCGCTGATGCCAGACAACTCAAAGACACCTCTTCCTACTGCCCCTCGACCATGACCCCACCCCCATCACCAAACCATCATCTCCCAGACCATACAGAACCTCATCACCTCAGGAGATCTCCCACCCACAGCTTCCAACCTCATAGTCCAGAAACCCTGCACTGCCCAGTTCTACCTCCTTCCCAAGATCCACAAGCCTGACCATCCTGGCTGATCCATTGTCTCAGCATGCTCCTGCCCCACTGAACTCATCTCTACCTACCTCAACACTGTCCTATCCCCCCTAGTCCAGGAACTCCCCATATACGTTCGAGACACCACCCATGCCCTCCACCTCCTCCAAGACTTCCATTTCCCCAGCCCCCAACGCCTCATCTTCACCATGGATATCCAGTCCATCTACACCTCCATACGCCATGACCAGGGCCTCCAACCCCTCCGTTTCTTCCTCTCCCGACGTCCCCAACAGTACCCTTCCACCCGACACTCTCATTCGTTTGGCCGAACTGGTCCTCTTCCTTAACAATTTTTCCTTCGAATCCTCGCACTCCCTCCAGACCAAAAGGGGTAGCCATGGGCACCCATATGGGCCCCAGCTATGCCTGTCTCTTTGTTGGCTACGTAGAACAGTCCATCTTTCGTAATTACACTGGCACCACTCCCCATCTCTTCCTCCACTACACTGATGACTGCATTGGCACCCCTTCATGCTCCCACGAGGAGGTTGAGCAATTCATCAACTTCACCAACACATTCCACCCTGACCTTAAATTTACCTGGACCATCTCTGACACCTCCCATTCCTGGACCTCTCCATCTCCATTAATGATGACCAACTTGACACTGATATTTTTTACAAACCCACAGATTCCCATAGCTACCTGGATTACATCTCTTCCCACCCTAACTCCTGCAAAAATGCCATCCTGTATTGCCAATTCCTCCGCCTCCGCCGTATCTGCTCCCAGGAGGACTAGTTTCATCACAGAACACACTCCTTCTTTAGAGACCGCAATTTCCCTTCTCACGCAGTTAAAGATGCCCTCCAACGCATCTCGTTCACATCCCTCACCTCCGCCCTCAGACCCCACCCCTCCAACCGTAACAAGGACAGAATGCCCCTGGTGCTCACTTTCCACCCTACCAATCTTCGCATAAACCAAATCATCTGCTGACATTTCCGCCACCTCCAAATGACCCCAACACCAGGGATATATTTCCCTCCCCACCCCTTTCCGCCTTCCGCAAAGACCGTTCCCTTCGTGACTACCTGGTCATGTCCACGTCCCGCAACAACCCACCCTCCCATCCTTGCACCTTCCCCTGCCACCGCAGGAATTGCAAAACCTGCGCCCACAACTCCTCCCTCATCTCCATCCAAGGCCCTAAAGGAGCTTTCCACATCCAAAGTTTTACCTGCACATTCACCAATATCATTTATTGTATCTGTTGCTCCTGATGTGGTCTCCTCTACACTGGGGAGACTGGACGTCTCCTAGCAGAGCGTTTTAGGGAACATCTCTGGAACACCCGCACCAATCAACCACACCATCCTGTGGCCCAACATTTCAACTCCCCCTCCCACTCTGCCAAGGACATGGAGGTCCTGGGCCTCCTTCACCGCCGCTCCCTCATCACCGGACGCCTGGAGGAAGAACGCCTCATCTTCCACCTTGGAACACTTCAACCCCAGAGTATCAATGTTCACTTCAACAGTTTCCTCATTTCCCCTTCCCCCATTTCACCCCAGTTCCAAACTTCCAGCTCAGCACAGTCCCCATGACTTGTCCTACCTGCCTATCTTCTTTTCCATCTATCTAGTCCACCCTCCTCCCTGACCTATCACCTTCATCCCCTCCCCCACTCACCTATTGTACTCTATGTTACTTTCTCCCCAACCCCACCCTCCTCTCATTTATCTCTCCACTCTTCAGGCACTCTGTCTGTATTCCTGATGAAGGGCTTTTGCCCGAAACATCGATTTTACTGCTCCTTGGATGCTGCCTGAACTGCTGTGCTTTTCCAGCACCACTAATCCAGAATCTAGTAATTAACTTGAAGCCAAATCTTGAAAGATTTGCAGTCACGGTTTTTGTCACGTCATATGCCACAAGAGAGGAGCATAAGCACTTTTCATGTTTAAAACCAGTTTTAGAGTCGCTTCTCACACTGTCAGTCTGAAAATTCACAAGGAAAACCTTGTAAATACATTAAAACAAAAAAAAATAACTAGCAAATAATTTTCAACTATCAGTTTTTCAAATTAATCACTACAAAAAAGGGTGCATACAGATGGAATCTGACAGCAAAAGGGGATATTAAAAGAACTGCCAATTGTCAATCATATTTTTATTGGGTTCCACTTTTTTTTGATTGCACTCTTGATTTACACTCAAGTACTAAAAAAAGTGATAAATGAATAAAAGCAATAACAGTAACTTGTAGGTATACATATTTTTCTTTTTACCAGTTTAGCTTCTGACTGCATAGGTTGTGGAGAGGAAGGTTCAATGTTGTTGACTGGAGGACCTGGAATTCCAGGGATATTAGGCACCATGGTGACAGGCCTGATAATCTATTGTGTAGAAAATGGAACAGCACAATTAGAGCAGTCAATAAAATCTTTGTAATACCACTATATCTGCATTTATACCATTCTTTTCATACAGCTAAATATCCCAAGGCACTTCACAACCTGCCAACATGATTGCTACATCAAGGAATTAAATTTCACATAACTTAGATGTGTGGTAAATTAAATACATTATAAGAATGCTCTTGCAGGATTCTTGCGGTGCAGTAGTAGCGTCCTCTCGGCCAGAAAGTCAGTGTTTAATTCTCTCATGCACTAGAGGCATATCACAGTATACCAAAACATTGTGATTACAATAATTACAAACATACCTTAAAGACAAAAGGGAAAGTGAAGAAATAAAGGAATTCTGGGGCATAATATCCAGTCAGTTGAATATATGTTCCCAGAAGTGAGTGAAATTTTGCAAGGTGGAGGGAGAAGAGCAGGAACCAGGATTCTAACAGATCTAGATATAATTAATGCAGGAAGAATATTTCCGATTACCAGGGAGTTTAGAACTAGGGCTCAAAGTTTAAGGATACAAGGTAGGCAATTTAGGACTGAGATGAGAAGTTTTACTGAAGCCTGTGAAATTCGCTGCCACAGAAAGCAGTTGTGGCCACAAAAGTGTTAAGATATAGTCCTTAGGGCTAAAGGGATCAAAGGGCATGGGGCGAACATGGAAATAGAATTCTGAGTTGGACGATCAGCCACAATTAGCGTCAATGGTGAAGCAGGCACAAAGAGCTGAATGGCCTGCTCCAATTTTCTGTGTTGCTATGAGCAAGATGAGATATGCAAGAGATCAGAGTGAGGAACACAGGACTCATTAATTACACCCACATTTGCTGACATGTGAATATACAAATATTTAAATTAGGAGGAGTAAGCTGATCAGTTCCTCAAAGTTCTCCACCACTTGACAAGATAATGACTGATCTGATTGTAACCTGAACACTTTCCTGGTTATTCCTTATATCTTTTGAATGTCTTGTTAGTAATCAGCCTATCTAATTCTAACTTAAAAATAAGAAATAACCCTACCACCACTATCCTCTGAGGTAACAAGTTTCAACATACATAACACTCAAAAGGGAAATAATTTCTCCGCATCCCCGTCTTATATTTTAAAATTAAAAACTCTCATATTTATCAACTGATTCTAGTCTCTTCATAAGGGGAAATACCTTTCAAAACAAAAAAATTCTTTTGACATTCAGGACCGTAGTTTCTCCTCCTCTGTGATTAATGATGCCCTCAACTGCATTTCCTCCATCTTCTGCACTTCTGCCCTCAAACCTCCTTCCCCCAATAACAATAAAGATAGAGCACCCTTAGTCCTCATGTACAATCCCACCAACCTCCAAATCCAACGGATCATCCTCTGACATTTTTGCCACCAAAAAGGTATTTCCTTCCCGACCTGTCTGCTTTCCGCAGGGACTATTCACCCAGTAACTCCCTGGAAGATCAACCCGATTTTAATATCCCTTCCCACTCCCCCAGCGACATGTCAATACTTGGCCTCCTCCACTGCCAAACGTAAACTGGAGGAACACCTGAGATTTCACCTTAAGAGTTTACAGCCCAATGGCCTCAATATTGACTTCACCAGCTTCACAATCCGTCCACCCCCCAGCCTTATCCTATGTCCAGCATTCACTCACTGTCACTCCCCACCCACCTCCCTTACCTGACCATTTTTCGATTCGCCTCTCTGCTCCACCCCTCCTCCTACCTGCAACCATCTACCTCGATCCGACCTACCCTTTCCCCAGCCCCAAACCCTCCCTCTGTATAATTCTGGGCTCCCCCCCCCCAATTCCTGACAGAGGGTTTTGGCCTAAAATGTCAGCTTTCCTAGTCCTCAGATTTGGTCTGACCTGCTGTGCTTTTCCAGTTTCACATCTATTAACTCTGGCTTCCAGCGTCTGCAGTCCTTACTGTCTCCTTTCAACATTTAACCTGATAAGTTTCCTTAGGATCTTGTATGCTGCCAGAAGATAATCTTTAAGCCTTCTAAGCTTCAATGAAAACAGGTCCAGTCTTTCTGAGCAAGACAACCTCAATTTCAGGAATTGACCAAGTTAATATGATTTGAATTGCTTCTAATGCAATTACAAAACTGTGCACAATACATGTGCAGATTCATCGTAGTCATGCATGACTGTAGCAAGATTTCCCTACTTTAAAACTCCATCCCTTTTATAATAAAAGGCAGACATTTGATTTGCCTTTCTAATAATAAACTTGTATGCTAGCTTTTTGTGAATCATGCACAAGAACATTCAGATCTCTCTGTACAGTTGTAAATAGTATTCTGCTTTTCTATTCTTTCCACCAAACTACCAAACTTTAGCCCACTCTTTTCACCTACTGATATTTCTTTGTAGACTCATTTGCGTTCTCTTCACAACTTACTTTCCTACCTTGAGACCACAATACAGTCAGCCCCTTCAACCAAATCATGAATACAGATTGAAGGTAGTTGAGGCCTCAGCACTGATACCTATGGTACTCCACTAGTTATAGTTTGCCAACTTGAAGACGATTTGTTTATCCTGATTCTCTGCATCTTGTCAGTTATTCAATCCTCTATCTCTGCTATTACGTCATTGCCTGACACTGCAAGTCATTATCTTGTCCTGCAACCAATGTGGTATATTATTAAATACTCTTTGGAAATTCAAATGCACTGAATCTACTTACTCATTTTATCCACCCTGTTTGTTACATCTTCAAAGGACTATAATAAATCTGACAATCATAAACACAAAATTATATTTGCTGCGTCTTTATAATATAATGTCTTCCTGCTCCCTCCTTAATAGATCGCAGCATTTTCTTAAAGACAGATGTTAAATGAACTGAACTATTTTTTCTTGCTTTCTGCCTCTCTACATTCTTGAATAGTGGAGTTACATTTATGGTTTTCCAATCCATTGGTGCCTTTCCAGAATCTAAGGTAGCTGTTAGCCCCATTTACTTTCTTAGTACTTTTTCCTCTAATGATTATGATTACGTTAAACTCCTTCATTCTTTGATGCTCATTTTTCTCTGATTCTGAAGATGCTTTTATATCTTCTGCTGTGAAGAATGATGCAAAATACTTATTCAAAGTCGCTGCCATTTCCTGGTTTCCCATGGTTAATTCCCCAGTCTCACCCTCTAAGATATCAAGTTGCAACTGTCCATTTCTTATTAAATGGTTGGTTTATATTTGAAATATCTGTTAAATTTTGCAGTTTCAGAGTATCTAAATTTGGGCAGAACCTTCTACTTTCGTTGGCATCAAGTCTGAAGGCAGAAAGGGTATTCAATTATATGGGGTGGTGTTCTACCAGAATCCTGCTGCATTTCTAACTCCACCAGAAATAATTTCTGGGCAGAGGGGTTCACTGTCAGCTTTGATGCCGCTCCACTAATTGATTCTTCTGTGGCTGCACAAGTTCTGCCATTGCCAGAATTAGCCCAGCTGCAAAAGGACCTGTTGCAATTTGACATGGATGACAAATTCGGGCTGCTTCTCACCTTAGATTGACAGCAGTGACGAGAAAGGGGAGTGGCCCAATGAAAGCCACACTCCTTTGCTACAGACCCAGTCCCTGCTGCATTACTTATCTACAGCATGTCTGCTACACGCTTATAGACGCTAATGCGGATATCTTACCAGAAAGAACCCATGGCCTCCTCAGTGGTGCTCAGTGACTGCAATCCCTGCTGGCCTCTGATTAGCTAGCAGCTACTATAAGGCATGAAATCTAGCTATTGAGTTTGATTCCAAGGAAAGGCCAAATGACCTTAAAGCTAGCTGATTGGTGTATGGTTCAGCAAGGTTTCCCAATATCAGATAGCATGGGTCCCTTGTTGGCTATCCAGCCAGAAGGCAAGTCCCTGACACAACAACAAAATTCTATGTTTGGTGTGGAGAATGAAATCACAATATGCCCTTCTGTAACAGCTTACAGACTTTCATTGCCATTAGTGAAATAAGAAACTTGCTCATTTCATATACTAACATACAAAGATTAAGCAAAGACCACACCCCTCACCGAAACATTAAAATTGATTAACATACTGCAGAAATATAAAAGGTTAATGTAATATTCTAATATGCTTTTGTCCACTTACGGGAACTGTTGTATGAATACGGACAGATGGGTTTGTGATTGATGCAGGAATAGTGACAGGCATGGTCTGTCCATTAGGTAGCTGTAACAAGAGAGGAACTGAACCAGATACTGGTCTAAAAATAAGCAAAATTTTAGAATTACTGTAACTGCAGTTCGAATAAATATTGGTACAATTATTAGAAGCATACTTTTAAATTGTACAACTGTGCAGGTGAAACAATGCAATTCAAATTGCACTAATTTATAAATGATTTCAAAGCTTTAGCTACTCACCCCTTCATTCAAAATTTTTAAATTTTGTTGGAATCAATTCTACATGAAATTACAACCTTTTCCCATAATACTTAGCTTTTTCTTAAAGTATAACCAAAAAAACCTTGGAATAAAGAACTTGAACTTATATAAGCACGTTACAACCAAATTAATGACTTAAAGCAGTCTTTGTAACAATGTTTAATAAGCATGGAGGTCAAGTTGCATGCAATAACATCCCATAAACAATAAATGAGTTGAACAACCAGCCTGTGGTGGTGTTAGGTCAAAACTGTTGTAGAAGAATAGGAGAAATCCCTGCTCCTCTATAAATAGTGGCATAGAATATTTTACATCTATTTGACCAGGCAGAAAAGATGTTAGTTTAAGGTCTCATCCAAACGGCAGTACTTTTGACAATGTAACATTCTCTTACAATTGTACTGATTTGTCCATCCATATTGCATGCTCAAGACTATGGTGGGGCTTAAACACATCTTCTGACTCAAAAGAAACAATGCTATCAAGTGCTAACCTGACATCTAATTCTTTTTAATCTCGAATTTCGAACATCTGCAGTTGCTGCCATTCTTGCACAATTTGTTAGATTCTGATTGGATTATTCAGTTACTTTTTAATTAAGAAACTTTCAAGCAAATTTATTTTTATCTAGACAAGCAGATGTGAGACCAAAACTTCCCATATTTGATTGGACTATATTTTGACATCATAAATGAAAAACAATTCTCAATACTTACACTATATTTCTGTTTGTTGGTGGAGTCTGTGTGATGACAGAAGTAGAGGTTGGAGAGGGCAAAGCCTGTTGTATGACAACACCAGTTTCTGAATTTGCAAGTAGTACATTAGGAACTTGCAAAGATGCTGGACGAATAGTTGATACAGTTTGTGTTTGTTGTAATGGGGCATCCTATATCAAAATTTCAAAATGATATTAACTTGATTTTTTAACAAGTACACATAACTCTAGCAGCTCTGCCATGTTATTTATAATAGTGAGTTCGAGGATAAGGTTATTTATTCTTTGTAACACTGAATACATTATCAAGTCTACCGATGCATAGTAATCAATGCCAGAAGAGGATGGGGAGGGAGAAATCTGGAAAAGAAGAACAGAAAGAGGATGACAATGACAAAGAAGAGGTAAAGGATGCAACAGAAGAGGACTGTGAGGGGAAGACACAGGAGCAGCAGCAGATTGGACATGGGGATGAGATGGAGGTTAGGAGGCTGTCAATAGGAAATCAAAGTCCTCAAGTGAAGTGGTGGTAAGGTGTGTAAATTTACACCTATTATCCACCAAAACACAGATCCATTTATCAGTGTTTTCCTTTTTAAGCTCTCAAGATTTGTGCAGGAGATCAAATAAACAGACTCATCAGCATCAGAAAGGGCTTTTGTGGGAGTGTCAAGACTCACAAAATGTTTACAAGTCCTGAAAGCTCAACACTTTGGTCAAATCCATAAGCTTAGGAAAAGCTTTTAAAGGTGGAGGAAGAAGACTTAAGAAAGGCAGATGAGGCTCTGTCTAAAGGGCATAAAACTATTTTGCAGTGATAAGCGGTTCTGCTCAAATAAATAAGGTCCACGCTAAAAGTTAATCTGAAGATAATGACTCAATAACAACTTGCCTTTAATGTACTAAAATGTCCAAAGTGTTTCACCAACAAATAAAATTTGATATCGAGGAACAGGCAGATTATAGGACAAACGAAGTAGGTTTATATGGATTTTGAAAGGGAATGAGGTAGTAATGTTTAGGGATGAAACTTCTGTGCCCAGGGCCCAGATTATTAAAAGCATGGCTGCCAAAGGTGAAGTCATTAAAATCAGGAATGACCAAGAAACAGGCCAGAATTTGAAGGAGGCAGAGATTTTGGTGAGCTGTAAAGCTAAAAAATGTTACAGAGGTTGGAAAAGGTGTGGCCATAGAGGAATTTGAAAACAAAGAGGAGAACTTTGAGATTGAGACACTACCTTATTGGAAGGTAATATAAACCAACAAGCAGAGAGATGGTGAAAGAATAAGGGAGCAACTTTGCACTTTTTTTCATATAGTAAAGGTACGGTTGCAGCACGTGTCACAAGTTAGCAGTTCATAGTGCCAGATTTTATTTTCCAAATTAAATTATAGATCATGAAAGATCTTTCTTTAATAATATATGGTGCTATTAAACCTACATCCAAATGCTGACTTGTTTAAAACTGATTCTATCTTTGACAGAACTTTATCTAGGAGCTTTTACTGCACTACTGGAAGGTGGATGGCAATTACAACATGATAAATTTATCTCAGCAGTTTCCATTACAAATTTGTCCAGGAATTTATGAAGAGGAATGGAAGTTTGCACATTGCACTAAGTTTACAATGCATTACTACTGTCAATTGCCTGTGGCAATACACACAATCATTTGATGAATAAAAGTTTTGTTTTACAGGTACAAAAATGTTAATGGGATTGGGAGACTTCAGAAAATTTTTTTTAGAGCAAGCTGTAACTGGATTGTGAATAGGTAGAAAATCCTGATAGCAATTTCTAATGATAATTGTTGACAGACAAGAGCAACTAATAAACACAAACATTAGGAAGTAAGGTTTGTGGCAGGTTGCAAAGCTGCTCATGACTGAGGTGCCTTAGTAGGCCACTAAAGAGGGCATTAGAGGTCAAGTACATATTGTGAGACTGGAGTCATGTGCTGGCTAAATCAGGCAGAGTGGCCAGACTCCCTTTGCTGAAGGTCTTTTGTGAACCATTTGGAGGTTTTAAAATAATCTAGCAGTATTGAAGGTAATTTATTCCTGGGGCTAACCCATAAATTATCAAATTTATTGAATTTAATTTTACAACTTTTCATTATGGGATTTGAAGTCATAACTTGTAATGCACATCTGATGCAAGCTTTTTTATGTTATAGATAATAACACTGCAGTTTTTGAAGTAGCCAATAGAAAGCGTAAGATGAACTTGTGAACAGGATACGATGATCAATTTCAATATATATTTCAAAGATATATAGCATCATTTTGCTGAACCATGGTTTATGGTCCATCAATTGTAAAACTGTTAAAATCAATCATACAATCAAAGCAAAATCAGTCCTGTTATGATATATTCCAAAGAAATTGAGTCAAACACAATGGCAACTTCACTGTGAATGTTTTCTGCACTTATATTTTATTAATAACATTGATTTATTCATTAAAAGTCAATTAGAAGAACAGACAAAATTTGCGAAAAACACACATGATAGAATGTGGGATGTTGATTCAATGCCTCATGGTAAGTAAGTGTGCATTCCTACTACTTGCATCAAAAGTGTCAAACTTGACTGAAAAAAGAAACTGCAACTACTTGATATTATAGATTACAAATAATTCATACAAGGTGACACAAACAGACCAACAATATGACCAGAAGCCTATTCCATCCATTAAATTAAACCATACTATTTCGGCAGTTAATTGCCACTATCACAGCAAAGGAGAAAGTGAGGACTGCAGATGCTGGAGATCAGAGTCAAAGAGTGTGGTGCTAGAAAAGCACAGCTCGTCAGGCAACAGACAAGGAGCAGGAGAATCGACGTTTCAGGCATAAGCCCTTCATCAGGAATGAGGCTTGTGCGCCAAGGGGCTTGAGAGATAAATGGGGGGCAGGGCAGGGGAGAAGAATAAGGCTGGGTGTGGTGGGGTAGCTTGAAGTGTGATAGGTAGCTGAAGTGGAGGGCTTCCCACCTATCTGTTCCATCCTACTCTCCAATCTATCACTTTCACCACCCCCCTCCCCTTCATCTACCTATTGCATTCCCACCTACCTTCCCTCAGCCCCATCCCCCTCCCATTTATCTCTCAATCCCCTTGGCGGACAATGCTCAATTCTGATGAAGGGTTTATGCCTGAAACGTTAATTCTCCTGTTCCTTGGATGCTGCTTGACTGGCTGCATTTTTCCAGTACCACACTCTGACTATCACAGCAAACTCTCAATCTATTACTCCTGTTGTATTGAATATTGAATGCAGCATTTATGTTGTTTTAATAGACTGTGCGTCAAGTCTGTCATTTCTAGCGACAGCTGCTAGGCCGAGCCAAAATGGGACTGAAAGTCAGAAGTTGATTTCTGTAATTTTTAACTACAGTTTAACAGAAGATACTTTGGCCCCCAGAATGCATCACAAATCACAGATCAATAGGATGACAAATATATTTAGACAAATTTGACACCACAGTTACTTAAAAAACAAACAAACAATGTGGTGTATATACTGAGTCTCCACTGATTATTATGATCACCAGGATCTTCCGAATCATTGATCGCCATCAAAACTGTGAATTGTGCATTTACACATAATATAGTATCACGCATAACCTGCGAATACCACATAGCTCAAACTACTGGAATACTTCATATACTTGGAGAAATTTTTACAATGTCATTCTTAAAGAAATAATAGACATGGAAGATTGACAATTTGATTTGTCTGCTGCATCGTTAGGGCACTTTTTTACAAGTTTGCTATGAAATATCTACTATGGAACTAAATAAAATGATTTAGAAGGCTATAGGACTACCACAGAACAACATTTTTAAAATTAACTCAGTTCTTTATCACAGCTTTCAGAAACATCCCAAATCCTTCACATAAAACAAATTCTGTCTTTGAGTTACTGATATTATGAGATCAACTGTTTTGTACTTCATAAAAATAGACAAATGGCAGTGACACAAATGCCCAGTTAATGTTTCAAAAAAAGCATAAGATGTGGCCTTCTTGCCTGGAACCCAGGTTTGTGTCCCACAATCTGGTGAAAGGTCCAGCCAATGCATAGAAATAACTCTTATCAAAATTATAAATCTCATCCAAACTCACTCTCTTCATCATTCTCAAACTGCCGATCAAGCCTGTCACTTGGTTGACAATAGTATCTACCTCCCAACATCTGTCCTCCATTAGGATGGGAACGCACTCAGCTGATTCCATTCTTTATCTAATCAGTGCTAGAAAATCACCTGCAACATGTGCCCACACCATTACCTCTAGTTTTCCTGAAAGTTTAACCACAGCCTCTGCCATTTCTGTCATATATCCTGCCCCTTTCCCTTAACATCATCATTCGAAACTGCATGGTCCGTTCTCACATGTATGATGACACCCAGCTAAACCTCACCAGCACTCTCCTCAGTCTACCACGGACTTTAAATTATGTGACTGCTTGTCTGAAATTTGTGCAGCAAGAGTAGACAATTCCTCCAATTTAATACTGGAAAGACCCAAAGCCTTGGTCTTTGATCCTTGCCATGAACTTTGTTCCTTAGCTACTGACTCCAGCTACTGGCAACTGCTTAATGCATAAGCAGAATGAGAACGATAATATTTGATGTGTTTTGTGGCTTCCTATAGGTTATCACATTTAACATATATTACAGAGTCGTGTTTGTATTGGTGTCTAGAAGTTTATTAACAACTAACTAGGTACATAAATATCATTTCTCAGACGTACTAGTCTGGGTAGGAGCAAATTACTGCAGATGCTGGGATCTGAACTAAAAACAAATGCTGGAGATCACAGAAGTAATGTTTCAAATCTAGATGACTGTCTGATGAAGAGTCATCTCCAACATTTGTTGTTTTCAATACAAGTCTGGGGGTTATTTGCATACTTAAATTACTATTTCATTATATATACAGTTGACTGGCTGACTAACAGACCAGTTTGCAAACTGACAAGCAACTGAATTTATAGAGTAAGATGTAGACCTTTCATACCCAAGTGTAACATGTTGCGATGTCATCTGTCTTAAAGAGAACTGTGCAACAGAACTACATCACAGTTTAAAAAGATGAGTTTTTAGTTACATATCTCTGCATAACCAGGACTGGATATTTCCACTTCCACAGCTTCACCCACACCTTCCCTCAGGCTCATCTGATGCTACTGAAGCCTTTGCAACTTCTAGACCAGACCTTTCCAACACATTCATGGCCATATTCTACCCTCTAAAAATCTAAATCTAAATTTATTATCTAAAAATCTGATGCCCATGTCCTTGATCATCCATCACCACTACATCAACCAATGCTATCTACCATTTAATCAATGTTTTAGCTTTAAACATTTCACAAGTGTCTTCAAATCCCTTCATGATCTCAGCCCTTCTAATCTCTAATCACCTCAACCCCACAGCACTCCGTATCTTTAATCCTCCAATTCTGGTTGCTTCAAAGTTCCCAAATTTAAATACTCCACTATTCTTGCGCCTTCAGCTCTAGAATTTCATCCTTAAAGGCCTCTGTCTACTTGTCCTTCTTTAAAGATGTTCCTGAAACTTACCCCTTTGACATAGATTTTAGTCATCTGCCCCAATATGTCCTTACATGGCTCAGTGCTAAATTTTATAATGCTCCAACAAAGTGCATTTGGACACTTTATTACGTTAAAGGCATTTTTTAAACACAGCTTTGACAGAGTTGAATTCTCATCTCGGACATTCCATGCAAAATTTCACTGATCTATCAGCCTACCATACATTAATATTTAAGTTTTGGAGTGAATCCCACAGTTTCCAACTCAGGTGGAAGACTGTTTCCACTATTTAAAGCTGACATTAAATCCATCCAATAATGAATAGGCAATAATAAATTTAATTAGATCATAAATGTCCTTCATAAATGATTGACCTCCCAGTTACATTATTTTATTCCAAGCTCTGCTGACTTTCTTAGTAACCCTTATCACTTTTATAGCAAATGTATTTCCATAAAAGAATAAATTTTATACATTAAAAATATAACTTTTTAAAAAATTCACCTCCAGAAATATTAATCATTTGCTTTTTGCACATTTAAGAAAATTTAAGTCATACTTCCAGTAACCTTGCATTTTGTTTATATGATTCAGTAGCACTTCAAGCATCACAAATACTTTTGCCTTTACTATATCCGCTATCTCATTCAGCTATTATACAACTTCACATTTATATATCTCAATGAAATCCTTGTTAACAATCTTTCTAGATTAAAATATTAACATCTAGACTACCATGAAAAAAATACACTGCAATGCCTTATTGCAGACTTCTGCCACTAGATGCAGCTGCAGTGCCTATCCACGAAAAAAGAAAAAGAATGTACGAGATACATGCAGTTTTCTTATATTTTCCATGGCACAGGAAGGCATGGAATCATAGGTGTGCTTCTAAAATGAACTGAAAATAAATTATACCTTATGTGTCAAAAGATGATTTTTATAGAGCTGCATCAATACAATAAGAGATCATAAGCAATATGCCACAGTGCTTAGTTAGTTCATGGGATCTATGCAAAGTATTTACATGAGACACCAAACTGACTAGTGGCGTTTTAAACAGGAACACAACATTAAACAGTGGTAACAGTTTTCCACCTGAGTTGGAGGCTGTGGCATCCATACTCCAAAACTTAAATATTGATGTACAGTAGGTTGATACTTCAGTGAAGTATTGCATGGAGTGTCAGAGATGAGAACTCAACTCCATCAAAACTGCATTTAAAAAATACCTTTAACGTAATAAATGTCTGAAGGCACTTCATTGGATCATTATAAACCAATGCAGTAATGCTAAAAAGATCAAATGGTTAGATGTGATGCTTATTGGCATTGATGGTATAAGTTCAGTTCTCATACTGACTGAGGTAGTTCTTGGTGCACGCCTCTTCTACTCACGTCTCTACGATATAAGGAAAGCTAGAGATTGAGAAGTGTAGGTAGACATAATAAACAAACATTGGACAACATGTAGACAGAGAAGAAACCAAAAACAATGGGACTAAAATCGATTTGAAAGATGATGTCATAAACATCCAAGAGTATTTAAAATATAAGGCAATGAGACTAGAACATGAAAATAAAGAAGGGCAATATAAACAAAATAACTAGACTATATGAGACAATGCAGAAGACTGACTTTAGGTATTGACAGTTAGCTCAACAAACTATCAGTGTAGTAGCCAGCCAGATATTCAATGTAGGGTCAGAAGGATAGAACACAAATTCTCAAACCTGTACTATAATCATCCTTGAAAGTTGTATGCACAATCCTGGTTGCAATGTTACTGCAAGGAAATGCAGACATTGGTGATAGTGCTCAAAACAGCAACCAAACTCTATGTAAAGCATCTGAATTACTGTGCAATGAAAACAGAGTGTGAAAAAAAAATTAAGGGAGAATGGTTAGATATTTAAAAGAGGTGGGTGATCGAATGGGGTGACTTTGTGAGAGTTGTCAGATAGTTTTTTTATGGATACTTTGTTTTGAAATATATGCATTGATACAGTATAATAATTCAAAGGTATGAACTGTAAGCAACGGACTTATAAGTGGACTGAGCTAGCAGTGAAGAAGTTGTTACATTGTGCTAATAACTCAAATTGCTAGAAAAATAATATGAAGTTCAGGAAACTGCATAAAATCTTAGCAATTTGTGGTGAGGAAGATATATGCCATGAAATGTGCAATTCCATAAATTGTTGGATGGATTTTTGTCAGTCTGCAAGGATCCTTGCAAAAAGCAGGAACTCACTGTCCATCTCCTTTTAATTGTTAAAAAGTTGCTGTATTTATACCCGAAATACAAATGACACTCATCACAGTCATTTAGCACTAGTATTTCACATTGCAAGGATCTTGTTAATCATGTGATTTGTGATCCGGAGTCTTTGAGCTTCAGAAAGGGAACAGTTGAAACTTTTAATATCACTACTGCAGATAAAATTTGTTCTCAGAGGTCTTTTTCAATTGACCTTTTCTCAATTTTTCTGTGTGTCTGTCTCTCTCTTAGTCCAATATTTCTTCACTTTCTATTTCTCTTTCTATATCTAATTTGATTCAAATTCATCCACTGCCCTTTTCTAGTGTTAAATTTGATTGGTTAAAAGGATAGACCAATGATTCATCTAGATTTTCATGAGGTCTCCCACTGGTGTTGCTACGATATTATCAATTCACATTTGCAGCAAATTGCCATGAAAAACTTTTAATCTGAAGGTTGAAGTAATTCCCAGCACTTGCCAAGAGGTGAGCTGCTCCAGCAGTTTCTGGGTTGTTATTCAATTTCTACAGTGTTATGAATGCATTTACATTATTTTGTGCTATTTCCTGCACAATTGCTTACTTTTCAGAAGTTGAAATCAGTGAC
The DNA here is from genome assembly GCF_020745735.1 of Hemiscyllium ocellatum. Classification (NCBI taxonomy): domain Eukaryota; kingdom Metazoa; phylum Chordata; class Chondrichthyes; order Orectolobiformes; family Hemiscylliidae; genus Hemiscyllium; species Hemiscyllium ocellatum. The sequence continues at coordinate 67,463,694 of NC_083407.1, forward strand.
TCCCTAGAGATTTTGTCAAGCTCAACTTGTTACCCAGACATATTGAGGGATTCTATGTGCCTTAATGCCTGGAGTATTATTCAGGAGATAGTGAATTACTCTCCAGTGGTATGGTGGAAAAGCTTCTCGACTATTTTCTTTTTTGTCATCTATTCTATTCTTTTCACTATGCAGCTATACATATTTCTATATAGTTCAATGTTCTCTCCCCATCCATGTGCGCAATTTTAAACTCCAAGCACGCGAGTTGGCAGTGATTGAACAATAGAACTTACTGTGCATGAATTAAGTGAGATTTTATTCAAATGCGACAATGACAACTTCAATACTGCGCTGAATTGATGCTTAAACTTGCCTCTGTTTCCCTGGTCACTTTCCCAAGCTTTGAAAACCTGTTCTGCTGAAGTAAAATTTGGAACCAAGTTCAAAAATATTTTTGAACAGTCACATTGATGCCTTTCTCCCCAAAAAATGTTTTGCATCAATAAGCACCCAATCAGATTCAAAGAGGAAATGTGACGAGTACTTTTCTTGCCAGTATCCAAATGTGTAACCTTGAGGAGGAAGTGGGCATGTTGGACCTAAATGTCCTTCTGTAAAAATCAATAAGTTTTATTGTCTATCCACTCCCACTTACTTGGGGCTTAAAATGAGCCACATGGATGAGGAGAGAGCATTCAACGACAGATTCCAACTCATTCAGTACACTTTCAACTCTATTCATGTAATGCATTTTCAGGTTAATACTGGAACCCATATTCGTACTGTTGTGATGATATTCAAATAGAAATTGGGAAAGGAGTACAAGTTTAGTTCAGGGTCAAGTAAAACATGGGAAAGAAGGATAAATGCGGAAGAGTGCCATCTCCATATTCCAAAGCCTCTAACATGGAAGAGACATGGGAAATGGAAGATATGAGGGGATATGGAGGGTACACTAGGCGTTTGGAATTGAGGTGGGTGAGGCATAATAGTGCTGAACATCATTTACAAAAATGGTCGATGCCCCAGTGAGCAGGTCTTCTAATATGGCATTTTCAACATCTGCTCAGCTGGACCTGCTTTTGGAGGCGGGAGTCTGATTCCAACCAGTCCCTGGCATCCCATCATAAAAAAGCATTGGTGAGCACTACTGGATAGCATGATACCAGGAATGGCCTGGCTCACAATTTTTGCCTTGAAGTTGACAATCTAGGCCAGAATGTTTTGTTACTTCAGTGTAATCAAGTGAATAAATAGCACAATTGCCTTGCACACCCACCTTTCATCTACGAGAGCACGAAATTCAGAGTTCATTGTTCATAATATCACAGCTATGCAATTGAATTAATTGCATAGTTATGAGTAGCATTGAGAAAGTTTGCTGGTTGCCTTCCTTCTAACTTACAAAGAATATAATAGCTACTATATCTTCACTGCAACATTTTAAAATCAACCAAAAGAATTAATGATTTTCTTTGAATCTCATTGAAAAGAATGAGACAATAGCTCTTTGGTATTTGAATAAGTTGTGTTTTGCATATTGTCAAGTAGTTTGACCAATCGGATTGCATCTGGAACACAACATCTCACATTTACCTGTAAAGTAGGGTCTAGGCTACCTTCTTAATGTATTTTGAGGTCTGGTCTGGTCTGGTCCATAACAATAGGCTGTCCACCAACATTCACTACAAACCATGAATCCTACAGTTACCTCCAAGTACACTTCCTCACATCCCACTTCCTGCAAGGATACCCTTCCAGTTTCTCAGTTTGCCAGTCTTATCTGTACAATGATGTTATTCCTCTGGAGCTCTAACATTTCCTCCATTTTCCTGAAACAAGGACACACCCATACAAACATTGGTTGACATGGCTGTCAATTGTGTCTGACCCATCTCTTAGTTCTGCCCTCACCCCTTTCCCTCCATCCCAGAAAAACAATAGAGTTCCCCTTCTCCTCACTTTCCACTCCACCAGTCTCTGCACTCAAAAGATCATCTTCTGCCATTCTGCCACCTCTAGCAGAATACCACCACCAAATACATCTTTCCCATACTTCCACTCTCAGCATTCTGCGGAGACCATTCCCTCCATCACACCTTGGCTGACTCTTCCATCACACCTAGCACATCGTCACTCCCCCATGGCACCTTTCCATGCAATTATAATAGGTGTAACAATTGCCATTTATCTCCTCCCTCCTCACCAACCAAAGCTGCAAACACATCTTCCAGGTGATGCAGTATTTTACTCTTCTGTATGTGTGCTCAAAATGCAATCTCCTTTAAACTGAGAAATCAAATGCAAACTGGGTGACCGCTTTGCAGAATGCCTTCGCTCTGCGGAAAGGACCAATCATGACGTTCTAGTTTCTCATGATTTCAATAAATCACCTTGCTCCCAATTCTGTCACTGACCTGTGATAGAGTTCCAATGATGTTCAACAAAAGTTGGAGAAGCAAAACCTCATTTTCAACCTAGGCACTTTACCTCCTTTTGAAAAAGGTCAATTGCAACTATTGCTCCTCAGTGGAAGGAAAGTCTATTTTGAGAGTGCCAAACAAATTGGTCGGCAGCTCATGTAGTTGCAGCAATGCCAGAAGGGACAAATAGGCATGCTGGGCCTGCCAGAAAATCCCAAGACTATAAAAGTCCAACCAACAGATAAGAGGGGCCTTTATTGTATAGGGGTGGGCAAGGCAGAGAAGAATATGAAGGCTGCACTGAAGACTCCGTGGAGTCTGCTGGTGAATAACATCTCAGTAGAGACCCGGATATGTACAGAAGGAGCAACTCCCTTTCTTCCCAATGTTTCACCAATATTGGTGAAAAGAATGGTTGTTGCTGTCACTCCCATGCATTGCTCAGCCTATTATGGCAGTTGAAGCAGATTGAAATCCAAAAGGGACCATAAATTGACTACTTAAACGCTTTGATAGTTCTAAGGGCAGGGGACCTAGCAGGTGCTTTACTCATCAACCCAATTATAGGGATGGGTCAGGCTTGTGCCAAACACTGATGGGTTAGCTGACCTGTAATATTTAAACTGTTTAAATTCCCCTAATCTCAAACCCCAGATCATAAAATATATTGGTGAGTACGTTTCATGTTTCCTAGACGCATAAAACATGTGTGTAGGTAAAGTATATGTAACAACATCACATTTGAAATTACTTTCCTGGGCACTAATACAGAATAGACTCGCTATAATCAATAATTTTTCATTTCCTGATAACAGTTTTGATGTCAGTTAAAGTCACAACCTTCTACATGATTGCTAAATGGTACTAAGGATTTATTTGGTAACAAATTTCAATATTACTCCCAAAAGCAATGCACAAAAAAAAACTTTCTGTGGATCATAATCAATTTAACTCCAATACCTTAACATAATAAAATTTCAGTGAATTTTAGCATTTAAACTTCATATCAGCTTCCTTACAAAACAGAAATATTTTATTTTACAATAAAAAACTGCATTTTTCAAATAAAAAAAATGCTTGCCCTACTAGTTTTTAGTTCGTTTTTCTGACTAAATCTACTGAAAATTAGAGTTGCACTGTTTCTGAGAGACAGTATGTGAAGGGTAGCAACTCAAAGAAATTAATTAAAATTAGTGACATTTCAGGTGTTAAACTCTGATCACTATAAAATTGTGCAACATTTACTTTGAGCTGGGAGGCCTGCATTCAAGTCCCACTTGAGAGAGGGAGGAATGTTGTAACACGAACAGGTTGACTGAAAATACATAATACAATGTTAGGTGGTTTTTGTGGAGCAGTGTCAGTATCCTTAACTCTGAGCCAGGAGACCTGAGTTCAAGTGCCACCAGTGCCAGAGACATGTAATAATATCCTTTTACAGGTTGATTAGAAAATATTGGACAACATTCGAGGTTCGTGTGACACAGTGGCAGTGGCAATGTCCCTATTTGAGCCAGGAGATCCAGCATCATGTCCCACTTGCTCCAAAGATGCATAATACTACCTCTACGTAAGCCGATTAATGCCTTGAATTCTCAATAACAAAATTGTCTGGTCCCTCTGAAGTATTGCAATGAGGTACAAAGCACAGATTAGATACAATATGAAACAAACAAAGACCAGTCCTATGACTTGCTTTCTCAGACTAAGTGGCTAGTCAGAAATTGGAACTAGCAACTCGCTGGTTGTACATCAGTTGTACCCTTTTCGCTGGGATACTGAAAACAGCTAGATCAGATATTAAAACAAATTTTTAATTATATTTTTACTGCATTACAAATACTGCATTGCAGAAAAGTTCAACATTTTAAAAAATACATTAATTATCTAGAAGAGATCCTTCAGCAGAAAAATAACAAATAAGATTGTTTTGAAGTTAAACAGCAGAGAGAAAAATATTAAAGACTGTTTCCTGAAAAGAAAAGATCTTGAATAAAATCCTAAAAACTAAAAAGCATAGACTAAACCTACAAAAGCCAGAAACATTTTCCCAATTCTGATGAAAATCCATTGATCTAAAGCATTAGTCTGGTTTTTCTCTCCCCAGCTGCTGCCTGACATGATGACATTTTCAGCATCCTTGTTTGTTGTACTGTAACAGCCAAACATTTTCATGCGCATTAATTATCTTACAATTACTGGTCCAGCTTTCTTAATTTTGAGCCTTGAGGGCACTGTCTTTTGCAGATAATGAAAGCTTTGTCTGGAATAGAATTCTTGTTTCCATTTCTTATCTTCTAAATTGCTTCCCAATACCCATGCATCCTTTTACAGTTTGGAGTGAAAAACAATCTAGCATGCAGACACTCAATGTCCGTTATCATCCACTTGGTCAATTGTAGGATGCTGTAATCCACATCAACGTTATTTCCCTCTTGACTGAAAATACTGCTACTTCTACTTAACACTTCAGCTAATGGCATGCTGAGAATTGGCAAATTTCATCTCAGTCTAACAGCCTCAACAGCCTTGAACACACACTGATTGTGACCAAAACGTTACTACTACATCAATTTCCAAAACACTTAACTTAACTTCAGATATTATATGAATATAAACAATATCAACCAAACTAATCTAAATCACAACTTCCTCTGAGTCTGGTTTTTGTCAGTTATTTCTTCTGACAAGTCCTTCCTGAGGCAGATTTCCATGTGGTGAGCATGTGGTTTGTTCCATAGTTGCTAACGTCAGCAACTTTTTTAAAGTACATGATTTTATCCCTAAGGGTTTCTTTCATGTGGGTTTTTCTAATAAAACATTCTAATTTCAAAAGAACATCTGGAAATTAAGTTGCTGCAAAAGACAGTGCCAATGTGATTTTTGAGAAGATTGTGTGGTGTATTTTTAAAAATATATCCATTTAATTTAGCAATTTCATTTCAAAATTATTCGCAACATATTTTTGTTCAATTTAACCAATCAGTTTTACTTACTCCCACTGCTATCCTAGCTTTATGCAATGAGAAACAGATTTCAGATTCTCTTCAGTTTCTCTCCTTAAATTAACTTTCTTCAGAAAATTTCAAGCTGCAACTTAAAATAATTGATCATGTAAACTTAGTACCTTTTCATCACTGGTGGTTGACTCTGGGTGAGGGAGGGGACTATTCTGATGACTTGTTTCCACAATCGGCATATCTTCCACTTTAGTTCTAACTGCTGGTAAAGCAAGTGGTGACATGTCCAAGGGCATCTAAGCAATGAAACGAATAGACTTCAATGTAAACTAAAATCAATACCAATTTTGAGCAATTATATATATATATTGCTAGAAAACTGTATGGTTTGAATTTTTGTCCTTAGGCATGAATTTATTAACATAATGTAAAGATAACCAACAATAAGATGTGCACAATATTAAAAATATGAACAATGTCGTGAAAAACATGAACAAATCAGCTTGCATACAGTAGTACTCACAAAGCTATAGGCTTAGAAATTTGAAGGCCCTACAGTCTTAAAAAATGTACTTACAAGGAACCAAAATGGCAGGCAACAAAAGCATGCTTGTTCTGCTCAGAAGAATCCCTCCTGCCACACTGCTGCTTAGTAGAGGTTCCAAAAGGAGTGGGCATCAGGCCCTTTTACCAAATTAGACTGCGTACAATCATGTCATGTGTTATGCACACTACAATTTATACAGACTCTCAGCAACTAAGCAATTACCAGAAGTCCTTAAAAAGATGACCGAAGGTTTCCACCAAAATGTACGCTAATTCTTTTTTTGCTCATAATTTTGTATATCCTAGGGTAAGTGGTTTCTTCATGTCTCCACAGTAAGACTATGGGTAGGTCCCAGCTGTCAGTTTTGATTGACCAATTTCTTCCCACCACATTCAGAATATTCAGTTAGCATTTGAAGTAATCAATCTTGCTGAACATTTACAACTGGCAAGCAGCTTGTTGTACTATCACAAACTGCTTGGTCACTGGTCTCAAGAAGTGTGTAGAGCACACATTCTTCCTGGATTCAACTTCAATTCCAGGACTTCAAAAATGCATTGTTCCTCTTGAACAAAATTGGGGGAAACAAAAATCGAAATACAGTAAACCTTTTATTATCTAGCACCTATTGAGCCAGGAGTGTGCCGACTGATCAAATATTCTGGATACTGACGAGTCCACATAATCAATGCAAAACATGTGCTAAGTAATGGAAGCATGATACAGGGGTATGTACATCATCATTATACTTTATTTATAGCATAAATCATTTAAATGATAACGCGACTTTGCCTTAAATAAAACTTATCGGCAGACAGCCTTCTCACTTGCACCCTCAACTGACTATTCGGACACTGAGGTAGTTTGCAGTATTTGAGGAGAAACTCACTTGAAATTGAATCCACTGTTGTATTTCGTGTGGTCATTTGATTGAACAACAAGTATATTTATACCAAGATAAGTAAATTTTAAAAAGCTATTATAATTGGACAGAATAATTCAATAAACTTGGCTGTATTTGAGGTATATCATTTTTGCCTGTTTATCGAGAAAGCTAGTTCACAAGGTGCCAGTTAAAACAAAGTTTTCTGTATTCAGCTAATTGAGCGGTGAAGACATGAACAGATGTAGAAAACATTTTGTTTGTACTGATTGGGCAATCAAGAGCAATATTATAACCTATAATCAAAGATGGAAGTTCTTCATCAGTTACATTCTATGTTTTGTTTAAAAATGTGGCTGTGATAGGAACAAAATGGTTATCTTTCGTAAAGACACCAATGAGTTGCACAGATTCATTAAAATATTTCCAATTATCACATTTTCCACAATATTTTATCCACACTTCCCCCAGAGAATTTTGCCCATTCACTACAATTTCCGAAGTTCACATTCCTTTTAGTATCTTCAAAAATGACAAATGCATCATATGTAACTTAAAGGACAAGTAATAAATACATTCAGACTTAAACCAGGATTGCTATTTAGGTGCTACATACAATACCGCCGGTTCTGTTATAAAGCATGTTTCTTCAACACGAATTGGCTTTAACATGATTGAATAATTTAGATTGTTATTTGTAGAATGGAAACTTTCATTATCTGTATTGGCTATAATGTGATTCCAGCCCCATTAGTTTAAACGGTGTTGCTACTGCGTGATTTTCTTATAATGCAGGATTGCACGCAAACAGAACTATCGCATTATATCTGAACCGACTGCACCAGAAAGGGGTCACAAAATACCTGTTGTCCAAAGTACATTATTCAATAATTAGTTACATTAAAGATCTGTGTAAACATTGTAACAAGACATCCTCTGAAAATTTAGCTCAGTCATACCAACTGTTGCCATGAAACCATGTTTCAACATAAAGAAAGTCTAGACATAAATACTATTCACCTTTTTGATGTCATCTTCTGAAGCCTTCTTAAATTCATTTTCAAATGGACTTGCCAGCTCATTAAAAAGCCCTACCTCTTCACAATTCTTAAGGAAACGAGTTGGAGTTGGAGTTTGGTCTGAATGGATTCAAAACAGTAAAAAAAAAGGCACTTTTTAGATTAAGTTTAGTAGACTCTAATAACTTTCACCAAAACTTTAATGGAAACATCTAGTGAATTTGTACGTAAATCTGTCCATTGTATAACAGACGTGAAGAACAAATCAAAAAAGGAGAATGGCAAAGCAGGGCCTCAAAGGTCATTATCCTTAGACTACTGCATAAACCAGTTGAAAATTGGCACTGGAGCAGACAGATCAAGTGAATTACATAGTTAAAGGGTTGGAAAAGAGAGATAATACAGAATATAAAACAAAACAGTCAAATATTTTACAGGCATACCAATTGAAAAGAAAGGACGTGTTGTGAAAAGAACCATTAGGAATATCACAAGTAATGATTTAAAGATAGGAGAGATGGTAGAAATATTAAATATCACCTCAAAAGAGGATAATTGAACAGTAGACTTGACATTAAATGAGATGATTAATGAGATAAGTGCCCATAAAATATAAAAGGTGAATACATTATATAAACTAAACAAACACATGCATGATAAGAATCCTGGTCCAGATGGATTGCATTCATGTATCTTAAAGAATCTAAAGAGATAGCCAAGTCATAATTACTCATACTTAATAACTCATTGGAAAAAGGTGTCATGCCAGATAACTAAAGTAATTTCTTTACTCGAGGAGTACGACAAAACATGTCCATGGAATTACAGACCACTGAACTTAATGTCAATTGGAGGAATAACACCGGAATCCGAAAGGACAGGACATAAAAATATGGGGCAAAGTTCAGTGGAAATGATAGGAGTCTTGTCTGCTGGCCAGAGATGTGGTCTCCTTTCAGAAGGTTTGCCAAGACATGAGGCAACTAGGCAGTTAAATAGCCTTCATCTCAAAGCCTAAGGTTCTGCTGGTCAAGAGGAAAAGAGTTTGCCAATCAGAAGTGTTTTGCTCAGCCAAGCTCCACGGAGGTAGTGGTTGTTACTGGAAATACAGGCACCTAAAGCTCCAAATCTCAGAGCAACTCAGGCTAAACATGTTTTGTGGGAGTCAGGCTGGTAGCAAGGGCAATGGATCGGCTCTCAGTAGCCCCTTCCTTCAAGATGTCAAGTCCATCAATCAGGCATTGTGTACCTTGAAGGTAGAACCTACCCCAGGCGATGGCAAGCAGGTTTGCTTCTGCTCCCCACGTTGTAACAGGCCGACACAGAAATGGGATGAGGTCCATTGCGGTCATTAAAGGTTCATTTAAGGATATCAATTGGGGTGAGGTAGGAAGTCCTTCTCAGCCCAGACCAAAATAAAGTAGAGCACGACACCTCTAAACATGTCACTAAAAAGAGGGCAGAAGAATCTGTCCCAGGAAATGAGAAATATAACAATAAATAGTCAACATGGATTTCAAAAACAAAAATCTTGCTTGATTAACTCAATCTTATAAGGAGATAACAGAGAGTGGACAAAAGAAATGCAGAAGATGTTTTTCATCTGAATTATTAAATAGCAATAATAATAAACAAGTAAATTAATAAAATATGAAGTCAAGGGACAAGTACTAAATTAGAGTACTAGCTAGCTTTAAGATAAAAAGCAGAGATTGGGAGCAAAGGGTAGATGTTCATAGTGGAACAAAGTGTGAAATGATGTTCCACAAATGTGTGTGTTGGAACCACGGTTGTTCAAATTTACTATAGTGATTTGGACTTTGGAGTCAAAAACACAATTTCTAAATTTTCAGACAGTATCAAATTGGGGTGGTGGTGGTTGAGAGTTGATGGGGATACAATAACATTGAGGAGGACTGCAACAATTACAGGAGAATATTAATAAACATGTAGAATGAACAAATAATTGAATGGAATTCAGCACAGATAAGTGAGAGGTAGCACATTTTGGCAGCAGGAAGGTAACTTATTACTCGAAAGGTGCAAGTCTCCATAAGGCCATAAAACACAGGAGCAAAAATTAGGCCATTCAGCCCATTGAGTCTGCCCCACCATTCAATCATGATATATTTCTCAACCCCATTCTCCCGCTTTCTCCCCGTAACCCTTGATCCCCTTCATACTCAAGAACTTAGATATCTCAGTCTTAAAAATACTCAGTGACCAGACTTTCACTGCCTTCTCTAATGAATTCCATAGATTTACCAATCTCTGGCTGAAAACGTTTCTCCTTATCTCAGTTCTAAAAGGGCTTTGCTTTATTCTAAGGCTGTGCCCTCGGGTCCTAGTCTCTCCTACCAATGGAAATATCTTCCCAACATCTACTCAGTCCAGGCCATTCGGTATTCTGTACATTTCAATTATATTCCCCCTCATCCTCCTAAACTCCATAGAGTATAAATTCAGAGTCCTCAAACATTCCTCATATGTTAAACTTCTCATTCCTTGGACCATTCTCATGAACCTCCACCAAACACGCTCCAGGACCAGTATATCCTTCCTGAGAGACGGGGTCCAAAACTGTGCACAATACTCCAAATGTGACCTGACAGAGCCTCAGAAGTACATCCCTGCTTTTATATTCAAGCTCTCTCAAAATAAATGCCATTAGTGGATTTGTATTCCTAACTACTGACTCAACCTGCATCTTTACTTTGAAAGAATTCTGGACTAGAACTCCCAAGTCTCTTTGCACTTCAGACTTCTGAATTTTCTCCCCTTTTATGCTTCTATGTCTTTATTCTTCCTATCAAAGTGCAAGACCTCACACCTTCCCACGTTGTATTCCATCTGCCACTTCTTTGCCCACTCTTCTACCTGTCCAAATCTTTCTGCAGCCCCCCACCCCACCCCCCGTCTCCGCAATGCAACCAATCCCTCTACCTAGTTTTGTATCATCTGCAAACTTAGCCAGAATGCTCTCAGTTCCTTCATCTAGATGGTTAACGTATAAAGTGAAAAGATGTTCTCAACACAGTCTCATGGAACAGCAGTTTTTCACCGGCTGCCATCCTGTGAAGGACCCCTTTATCCCCACTCTGTTCTCTGCCAGACAGCCAAGCTCACTGAGGTAGAGAAGCAAAGTGATCCAGGAGTACAAACACACCAATTTCTAAAAACTGAGTCATAGGTTATCAAGACCATTAAAAAAAAAGCTAGCCGAGCACTCAGGCTTTTCTTTTAATAAGATAGAATTAAAATCGAGAAAAATACTGTGCTAAAACTGCGCCGAATTTTAATTGGACCATAATTGGAAATATTGCATGCAATTCTGATTGTCAAATTATGAAAGTGATATACTGCACTGTAGAGGACACAGAAGAATTATACTAGACATGCATGGGTATACACATCAAGTAAAGAAAGGCAACTGGGTCATTTCTATTATGAGAAAACAAGGCTGCGGAGTAACCGAATATAGGTTTTAAAAACGTTGAGAGACTTTGATAGGCTGGATACAGAGAGAATGTTCAAAGTTCTAAAGAATGCATTTTCTGTGGGTAACTGCATAACTAGAGGCCATCAATATAAGATAGTCACCAAGAAATCTAGTAAGAAATTCAGAAGAGACTTCTTTACCTAAAGTGTGACGAGAATGTGAATTCACTGTCACAAGGAACAGTGCAAAAGAAAAGGATAAGTGCATTTAAAAATAAACTAAATAAGCACCTAAGAGAAATGGAAAAAGATGGTTACAATGGATTTAGTGGACAAAAGATAGAAATGATTTGAGTAACAACATAAACAACAGCACTAGATTAGCTGGGCTGGATGGCCTGTTTCAGTATGTTCTACATAACTTTATGTAGTCATTCTACAAACACAAAAAAAATCCAATTAATAAATCTGAAATATAAATCTAGTTTCTGTAATATTGACTGTGAAACTGTGATTGTCATAAAAAAGGAGAGCAGGAGTGTAGACAATGAGGAATATGGGATCAACTATGGAGCAGGCTTGAAGGGCCAAACAGCCTTCTCCTGTTTCTTATGGTCTTTTGGCTCGACACTGTAGCATTCTGAACTGAACTTCTGGTTCAAAACCAGATTATTAAAGAAAATGGGAGAAGAGGGTGCTTGTGTCTTTATTGGTTCAGATTTTTTTTTGTTTCTTCCTTACACCCGTTTCCTTTACATTGGATGACTTCTATCCTACTATACACACCTTGTCTGGACTCTTACTTTAGCCATTATCAATTTCTTTGGCTTTTGAACCTTTAGCAACTTATTCTCCACTGTCCTCCATTTTTTTTCCTTTCGTTCATTTTCACACTGCCTCCCTTTCACTTGTTCAAAATCTATTACATTTCTAACTTTTTTCAGCTCTAATGAAAAGTTACAGATTTCAAATGCTAACTGCTTTTCTTGTCACAGGTGATGCCTAACACTGCTAACTACATTCAGTATTTTCTGATTTTATTAAAGCAACACCAGATACACTTATGATCCACAAACTCAATTTTAGTGAATATAGTAGAAAAGAAATGTACACTATTAGTAAAACAGGAACAAACACAGAAATTGTCAGAGAAACATATCAAGTCTGGCAGCATCAGTGGAGAGAAAGCAGAGTTTATATTTCAGGTCCAGTGACACTTCTTCAGAAAGGTCTCTCTGAAGATTTGATGTGTTTCTCCAGCAATTTCTGTTTTTGTTTCAGATTTCCAGCATCCACAGTTCTTTGCTTTATATCAGTAAAACAGGCTTTTCCAGATAGGTTTAAGCAATTAAAACTTTTTACACAAAGTATTATGGTATTACGATATTTTAAATGAATTAGGCTTTCATGTCAAAACAAAATCAATATTTCATTATCTTCTCTAAATTTAGACTACAAGATATGGAAATGAAAAAAAAAGGCACTTACCAGCCACGATGACACTGTCATTACGAGCTGGACCAAACTTTAACGTCATCTCATGTTTGTGTTTGTGAACAGCCAAGTGGTCCTCATTTGTGAAGCGCTACAACAACAGTTTAAGGTATTTAGATTGTAATCCACAAATATTAACACTAATAGGCTCTGTTAATAATTTTAGAGAACCAACAACATTTCTTCCATTTTATTCTTCAAAATTGCACAAAGCAAAACAAAGAATCAAAGAATCAATTTTGTTGAAAGAAAATAATGTTCAAACTTTCAACACTGGGCAAGTGTGGTATTCCTATTTTCTACACCAGTCATGCTGTGACATCTCTGTGTAGGTCTACCAACATAGAGGGGTTATATTGACATAGTACTTTGCAAGCCCAGCAGACATCTCAAAGTGCTTTAGAATCAATTAAGTACCATTTGTGGTATTTACATTATTTGAACGGAGAAAAGTTGGCAGCCATTTTGTGCATAGCAAAATTCCACAAAACATGTGAATGTGACCAGATAACCCATTTTTGTGATACTGATTGAGCGATAAATATCTAGGGACAGGAGCTGGTAATTCAGCCTATTGAGCCAGCCCCACTATTCAAAACAATCTGATCATTCAGTTCAATGCTTTTATCTATCCAATCCCCATAACCCTATATGCCATTGGTAATCAGAAATCTGTCAATCTCAAACATATCAAAGACTGAACTGCACAACTCATTGTGGTAGACAATTACACCAATGTTCACAATCCTCTGAGTATATATTTGTCCTCATCTTGGATCGAAGTGGCATCCTTGTTACTTTTAAATTGTGACCCCTGATTCTAGACTCTCCAAAACGGCAAACGTGCATCATGTTAATTGCACCTACCTTGTCTATTTCTTTTGCTCTCTTGTAAGTTTATGCAAGATAATCTCTTATTCTTCAAAACTCTATAGAGAATACAGGCCCAGTTACCCACTCTCTCCTGATAGGGCAATCCCAACATCTGGAAACAACTCTGGCAAAACCTTTGCTGCACTCCCTCTATGGCAATATCTTTAAGATAAGGAGACCAAAACTGCTCCTGGAGTAATATAACCAAGCTCCTTGACAACTGAAGCAAGATTTCATGATTCCTGTACTCAAAACCTCTCATAATAGAGGGGCCACAACTTAAAAATAACAGGGATGCCACTGGGCTTACAATGTAGATACTTTAATCTTTCAGGCTTTTAAACATATTAGATGAGGTTCTGAAGGAAAAGAAAACTTCTGTTGCATGAGAAAATCATAGCAACAAACTACTTCACCACTCTGCACACTCATCAAAACATTAACTGCATGATGAAAAAGAACTGAAAGAAATCTTATGGTCTTACCTGGCCACATCCAGGAGCAGTGCAAACAAAGGGTTTATCATCACTCATGTTCAGCAGCTCCTCGCTTCACCTACATCAACAATTAAATGCAAAACTGAAGAAAAAATTCCAAGGAAAACATCTCAAATTATGGTCACTGTTGCTGATTAAGTAAGGAAGTAAATTAAAACTGCAGAAGAACATTACAACTTACAAAGCAAGGGGCTCTTCATTTCAATGATCTACATTAGATTTGAAACTAGCCATTCAAGAGTGAAAGTACAACATTTTAAACCAATGTGTTGTTTAAATCCAAAACCCAAAAAGGTACATTCGTCATAAATATTTATTTTAGCTGAACCAATCATTCCACAAACAATGATCTATCGAGACAAAAGTGTCCATTATTCATGAACACCTATTTTCCTGGATGATTTAAGTGGTTACTCTGACTCATACACGCATTTAAAAGTGTGGAAGGTTGCATTGTCAAAACAGATATGAAATGGACAGATAAAATGGGAGAGTGGAATATAGTTCTTACTGGGAGTGAGGACATGTAGTCAAAGTAGTTGTGGAAAATACTGGGCTTATGGGGAATATGTTTATTAATTTTATATTTATCAAAAGTCTATCCCCACAAATGGAGACATTGAAGTTGCGGATAGTAAGGGAAAAGTAGGAGAAAACCAACGTGAGGATGAAAGGATGGAATTTCAGACAGGACAAAATTAGTCAAGATGAAAAGAAATCAGTTCTGAGGAGCAAGAAAAGGCTGCAAATATGGATTGGTCAGTCATGTTTGTAAATCTTGGGAAGAAGATAGTTGACATTCTGAGTTTATCAGAGTTGCCATTCAACCTCAGCTATATTGATTTCTTAACAAACAACAAAAACACCACCTCTGGCAGCAGATGAGGATAATGTCAGGGATGGACCAGAGAGCACAGCTTGTTGCAAGTTCAGAGTGGGCATAAGTGAAGGGAGCAGGAAAATTGAGAAGTTGGATGACATGTCAACATTCTTAAAAGATCTAGGGAGGGAAATAGGTCAGAAGAAGGACTGCAGATGGAGTAAAAAAGCTGAAGGCTGGAAAAATAGGGAAAAGGAACTGGTGTACAGTGGAGGACATCTTGCCAAAAAAAAAATGCACATAAGGAGAAAGCAATGGAAGAGAAATTCAGTTCATGTTCAGCCCACAATCCATTGAGGTGAACAGCAAGGGGATCAAATCAAGGTTTTTGTTGAGAACTGATTTTTTTGGAGTCAGAAAAGTGAAGTTTAAAGGGTGCATTGAAACACAAGGGGTAAGGTAAGAAGAAATAAGATCAAAGAAAACTGAAGAAGAAGAATCTGGAAGCTCTTTGGCACATGCAACTTGAAGTCTGCGATACTTAAATATTCCAAAATGGAAGAAAAATGTTCTTTGCTTACACACTGAAATGAAGCAAAGGATAAAATGGAACTGTGGACCAAGACTCTGTTTTTCACTAGAAGTGAAATACATTTAGGCAATATCCAAACATAAACATTTCAATTACAAGTTTTATTTCAACCAACCACACGCTATATTAAAAAAAATCAATATTTCTAGACTGACTCTTCTTTATATAAATTTTAATACAATTAATAGTTCTTTCACAACACCTTGCTACTTTTAGCTCCAAGATATACAGCATTCTATTAAGAGAATTAGATACTAATGGACTGCTCGAAGACAGATCAAGATCACATTTCTGAACAGAAAAACCAAGAGCATGATATTCAACACTTGAACATTGCTAAAAGCGAACATATTTTGTCCATTCTTTTTTGTCTTGCACTCACTAGGACAATGTGTAAGAAGTTTCAAAGTAAAGTGAATACAATACTTACACTGTATGAGAGAAAAGTGCTGCTTGTTCAGAAATAGATTCTGACAGGTAGAGGAATTGCAATGGAAATTCATCAGTTAATGATGACATACAATTAGCTCTAATTCACTAAGGCATTGTCAAGAAATAAACCAGACAATGACTGCCAAATATGTTGCTCAGTTTCAACAGATGCAGTGAATGTACATGCTCTTTTTGTCAGTGAAGAACAGAACTCTATAAATATATAGCTTTGAGTGTCAGGTTGTAAGTTTGCTTGCTGAGCTGGTAGGTTTGTTTTCAGATGTTTCGTCACCATTCTTGGCGACATCATCAGTGAGCCTCCACTGAAGCACTGGCGTCGTCTTGTTTGGGTTTAATCTTTAAGAATCAGCGCATTGTGCTTATTGGGTACCCGTTGTTCTTGAATACACTGTACAGGTATTTTTCTTCTGCTGCTCGTAGATCTTGGATACTGCAGTGTGTTGCGGCTCAATTAAATAATGTCCCTTTGTAGCCCATTTGTGGGTGTTGGGATGATTATGCCTGTAGTTGCATATCTGGTCTGTGTATTGTTTTCCTGTAGCTCACAAACCTACCAATACACTGAAACAGCTACTAATGAGCCTGAAGGACCCTGTACCAACAACCAGCAAAACAATTGTCATATATAAAATACCCTGCAAGGACTGCAACAAACACTACATTGGACAGACAGGCAGGAAACTAGCCACCAGGATACATAAACACTAACTAGCCACCAAAAGACATGATAAACCAACACTAGTATCGGTACATAAAGGTGAAGTAATACACAGCTTCGACTGGGACAACACATCCATCCTAGGACAGGCTAAACAGAGACATGCACGGGAACTCCGAGGCCTGGCATTCAAACCGGAACTCCATCAATAAACACATTGATTTGGACCCCATTTCCTAATCTCTAAGAAAAAGAACCGGAAATGACCAAGACACACAAATAGAAAGCTGGACTTAACACCAGTGCTTCAATGTAGGCTCACTGATGATGTTACGTAGCATGGTGGTGAAACATCTGAGATCAAATGTACCAGATCAGTGAGCAAACGTACAATCTAAACCTCAACCTGAGCTATGAATCTTCTCAAAAATCACAAGCTTTCAGTATGCTACACCGTGAGTACAACTGACAACATTAACCTGATTGTCAGCAGAATTCTGTGAATGTTGTACAATTGCAGAATCACATCTCGTGTTGGCTATTGTGCTGTGAGTTTAATAAAAGTGAGCTAGTTGTGTATTGTCATTACTTTGTTTCCTATACACAGCTAGCCTTTTGGACATAGTTACATTGTCCTGATGAATGTAAGACAAAAAGCTTAGCAAAAAAAAGGATTCTTTCAGCAAGCTTAAGTTCTGCATGCCTAAACTAGTTATAGAGTGCGGTGCTGAAAAAGCGCAGCATGTCAGACAGCATCCAAGTAGCAGGACAGTCAACGTTTTGGGCATAAGCCCTTCATCAGGACTGTGGGTGGCCTCCAAGAGAACGGAGAGATAAATAGGAGGGTGTGTGTGTGTGTGTGTGTGTGTGTGTGTGTGTGTGTGTGTGTGTGGGGGGGGGAGGAGAGGGGGAAGGTGGCTTGGGAGGTGATAGGTAGATGAAGGTAATAGGTCACATCTTGGGGTGGAGCAGATAAGTGGGAAGAAGGATGGACGGGTAGGACAGTTTAAGACAGTGGTGCCAAGTTGGAGGGTTGTATCTGGGAATAAGGTGGAGGGAAGAGATGAGGAAATGGGTGAAATTGACATTAGTGCTGTATAAATGGAGGGTCCCAAGCCAGAAGATGAGGCATTCCTCCTGCAGGTGTCAGGTGGTTTTGATTTGGCCAGGAAGACGGCCCAGGACTTGCATGTTCTTGTCGGAGTGGAAGGGGGAGTAGAAGCAGTCAGCCACAGGGCAGTGGGGTTCTTGGGTGCGTGTCCAAGTGACGTTCCCTGAATCGTTCCAAATGTTGGTGGCCAGACTCCCCAGTGAAGAGGAGACCACATTAGGAACGGACACAGTCAATGAGGTGTTTGGATGTGCAATAAAATCTCTGTTGAATGCGGAAGAACCCCTCGAGGGCCTCCCCACATGCATTTGGGACACCACCTACACCCTCCATCTACTCAATGACTTTTGGTTCCCCGGCCCACAATGCCTCATCTTCACCTTGGACATCCAGTCCCTGAACATGTCCATCTGCCATGACAAACACCTCCAAACCTTCCATTTCTTCCTCTCCCAGCAACCCAGCAAGTACCCCTCCACCGACACACTCATCCGCCTGGGTGAATTGGTCCTCACCCTCAACAACTTCTTCTGAATCCTCCCACTTCCTCAAGCCCAAAGGGGTATCCATGCACCCACATGGGCCTCAGCTATGCCTGTCTCTGTCGCATACGTGGAACAGTCCATCTTCCGCAGTTACACCAGCACCATTCCCTACCTTTTTCTCCGCTAGATTGATGACTGTATCGGCAGCACCTTGTGCTCCCACAAGGAAGTTGAACAGTTCACCAACATCTTCCACCCTGACCTCAAGTTCACCTGGACAATCTCAGACACCTCCTTCCCCTTCTTAGAACTCTCCATCTCCATTTCTGGCAACTGACTCAACATGGACATCTACTTCAAACCCACTGACTCCCAAAGTTACCTGGACTACACCTCCTACCATACTCCCAATTCCTCCGCCTCCACTGCATCAGCTCCCAGTAGGAGCAATTCCACTCCAAAACATCCCAGAGGGCCCCCTACTTCAAGGACTGCAATTTGCTTTCCCACTTGGTCAACCATGCCCTCTAGCACATCTCCATGAACCCCACCCCTCCAACCGCAACAAGAATAGAAACCCCACCAATCTCCGGTTACATCGTGTCATCCTCCGCCATTTCTGCCACTGACGGTCAGACCACACCAGAGATATATTTTCCCTGCCCATCCCGATCAGCATTCCGCAGAGACCATTCCCTCCGCAACTCCCTCGTTGGGTCCACACCCCCAGCAATCCACGCTCCACTCCAGCATCTTCCC
Organism: Hemiscyllium ocellatum; assembly: GCF_020745735.1. Taxonomy (NCBI): domain Eukaryota; kingdom Metazoa; phylum Chordata; class Chondrichthyes; order Orectolobiformes; family Hemiscylliidae; genus Hemiscyllium; species Hemiscyllium ocellatum. The sequence continues at coordinate 67,482,688 of NC_083407.1, forward strand.
TTGCCACCGCAAGAGGTGGAAAACCTGCACCCATACCTCTGCCTCATCTCCATCCAAGACCCCAAAGGATCCTTCCACATCCAACAGAGATTTTCCTGCACATCGAAACACCTCATTTACTGTGTCCATTGCTCCCGATGTGGTCTCCTCTACATTGGAGGGGCAGGACGCCAACTTGTGGAATGGTTCAGGTAACATCTCCGGGACAAACATACTGAACAACCCCACTACCACCCTGTGACTGACCAACTCAACTCCCCCGCCTACTCCGCCAAGGACATGCAAGCCCTGGGCCACTTTTACGACCAAAACCAACCACCTGACACCTGTAATTGTCCAAGATGCATCATTTACAAATGAAATATTCAAAGACACAACAGAGGAACTAACAGTAAAACAAATGGACATTGTCTAATCCCAAATTAAGCTAACCTGCGAGTAGGAATTAAACAATCAAGACAACCCATAAGAGCCAATGTAGACCACAACCATTTGTTACAATCAACAAAATGTACAAAAATTACAAAAGCTAGTGAGTGCTTTTATAGGTACACTATTGAGAGCATTCTGGATATATCACTACCTGATATGGCAACTGTACTATTCAAGATCAAAGATAGTTGCAGAGGATGATGAACTCAGCCCAGACAATCACAAAGGATTACCTCCCATCTATAGAACCCATCTACCAGGCCTGCTGTCAAGGAAAAGCCGCCAGCATTCTCAAAGATCCATCCCACTCTGGCAATGTTCTTCTACAACGTCTACCAATAGGGAAAGGTACAGAAACCTGAACATGCGCATCAGTCGGTTTAGAAACAGTTTCTACCTACTGTTAGAATACTGAATGGACTCACAAACTCTATTTTTTGTTTTTGCTGCAGTTTACCTATTATTTACTATCTATGCTACTTAACTCTGATCTGCCTGTATTGCTCACAAGACTAAGCTTTTCACTGTTACTCCGTACACATAACAATAAATTCAATTCAACTGCTGGAGAGTTGCACAGAGAAAATTCCAGATCTGTAGGTTAGGCAACTGAAAACACAGCCACCAGTAGTGGAGAGATTAAAATCCAAGATGTTCAGGGGGAAGAATTTGTTGAGCACAGAAAGCTTAAGAGGATAGTGAAGCTGGAGAAGAGTACAGAGACATGGAGAAGTGAGGCCACAGAGTAATTTAAAAACAAAGGTGAGAATTATAAAATTCTCATGCATAAGATGATTATGTATTAATTATCTTAAGGGAAAACAAAGCTCTACAAAGGGCAATGGTGAAGAATGAACGTCGCTGCTTAGAGACATGCAATGACAAAAGAAATACAAGCAGAAATCCACTGAGAAGGGGTTGCCAGTTTTAAGATATTTTCCACAGTATCTCACAAAAAAAGGATAGTTGTTATTTAGGATGAATTAACAAAGAAGCTGCTCTGTTCAAAGAGATGGACCATTTGTGCTCCTGATCAAGCAGAATGCCCGGGGGGGGGGGGGGGGGGGGGGGGGGGGGTGGGGGTGGTGGTGGATTCAGTTGTTGAAAAGTAGGCAATAAAACATTCTAGGTTTTTTAAAATTCAAGCAGCACAGTTGGCAAAGCATACCTTGCTGCTGGCAATCATATCCAGGAAAATTCAGTTTGAGTGGAACTACTGTCAAAGGGCACTGGATGTTTCATTATGACTTGGCAAAGAGAAGTGAACCAGAGATAGGTAGTTATGAGTGATGGAACTGTTTCTGTGATGCTCTAAATCAGCCAGAGACATGGTGATGTGACAAAGTGTTTCATAAGATATACTTCAGTTGTGTTATTTAGTTAGTTTAGCCTGATGTGTCAAGCTGCCTGTTAATTAACATTTGATCTTATTGATTTTAGACTGTTTGTTACAGTAAAATATTAAAAACTGAAATCTTGCCCTTAGGTTTATTTCCATTGTTCACTTGGGAAATCCATTTCATTTTACAAGAGATTGATCTTTATAGCGATCGTAACAAAATCTAGATGTTGCTTGACCAGAAGGCAAAATAAAGCAACAAGCATAGGAGTGGTGGGGCAGGTTTCCATTTCATGCCAGTATATAATGGTATTTATTCTAGCAATTTAAAATAGACTTTAGGGCCTTTGCACATAACAGTAATATGCCTAATAGCTGTTTAAAACCACCTTCTGAGGATTGATTTTCTGAGGCAATAGGCATGAACAATGGCTGTTATCAAGGAAACTAAGATGCAGAATTTTTCTGTTGGCCCCAAACTAGAATTTAACTAGCTTACTTGCATCTGAAGCTATGAAGGAAGGAAATGTGCTATCTTTACCTGGTCTGCCTACATGTGACTCCAAACTCATGGCAATGTGGTTAACTCTTAAATGCTCTCCACAATGACTGTGCACGTGCATCATATCACTAGAAAATTTAAAGAAAGGAATAAAAATGGGCAGACCACTTTAAGCATCAACTTAAGCATCAGAAATGACAATGGAAAATACAGATCTGCTAAGCCTACAAAGTTCTCCTTAACAATATCTCCAAGATTATGCAAAAATTGGAGTAGCTGTACCACAGACCAGTCAAGTAACAGCCTGACAATATCTATAATTGATTCCATAGGTATGACCATGTTCTGGATACTACTATTAACAGAGTACATCTTATCCCACTGGCAAGATTGTGGTATCATAGTACTACAATGGCAGGAATGAGTTGCCCTTGGAGTCCTCAACAATGACTCCATACCCTGTGAAATCTAGTCAGCCTTAGGTTTAGGTAACCCCTTGTTTACCACTTTCTTCAGCCCATCATTGATGGATCAAATCTCTTGACCTTAAACACTACTTGGAGAAAAAGCACACCGATTGTACGCTGGAAGGGAGACTTAATGTCCATCAGCAGTACTGATTCAGTAGCAGTGCTACTGACTGAGCTGGTCAAGTCCCATTGGACATAGCTGCCAGCCTAGGTCTGTGCAAGTGTCAAGGGACAAAAACATGGGAAAAAAATCTATTGACCAGATTCTCAAATTTAACTTCTGAAGATGTGAACGTCAATGACAGCATTGATAGGAGTGAACACAGTCATTATGGAATGATGCCCTGTCTTCATGGAAAGGTTGCCCTTCATTGTGTTGTGAGACATTACCACCCTACTACGTGTGGCACACACCAAACATATCTCGCAAAACATTGCATCCGAGATGCTGGGGCCATTAGCAACATAATTATATTCAATTCATAATCTTATTGTTTGGTATATATACCACTCTATTATCATCAAGTTGTAAGATCAACCCTTTGGTGGTGGGGTCTCACAGTAGGTGATGAAAACAGTAGAGGATAACACGGTGGAATGGAGATTTGTGGTGGAATGTGAGGACCAGGTTCTATCCTTGTTGCAGTTGGGGAGGTGGGGTTCAAGGGCAGAGGTGCAGGAAGTGGAGGAGTTACACTTGAGGGCATTGTTAATCATGTGGGAAAGGAAATTGCAGTCCTTAAAATAGGAGGCCATTTGAGATGTCCTGGAGTGGAATTGCTCCACCATGGGGGCAGATATGGCGGAGATGGAGGAATTGGGAGTATGGGATAGTGTTTAGGTTAGACATATAGTCAAGGTAGCTGTCAATTTTGGTGGGTTTGAAATAGATGGTCATGTTGAGTCAGTTGCTGGACAGAGACAAAGAGGTCCAGAAAGGGAAGGAAGATGTCAGACATGGTCCATGTGAACTTGAAGGCAGGGTGGAAGGTATTGGTGAAGTGGATGAACTGTTCAACCACCTTGTTAGGGCACCCGAGGCCCATGCGGGTCCCCAATGCTAGCCCTTTGGTCCGTAGGAAGTGGGAGATTTCCAAGGAGTAGTTGTTGATGGCAAGGACCAGTTCCACCAATCAAAAGGGAGTACCGGTGGAGGGGGACTGTGAGTCGGCAGGAGAGAAAAAAAGAGAGAGCTTTCAGGCCTTCGTCAAGGGGGATGGAAATGTATAGGGATTGGATGTCCATGGTGAACATGAGATGTTGAGGGCAGAGAATCAAAAGTCATGGAGGAGGTGGAGGGTGTGGGTGGTGTCCTAGACATATGTGGGGATAGGATGGAGTCGAGATATGAGGAGATGAGTTTGTGGATAGGTGCAGGCAGAGACAAACAGTAGTCAGGTCTATGGATTTTGGGTAAGTGGCAGAACTAGGCAGTCCAGAGTTGGAGGACTTTGAAGTTGGAGGTTGTGGATGGTTTGGGAAATGATGGCTTGATGATGAGAGATGGGGTGGTGGCGGAGGGGGCAGAAGGAGATGTCAGCAAGTTGGTATCTGGCTTCAGTGAGGTAGAAGTTGGTGTGCCGTACTACCACTAAGCCTCCCTTGTCCTCTGGGTTGGAACGGAGGGAGTGGAGGGCTGGGCATTGCAATGGAGAAGGGTTGCATTGGGTGAGAGGGGTGGACAGGTTGAGACAGTCAATGTCACGATGGCAGTTGGAGATAAAGAGATTGGGGGAGGCTAAGAGACGTCCAAGAGGATGGACTGTGGAGGAAGGAGAAGGTGCCTTCAGAGGGTAGGTGGGAGTCATGGTCGAAAAAGCATATATGGAGGTAGAGGAAGAAAAGTCAAACTTAGAGAGAATTACCTCTAATCTAAATTCTTAAAATTCTCTGTTGTTAGATTAGATTCCCAACAGTGTGGAAACAGGCCCTTCGGCCCAACAAGTCCACACCGACCTTCCAAAGAGTAACCCACCCAGTCCCATTTCCCTCTGACTAATGCACCTAACACTTTAGCAATTTAGCATAACCAACTCACCTGACCTGCACATCTCTGAACTGTGGGAGGAAACCCACGCAGACACGGGGAGAACGTGCAAACTCCACACAGACAGCCTCCGAGGCTGGAATCGAACCTGGAACCCTGGTGTTGTGAGTCAGCAGTGCTAACCACTGAGACACTTCAGTGCCAGTATGTTCTTCCTGAGGTGTGGGGCCCAAAATTGGACACAGTGTTCTAAATGGGGCCTAATTAGAGCTTTATAAAGTCTCAGTAGCATATCGCTGCTTTTATATTCCAACCCTCTTGCCATAAATAACAACATTACTTTTGCTTTCTTAACCACGGACTTAACCTGCAAGTCAACATTTAGAGTGTCCTGGATTAGCACTCCCAGATTCCTTTGTGCTTTGGCTTTATGATATTCTTGGCATTTAGAAAATCGTCCATGCCTAAATTCTTTTCTCCCCCAAAGTGCAAGACCTCGCATTTGCTCATGTTGAATTTCATCAGCCATTTCTTGGACCACTCTCCTAAACTGTCTAAATCTTTCTGCAGCCTCCTACCTCCTCAGAACTACCTGCTTGTCCACCTAACTTTGTATCATTGGCGAACTTCACCAGAATGCCCTCAGTCCCTTCATCCACATCATCAATATATAAAGCGAACAGCTACGGCCCCAACACTGAAACCTATGGGACACCACTTGTCACTAGCTACCACTCCAAAAAATAAACTTGTACCCCAACTCTCTGTCTGTCTGACAGACAGCCAATCTCCAATCTATGCCAGTAGCTCACCTCGAACACCATGGACCCTCATCTTACTCAGCAGCCTCCTGTGGAAGTCTAGGTAGATAACATACATTGGGTTTCCCTGGTCTAAACTACTTATTACCTCTTCAAAGAATTCTAACAAATTTGTCAGGCACAACCTCCCCTCACTAAACCCATGTTGACGTGTTTTAGTCCGATCCTGCATTTTCAAAGAATTTAGAAATCTCATCCTTAACAATGGATCCTAGAATTTTACCTACAACCTAGTTAGGCTAATCAACCTGTAATTTTCCATCTTTTGGCTTGCTCCTTTCTTGAACAAGGGGGTTACAACAGCGATTTTCCAATCATCTGGGACTTTCCCTGACTCGTGATTTTTGAAAGATCACAACCAACGCCTCTGCTACTTCCTCAGCCACCTCCCTCAGAACTCTAGGATGTAGCCAGGGGGCAGGAGATTTATCAATTTTTTGACCTTTTAGCTTTTCTAGCACTTTCTCTTTTGTAATGGCTACCATACTCAACTCTGCCCCTTGAGTCTCCTTAATTGTTGGGATATTACTCATGTCTTCCACTGTGAAGACTGGCACAAAGTACTTATTAAGTTCTTCAGCTAATTCCTGGTCTCCTAGCACTAGCTTCCTGCATCAATTTGGAGTGGCCCAATTTCTACTTTTGCCTTTCATTTGTTTCTTATGAATTAAAATAAACCCTTTCATTTCTAATATTACTGGCTAGCTTACCTTCATATTTGATCCTCTCCTTCCTTATTTCTCTCTTTGTTATCCTCTGTTATTGTAGTCTTCCCAATCTTCTGATTTCCCAGTGCTCTTGGCAACTGTATAGGCTCTCTTTTTCTTTGATACACTTCTTGACTTCCTTTGTCAGCCATGGCTGTCTCATTTCCAACCCCCACTCCCCCAGATAATTTTTCTTTTCTTTGGAATAAATCTCTGTGTCGTCAATTATACCCAGAAACTCCTGCCATTGTTGCTTTACTGTCTCCTCCACTAGGCTCTGTCTCCAGTCAATTTTCATCAGTTCCTCCCTCATGCCCATGTAATTACCTTTATTTAACTGTAACATCATTACATCCGATTTTGCCTTCTCTCTTTCAAACTGAAGACTGAACTCTACCATATTATGATCGCTGCCTCCTAAGTGTTCCCTTACTTTAAGATCTTTTATAAAGTCTGGGCTCATTACATAACACTAAGTTCAGGATAGCCTTGCGGGCTCCATCTCAAGTTGTTTCAAAAAGCCATCCTGTAAGCAGTCCACGAATTCCCTTTCTTTGGATCCATCGGCAACAGTATTCACCCAGTCTATTTGCATACTGAAGTCCCCCATGATCACCGTGACCTTGCCTTTCTGACATGCCCTATCTATTTCCTGGTACATCTTGTGTCCCTGGTCCTGACCACTGCTGGAAGGTCTGTACATTACTCCCATTTTTTTTTGTCTTTGTGGTTCCTCAACTCCACCTACACAGACTCCATATCATCTGACCCTATGTCATTCAGTGCCACAGATTTAATTTCATTCTTAACTAACAAGGCAACCCCACCCCCTCTGCTTACCTCCCAGTCTTTTCGATAAGTTATAAATCCTTAGATGTTTAACTGCCAGTCCTGAACCCCCTGCAACCATTTCTCTGTGATGCCTACTACATCATAATCATTCACGCACGCTGATTTGTGCCATTAATTCATCTACTTTGCTACGAACACTACGAGCATTCAGATAAAGCGCCTGAATGATAATTTTCTTATCCTCATGATTTCCAACATCTCAAGTAATATGTCCTAAGTATCCTTCCTTTTTGTTTCATTTCTAGTCTGTCTTGAACTTAAACCCTGTACACATGCTAACCTGCTGCTTATCATTCTACTTGACTTTGTGGCTGCAACTCCCTGTTGCTTTCCATTTCCCTTCCTCCTCAACTCACAAGTTTAAAGTCCTAGTGACCACCCCACTTATCCTTTGTGCCAGAACAATAGTTCCAGATCGGTTCAGATGAAGACTGTCCCATTGGTACAGATCACCCCGGTTCCAAAACCGATGCCAATGTATCATGAAATGGAATCCCTCTTTCCCACACCAATCTCACTGGCACTAATCTAATTACTCCTGGGCAAATTTCTGCATTCACCCAGTGTTATTTATTGGCGAGTATCCCATCATAATCCTTAAACAAACTACTTATTTAGCTCACTTACTCTGGGCAAGGATTTCCGAAATTCAGATCTTCAACAGTATTGTAGAAAGTATTTTCTCTCAGAGTATCCACAATCTTCATGTTTTTCTCCTCATCTACTCAGGACTGGGTGTTTGAATGTTCTGACTGTTTGTACTGCTAATAACAGCAGACTTCTTTTCTTTGACTGAACTGGTTTCTTCTTGAATAAACCTGTTTCTCGATTCTTTTCCCTGCTGAGGCTGATCTGTTGAGTGTAGATTTCACCCCATGTTCTAGCCCTCTTTTCGGACCTAACAGCAGATGCCTGTAGCCTTAGGAAAAAAAAACCCAATCTAGATCTCGTGATAATTATTTAGTATTTGACTGCAGCTTCAAATACTCATTCACTCAGCATTTGGTTTTCTCGGCTCTATAAATAACTTCTTCCAATTTCTAATCAATGCAGAATGTTTACCTCTCAACAGCTATGAGGCTGTGGCAACATAAATGCCATAGTGTTTCAGACTGACTCAACAACATCATAATACTTCTTTTAAATTTATTTCACCAGAGTAAGCGGCAGTTTTTTAAAAAAATTATCCCCACTACAGAACACTTCCAAAGACATTTATTGCTGTCATATATCAGTAGTTTCCCTAGCTACAATTAACCATTTCCCCCATGAGGGAACAATATTCAAATTCCATTGCAAGCCAGACAGTTATAGATTATGCATTTAAGTACAACATAGCCAAAACATTTTAGTCACTGAACATTTGCCAGAGACACTAGCATTCCCTGGAATATTCCCACGTCTAGGTCCCAAATCTACTACATACCATGTATGCTAGTAATGCCACCAGGTACAGAGACAATCTACTGTGCCCTTCAGGATTATGGTAAACTTTCTCAAAATTACCAAGGTGAGATATCATAGCTGCCATTCTACACATATATGGGGAAGGCCGCTGGTATTCTAAATGATAAAAGGCCATCACCAATATTCCAATTAAAATGAATTTTGGGAAAATCAATCTTTTTATTTTTTCCTGATAGTACCTGATTCAGCCAGTTACAAGGAGACTTGAGCACCATTGTTAAATACGTTGAACTTTTTATCTTGTCCTATATTTTTGTCAGGGCAGAGCAGGAATTATCACAGTTGAAAATTTCATTTCCATAATGGGTTGATAACAACAAGTGTGTCTGGCATACAGGATTCTAGGCTTTATAAACTGATGAATAGAGGTCTAAAGCAAGGTATGTAAGCCAGATCATTATAAAACACGACCAGGTCTTAGCCAGAATATTGTGCTAAATTCTAGACACCGCACTTGGGGAAAGACATGAGGCCTTCGAAAGCATACAAAAAAAATGTTTAAAATCTATGCTCCATATCAAATGTACAAAATCATCATTATGAGGTGAATTAGCGATCTGGACAGAGGTCAATAAATGCAGCTTAGGCACGTCAGCAAAGTGCTCTTCACTAGGGACTGGCACCTAAGTTGGGTGAGCTATCCCACTGACTTATCATTTGACAATTTATTAGTTATATTCACAGAATCACACCTAACAATTTCTAAGATTTTCCTCTGAGTATGCCATGTCCGATTGGCATGACAAATTCATGAGAGAGCAGGGAGAGGTTGACACAGCAATATATAGTCAAGTGGGAGTGACCTTAGAAGCTATTAATATGGAATTTCACGTCCCCATGAGAAGAAAACTTCCATTTAAGTGTCAATTACCACCCTTCAACAGCTAATGAATGAAAACTTTTCTGTGCTGAACATTAGTGGGATGAAATAATGCCAGTAATGAGGGCACAGAATCTAATCTACATGAGAGACTTTGATGGTGCCAAACAATTAAGCAACTAAAGGGAGAAGGCAACTCCATGAACATCTGTATCCAGCATTTGTGCAAAAAGATACAGCGGACAAAACTGCAATTATTTTCACCCAGAAGAGCCTATCTTCAGTCAGTTAGTCTCCAAGTGAAGCTAAGATGTTGGTTGAATATGCTACACAGCAACACTTACAGATCACGTTAAAATAACAACTTTAATTTTCCAGATCTATGCTCCAGATATAGTCACATCCCCTTTCAGGTTCTTCTACTGTAGTTACAAAACTGGCCTCTACCCAACAATATGAAAATGGGTTAAGTATGTGCCCTAAGTGCAACTCCAACCCAGTCATCCTATTCCCACTCACCAGCCAAGTGCTGGGAGAACATGTCAACAATGATATCTTGCAGCATTTACCCAATAATAACTTGTTCACCAATCTAGGTTTTGAGATCCAAGTACGTGTCTCCAGATCTCTCTATAAATGTAGTCCAAAGATCAACTTGGCTAAATTTCAAAGATGAGGTAAGAGTGACTACTCTTGTAAGTAAGGCAGCATTTGACTAAGTGATTGCCACTAATTTAGTCATAAACAGATGTAATAAGTCCCATGAAACTCAACCATCCAGGTTAATGCTGTCTGCTTGACTGGCACCTCTTCCCCATTCTAAATAGCCTCCTTCCATCACTTGTATATTCTGTATACAGTACTATCTTTAAGATGCAATGCAAATTACTTAAGGCTTCTTTGGCAGTTCCTCTCAAAACTGATAACTCCAAAGATATTGTGGTAACACCTTCGTCACTTGTACTACAGTACTTCAAAACAACCATCCACTACCACTCTCAAAGGGGAAATAAAAATGGGCAATAAATGCTAACCTTACTAAAATGCTAATTCCCAAGAATGAATAAAAGGATGACATAGCCAAAATCATCCATCTGTTGATTCTAATGGAGAATAGAATTACGTATCTTCTTCGGACTCTCCAAAGTCCACCCTCCACCCAGTGAGAACCGGGGGTACCCACTGCCCCACAACTACAGGTAACTGAAAGCTGTGATCCTCCGACAGTCCCATTGTCAGACACAGAACTGGACGGTGTGGACCTTTGCCTTGGCTCAATGACACCAGAGCGGGTAAATGATCCCAGTGAGGAGCTGGATAGCTACCTCAGCCCAACGAAGGTCCAGCAGTTCGAGCTCACCATGGGGATGCAGACAGCTACCCCAGAGGCAGGACAGTCAAATGGACAATGGTAACCCAATAAACTGGGAGTTAAAGAAAGTTCCTTTGCTATCATATAACAGGGCAGCCACTCAGTAGGTGGGTTCTGCTGAAGCCACAGCTAAATAATAAGAGACTGGATGGTTAATAAAGGGAATTGTAAATAGGAAAGCTGCAAATTCGATTAATGTAATCTGTTCTTTGTAATGTTAAGACATGCAATGTATATATCTATGAACGACATGACAAATTGTACAGGTACCAAAGATTTATTTCTATGAATAAAGTATATTTTGAAATAAAAAAAACTTCTTCCTCATGAGTTATTTAGCAATTTTTCCCACACTCACCTCAGTATTGAAAAATTAGAAGATTCTCTCACTCCATTAATGAAAGATGGAGTTTGGCTTCCAGATTTGAAAACCTTCATAAATACTGAATAAAATATTTTTATAAGTGATTTACACAAACTCTGGGAATCGGTTTTGCTCAGTTGGCTGGATTGTTGGTTTGGAGAGCAGTGTGATGCCAACAGCATGGGTTCAATTCCCATCACTGGTTTTAGGTTACCATAAAGTACTCTCCTTCTCAACCTTTTCCCTCACCTGAGGTCTGGTGGTCCTCAGGTTAAATCACCACCAGTTGCTTCTCTCTAATAAGAGAATAGCTCCTGTGGTCTGGTAAGACTATGGCAACACAGCAACAGAAAGCTCCAATGTAACGATGTAAGTATATCAAAAATGATACAAATCAGCACTTACATAATATTTTGGCTTTTTTGTCTCTGTCACTCATTGTCTTTCACTCTCTCTAGGATCCTTTTTATCTTACTGCTCACATTTTTTCAGGCTTTCCCCAGGATGATTGGTGCCCAACACACAGCCTAGTTCCACAGGATAAGAGGTGCTTGTAGCCATTGTTTCTGTACTGGCTCGTTGCTACAACAATCCAAAACAAATCCCATTGCTTCGTTCTCTTTGCATAATCTTGTACCTTTCAGTGCTTCAAATACTTATCCAATTTTCCTCAATGATGCAATGGTCTTTGTTTCAAGTACTTTCTGTGACAAAGTATTCCATGTTCCAACAATAGTGGTGTGAAGAAATTTTTCTGGTTACAATGGTTTTTGTTGGTTATTTGTACAAAGTTTTAAAAATTTAGACTAAGAACAATACCTTGAAAACACTGTCATGAAGAACACAGGAGTAGTTTAATGGAAATTACAGGGAGATTAAAAAAGGTTTATAACTTAATTATAATAAAAATAGAAACACAGGGAGTGTGATATATGGTTTCTGCAGGATGTGGGAATGGAGTGGTTAACATTAATTTGGACAGACTCTCTGAAACTACCTGACAGGAAGTTCTCATAACTTGAGACAGAATTGAAGACAATCCTGCAAAATAAAGGTCCAAGGTTTTGTGGTAAGCCTTGCAAGAGTTGGTGGAAACAGTGATAATTCTCCACATATCAGGGTAAGTGAGTAGGTTCATGCTAAAGTAAGAAAGCTGTAATGCTTATGGCAAAGGAATGGAGCATTCGTCAGGGCACTGGTAAAACAGCACTCAGTGTATGTGTACAATATCTGCTCTTGCAGGTCAGGGGTTCCCTGCCCCATGCTCATAGGTCTAGATTAAATTCCCTACAGTGTGGAAACTGGCCCCTTTGCCCAACATGTCCACACCGACCCTCCGAAGAGTAACCCACCCAGACCAGGTTCCCTCTGACTAATGCACCTAACACAATGGGCAATTTAGCACAACCTGCACATCTTTGTGACAGTGGGAGGAAACCTGAGCACCCGGAGGAATCCCACGCAGACATGGGGAGAATGTGCAAACTCCACACACAGATAGTTGACCGAGGCTGGAATCGAACCTGGAACCCTGGTGTTGTGAGTCAGCAGTGCTAACCATTGAGCCACTGTGCCGCCTAGGGTCTCAGCAACATTTGAGCAACAAAATAGGGTCACAACGGGAAAAGATTTAGGAAGCACTGAGTTAGACGCCTGGCAATCAGCAGTCCAGGATACAAATCTTAGATGCTGTTTTGCCTCCCGTGTGCTAGACTATGGGTCATTTCAGAAAGAACAAAATTAATGATCATTAAAGAAAAACAACTTGCAATTATACACAAAATTTTATGACCTCAGTGCTTCATGGCCAATTAAATGGTTTGAAGTAAAGTCACTGCAACATCTCTGAAAATTTATCAAAATACTTGAGGCTTCTTACTGCAATGTTGAGTTCTACATGGGCCACAATGACAAGCTTCCCCCTTCCCTTTAGTTCACCCAATAACCAGGATTTCATTTTGTGACAGCCTTGCTTCAATGGTAGGACTCAAGGCTCCTGAATCAGAAGATTATGGTTTCAAATCTCACTCAAAAGAATTCTGTACTGAAGTTCACATTTTAGTGGAGGACTGAATGCATGTTGTTATGTGAAACTTTTGAGTGAAACATAAACAAAGACCCTCCATTGTGTTGTGTAGGAGTATCACTGTGCTAAATGAGACAAACCTTGAATAGATTTAGCAACTCAAGAGTAGTTATCCAGGAGGCACCGTGGACCATCAACAGTAGCAGAAGCATACTCCAATGCAATCTGCAACCTCATGCTCCAGCATATCCCCACTATAACCATTACCATGAAGTCAAGGTATCAATCCTGGTTCAACAGTCTATGGAGTTGAGCATGCCAGGAGCAGTACTAGGCATACTACTTAAAAATGAAATGCCAACTTGGTGAAGCAACCAAACAGGACTACTTGCATACCAGCAGCATCAGTAGCAAGTGAGAGACACAACTAAGCAATCCCACAACCACCAGATCAGATCTAAAATCTGCAGTCCTGTCACATCCAGTTGTGAATGGTGGTGGTCAATGAAACAACTCACCAGAGGAAGGGCCTCCATGAATATACCTATCCTCAATGATGGCAAAGGCCAGCACAGCAGTACAAAAAGATAAGGCAGATGCATTCACAACAATCATCTGCTAGAAATGTGGAGTGGATAACACATCTTGGCTTCCTCCTGTGGGTCCCCAAAATCACAGATACAAGTCTTTAGCCAATTTGATTCACTCCATGTGATATAAAGAAATGGTTGGAGACACTGGATATTACAAAGGGTACAGGCCCTGACAACATTCTGGCAATAGTACTGAAGGTGTGTGCTCCAGAACTTGCTACACCCCTAGCCAAACTGTTCTAGTACAGCCTCAACACTGGCATCTATCTGACAATGTGGAAAATTGCTCAGCTATGTCCTGTACACAAAAAATCAAGACAAATCCAACACAGCTAAACAATGCCCCAATTACTCTTGACCATCAGTAAAATGATGGAAGGGGTCATAAACAATGCTTTCAAGCAATACCTGCTCAGTAATAACCTGCTTAGTAATGCCCAGTTTGGGTTCTGCCAGGGCCATTCAGCTCCTTACCTCATCACAGCTTTGGTTCAAATATGGACAAAAGAGCTGAATTCCAGAGGTGAGAGTCACAGCCCTTGACATCAAGGCTGCATTAAATGGAACATGGTACCAAAGAGTCCTAGCAAAACTGGAATCAAAGGCAAACTCTTCACTGGCTAGAGTCTTACCTGGCACATAGGAAGATCATTGTGGTAGTTGGAAGTCAGTCATCTCAGTTTTAGGACATCTCTGCAGAAGTTTTTCAGAGTAGTGTCCCAGGGACAACCAACTTCACCTGCTTAATGAAATGACCTTCCCTCCATCATAAGATTGTGCAATTATTGCACAATGCTCAGTATAATTAGCAAATGCTCAGAACTGAAGCATTCCACGTTCAAATGCAACAATATCTGGATAATATCCAGGCTTGGGCTGACAAGTGACAAGTAGCATCCACACCTCACAAATACTCGGCAATTACCATCTCCATTAAGGGATACAATCTAGCCATTGCCCCTTAACATTCAACGGTGGTACTGAATCCCCACTGTCAACATCCTGGGGATTACCATTGACCGGAGACTCAACTTGACTCACCATATAAATATTGTGGCTCAAGAGCAGGTCAAAGACTAGGAATACTGCAGCAAATAATTCAGTTCCTGATACACCAAAGCATTCTACCATCTACAAGTCATAGGTCAGGAGTCTGATGGAATACTCCCTGGTGCAGCATCAACAACAATTAAGAGACTTGACACCATCCAGGACAAGCAGCCCACTTGATTCGCACCATATCCACAACCATCTATTCCCTTCATCACCGACACTCAATAGCAGAGTTCCAAGTGGTGTTGGGCTTGGAAGAGAATATGCAACAGGCGGTGTTCACGTGCATTTGTTTATTGAGGTGGTACAGCTTGTGAGTTTGCCGGGTGCTGTTGAAGGAACCATAATGAATTATTGCAGTGTATCTTGCAGATAGTGTATACTGCTCCCCTTGCGCTGACAGTCAGAGTTACATCTAAAACAAGAGGGCTCCGAGTCAGAATTAAGGTCAAAAATAGATGAAGCTGCATCTCAAAGTGGAAGTTTAAAAAGAAAAGGTCAAAGTTAGAGCAGAGATTTAGAAAGAGGAGCCATGAGTCATAGCAAAGGTTTAAAGAAGAGCAGGAACTGTGGGTCAGAATCCAAGTTTAATAATAAAGAGTTGACAGTAACATTCCAGTCTAAAAAGAGCAAAAACTGAGGATCAGAGGGAAGATTTGAGAGAGAGGATGCTAGTGGTCAAAGGCAGATTTCAAAAGAGATGGAGCCGACAGAAAAAGCAGACCTTTAAAAGAATGGCACGCAGACTGGAGGCCTGTGATCAGTGGAGTGCCACAACGATCGGTGCTGGGCCCTTTACATTTTGTCATTTACATAAATGATTTGGATGCGAGCATAAGAGGTACAGTTAGTAAGTTTGCAGATGACACCAAAATTGGAGGTGTAGTGGACAGCTAAGAGGGTCACCTCAGATTACAACAGGATCTGGACCAGATGGGCCAACGGGCTGAGAAGTGGCAAATGGAGTTTAATTCAGATAAATGCAAGGTGCTGCATTTTGGAAAAGCAAATCTTAGCAGGATTTATACATTTAATAGTAAGGTCCTAGGGAGTGTTGCTGAACAAAGAGACCTTGGATTGCAGGTTCACAGCTCCTTGAAAGTGGAGTCACAGGTAGATAGGATAGTGAAGGCAGCGTTTGGTATGCTTTCATTTATTGGCCAGAGTATTGAGTACAGGAGTTGGGAGGTCACGTTGCAGCTGCACATGACATTGGTTAGGCAACTGTTGGAATATTGTATGCAATTCTAGTGTCCTTCCTATCGGAAAGATGTTGAGAAACTTGAAAGGGTTCAGAAAAAATTTACAAGGATGTTGCCAGGGTTGGAGGATCTGAGCTACAGGGAGAGGCTGAATGGACTGGGGCTGTTTTCCCTGGAGCATCGGAGGCGGAGGGGTGACCTTCTAGAGGTTTACAAAATCATGAGGGGCATAGATAGGATAAATAGACAAAGTCTTTTCCCTGGGGTCAGGGAGTCCAGAACTAGAGGGCATAGGTTTAGGGTGAGAGGGGAAAGATATAAAAGAGACCTAAGGGGCAACTTTTTCACACAGAGGGTGGTACGTGTATGGAATGAGCTGCCAGAGGATGTGGTGGAGGCTAGTACAATTGCAACATTTAAGAGGCATTTAGATGGGTATATGAATAGGAAGGGTTTAGAGGGATATGGGCCGGGTGCTGGCAGGTGGGACTAGATTGGGTTGGGATATCTGGTCGGCATGGACGGGTTGGACCGAAGGGTCTGTTTCCATGGTACATCTCTATGACTCTATAACAGTGGTTTTAAAAAGAAAAAAAGGAGCTAAGAGCTTCGGGCGGCACGGTTGCTCATGGTTAGCACTGCTGCCTCACAGTGCCAGGGACCCAGGTTCGACTCCAGCCTCAGACGACTATCTGTGTGAAGTGTGCGCATTCTTCCTGTGTCTGTGTGGGCTTCCTCTGGGTACTCCAGTTTCCTCCCACAGTCCAAAGACGTGCAGGTCAGGTGAAATGGCCATGCTAAATTGCCTACAGTGTTAGGTACATTAGTCAAAGGGAAACAGATCTGGGTGGGTTACTCTTCGGAGGGTCGGTGTGGACATGCTGGGCTGAAGGGCCTGTTTCTACACAGTAGGGAATCTAATCTAAAAGCTACAGTGAATACTGAAAGACAGAGGAAGCGGAGAGTCGGGCAGGTATTTAAAAAGGATAGCTGAGAGCCAGAGCCAAATTTTAAATAGAGATGAAGCTGCATGTTAGAGTATGGATTTAGAAAAAGAGTAGGAGCTTAGAGTCAAATCAATGATTCAAAAAGAGAAGATGAGGGCTTAGGCATATGTTTAACAAGATCAGGAACAGAGTCAAAAAAAAATTTAAAAAGATCATGAACAGAGTCAGAATCTAGTTTTTAAAAAAAAGGAGCTGGCAGTCAGAGTTGAGATTCAAAAGAGCAGAAGCTGACAAGCAGAGCCGAGGTTCAAGAACACAAGAGACTGTCATAGTGGTCGCTCAAAAGGAGTAGGAACTGAACAATCAGAGCAAAAATTTCACAAGTGACAATGCCAACAGCAGTAATTTAAAAAGAGAGGGAACAGAGAGCTGTACAGAGTGACAGTGAAAAGCCAAAGCACAACAGGATCTGATGACACAAAAGCAAAGTACTGTCACAATACAGGGTGTCACATGGGATAATATTTCTGGTAGGGGAGACAAAGGCTACTGGTATAACTGATAGTCTATTAATCCAGACACTCAGCTAATGTGCTGGGAAGCCAGGTTTGATTCTCCACATGGCATATGGTGTAATTTGAATTTCATTTAAAAAATCAAGAACCTACTGATGGTCATGAAATTATTGATTGTTGGAAATGCCACCTGGTTCCCTAATGTCATTCACGGAAAGAAATCTGTCATCCTCACTCAAGATGAGGAGCAAGTAGTTAGAGGAGATTTCAGGAAAAATATTTTCATCCAGAGGTGGTAGAAATATGAAACGCACTGAGCAGGTGGTGGAAATAGGGACTCTCACAGCATTTGAGCAGCATCTAAATGAACACATAAAATGGCTGGGCATAGTATTTTACTAACCAAGTACAGGTCATGGATTAATGTGGTTTGGCATTTGCTGTTTTGCATAGAATTGATAAAATATGGAGCTGGATAAAGCACAGCAGGTCAAACAGCATCAAAAGTGCAGGAGAGTCAACATTTTGGGCATGACTCTTCATCAGAACTGTGGAGGGGGAAGTGGGTTGAGAAATAAATAGGAGGAGAGGGTGGGGTTGTGGGAAAGGTAGATGGAATAGCGATAGATGGATGCACGTAGGAGGTGACTGTGATTGGTCAGTGGGAGGGATGGAGAGGATAGGTGGGAAGGAAAATGGACAGGTTAGGTCAAGGGGGCGGGGGAGGGAGGAAGGACTGGATCTGGGATGAGATGGGAGGTAGGGAGATTTGGAATAGACATGGAGGACTGAAGGGCCTGTTTCTATGCTGTATGACTCCGTGCCGGTTAATATGGCCCAACAAGCCACTCAGTTCTATCAATCACTACAAAAAATTAAAAATGGACCCAGGCACCAGAAAAGACAACAGCAGAAACAGCCCTGTCGACTCTGCAAAGTCCTCCTTACTAACAGCTAGGGGCTAGTGCCAAAATTGGGACAGCAGGCTCAGAAACTAGTCAAGCAACAGCCTGACAAAGTCATAGTCATGGAATTGTACCCTATAGATAATCCATCACCAGCCTTTGATATGTCCTGTCCAACCGCAGGACAGACCCAGTAGAGGTGGTGGTACAGTGAGACAGAGTTGCTTTTGGAGTCCTCAATTTTGACTTCAGATCCCTTGAACCCTCACGACATCAGGTTAAACATGCACAAGGAAACCTCCTGCTGATTACTATGTGTTGTTCTCGCTCAGGTGATGAATCAGCATCCCTCAATGTTGAATGACAATTGGAGAAAATACAGACGGATATTCTACTTTATTTTTGTTTATGTTTTAAATGTGGTATAAGGATAAGGCGTGCTTTGCTTAAAAACTAGTAGTTTAAGCATTGGAATCACATCTGGATGCAGCATCTCATACCTGCCTTTAAAGAAGACAAAAGTTAGCCTAGACCCTATCTCCTTAATATGTTTTGAGGGGGTTTGGTCTGGTCCATAATACAGTCTACAGTCAAACAAAAACAGAAAACCACTAAGATACTCTTTACATAGATATCTATTAGCAACAAAAATATATAAGAGCATTTCCTATGAATACTGCAGGTCAGGTCATGAAGTAAATTCAAGGAAAGAACTGGAAGGAAGGCCAAGCTGCAGTATAGCATCAGTCAATTAAATGTTACTGGAATCAGAATGCAATGTGAATCATGTTTGGAGTGCCAATAAAAATGCATAAATGTAACTGGGTGGGGACAGCTCCTGGCGCTAAAAAGAGCAAAGATACTTTCTGAGACAGAACCGATGAACTTCATTTTTAAATGTGGCAGCTGTTTCAATGCAACATTTAGCTTGTTTGCACAATTATTGTGCTACCATAAAATTTATATAATGGTTAGCATTGTCATTCCTTTTCATTGGCTGGCCACTGGCTGGGAGAAAAGGGACAGAGGCAAGACTTATGAACAACAATTTCTGACAAATCAAAAGTTTTCTATTAATGAAGGAAAACGTTTTTAGTGAGTTATGCAATTCACTTCCAGCAATTAGCATTCAATTTGTAAGCTTTCTGCATCCTGGGTGGTTTTAGCTCAAGAGTGTTTAGAGAATGACACTAGTGAATTACCTTAGTGTAGTGCACTACCAAAGAAGACACATGTTGAGAATTAATGTAGGCAGGGCATAACTCCATCATAAGATCAGAAACAGGAATGCTTGCTGATGATTGTATTATGATCAGCATTATTTCTGACTCTTCAGATACTGAAGCAGTCAGTCAGTATTCAAACACAACAAGACATGGACAATATTCAATGTTGGGCTGACAGATTGCCTGGCATATGTGTGCAATGACCATCTCTAATAAAAGAAAATCTAATCAACATCTTTTGACATTACTGAATCCACTACTACCATCATCCTGGGGATTACCATTAACCAGAAACTCAGCTGGACTCACCATACATATATAGTGGCAACAAGAACAGGTCAGAAGCGAGGAATACTGCAGTGAGTAACTCACTTCCTGACACTCCAAAGCCTGTCTACCATCTACAAGACAAGTCAGAAGCCTAACAGAATATTCCCATCATGCCCGAATGAGTGCAGCTCCAACAACACTCAAGAAACTTGACACCATCCAGGACAAAGTAGCCCACTTGATTAGCACCTATTCCCCCCCCCCCACCACCACCATTTATTAGTAGCAGTATACTATTATAGTCTACAACAATATGCACTGCAGAAATTCACCAAGGATCCTTAGACTACTCATTCCAAAGCCATGACCACTTCCAACTAGGAGGACATGGGCATCTGACACACTACCACTTCCCTTCCTGATGTGGAAATATATCATGCTCCTTCCCCATCACTGGGTTAATTTCCTGGAATTCCCTCCCTAATGGCATTGTTGGTCTGTAGTTCAAGAGTTCAAGATGCAGTTCAAGAGACAACTCATCACCACTTCTTAAGGGCATTTAGAGATGGTCAATAAATGCTGGCTAGTCAGATATACCCATATGCCATGAGTGAATAAGAAAAAAATGACAACCAGAAGCATCTAATTGATTTTAGAATTATCCACTTTAAAAAAATTTCTTTCTCTGTATTAGAGCTCATTAATATCTTCTCAACTAGGAAGGGGTACTTCCCATGGGAAGCTAGAGAAGTGATTGCTGGGCCTCTTTGGAGATATTTGTATCATCGATAGTCACAGGTGAGGTGCCAGAAGACTGGAGGTTGGCTAACGTGGTGCCACTGTTTAAGAAAGGTGGTAAGGACAAGCCAGGGAACTATAGACCGGTGAGCCTGACCTTGGTGGTGGGCAAGTTGTTGGAGGGTATCCTGAGGGACAAGATGTACATGTATTTGGAAAGGCATGAACTGATTCGGGATAGTCAACGTGGCTTTGTGCGTGGGAAATCATGTCTCACAAACTTGATTGAGATTTTTGAAGAAGTAACAAAGAGAATTGATGAGGGCAGAACGGTAGATGTGATCTATATGGATTTCAGTAAGGCGTTCGACAAGGTTCCCCATGGGAGACTGATTAGCAAGGTTAGATCTTAAGGAATAAAGGGAAAACTAGCCATTTGGATACAGAATTGGCTCAAAGGTAGAAGACAGAGGGTGGTGGAGGAGGGTTGTTTTTCAGACTGGAGGCCTGTGACCAGTGTACTGCCACAAGGATCGGTGCTGGGTCCTTTACTTTTTGTCATTTACATAAATGATTTGGATGCGAGCACAAGAGGTACAGTTAGTAAGTTTGCAGATGACACCAAAATTGGAGGTGTAGTGGACAGTGAAGAGGGTTATCTCAGTTTACAACAGGATCTTGATCAGATGGGCCAATGGGCTGAGAAGTGGCAGATGGAGTTTAATTCAGATAAATGAGAGGTGCTGCATTGTGGGAAAGCAAATCTTAACAGGATTTATACACTTAATGGTAAGGTCCTAAGGAGTGTTGCTGAACAAAGAGACCTTGGAGTGCAGGTTCATAGCTCCTTGAAAGTGGAGTCGCAGGTAGATAGGATAGGATAGTGAAGGCGGTGTTTGGTATGCTTTCATTTATTGATCAGAGTATTGAGTACAAGAGTTGGAAGGTCATGTTGTGGCTGTACAGGATATTGGTTAGGCCACTGTTGGGATATTGCTTGCAATTCTGGTCTCCTTCCTAACGGAAAGAAGTTGTCAATCTTGAAAGGGTTCAGAAAAAATTTACAAGGGTTGGAAGATTTGAGCTATGGGGACAGAGAGAGACTGAACAGGCTGGGGCTGTTTTCCCTGGACTTTCGGAGGCTGGGGGTGACCTTATAGAGGTTTACAAAATTATGAGGGGCATGGATAGGGTAAATAAGTAAAGACTTTTCCCTGGGGTCTGGGAGTCCAGAACTAGAGGGCATAAGTTTAGGGTAAGAGGGGGAAGATATAAAAGAGACCTAAGGGGCAACTTTTTCACACAGAGGGTGGTGTGTGTATGGAATGAGCTGCCAGAGGATGTGGTGAAGGCTGGTAAAATTGCAATATTTAAGAGGCATTTGGATGGGTATATGAATAGGAAGGGTTTGGAGGGATATGGGCTGGGTGCTGGCAGGTGGGACTAAATTGGGTTGAGATATCTGGTCGGCATGGACGGGTTGGACCTAAGGGTCTGTTTCCATGCTGTACATCTCTATGACTAAACATCTGCATGTCTTAATTTCAAATAATTTTGAAAAGATTTATCAACATAAAATCTACATAAAAGCTATTTAAAGAATTTTTTTACAATGTTATGATTTACTACATTTTCAATGCTCTGCAGCAGATAAAATTATATGACTGAAAACAGTGCTTTGTTTTTCTTGTGTGAATTTCAACTTTGTCTCTCTGGCACTACAGTTTCCAAGAGTAGTCCTATACCTTACCCAAGAGTGAGCTGAAACAGTGAGAAATGGCAGTCTGGAGAGATAATGGGTAAACCTGGGCATGTCCTTCCTAAGTATCTATCTATTTCTGCACTGGGAGGAGAAGTCACTGAACAGCAATCAAAGAAAGCAAGACAGACTTGGAACTTATGTTGCATTTTATCATACTACTTTGAAGCATTTCAAAGCACTTCACAGTAAATTTATCTTATTTTAATACAGATTCCTGATTTATTTTAGCCCTACCACACCCAAAGATACAGCATGTTGAGTATTAAATACTTTGTGCAGAATCTAGTACTGAGGCATACAAACCAGAAAATTAGTTCATCTGACCTTGGGAATTAGGTCTATTGGATCCACTTGACTGACACCTGTTTTTCAGTCAGAAGATCATTTTGACTCATGATGAAAAGTTGAAACTTGAAGTTTAGAAGAATGAGAGATTCATCGATTGAAACATTAAAGATTCTCAAATGACTTGACAGAGCAAAAGCTGAAATGATTGTCCATATTATTGTCTCTCCAACAATTTGGAAAAAAGTTTAAAAATAAGGAGATTCCCATTTAATTAGAAGAATCTCTCTTTCTCTCAGAGCATCACATGTTATTGGAACTCTTTCGCCAGAGTGCGGTGGAGGAGGGATCATTGCATACTTTTAAGGCACAGGTGGAGAGTCTCGTGACTAATAAGGGAATTGTTAGCATACGTAGACAGGAATGTAAAATCAAGGCCACAACAGAGCAGCCATGATCTTATGGAATGGCAGAGCAAACAAGAGGGCTGAAAAAGGTCTATATCTGCTCCTAATTTGTACATTCATACACCCACAACATCTATAAATCGCCAAATGAGATTAGCTAACTTTATGTTTTATATGACATAGCACCAAACTCAGAACAAATTACCCTCTGATCAGTAGATACAAACTATGACAAAGTTTGTAAATTTCAATAGATTATACAGTGCAAATGCTTTGTGATATGATTTTCTCCCATCTAGCAGATATAAAAATACAACCTTCTGTAAACAGGTCTATGATCAATTTTAGGCAGTTATTTCTACTGCCTGAAGCAAAATGATCATGCCAGGTGGTCTTATAGCTGCAACTACTTTGAGGAAAAGAGATAACATAAAAAGGAATTGGCCCACTGTTTGAAGATCATTATAAAGGTCTGTTTCAACTGCCTTCTCCCAGTGACCGACGAATTCTTTCTTGAGAGGTAGTACAATTTCCACCACAAAAACATATTTGTTGTATGACAAGTTCAAGAAAATTAATATTACGACCTTACAAAAGCCTGAGACTCTGTCAACCATGAAGGCTTATAGAATATCCCCCTCAATTTTGCATGCCCGCAGAAAATTGTCACCATCCTAAACCAATTTCATGATGACATTCAAGTTGTGTTTGACACCAACTGAAATATCACAAATCTTAATTTAAATGAAAACAGAAGATAAAGCTATGTCATTGAACCAACTCTCTTCTCCACCTTTCTTGTTCGAGACTGCAGAAACTTCCAGCAAATTATCCACAGGAGTAGGTAACAAATGGAAGGTTCCTGGAAAACTAAGGTGCTCTTCCCACTAATTCCCACAGTAAACAAATTCACCAATTAATTAACAAGTTCAGAAGATGCAATTCATTTCTGTCTCTTGGGAACCTCCTCTTGATGAAGACAGACAGACGTGACGACATTCATTATCGTCTCCATTGTGTAAGGCTCAGCCTTCAGCCAGCCTTTGAAGAGAATAGATATGCACCAGGATCTTAAACCTGAGATTAGGATGATGATTCACTGGGCAGCAGTAATTCACTATACACTGGAGACTTGGACAAACAACAGCAGGAACCAGAAAACAGTGGAGAAGTATCAATTGTAAAACTAATAATACCACTCCAAATCTGGGGACAAAAAAAGTGGTTCAGCAGCAGCTTCTTCTCCCAAGCCAACTTACCCATCATCGAGGTGGCTATCACTGAAAATGAGTTCCATTTGGAAAACCAGCTTCGTGTAACTTTAGTCTGACACTAGATTTCTTAAGCAATGGTTCTACTGGAACTCAGTCATGGCAGGAGAGTCACCCTCAACTTTGCCTGCCCTCAAAATTGTCACCATCCTAAACCAATTTCATGATGACATTCAAGCTGTGATTGACACCAACTGAAATACCACAAATCCTAATTTAATGAAAAATAAAGACAAAGCTGTGTCATTGAACCAACTCTCTTCTCCATCTTTCTCGTTCTATACTGCAAAAACCTCCAGCAAATTACCCACAGGTGGAGGTAACAAATTTAGAAAAGCAATAGAATGCCCTCAAAACATCCCTGAAGTGATTAAACACAGCCAATGTCATCCACAGAAAGAACCTGAATTATAACACACCAAAATGGAAACAGCTTATTCACTAAACACAAAGATTTTTTGGGAATGTTCAGAGGTAAAAATAAAGGTAGAGGGAACATATCAACAGCTGAAAATGTGTTGCTGGTTAAAGCGCAGCAGGTCAGGCAGCATCCAAGGAGCAGGAAATTCGACGTTTCGGGCATAAGCCCTTCATCAGGAACATATAAACATCCAAACAACTCATCTCACCCTTCCAACACCACCTATCCTACATGCACAGAATCTAAAGGGCATGCACTGTTTTTAGCCATTTCAGAACCCATCAAACCAGGGTGTTTGATCCAAGTCATCTTTAATCCAAGGGTCTGCTAAGAAAGGACTGTTTCATGCCCCCTAAAGCCAATTAGTTAGTCCAGGTAATCAGTACTTTTTTTTTGGCTTTGACAGGCACTGCGGAGCACAGATAGCTCAGTCAGTACAGCATCAGACTTTTAATCTTAGAGTCCAAGGTTCAAGTACTTGCTCTGGCATGGCTTTTAGGGACCCTCTTGTAGTGCAGTGGTAGTGCCCCTATCCCTAAGCCAGTAGGCCCAGCTTCAAATCCCATCTGCTCCAGAGATGTGCAATTAGATCTTTGAACAGGTTGATTAGAAAAATGGGTTAAATTTTAAAAAGGCAGCTACATAGGACATTTACGTCAGATGCCTATGCATCGACTACAGCTCTGCCTTCAACACCATAATACCCTCCAGCTAAGCTCAAAATTCCAAGACCGAGGTCTCAGCACCATCCTCTGCAAATGGATCCTCAATTTTCTGACCCACAGACTGCAATCAGTGAAGATAGACTACAGCACTGCTTCCACGATAACGCTCAATACTGGAACCCCCCTAAGGATGCGTTCTCAGCCCCTACTGTACTCCCAGTATACCCAAGACTGTGTGACCAAATTCCGAATTAAAGGCCATCTACAACTTCACTAGGATGGATATCAAACAATGCTGAGTCAGAATACAGAAAGGAGATAGTGGGCTTCATGTCATGGTGAATGATAGCACTCTCAAGTTGGCAAAACAAAAAAAACACTGATCATTGACTTCAAGACGACATACGGAGCTGAAAATGTGTTGCTGGGAAATCGCAGCAGGTCAGACAGCATCCAAGGAGCAGGAGAATCGACGTTTCGGGCATGAGCCCTTCTTCAGGTGAAGGGGTAAATATAGGGGAATGGGTCTGGGTGGGTTGCGCTTCGACGGGTCGGTGTGGACTTGTTGGGTCGAAGGGCCGTTTCCACACTAAGTAATCTAATCTAATCTAAAAAACAAAAAAATCGTGTCATTAACATAATGCTTAATCACCAACCATCTGATCTCACAATTTCCATCAACCCTTAACATTAAAAACAAAAGATCGGTAATGGGACCGCAGCTTAATAATAGAATATTACACTTCATACCTGAGCTTTGGGACAATAGTTAAGCAAAAAAAGCAAGCCTTACAATCAATATTGCATCCAAACTACAAAGCTGCATAGAAACCCAGAAGTTATTGTGCAAGCATAGCACAAGATGGACTTAAGTTACCTTGCTTATGCAGTTGCACAAAAACAGTAAAGGTCTTGCACACAAAGCGAATAGACTGCGCACAAACAAAATTAAACAGCCTTTCCTGTCATAGTGCCTTTCTGGACATAGGATGTCCCAAAGTACTTTAGGCAACAGAGTCATTTTGAAGTCTAGTCACTGCCACAATTAGAAATCACAGTAGCCAATTTGTACAAAGTTTCACAAAAGTGATGTGATAATGACTTGGTAATCTGTTTATTAGGTCTGAAAGAGAGGGCAGGAACTTGATTAAACATTTCAATCAAAAAAGTGCAATGTACAATAGCATAAAATACCAGAGATCTGAACTAGAGTGTCTAGATTTCTGTGCTCAAGTCTCTGGAATAAGACTTGAATCAATGACTTCCTGAATCAGAAGCGTGAGTGCTACTATGTAAGTCTTAGCTGACACAAAGGTGGGCTTCATCAAAAATTCACCATTACATGGTTACTTGATGAAAAGAGATTGATGTACTTCACTTGTGAAATGCATGCAAGTTCATTATACTGATTGGGTTGCTATACTAACCATACAATGATATTTATACTTTATACAAATGCTTATATTTCCTTAATGTCTTTAATAGTGAGGAGATCTTGCCAAGATAACAGACTGGTCAAATTTGATAACAAAGTCACTATGTGAAAATGAAAGAATTGACACTTATTTCAATGTAAGATAAATTAGTTACATTTCCTTGGTTCATCCAGTGAACGACAACAGTGGTATGTGTATTTTGAAGGAATGTCCAATCAAAGTTGTTGAGTTGGAGTCAGAAGTGCAAGTAATGCATGACAGAGACAGGGAAGAGTTACATGAACATTTTGATCTTGGCTGAAGTCACAAGCTTGGATTTGGAAGTGTTACAGATCTGAATAATGGTCAGGATAGCATGCTGTGACTTAAAGTCAGACAGGTAAGGCAACTCCAGGTGCAGTACTGGAATAGCATCTTTGACTTTAAGCAACAAGATCTATTTTACTGCTCAGATGGACAAGGGCAAGATCTGCATGGTAGATAAGTAAAAATTGCAACATGTAGGGAGCAAATCCAATGCCACCTTACTCTCAAATGCTCTACCATATACTTTAGGCTCTCTGTTCCTTGTGATCAACACTGCTTATTTTCCACTTTAATCACTGTTATACTCGACAACCTTCACATTTCTTTAATGGTTTTCGAATTTAACCTTTTTGAATCTTGTTCATTCCTTCAAGCCTTCGTTAGTTTAAAACCCTATACACTGCCCTAGTCATTTGAATTGCCAGGACACTAGTGCCAGGGGCAGCACAGTGGCTTAGTGGTTAACAGTGCTGCCTCATAGCACTAGGGACCAGGGTTTAATTCCAGCCTTGGGTGACTATTTGTGTGATGTTTGGATATTTTCCCCATATTTACATGGGTTTCCTCCAAGTGCTCTGGTTTCTTCCCACAGTCCAAAGATGTGCAGGTTAGATGGATTGGCCATTAAATTGTCCATAGTGTTCAAAGATGTGTAAGTTAGGTGGATAAACCATGGAAAACACAAGGTAACAGGAATATGGATGGGGTGGGCATTCCTGATATATGATATGATATGATATATCATATAGATATAGAATCCCTACAGTGTGGAAACCGGCTCTTTGGCCAAACAAGACCACACCAGCCCTCCAAAGAGAAACCCACACAGACCCATTTCCCTATTGCTCTACATTTACCCCAGACTAATACACCTAACCTACACATCCTTGAACACTATGAGCAATTTTAGCATGGCCAATTCACCTAACCTGCACATCTTTGGATTGTAGGGGGAAACCGAAGCACCTGGAGGAAACAGACACACACACACACACACAGAATGTCTGTGTGGAGTTTGCACAGTCGCTCAAGATGGGAATCGAACCCGGTCCCTGCTGCTGTGAAGAAACAGGTGTTAACCATTGAGCCACCATGATGGGCTTATGCTCAATTCTCCTGCTCTGCGAATGCTGCCTGACCTGCTGTGCTTTTCCAGCACCACACTTACGACTAAGGTTGTGCTGAGTCTGGGATGCTCTAAGGAAGGATGGTGTGGACTTGATGGAGTGAGGCCTGCTTCTACTCTGTAAGGATTTTATGATTCTATAAAAGTTGCCACGTTTCAGAGGAATGGCTTCTTCTTTCCCCAGTACTGGTGCAAGTGCTCCAGGATTCAAAAGACCTGCCTATCACACCAATCGCTTAGCCACACATTTAATCCCCACAATTGTCTTGTCCCGATGTCATTTTGTGCATGGATCAAGTAATAATTAAACGTGATTATCTGCAAAGTTCTAGATGGAGATTGTGGTTCTAGCTCCTCAAATTCTTGCTATGTCATTAGGACCTAACAGGGTGCATAGAACAAGCATAACACAGTAATCAGCTGGGATTTAACCCTTCATTTAAACTGAGCAAAGTTTAAAAGCAAGATAGATATTTTTATACCAGTATGCCAAGAACCATCTAGGGAACAGACGTTTTGATACCTAGTATTGTGCAATGAGAAAAGGGTTCATTTAATAACATTGTAATAAAGAAGCCTCTAGGGATTTGTGATCATACTGTGACAAATTTATAGTTTCAGAGTGAGTTAAGTGACAAAAGACAGATTTAAATCTAAACAAAGCAAATCATGTGTTTTAAGGATGAGTTGGTTAGGTAGATTGGAAAACTACATTAAACAATACAATAGTAAAATTAAACAGTATTTTGAAACAAGGACACATTTCCTCAAGGGATTAAAAACCCCTCAAGACAAGTGGTTCAACTCAAACTAAAGGATGTTAAGGCAAGTACCTGATTACTGGGGAAGTTAATAATATTGCCACATACAATAAGCCTTAGGAGTTGGAGGATTTTAGAATTCAGCAAAGGATGACCAAGAAATTGATTTTAAAAAAAGAGCGTAAACTAATGTAATATAAAAAACACATTGTAAATGCAACACTTAGATATTAATTGTACAGTCCTGGTCACCACATTATTACAAAAAGGAACAGTAGCGTGAATGCAAAACAAATTTACAATGATATTAGATCAGTCTATGTAGTTGTACCTATCAGGAAAGGATGAACAGACTGGATTTCTTTTCTGAAAGAAAGATCAAAGACTAACCTAACAAAGATCTTTAAAATTATAAAAAGCATTGATAAATTGAGCACAGGGAGAGCTTCACTTACAGCAAGTTGCAAATGTAGAACCCATGAAATAAGATAAGCGCCAAGAAATCAAATTTGCAATTTAGAAGAAGCTTCACTCAAAACATGAGAGCATGCCACTCATTACCACAGGCGGTAGTCAAGGTTTGAGTCGTGGTAGAGATACATTTCCAGGGTAAACTAGATAAGCAACAAAAAACAGAAATCGCCGGAAAAGCTCAGCAGGTCTGGCTGCATCTGAGAAAAGACATTTCAGGTACAGTGACTCTTCCTCAGACCGGATAGTTGCTAGGAAAGTGTTGGTTTTTATGACAGGTGGGGCAGAGCCCAAAGAGAGAGAAGAGAAGAACAGTTGGACAGACAAAGGAGTGGATAATTATCTGGCTAGGAGGATGAAGAGCCTCAGCTGAGGATTCCCCAGATTGCTCAACCGGGTCCGAACCAACTCCTGCAGTTGACACTCACTCCCTCTCTTCTCTGCCACAAGAGCAATAGGGTTCCCCTTGTCCTTACCTACCATTCATCTCGGATCCACATCCAGAAGATCATTAGCCACCTTTTCTGCCACCCCCAGGCAAATCTACTCCCAGATACGTATTTCCTCTCCTCTCCTGTCTGCCTTCCGCAGGGACATTCTCTCTGGGACACCCTGGTCCACTCTTCCTTCACTCTCCACACCCCACCACAGCACCATGGCACTTTCCCTTTGTTGAAGGTGTAATACATGCCTGTTTACTTCTTCTCTCGTCAGTATCCCAGGGCCGAAGCATAGCTTCAAGGTGAAGCAGCACTTCAGACAATCTAGTCTACTACATTGTGGTCTCCTCTACACTGGAGAAACAAAGCATAGACTGGGTGAGCGCTTCGCAGAACATCTACATTCTGTCTTGAAAAACAGCCCTGACCTTCCAGTTGCTTGCCACTTCAACACATCACTCTGTTCTCTGTTCAATATCTCTGACACAGGCTTGTTTCAGTGCTCCAGAGAAGCTCAACGTAAACTGGAATACCACCTCATTTTCCACTTGGGAACCTTGCAGTCTTCTAGACTCAATATTGAGTTCAATAACTTTAGGACTTGAGCACTCCTATGTCCTAGCACCAAGCCCCATATACCATGCCTTGTTATCTCAGAGTTTGCCATGACACACAACCCAGTCTCCATTAACAGCTATTCACGCTCCTAGTTATCCACTCCTTTGTCTGTCCAACTGTTCTTCTCTCTCTTTGGGTTCTATCCCCACCTATTGTTTACTCCTTACCTCTCTCCCTACCCTATTTTCTGCATTAAAAAAAACCAATATTTTCCTAGGTAGCATCAGTTCTGAGGAAGGATCAGCTGACCCAAAACATTAACTGTGATTTCTGATCACAGATGCAGCCAGACCCTAGGGAGTTTTTCCACCAATTTCTGTTTTTGCTTTTGATTCTGATTTACAGTATCCACAGTTCTTTTGGTTTTTAAACTAGATAAGCATGTGGGAAATGTTAGTACATGCAGTATTGACAGCATTCGAAGAAGATTGTGAAAACGTTGAAGTGTAGCAAAAACATCAGCTTTGACTGGATGGGGTGAACATCATGTTTCTGTGCTATATGTTTATGTAAATCTATGTTAAAAAAAAACTCCAACTGATATACCAAAAGAAAGAGATGAGCAAAACCAAGTTTGGACCACCCACTTGAGGCAGAGGCAAGAAAAAGTAAAATGAAGAATAAGGAAATGGCAGAGACATTAAACAAATACTTTGTACCTATCTTCATGATAGAAGACATAAAAATATTCCAGAAATGGTTGCATTCTAAGGGCCTAGTCAGAATGAGAAATTCAAAGAAATAAGAAACAGTAAAGAAATAATAATGGAGAAATTATTGGGACTCAGTGTTTACAAACCCCCTGGATTAATTGCCTGCATCCTAGATTTTAATTACAGATGGTGATTACCTGGCATTTTACTATATCCGAGAGTGATCCCTGTGTAGTGGGAATAACAAACACAGCCCTGGTTATTCTAGAATGAAGGGACAGAAAGAAATAACAAGGAAGCTGGTTAGAAATCAAATCATTGGTAAAATGCGAGAATCTCTTATTAAGAACATCGTAACAGGGCATTTAGAAAATCATAATATAGTTTTGACTAGGAAAAAATGAGGACTGCAGATGCTGGAGATCAGAGTTGACAGTGTATTGCTGGAAAAGCACAGCAGGTCAGGCAGCATCTGAGGAGTGGGAGAATCGATGTTTTGGGCGTAAGCCCTTCATCATTCTCCCGTTCCTTGGATGCTGCCTGACCTGCTGTGCTTTTCCAGCAACACACACTCGACTACAGTTACGACTAGGCAAAGTCAACACAAATACATGAAATAGAATATGAGCTTGACACTTCTATTTCTTTCTTGAGATTGCAATTAGCAATATACTGGGGGGACCGGTAGATAAATTTGTCAAAAGGTGCTTGACCAGGTCCCACACAGGAAGTCATTACACAACATTGGGATATGGGCATTGAAGGTAATACAGTAGGACAGATCGACGGTTAATATGTGGATAGAAATGAAGATGGCACTTAAAGTGCATCATTTTGCCATATTGTGGGAACTTAATGTAACTGCGATTACATACTTATGTGAGGATTTTCTAACTGAAGTTTTGTAACTACAGAACGAAGACGGCAAATTTGTCATTAATAACTTCCATCTCATTTCGGACTAATCTACATCCAAGAAATTGTTCTGAAAACGTAGCTCACATTTTAACAATTGTGATACAAGTATACTCTAAAATAATCAAAAGGGCTACTTGCCCTAACTTTCAAAAAATTTCAACTGTTGAAAATAAACAATTAAAATTAGTCTAACAGGTATTTGAATATTAACAGAAATTGCTTCAACAACTTTAACTTCTTCAGTCTCTGGACCAGAAATGTTAACTCAATTTCTCTTTCCACAGATGGTGCTAGGCCTGCTGAGGTGTTCCAGCAATTTTTGTTTTTGTTACAGATTTCCAGAATCCACAGTTCTTTGGTGTTTGCACTTGAATATGTATTTATCCTCACAAAATCAGTGATATTTCATAAAAGTTAAAATACATTCCATTTGAAAAAAAATGACCCAGATCAATTTCTACCTTCATGTAAATACAACTACACACATCAACTAATAAAATGGACAAAGTAAAAGGTTGTTACTGTTGTCTCCAATACCAAAGTACAAATTTGTATAGGGTTCAAAAGAAGCAAAAGCTTCCCATATTTAGCAAGTGTATTTTACCATAAAATTGGCACAATAGCATTCAGTGCATCAAAGCAAAGATTCCAGCCAGGTGTTTCCTACTCTTCATCCTTGTAAAATATGTTTTCCACCATAATACCGCTCAATCCTAAATCATCAGTTATAGAGATGTATGGAAACAGACCCTCCGGTCCAAAGTGTCCATACCAACCTGATATCCTAACCGAATCTGATCCCATTTGCCAGCACTTGGCCCATATCCCTCTAAACCCTTCCTATTCATAAACCCTTCCAGGTGCCTTTTAAATGTTGCAATTGTACCAGATTCCATCACTTCCTCTGGCAGTGCATTCCATTCACGCACCACCCTGTATGAAAAAGTTGCCCCTTAGGTGCCTTTTATATCTTTCCAATCTCACCCTAAACCTATGGCCTCTGGTTTTGGACTCCTCCACCCCATAAATAGACTTTGTCTATTTATCCTATCCAAGCCCCTTATGATTTTATAAACCTCTATAACATCACCCCTCAGCCTCTGATGCTCCAGGGAAAACAGACCCATCCTATTCAGACTCTCCCAATAGCTCAAATCCTCCAACCCTGGCAACATCCTTCTAAATCTTGTCTAAACCCTTTCAAGTTTCATAAACAACTTTCCAAACGTAAAGAGACCAGAATTGCACGCAATATTCCAAAAGTGGCCTAACTAATGTCCTGTAAGCCGCAACATGACCTCCCACCTCCTATACTCAATGCTCTGACCAATAAAGGAAAGCATACCAAACACCTTCTTCACTATTCTATCTGCCTGCAACTCTACTTTGAAGGAACTATGAATCCACACTCCAAGCTTTCATTGTTCAGCAACACTCCCCAGGACCATGCCATTAAGTGCATAAGTTCGGCTCTAATTTGCTTTCCCAAAACGCAGCACCTCGCATTTATCCAAATGAAACTCCGTCTGCCACTCCTCAGCCCCACTGGCCAATCTGATCAAGATCCTGTTGTACTCCGAGGTAACCTCCTTCGCTGTCCATTACACCTCCAATTTTGGTGTCATCTGCAAACTTTACTAACTACATCTCCAATGTTCACATCCAAATCATTTATGTAAGTGATGAAAAGTAGTGGACTCAACTCTGATCCTTGTGGCCCTCCATTGGTCACACAGGCCTTCAGTCTGAAAAGCATCCCTCCACCACCACCCTCTGTCTTCTACCTTTAAGCCAGCTCTATATCAAATGGCGAGTTCTCCCTGTATACCATGAGATCTAACCTTGCTAACCAGTCTCCCATGAGGAACCTTGTCAAACGCCTTTCTGACGTCCATATAAATCACGTCCACCGCTCTGCCCTCATCAATCCTCTTTATTACTTCAAAAAACTCAATCAAGTTAGTGAGACATGATTTCCCACGCACAAAGCCATGTCGACTATCCTTAATCAGTCCTTGCCTTTCCAAATACATGTAAATCCTGTCCCTCAGGATTCCCTCCAACAAAACTTGCCCACCGACATCAGGCTCACTGATCTATAGTTCCCTGGCTTTTCCTTATCACCTTTCTTATATGGTGGTATGTTTATTAAGTTTTTTGTTAAAAATTCACCTTGAATCTTAGGCTCAAGACACATTATAGCAGAAAAAAAACCCAATAAATGTACTGTCTAAGCTGCGCAATCATGTACATGTATAGCTGCTCTGAAGGTCCACAAATGGTGCTTAGGATGCCAATGCCGCTTATGGGACTGACATTCAGTTCCAGAAGTTATTGCCATGCTCAGACCTCAGGAGGTCCACGCAGAAGCAAAAAAAAACTAGAAGCACTGCCTGTGACTGTACAGTGATTTATATAAAGACTAAGCTTACATAGTAAAAGGTTTACATCGATAATTTGATATTTTAGAACATTGAAACTAAATATCTTCACTTCATAGAGTGAAGGGATTCTGTCGTCTGACAGAATCAAAGAATCCTACACCATGAAAGCAGGCCAATCGGCCCATCAGGTCCACACCAAATTCAAACAGCATCCCACCCAGACCCCCCCCCCCTCCCCTACAAACCTGTATGTGCCATGGCCAATCCACCTGGCCTGCACATCCCTGGACACTCTGGGTAATTTAGCATGGCCAAACCACCTAAGATGCATATCTTCAGAGAGAGGAAACCCACACAAACATGGAGAGAATGTGCAAACTCCACTATCCTAACAAGGCAGCTACAAATGGTAGAAACCTGTAAAAGTACCAAAGATCAAAGAGAACTTGATGTGTATATTCCTGAAGTTAGCAGGGCAGGTACGTAAGGCAAATTAAATACTTGCCATTATTAGCGGAGGCACAATACATTACCAGGGAGATTATTTTCAAATTTTATAAAATGAGGATAAAGCTACAATTCAAGTACTGCATGAGGTTCTGATCAGCACATTATAGGAAGGGTGTGGTTTCACTTGAGAGGGTTTTGAGGATATTTAACAGGCTGCTGCAAGAGTTAGAGTATATAAAAGGAAAGATTGGACAGGTTGGAATTAATTTTCCTTACAGCAGTGATGGTTGAAAAGTGACCTGATAGAAGCTTACAAGATCACGGACAGGAAGGCACTTTATTCCATTAGTACAGAGGTCAATAACTAGGTGGCATAGATTTAAAGTATGAGGTTGAAAACGAAGATGAGAGTTGAGGAGAAATTTTCTTGGAACTTGCTGCCTGAAAGGATGGCTGAGTCAGAGGTTCTTCTAACAGTTAAGCTGTAATTCGATATTCACTTGCATTGACAGAACCTCTAGGGCTATGGACCAACAGCTGGAAAATGGGCTTAGTGTAGTCAGATCTTTGTTGACTGGCGCATACAAAATAGTCCAAACTGCCTCCTCCTGTGCAAGAACATCAGCTTCTAATAACACAAACCTCCTTGCCAACCATTATGATTACAGCCTGAATTGTGCAGCTCTTGTTATGCAATGGTAGTGTCCTTACCTCTTAGCCAGGTCTGATTCAAGTCCAACCTGCTCCAGAGTTGTATCATAACATGCCTGAAAATATCTACAAAGAGAAAGTGAGGACTGCAGATGTTGCAGACACGATGAAGGGCTTATGCCTGAAACATCAATTCTCCTGCTCCTTGGATGCTTTCTGACCTGCTGTGCTTTTCCAGCACTACAATCTTGACTAAAAATAAATTCATCGAGTAAAAAGTGAGGTCTGTAGATGCTGGAGATCAGAGCTGAAAATGTGTTGCTGGTTAAAGCACAACAGGTTAGGCAGCATCCAAGGAACAGGAAATTCGACGTTTCGGGCCAGAGCCCTTCATCAGGAATGAGGAGAGTGTGCCAGGCAGGCTGAGATAAAGGGTAGGGAGGAGGGACTTGGGGGAGGGGCAATGGAGATGTGATAGGTGGAAGGAGGTCAAGGTGAGGGTGATAGGCTGGAGTGGGGTGGGGGCGGAGAGGTCAGGAAGAAGATTGCAGGTTAGGAGGGCAGTGACCTGGGGGGTGCAGTGAGAGAGAGACTCACTGAAATCCTTGTAGAGGGAGGAGAGTTTCTTCAAGGAAGGCATCCTTGCAAGAGGATTCGCAGTAGGTTAAAATCTTCAAGTAAAAAGTGAGGTCTGCAGATGCTGGAGATCAGAACTGAAAATGTGTTGCTGGTTAAAGCACAGCAGGTTAAGCAGCATCCAGGGCACACTCTCCTCATTCCTGATGAAGGGCTCTGGCCCGAAACGTCGAATTTCCTGTTCCTTGGATGCTGCCTAACCTGCTGTGCTTTAACCAGCAACACATTTTCAGCTAAAAATAAATTCATGCTTATTGGGTGCATTTAGCAACAATGTAGTAATTTTTAAAGTCATGAAAGAAACTCCTTTCTGAATCATCAATCATTGCTCAGACAGTGGACAGCTTTTGATGAATTCTGGCACCATGAATTTATGCACTGATTTAGAAGCTCCATTAAACATACATTTATGGTTCTCAATTTTGCTCTCAATCACCATCTGTGCTGTGGTTGATTCATCATCTTTAGGCTCCTCTTGTCTTAAAGCAAGAAACCCCTAGGGCCTTGTTGTCTCTCTCATATGCTTCCACCTTCAGATCAATGACTTATACTGATCATTCACTCTATCCATGCTTCTCATGGTTCCATTCTACGTTCAATGTTGCATACAACTTATCAGTCCAACTGATAAATCATTCTGCTATGAAGCAGCACCATTGAAACAGGTTTTCATTTTTTTTAAAGCACACCATTTCCTTAATCTCTGGCAAGTATAATGCACTGTACTGCTACCATGTCTTTTCTTTGATTTTTCATCCATTGCCCTTCCCCATTTATGGACAATATTGGACTGCACAGTTCTTGTCAAATAGCAGTCCCACATCACTTCAAAATGTGAGAAACGTACATCTTATTGTTTCAAACACTTACCTTCTCCTTAATGACACAACCTACAAAATCTAATTACATCAGGGTTTGAAAACTGCTGTCAAATTTGGAGAGTTCCTTCTGCCATTTCCTTCATATTGCTGAAAAGAATAAGGCCTTTTCACTCTCAAGTATTTGTCTTTATTTTGTATTATGAAACCACTTTAGTGTTGCTTCAACCTTTCTTCCTGTTCCTAAGTATCAAATACATTGCTCTACAAAGTATTGTTCCTTCTGATGAATGGTTGTTTCCAAAACTGTAGAGCTCTTTGTTTCTTTCATTTTTTTTCTACAAGATTTTGGACATTAAGCTTTGTGTCGCTTAAAAGCTAACTTTGATTTACCTTGGTGGCGTCCATAGACGCTATGAACTTTTGCCCTGCACCCGTGCTTCTCAATAACAAATGTACTTATCTGTCGGATTTTAAAACTGTTTATTATTGAAGAAAACAGAAGCAGTATTTATACTTTCTACGGCTGGGAAATAGCCATTATTGACGCTCAATTAATTCCTTCAGAACTCGAAACCAATGATGAGATTAAACGCGATTCTTTTGCTTTGGGGTGCAGAATTTCACACGGTGCATCAGTAGTAACAAGATGCTGAAAATTTTGGTTGTATGAATTGTATTAACACCGACAATGTACGATCTGACTCTGTTACAATGCAGCACAAATACCAATGACAAGGATACTATCGGTCTGCTTTCTAAAGATCGAGACACTAGTCATATTTTCTATTGCTCAGACCATTCATCTCAGTCAGATGTGTCCACATCTAACACAGCACCAGAGAGACCCCACCCTCCGCTTAACACAAGCAGTTACTCGTGAATTTGTGCAACTCCAGAAGACAGCAGCAAGCCGCACTGTGAGGAAACCTCCTCCAGCTGGAAGGAAGCCTCAGGAATCGGAGCCCCAGCGGCCGGCCACCGTCGCCATGTTAACAGATAACGTTTGTGAACAGACCCACCCCGTGGCCGCTCACACACACCCCCATGACCAGTGCTCGCTGTGACAATAGGCGCCGCTCGTAATGTCATGAGAGGAAGCCTGGAGCCGCCTAAATATCCGATTATCGTTGTTTACAAACTTACCACAAGGGCTGATTCTTGCTGACGGCCAGGCGGGCGACACCTCGCGAGAGTTCAACACAGGAACCCTCGCCCCGACGTCAGCTGGTCACGTGACCCAAGGCTGGGCGGCGCTGTGAAGTTAAGGTTCAGTCCTTAGTACACAAGAGGCTGCTGCGGGTCACTCAGTGGTCAGTGGGGGTTACTTAATGGTAACATGACAGAAGAGAAACCACCATGCGGCAGTTCATCGTGGCTGGTGACACGAGGGAATCAATTTTGGTCAGTTAATGGTAGATGGTGTGGTACAAGGAACTGCTATGATAACAGTACGCAGCATCTCCTTGCCTCTCACTATCAACACTGCTTTAATGGTCACCCACACCTCCGCTAGTTTGACAGACAGTGTCCCTTATTTTCAATAGTCGGTAACCTGATTATAGGGCTCTGGATTATCAGCTAACAAATAGGATCCCACAGTTGCAGAATTTGATTTCACCAACCTGAAGCATTGAGGGTGAAGGGGAATCGCAGTACCTTAGGAACACCTAATTTGGAAATGTGGGTTTTGGACTGGGGTGTACGAAGTTAAAAGTCACACAGTTTGTAGTCCAGCAGGTTTATTTGGAAGCACTAGTTTTCCGTCTTATACTCCACAAACACCAGATGAAGGATCAGCATTGCAAAAGCTAGTGCTTCTAAATAAACCTGTTGGACTATAAACTGGTGTTGTGTGATTTTTAACTTAACACAATTTGTATTGTTCAGTCGTCCCAAATGGAAATTCTGACTTATCCAAGATGGAACAGTAGAAAAGTAGTCTGTTAACATGGAATTGAGAAATGAAGCTGTGTTCCACCAACAGACTTACGGATAACAGGTGAGAATGCAAATTATGAGGATGACACAAAGAAACTAGAACATTATAGTGCAGTGTAGGCCTTTCGGCCCTCGATATTGCACTGCCCTGTGAAACCAATCTGAAGCCCATCTAACCTACACTATTCCATTATCATCCATATGCCTACCCATTTAAATTCCTGTAAAGGTGGTGAGTCTACAACTGCTGCAGGCAGTGTGTTCCATGCCCCTACTACTCTCTGAGTAAAGGCTCTCGTTGTCCACTCGATCTAACTCACTGATTATCTTATGTCTCAATTAAGTCACCTCTCAACCTTCTCTCTAACAAAAACAACCTCAAGTCCCGCAACCTTACTTCATTAAGACTTTCTCTCCTTACCAGCCAACATCCTAGTAAATGTCCTCTGAACCATTTCCAAAGCTTCCACATCCTTACCATAATGCAGTGACTAGAATTGCATGCAATACTCCAAGGGCGGCCACACCAGAGTTTTGTACAGTTGCAGCATGACCTCATGGTTCTGAAACTCGATACCTCTACTAATAAAAGCTGACACATCATATGCATTATCAACCTGGGTGGCAACTTTGAGGGATCTGTGTATATGGACACGAAGATCTCTGTGCTCATCTAAACTACTAAGAATCTTACCGTTTACCCAGTACTCAGCATTCCTGTCACTCCTTCCAAAGTGAATCATGTTACATTTTTCTGCATCAAACTCCATTTGCAACCTCTCAGCCCAGCTCTGCAACTCATCTACGTCCCTCTGTAACCTACAACATCCTTCAGCACTATCCACAATTGTACCGACCTTAGTGTCATCCACAAATTAACTAACCCACCCTTCTATGCCCTTATCCAGGTCGTTTATAAAAATGACAAACACCTGTGGCCCGAAAACAGATTCTTGCGGTACACCATTAGTAACTGAACTCCAGGGTGAACATTTCCCGTTAATCACCACCACTCTGTCTTCTTTCAGCTAGCCAAATTCTGATCCAAACCACTAAATCACCCTCAATCCCATGCCTCCTTATTTCCCCTACAATGGGGAACCTTATTAAATGCCTTACTGAAGTCCATATACACCACAACAATGGCTTTACCCTCATCCACCTGCTTGTTCACCTCTCAAAGAATTTACAGAAAGATATAGACAGGCTAAGTGAGTGGGCAAAGACTTAGCAGATGGTATACAATGTGGGGCAAAGGTGAGATTATGCATTTTGGTA
The DNA here is from genome assembly GCF_020745735.1 of Hemiscyllium ocellatum. NCBI lineage: Eukaryota > Metazoa > Chordata > Chondrichthyes > Orectolobiformes > Hemiscylliidae > Hemiscyllium > Hemiscyllium ocellatum. The sequence continues at coordinate 67,522,994 of NC_083407.1, forward strand.
AGAAAAATAGAAGAGCTGAAATTCATTTAAATAGATACTTCAGAAATCAGCAGAATAAAGGAATTTGGGGGTTGCTGTGCCAATCAGAAGTTCAATCTTGATAGGTAATAGGAAATGTAAATGGACTGTTGGTCTTTATTTCAAAAAGATCAGCCCTAGTCAGACTATAAACAAAAATATAAATTGCTGAAAAAAGTCAACAGGTCAGGCTGATTTCTCTCCACAGATCCAGAGTTAATGTTTTGGGTCTAGTGATTGAACTTCAGAACACTAGTCAGACCATGCCTGGGATACTGAACATTTTAGGTGCCCTTACTTTGAGGCAGACCAGAGAAGGTTCATGAGGATGATTCCAGGTATGGAGAGATTTTTGTATGAGATATGGAGTTGGTTAGGCTTGAACTCATTGGAGGTTAGGATAATTAGCCAAGACCGCATTGAAACATGAAAGATGTTTTCGGGAACTTGACGGTGTAGATGCGGAGAGATTATTGCCCGTTGTGGGAGAACCTGTGACTAAAGGACATAATCTCAGAGGGGTCGTCCATTTAAAATGAGGATACTTTTCTCTCAAAAGGAAGTGAACGTGTGGAATTTGTTACTACAGAGGACTGAGCCTGGATTATTAAGAATATTCAAGATTGAGATAGACAGATATTTAATCAGTAAAGGAATCAAACATTATGGGGATAAGGCAGGAAAGTGGTGTTGAGGATTGTCAGGTTAGCCCTGATTTCATTGAACGGTGAAGCAGACTTAATGGGCCAAATAGCATTCTTCTGGTCTAACGTTTTAAGACTTTTACTGTACTATGCAAACTAAAAGCAATATTAACTAAACACTACTTCAGTACACAACCTAAACACTAAACAATGGAAACAATCCATCAATTAACTCAAAACAACCAAAATTTCGCCTGTGATTATACTTTAACCTATCCATTCTCAGATCAACCAGCATCTCATTGAATTGCAGAGCAGACTCATTGCGTTGAATGGCCTACTGCTCCTACGTCTTGTAAGACTGTAGGAAATTGGAACAGGAGCAGGTCATTCAACAACATCTTTCCTTACATAAGGGGACCAAACTGCTCATAATACTTCAAATGTGGTCTCACCACTACCTTATACAGTTGCAGTAAGACTTCCCTATTCTTCTATTTCAATTCCTTGAAATAAGGGCCAATGATCCATTAGCCTTTCTGATTACCTGTTGTACCTGTGTGCTAACTTTATGTTTCGTGCATAAATTCCTCCAAGTCCCTTTATGTTGCAGCTTTCAGCAGTTTCTGTCCAGTTAAATAATATTCTGTTCTTTTGTTCTCCCTTCCAAAATGAGTAACCTCCTAATTTTCCCACATTATATACCATTTGCCAACTCTTTGCACACTTCATTAACCTATCAGTGGGTTATCGTATAACCTGATTGTTTTTCTAGCATAAAAGAACAGTATCTAGGAAAGAAATAGCAATTGAGAACTTCAAAAGTGGTAGTGCAGGGCAGGAAAAGGATCAAATTTAGGCAGCAGCATGCCACAAACAGAGCCACATGTCCTACAAACAATGGATCAGATGAATGCTCAGCAGTTCTGAAGCAAAATTGTAAATAATGTTTGACAGTTGAATAAATAATGGAGGAAACTCCAAAAATATCCCCATCCTCCATGAATGGAAAGCCTTGCAAGCTGATTTAAAAAAAGCAAGGGTTGAAGCATTTGCAGCTAAGTCCTGTCAGAAATGCCAAGTAGTTCATTCATCTGAGACACGTCTGAGTCCTCAACATCAGAAACAGTATATACCTCTTAGGGTGAAAGGAAGGAAGCATATGTCAGATCTAGAGAGGAGAGATCAAATCAATCCTTAGAAGAGTGTAAAGGTAGTAGAAGTATATTTAAGAGGGCAATCAGGAGAGCAAAAAGGGACATGAGATAGCTTGGCAAATAGGGTTAAGGAGAATCCAAAGGGATTTTTAAAAATACATTAAGGACAAAAGGGTAACTTCGGAGGAGAATAGAGCCTCTCAAAGTTCAGCAAGGCAGCCCATCTGAGGAACAGCAGGAGATGGGGGAGATACTAAACAATATTGCATCAGTGTTTACTGTGGAGAAGGGCATGGAAAATATAGAATGCAGGGAAATAGATGGTGACAGCTGGAAAAATGTCAATATTACAGAGGAGGAGATGCTGGATGTCTTGAAATGCAAACAAGTGGATAAATCCTGAGAACCCGATCAGGGCGGCACTGCTGCCTCACAGTGCCAGTGATCCGGGTTCAATTCCTGCCTCAGGCAACTGACTGTGTGGAGTTTTGCACATTCTCCCTATGCCTGCATGGGTTTCCTCCCACAGTCCAAAAATGTGCAGGTTAGGTGAATTGGCCATGCAAAGTTGCCCGTAGCGGTAGATGTAGGGAAATGGGCCTGGGTGGATTGCTCTTTGGAGGGTCAGTGTGGACTTGTTGGGCCGAAGGGCCTGTTTCCACACTGTAAGTAATCTAATCTAATCTAAAAGGTGTACACTAGAACTGTGTGGGAAGCTAGGGAAGTGATGGTTGGACCCCTTCCTGAGATATTTGTATCATTGATAGGCACATTATATACCATTTGCCAACTCTTTGCATACTTCATATGGAGATGCTGGAAAACTTGAGGTTGGCTAACGTGCTGCCAGTATTTAAGAAAGGTGGTCAGCAAAAGCCAGGGAACTATAGTTTGGTGAGCCTGACATTGGTGGTGGGCAAGCCGTTGGAGGGAATCCTGAAGGACAGGATTTACATGTATTTGGAAAAGCAAGGACTGATTAGGGATACTCAGCATGGCTTTGTGCATGGGAAATCATGTCTCACAAACTTAGAGTCATAGAGATGTACAGCACAGAAACAGAACCGTCAGTCCAGCTTGTCCACTTCGACCAAATATCCTAACCTAATCTAGTCCCATTTGCCAGCATTTAGCTCATATCCCTCTAAGGTCTTCTATTCATATACCCATCCAAATGCCTTTTAGATGCCTTAATTATATGAGCCTCCACCACTTCTTCTGGCAGCTCATTCCATACATGCACCACATTCTGTGTGAAAAGGTTCCCCCTTAGGTCCCTTTTATATCTTTCCTCTCTCATCCTAAACCTATGCCCTCTAGTTCTGAACTCCCCAACCTAGGGAAAAGACCCTGTCTATTTATCGTATCCATGCTCCTCATCATTTATAAACCTCTGTTACAACGCAGGGTAAACCCCTTTGCTAATTTAAACCCAGTACACAGAGAAGCTCACCTCACATTGTAATCTGTTAAATTTCGAGAGGCAAAGAACTATCTCAGATTTCACTACTTAACGTAAACATTAACAATTCTATTCTTTAAGTCCATTTGAGAACACCAAACCATAACTATTTACAACTCTTTCCTCTTAAACCTATCCTTTACCTCCCACTCTGTAGTACTGGTCCGATAAAACACCCTAATTAAGATTTACAAAAAAAAAACATTTTAAAACCAGTCAGCTTTGTTGATTCTCCTTTGTAGATTTTCTTCTGTAGATTTTTCTCTAGGTCGGCTTCGGTGTTCTGCTGCACAAATTTCTTATGGAAGGGTACCTTTCAGACAGCTCTTTGGATATCAGTTTATACCTGTTAGTTTTCTTGGCAGTTCTCCCCCTAACTGTTTAAAACGTCCTGTTTTATACCTTAAAACATTGGATTATTTCATTGGTTTGATATCATCAAAACACTAAATTCACATTTATTGGAATTTGGTATCTGGGGCATAATTTAAACTGATTGGTCGAATTTGAAATTTTTTTCCCCATGGGAATACAATTCCAGCTATTTGTTTCAACCAAGAGTTACATTTTTACCTTGTTCAGCACTCTCTGTGCTTTTGGTCAGTCCTTGCTAGCTTTCTCTCTCTCTTAAAAGTATAGTACACACCAACACCTTCATAACAGCTGTATAAGGTCACCCCTCAGCCTCCGATGCTCCAGCCTGTTCAGCCTCTCCCTATAGCTCAAATCCTCCAAACCTGTCAACATCCTTTTAAATCTTTTCTGAACCCTTTCAAGTTTCACAACGCACTTCCGATAGGAAGGATACCAGAATTGCATGTAATATTCCAAAAGTGGCCTAACCAATGTCTTGAACAACCGCAACATGATCTCCCAACTCTGATACTCAGTACTCTGACCAATCAGGAAAGCATACCAAATGCCTTCTTCACTATCCTCTCTACCTGCCACTCTACTTTCAAGGAACCATGAAACTGCACTCCAAGGTTTCATTGTTCAGCAACACGCCCCACGACCTTACCATTAAGTGTATAAGTCTGTCCTGATTTGTTTTCCAAAATGCAGCACCTCACATTTATCTAAATTAAATTCCATCTGCCACTCCTCAGCCCTTCGGTCCATCTGATAAAGATCCCGTTGTACTCTGAGGTAACCTTCTTTGCTGTCCACTACTCCTCAAATGTTGGTGTCATCAGCAAACTTACTAACAATACCTCCGAGGTTCACATCCAAATCATTTATATAAATAACAAAAAATAGTGAACCCAGCACCGATCCTTGTGGCACTCCACCGGTCACAGGCCTCCAGTCTGAAAAGCAACCCTCTACCACCACCCACTGTCATCTACCTTTGAGCCAGTTCTGTATCCAAATGGCTAGTTCTCCCTGCATTCCATGAGTTTTAACCTTGCTAACCAGTGTCCCATGAGGAACCTTGTTGAATACCTTAGTGAAGTCCATATAGATCACATCCAATGCTTTGCCCTCATCAATCCTCTTTGTTACTTCTTCAAAAAACTCAATCAAGTTGGTGAGACACAATTTCCCACACATAAAGGCATGCTACCCCTAATCAGTCCTTCCCTTTCCAAATACATGGAAATCCTATTCTTCAGGATTCCCTCCAACAACTTCCCACCACTGATTTCAGGCTCACTGGTCTACAGTTGCCTGGATAGATTGAGTTTTTTGAGGTCATGGTGCGCCTGTACAGGATGTTGGTTAGGCCACTTTTGGAATATTACGTTCAATTTTGGTCTCCTTCTTATTGGATGGATGTTATGAAACTTGAAAGGGTTGAGAAAAGTTTTACAAGGATGTTGTCAGGGCTGGAGCATTTTTCATAGAGAGGGTGGTATGTGTATGGAATGCGCTGCCAGAGGAAGTGGTGGAGGCTGGTACAATTGCAATTTTTAAGACATCTGAATGAGTATGTAAATACGAAAGGTTTAGAGGCATATGGGCCAAATCCTGACAAATAGGACTAGATTAGATTAGGATATCTGGTTGGCAAGGGCGAGTTGGACCAAAGGGTCTGTTTCCATGCTGTATATCTCTATGCCTCTAAGACTCTATGTCAACTTTCAGCAAATTCAATTCACTGCACAGGAAATTCAAGAAAGCATTTTCTGCTATTGTACCGTTATTACTTTTCATCCTGTCTCCCAAGTTGAGACAAACCAGAATGTGTTTTGATCCAGGTTTCTTCTGTTTCTGCACTCATATCTCAGCCTTGGCAATTTGTAGATTTTTGTTCGGAGATATTCAGTGGCTGGCTGGAGATGTGGGGTTCATGTCAGTAGTAGCATATTCAGGATGGGTCACATGAGTGTCTCATGCATGTATCAAGGACCGACTCTCAAAGACTGAGCTTTGTAGCACTCTGTAAGGTACAATTCCAAAGGTTAACAACCAGAGGTGCACAAACAAAAGAAAAATTATCCTTGTCTTGGTCCCTTATTGGCATGCCCTTTATTTTTAAGTTTGTGATCCCTAGTTTTAGATTTCCCAGTCAGGAGAATCTTCTTGCCTACATTAACACTGTTTATCTATTCCTTTAAGTATTTTGTAGGTTTCAATGAGATAACCTCTTTTTCTTGAAGATTCAAGAATACAGACCCAGTTACCCAATATGTCTTCATTAGACACTCTCTCCATGGCAATAACATCTTTTCTTAAATAAAGGGACTAAAATAACTACAAGTGTGACCCAACCAAGTTTTATATAATTTAAATAAGGTTTTACTAGTTCTGTACTCAAATCTTCTTGCAGTAAAGGCAAATACACTATTAGTGTTTCTAATTGCTTGATGCACCAGCATTTTAGCTTTCTATGACTTATTCACAAGGACAGTCAAGAGCGTGGTGCTGGAAAAGCACAACAGGTCAGGCAGCATCTGAGGAACAGGAAAATCGACATTTCGGACAAAAGCCCTTCATCCTGCACCTTGCTGCTGAGAACACAGATTTAGCGGAGGCATACTGAGCCATACTGAGGTCCACTAACCACCACACCATCCCCATGGATTGCACAGTTGAAGACCCAGTGTAAAGTGCAATCCATTCTTTCTTTCGAGTTGGATGGTACTAATGTAAAGTACTTTGGAATGTTTTTCCTAAATTAAAGGCTCCAATAAATGCAGATGATTGTTGTGCTGCTGGTGTTATGACCAGCACAACACATAGGTCCTTTAGTGCCTTTGTCTATTTGCGGTTTTTGCAGAAGCTTCAGATAGACAGCATCTGCAGTTCTCACGTTCACCCATTCATATGGACACCCAGGTCCCTTTGTACATCTGTATTCTCTAACCTCCTACTGTGTAAGAAATATGCTGCACATATTCTTCCTAATACATTAGCATTGCATTGACATGTTCTTGCCCGCTCACTAAACCTGTCCAAGTCCTCTTGGAGCTGCTTTGCATCTTTCTCACAGCACACATTCCCACAGTTTTGTTCCCACACCCAAATCATTGATATATATTGTAGTCAGTTGGGGTCTTAAGAACTAATCCCTGCAGTAGAAAACTGGTCACAGTCCATCAATGTGAAAATGACTCATTTATTCCTATTATTTTCTGCCTGTTAACCAATTTTTATTCCATGCCAGTATGCTACCTCTTATCTAATGTGCATCAATTTTGCTCATCAATCTTCTGTGGGCACTTTATCAAAGCCTTCTTAAAGTTCAAGTATACTACTTTCAGTGACACTCCTTTACCAATTCTGTTAGTAACATCCTCTAAAACTTCCAAAACCTATTTGGAACAGGTTCATCAAACACAATTTCCCTTTTCCCAAATCATGCAGACTATGCTCAATTAAATCGTTATTATCTGAGGGTCCATTGATCACATCCTTTATAATAGATTCTAGTTTTCCTCACTGGTGATGTACGGTCAATTGGTTTATACTTCTCAAATTTCTCTCCTTTGTTTCTTAAATAATGGAATGACATTTGCTACCATCCAATTTGCAGGAACATACCAGAATCTATAGAATTTTGAAAGCTGATCACCAATGTATCTACTATCTCCAAAGCCAACTCTTTCAAAATTCTGGAAGGGAGAATACAGGTCCAAGGGACTGACCAATCTTAATGACTCATCAATTCCTCTAACACAATTTTCTTACGAATACTGTTTCCTGAATTCCTTTTTCTTTCAGTGCCTTGGATCACGTTCATATCCTAGGTTAAAATATCCTTAGCTAATGCTTCAGTGACTGCTTCTCCCTCGTAAGAGACACAGGTGACACTGATACAGTGCTCATCTACAATAAAATGTCAACTACAGTTAGGTTTGAGCTAATAAAATAGCAAGAAACATTCACTCATGTGCTAGGCAATTACTGTCTTCAACAAGGAAGAATTTAGCCTTCACCTAGCATTACAAACACTGAATCTCAGACCAACAGTAGCGTGGGAATTACTAGTAAACAGGAATTTATCTGAAGCAGCCACATAAATATTATGGCTACAAGAGTACATGAAAGAACCACATGATACACTGCAGAAATGTATCAAAGATCAATAGAGAGCAGTTTCCAAACCTGTGCCTTCTTCCATCTAGGACAAGGACAGCAGATACATGAAAACACCACCATCTACAAGTTAACCTGTCAATCACTCACCATCCTGACTTGGAAATATATTACAGTTTCTTCATTGTCCCCGGGTCAAAATCCTGGAATTTCTTCTATAATGGCATTGTGGGTCAACCAACAGCATGTGGATTGCAGCAGTTCAAAACACAGCTCACCATCACCTTCTCAAGACGGTCTAAGGTTCGACAATAAATGTTGGCCAGCCAGCAACACCTAAGTCACACAAATGAATTTTAAAAATGGAAGAACCAGTGCAAAAGTGCATTGAGCTAATGGATAGGAATGTAATCCAAAAGAACTGTCTAAATGCACAGAAAGTCATACAGCATGGGAACAGCATGGGAACTTGTCCTTGCCGATCAGGTTTCCTAAACTGAACTAGTCACATTTGTCTATGTTTGACCCATTCCCACTAAACCTTTCCTTCCATGTTCCTGGCCAAATGTCTTTAAATGTTGTAAATGTACCTGCCTCTCCCACTTTTTCTAGCAGCTTGTTCTATAATCACACCATCTTCTGTGTGAAAAAGTGGTCTCTTGGGTCTCTCTTAAATATTTCCCCTCTCACCTTAAACCTTTGCCCTCTAGTTTTGGACTCACCTACCTTGGGAAAGAGATGACCATTCGCCTTATCTATACTGTGCACCTCATGGTCTATAAACCTCAAGGAGGTCATCCTTCAGCCTCCAGCCTATCCATCCTCTCCTTAAAACACAAACCTTCCACTTTTGGTATTGTCCTTGTAAATCTTCTTTGCACCCTGTCTAGTTTAATAACATCCTTCCTATAGTAGGGTGACCAGAATTGTAAGCAGTGCTCCAAATTTGGCCTTACCAATGTCTTGTACAGTTGTGACATGACATCCCAACTCCTACACTCAATGCTCTGACCAATGAAGACAAGCATGGCCAAACATTTTTATAGGTCATAGAATCTCTACAGTGTGGAAACAGGCACTTCGCTCCAAAAAGCCCACAATAACCCTCCGAAGAGTAACCCACCCAGACCCATTCCCTTGCCTTATTATCCTATATTTACCCCTGACTAATGCACCTAACCTACGCATCCCTGAACACTATGGGCAATTTTGCATGGTCAATTTACCTAACCTGCACACCTTTGGACTGTGGGAGAAATATGGAGCACCCAGAGGAAACCCATGCAGATACAGGGAAGAATGTGCAAACTCCACACAGACAGTCACTCGAATCTGGAATCAAACCCAGGTCCCTGGCACTGTGAGGCAGCAGTGTTAAACCACTGAGCCACTGTGCTGCCTTTCACCACCCACACTCTTCACCACCTAGTCTACCTGTGATGCCACTTTCAAAGAACAATGTACCTGCACCCCTAGATGTCTCTGTTCGACAACACTCCTTAGGGCCCTATGCAAGTCTTTCCCTGGTTTGCAACACCTTGTATTTAGTTGAATTAAACTCCATCTGCCATTCCTCAGTCCATTGGCCCAGTTGATCAAGATCTACTATACTATAACCTTCTTCACTTTCCACCGTACCACCAGTTTTAGTGTCATCTGCAAACTTAGTAACTATACCTTAGTTTTCTTATCCAAATCATTTACATAAATGACAAACAACTGTGAATTCAGCACCAATCCTTGCAGGACACCTAATGATCACAGGCCTCCAATCTGACCAACAACCCTCCATTACCACCCTCTTGTCTCTGACTATCAGGCCTATTTTGTATCCAATTAGTTAGCTCTCTATGGATCCCAACCTTACTAACCAGTCTACCATGTGGAACTTGTCGAAGGCCTTGCAAAGTTCACACAGACAACATCTACACTCTGCCTTCCTCTATCTTCTTGGTCACCTCTTCAAAAAATTTAGCCAAATTTGACAGACATGATTTCCCACATAAAACTATACTGACTATCCTAATCAGTCCTTGCCTTTCCAAATGCATGTAGATACTGTCTCAGAATCACTTCCAAGAACTTAGCCCATACTGATGTTAGACTGACTGTGTATACAGAGGAACCTCAATTATCCGTATGACACGGGTGAGGAGTAGTTTGTTGGATAATCAAATGTTCAGATAATTGAATGCCGGATAACATAGTTTAACCAAGTATCGGGACCCTGTGACCTTGCCGGATAATCTGAAATTCAGATAATCAAATGCTGGATAATCGAGGTTCCTCTGTAGTTCCCTCGCTTTTCCTTGCAGCCTTTCTTCAGTAATGGCACAACATGAACTACATTCCAGTCTTCTGATACCTCACCCATAATCGTCAATAATACAATTATCTCTGTTAGGAGCCCCACAATTTCTTCCCCAGCTTCCCACAGTGTTCTGGGATATATTTGATCAGGTCCTGGATATTTATATAGCTTTATACATTTTAAGACCTCCAGCATCTCCTCCTCTTGAATATGGACTTCTTTTCAAGACATCGTTATTTATTTCACCGAGTTCTCAAGCTGCTATGTCTTTCTCCATGGTAAATACTGACAAGAAATATTCATTTCTGATCGCATCTATTTCCTGTGGTTCCACATACAGACGACTGCATTGATCTTTAAGGGGTCCTATTCTCTCCCAAGTTACTCTTTTGCCCTTGTACATTTAGAATCTCTTTGGATTCCCCTTTACGCTATCTGCCAAAGCTATCTCATGTCCCCTTTTTACCTTTCTGATTTCCCTATGAAGTGGACTCCTACTCTCCCTATAATCAAGGATTTCACTTGATCCCAGCTATATACACATCACACATGCCTTCTTTTCTTGACCACAACCTCAATATCTCTAGTCATTCAGTATTCCATATTACTACCAGCCTTGCCCTTCACACGAACAGGAACATGCCGGCCCTGAACACTCATTATCTCATTTTGAATACTTCCCACTTAGCAAACATCCCTTTAACTGCAAACAGCCTCCCCCAATCAACTTATGAAAGTCCTTCTCTAATACCATTAAAATTGGCCTTGTCCCAAATTAGAACTTTAACATGGGGACCAGACCTATCATTTTCCATAACCAGTAGAATTATGATCACTGGTGCCAAAGTACTCCCCCACTAACATTTCAGTCAATTGCCTTACCTTTCTTTTCCTCCCAAGAGCTCATGTTTTACCCCTTATCCAACAGGGAGAAAGTGAGGATTGCAGATGCTGGAGATCAGAGTCAAGAGGGTGGTGCTGGAAAAGCACAGATGATCAGGCAGCATCCAAGGAGCAGAAGAATCGATGTTTTGTGCATAAGCCCTTCATCAAGAATGAAGCTTGTGGGCCAAGGGGACTGAGAGATAAATAGGACGGGGTGAGGGTGTGGCCAGGGTGAAGATAGCTGAGACTGCAATAGGTAGATGAAAGTGGGAGTGAAAGTGATAGGTCAGACAGGAGGGTGGAGCGGATAGGTGGAAAGGAAGGTGGACAGGTAGGATAGGTCAAGAGGGGAGTGCCAAATTGGAAGATTGGATGTGGGATAAGGTGGGAGGTGGGAATGAGGAAACTGGCAAAATTCACATTGATCCCATGTGGTTGGAGGGTCCCAAGGCACATGATGAGGTGTTCTTCTGCCAGGCATCAGGTGGTAAGGATTTGGTGATGGAGGAGACCCAGGACCAGCATTTCCTTGGCAGAGTGGGAGGGGGAGTTGAAATGTTTGGTCATGAGCCGATGGGGTTTGTTGGTGTGGATATCTTGGAGATGATGTCTTAAGCGCTCTGCAAGTAGGCGTCCTGTCTCCCCAATGTAGAGGAGACCACATCAGGCGCAACGGATACAGAAAATGACATGTGTGGAAGTGCAGATATATCTCTGACTGATGTGGAAGGCTCCTTTGGGGCTTTTGATAGAGGTAAAAGGGAGGGGAGGTGAGGCCGCAGGTTTGCAATTCTTGTGGTGGCAGGCGAACGTGCCGGGAGGGGAGGGTGGGTTGGTGGGGGATGTGGACCTGGCAACAGAGTCACAGAGGAAATGGTCTTTATAGAACGTGGATAGTGGTGGAGAGGGAAATATGTCTTTGGTGGTGGGGTCTGGCTGTAGGTGGCAGAAATGGTGGAGGACGATGCGTTATATCCAGAGGTTAGCGGGGCAGAAGGTGAGGACCGGGAAGTTCTGTCCTTGTTCCGGTTGGAGGGGTGGGGTTTGAGGGCAGAGGTGCAGGAAGTGGATGAGATGCGCTGGAGGGCATCTTCAACCATGTGGGAGTGGAAATTGCAGTCTTTGAAGGAGGCTATCTGCTATGTTCTGTGGTGAAATTGGTTCTCTTGGGCGCAAATGCTGTGGAGGTGGAGGATTTGGGTATAAGGGATAGCATTTTTACAGGAGTCAGGGTGGAAGGATGTGTAGTTCAGGTAACTGTGGGCATTGTTGTTTTGTAGTAAATGTCAGTGTTGAGTTGGTTACCGTTAATGAAGATGGAGAGATCCAGGAAGGGGAGGGAGGTGTTCAAGATGGTCACTTATAGTGAACGTATGGTTGGGGTGGAATGTGTTAGTGAAGTTGATGAACTGTTCGACCTCCTCATGGGAGCATGAGGTGGTGCTGCTACAGTAATCGATGTAGCAGAGGAAAAGGTCGGGAATGGTGCTGATGTAACTGCGGAAGATGAACTGTTCCAGGTACCCAAAGAGACAGACATAGCTGGGGTCCACGCGGGTGCCCATAGCTACCCCTTTGGTCTGAAGCACATGGGATGATTCGAAGAAGAAATTGTTGAGGGTGAATACCAGTTCAGCCAAATGAATGAGACTGTCAGTGGATGGGTACTGGTGGGACGACAGGAAAGGAAGAAACAGAGTGCTTTGAGGCCTTTGTCATGGCAGATAGACGTGTTTAGGGACTGGATGTCCGTAGTGAAGATGAGGTGTTGGGAGCTGAGGATACAGAAATCATAGAATGGGTGTAGGGCATGTGTGGTGTTCCAAATATAGTTGGGGAGTTCCTGGACCGGGGGATAGGATGGTGTCAAGATATGTGGAGATGGGTTTGGTGGGGCAGAAGTAGTCTGTGACGATAGGTTGGCCAGGGTAGTCAGATTCGTGAAATTTGGGTAGGAGGTGGAACTGGGCAGTGTGGGCTTCCCAGACTGAGGTTGGAGGCTGTGGATGGGAGATCCCTTCGAGGTGATGAGATTGTGTATGGTCTGGAAGGTGAGGTCATGGTCAAGGGGGCAGTAGGAGGTGTCCGCGAGTTGGTGCTTGGATTCAGTGCCAACAGACCCCACCACCAGGATATATTTACCTCCCCATCTCTATCTGCATTCTGTAAAGACCACTTCCTCCTTGATTCTCATCAGGTCCACGCCCCTCACCAACCCACCCTCCCCTGCCACCACAAGAAATCCAAAACCTGCGGCCACGCCTCCCCCTTACCTCCATCAAAGGCTCCAAAGGAGCCTTTCATATCCGTCTGAGATTTACCTTCACTTCTGCACATCATTTACTTTATCGGTTGTTCCTGACAGTCTCCTCTACACTGGGGAGATAGGACGCCTATTTGCCAAATGCTTTGGAGAACACGCGCAGGAAATAACCCCAAAGCCCCGTGGCCAAACACTTTAACTCCTCCTCCCTTGGCCTCCTCCATCGCCAAGGACCTGCATGTCCTTGGGGGAGCGGGAGGGGGAGTTAAAGTGTTCGGCCACCAGACACCTGGAGGAAGAAGAATGCCTCATCTTCCATCTTGGGACTCTCTAACCACATGGAATCAATGCGGATTTCACCAGGTTCCACATTTATCCTCTCCCCACCTTATCCCAGATCCAACCTTCTAACTCAGCACTGCCCTCAACCTACCCATCTTCCTTCCACCTATCCGCTCCACTCTCTTCGCCGACCTATCACCTTCACCTACCTATTGCATTCTCAGCTACCTTACCCCACCCCACCCCATAGCCCTTCCATTTATCTCCCAGAACCCTTGGCTCACAAGCCTCATTCCTGATGAAGAGCTAATGCTCGAAATGTCGATTCTCCTCCTCCTCGGATGCTGCTTGACTGGTTGTGCTTTTCCAGCACCACACTCTTGACCCTTATCTAATAGGGCCATCTACGTATTGATAGAGAAAATTTTCCTGAACGCACAATAAATTCCTCCCTATCCCAAGCCCTTAACACTGTGGTAGTCACACTCTACGTTTGAAAAGTTCAAATCCTATTACAACCCGATTATTCTTACAGCTCTGATCTCCCTACATGTTTGCTTCTCAATTTCCTGCTGCCTACTGGAGCTACAGTACAATCCCATCAAAGCAAACACGCTCTTCTTATATCTCAGTTCCATCTATATAGCTTCCTTGGACAATCCCTCAGGAATACCCTCTCTAAAGTACTGCTGTTTTCCCAAGTCAAAGATATCACTCATTCTCCTCTCTTGCCAGGGCATCTATCATTCCTATAGCTTCTGTACCCTGAAACACAGAACTGCCAGATTTGTCCCTCCCTCAGCCATGTTTTTGTAATTGCTGTGATATTCCATTCACATGTTCACATCCAAGCCAAGTTCATCTGGCTTACCCACCAGGCCTCTTACATTGAAATTAACACATTTTCATTCTTCAGTCTTCCCTCATTCCCTGCTGTGCCCTTGTTTGCCTCATCTATTTAACTTGCTCTAACTTCTGTATCATTTATCTCACTGTTTAGGGTCTCATCCCTGCCAGACTAGTTTAAACCCTCCCAAATAACTCCAGCAAGTCTCCCCACCAGGATATTGATCCCTCTCCAGTTATTATAAACCCTACCCTCCAGCACATCATAAAACATTTCTTCTATGACTTAAAAAAAGTCAGTAATGGTTGGAATGATTTACCTTTTTGGATCATCTTAATTATTTAGTTATTATATTGATAATCCTCAATTTACTCTAGATAATCAGTCTATTGTTTTACACAACAAGTTGATAAAAAAGGTCAAATCAACCATTATATTTAGTCTTAAATTGCAAGGATGCTTAAAATAATCACACATTATATTTGTATCAGGATTTATTGGAACGTTTGAGAACTCACTTAGGAAATATACATTTCCATGACACCTTGTGGGAGCCACAGTGAAATATTAATTACATTTGTACGTGATTAGGCTGTTAATCAACAAATTTTACATAGCAAACAAAATGAGGAAAGCAACCATTAAACAGAAGAGTCCCATTGCTTCAGACAAGGCAAATCCAAGGATGGCATATGAGAATAACTGCTGCTTCAGTGAAGGATTTCTATAGAATAAAAATAAACAAAACATTATTAAATTCGAGACTGTAAGGTTGTACCTAGAAAACTCAAGCCACAAAGAAACTATTGCCTACATGTGGTCATAGCATTACAAATTGACTAAGCAGGCTATCTGTTCACACAAAGTCAATGAGGATGTCCCCAAATTCCACCATAACCTTAGGTTGCTCTTGCTCATCAAGGTGGTAGTCGGTGAGTTAGGCCAAGATCCTGAACTATAGTAGTGGGATGAGTTGAGGTGATGAGGTTATGAAAATGGTAAATAAAAAGCAAGTCTCTGGCTTTAAGACATTGAAAGATCTCCACTGTTCAATTAAATAGCATTTTCTCAAGTAATATTTGGAGGCAATGTTTTGTTTTTGGAAGCATTGCAAGTTTTGGTATTAGAACTAGTTGAAATCAAATATTTGAGTTTTCACCTATTGGCCTGAATCATAATCACATCCATCTTATTAGTGTAGTAGTGATGAGAATTGTAGTGATTCTAAGGATGATAGCAACAGCAAAGGACTTTCTATAACAAGCAGGCAGCTCCGTGTTCAATATAACCTGTTATAGATTTTGCAAGTTAATAGGTTAATGGAGTGCTAACAGGTCTACCTCTCGCACCATGGCCAGTTCTCTTGCCTTCAAAGTACTCAATTGGCTGTAAAGCACCGAAGGAAATCCTAACGTCATGAAAGATGGAAATTTGTACTGGTCTTGCTATCTTTCATGAAGAGCTGAACAAAATATTGTTCTCACACCATACTGTCACTAAAATCAATGCTCTGATTAATATAGCAGAAGAAACAATTGACCAGGAGACAGTACAGATGCAAACCTTCATTTTGAAATTATTGATTGTTCTATTAGTATTACTTGGAAATATCTGACAATATGCAATAAAACATCAGTGAATCGTTGAGGCAAGGAGATCCATTTTATTAACAAGTTGGTTATGTCTAAGTATCCGCAAGGTTTGATATCCAGACATTTCATTACCTGGCTAGGTAACATCATCAGTGGCGAACTCCAAGTGAAGCGAAGCTGTTGTCTCCTGCTTTCTATTTATATCTTTTTCCTGGATGAGGTTCCTGGCGTTTGTGGTGATGTCATTTCCTGTTCATTTTCTGAGGGGTTGATAGATGGCATCTAAATCTATGTGCTTGTTTATGGCATTGTGGTTGGAGTGCCAGGCCTCTAGGAATTCTCTGGCATGTCTATGCTTAGCCTGTCCCAGGATAGATGTGTTCTCCCAGTCGAAGTGGTGGTTTTTTTCATCTGTGTGTAGGGCTATGAGGGAGAGGGGGTCGCGTCTTTTTGTGGCTAGCTGGTGTTCGTGTATCCTGGTGGCTAACTTTCTTCCCGTTTGTCCTACGTAGTGTTTGTGGCAGTCCTTGCATGGAATTTTATAGATGATGTTGGTTTTGTCCATGGGTAGTACTGGGTCTTTTACGTTTGTTAGTTTTTGTTTGAGAGTGTTGGTGGGTTTGTGTGCTACTAGGATTCCGAGGGGTCTTAGTAGTCTGGCTGTCATTTCTGAAACTTCTTTGATATATGGTAAGGTGGTTAGGGTTTCTGGCTGTGTTTTGTCTGCTTGCTGTGGTTTGTTCTTGAGGAATCTGTGCACTGTGTTTTTTTGAGTATCCGTTCTTCTTGACACGACCCCCTCTCCCTCATAGCCCTACACACGGATGAAAAAAACCACCATTTCGACTGGGACCATACATCTATCCTGGGAGAGGCTAAGCAAAAACATGCCAGAGAATTCCTAGAGGCCTGGCACTCCAACCACAATGCCATAAACAAGCACATAGATTTAGATGCCATCTATCAACCCCTCAGAAAACGAACAGGAAATTACATCACTACAAACCCCAGGAACCTCTTACCGGAGAAAGATATAAATAGAAAGCAGGAGACAACAGCTTCGCTTCACTTGGACTTCGCCACTGATGATGTTACCTATCCAGGTAATGAAACGTCTGGATATCAAACCTACAGCTCAGCGAGCAAACCTACACCCTAAATGTCTAAGTATTTGGAATGCATTAACAAATGATGATGCAAAACTGTTGTTTAAGTAAAGGAAAGGGTGATAAGAGTTCAACACTGCATAGATTAATTTTAGAATGCAAAAAGAAGTAGGTCCTAAAGCTGTGCAGTGATTAGGGTAAGAGGGCCTTTTGTGCATATTGGGAATCGGCGGTGGTTTGGGGGTGCAGACAAGAAACCCAATACAGTGTACATGTGGCTGAGTGAAGCCAAACAATATTAATTTGATATACCTGACAGAAAAGCTTGGAATTCATTCAATTCACAATTAGTTGTAAGATTTTAAATTGAAAACTTCTGTCCTAGTTCATCATCGACTAAACTCGAACCAGTTAACAGCAACCGAGTCAGTTCAGATTCTTCAATAATCCCATTTTGAAAACAGAGTACAAAAGATTTGTCATAAATTTTTAACATTTGATTAATATCCTAAATTATAACATTTCACAATATAAATGTACAATCATTGGTATCTGTGCTGAAATCTTTCAAATAATAAAAGGAACTTGAAAAATTTATCATATTTTGCATGAGATTCAGAGGTGATTTACTAATTTATCTGGAATAAGGAGATTGTCATTTAAGGACTGACATGGTTTGTTTGCATTGGAGTTTAGAAGAACGTGGAGTGACTTGATAGAAGATGGTCTTGACAAAGTAGATGTGGAAAGGATGTTTTCTCTTGTGAGTCAGTGCAGAACTGCGGGGCACATTTTTGAAATCAGGATACACCTTTTAAGACAAAAATGAGGGGAACTGGTTTTCCTTTCAGAGGGTTGTGCAACTTTGGAATATTTTACCTCAGAAGAGGTGGAGGCAGGATCATTGAGTATTTTTAAGATAGAGGTAGATTGATTTCCTTGCCTAACCAGAATCTAGGGTTATCAGGGGTAAGTAGAATGTGGAATTCAGAACACAAACAGATCAGCGGAATAGACTCATGGGACCGATTGATCTGCTGTTCTAAAAATGTTACTATGTGACTGAGTCATCCAATGAAATAGTCAATCAGTACGAAAAAGAAGCCCCTGAAAACAAAAACAGCCCAAAACTCAAAAAGAACACAGAAGCCCTTGGAAAAAAACATTATTCTGATCTCTGAGCTGACCCTAAATTTGGTGGAGACAAGGGTACTGAAGGTACAAACAAAACAAATTTGGATAGCCATCAATATTATGGCAAAATAGATGAGTTTGATGCAATGTGTAAAGGAGTTACAGGTAGTATTTTTCAGGGACAGGATACAAGAGTACAGGGCTAAAGGAAAGAAAGAGGAGCTGTGCAGGAGAAAGCAACATATTAAAAATGACATTGTTAGCAACAAGGTGCCTCAACAGTGTAATATGATCACATGACTATTCTAAGGGAAATAAATAGACCCAGACATTTGGGTAGAGATTGAAGATGAATTGCCTGATGGAAGTATTAAGGGAAGATCATGATGAGATTCACTAAAAAGGCAAACAAACAAAAACAGAAATTGCAGACAAAATATGGACTCAGAACTCTTTTCCTGTCCACAGACATGGCCACATCTGGTAAGATTCTCCAGAAATTTGTTTTTGTTTGTTCAGATCTCCAGCATCTGCAGTTCTTTGTTTTATTTCACTGAAAAGGCATTTAAAGAAGTTGAATAGGTAAGATTTTGTAGCAAAAATGAGACACGTTAGAGGAGATGGTTGTGAAATATGGAGAAGGAGTCAGGATAAGCTAAGGTGCTCTTGAAGATCTATGCCAAGCAACTGTTATGGTCTGAGCAGGAAGCATGGTAGAACATAAATAGAACATGGTAGAAGGTCACAGCACCGGTTTTGACTTACAAGCAGCAAGACATGTTTTGCCAGAGCTAGAGTATTAATACAATCAATCAAGGTGAAGTTGTAGATAAAGTCTTTGATCTGATGTGTAAAAGTTGAAGAAGAATTTGTTATTTTGAAGGAAAGGCATGGGCTGAGGATAGAGGACGATGAACAGAAGAATAAGAAAAATTATTTGCAGGGAAGCATCCAAAATTGTTTGAAGCAGTGCTTTGAGTGACTTTGGGACATATTATGCAGCTTGTGCCTTAAATAATGTGGATAAAGATGCCCTGGAAATAGCTTCAATAATAAACAACTTCTCTCTAAGTGCCATAGAAACTCAGCAGGTCTAGCAGCATCTGTGGAGAATTATTATTGAATCCAAAATGATTCTTCTGAAGAAGTGAAAGGGGCTGGAAAAGAGATTTTTTTATGCTGTTGACCAAGACAGGGAGGACAACCAAGTGTAGAAGATTGTGAGGGCGCCCAGAGCAAAGAAAAGGAAGAGATGCTAATGGTAAGAGAGAGATGGAGATATAAAGTGTAAATGAAGGTGTGAAGAGGAAAAAATGGGTCTTTTGACATTTGATAGAGGAGTCAACAAGACAAATATGCACAGCCCAGACAGGGTGGAAAGATGCAAGAAAAATGGAGGACAGGAGTTGTGGTCTGAAGGTGTGAAAGACAGAACAGATGAATTTGTTAACTTGATCATAATGGATGAACGGTGGCCTGGTGGAGTGAAAGTATTAAGGAACAAGAGCTGCTGGTAATAACAGTTAGCGAAGTTAGTGGAAGTGGTAGAAATGGAAAAAAGGGCAGAAGGGGAACAAACCGACATGGAGAACATTGGTTGAAGGGCAACACAACAAGCTGAATTAGCAGCAATTATGCACAAAAATAAAACAGAAGGACAATATGGTGCAGAGATTTTTTTAAATTAAAATACTTTTGGGAACAGGTGAAGTGCATTGCACTGTTCAGATTTTTTTAAATGAATAATTGGGATGCAGCACTTCAAAGCCATTCCAGTATGTTTCTAAAAACAAATATTGGGAATGCAGGAGCATAAATGTGCATTTATTCTAATTCGGATAACTTTGACAGTAGCATTACTATCCTGTTTTAAATGATATGTGGACTCAAGACCTGGGCAACCTCACTACATGGTCTAGAAACTCTTCAGTCTTATGCTGAAAAAATAGTGACTGTGCATAGAGTTTGCTCATTCTCCCAGTGTCTGTGTGGGTTTCCTCTGGGTGCTCCGGACTCCCCCCACAATCCAAAGATGTGCAGGTGAGACGAATTGGCAGTCCTAAATTGTCCAGTGTTCAGGGAGTTATAGGTTGGGGCGTTAGTCAGCGGTTAAACGTAGAGGAATGGGTCTGGGTGGGTTACTCTTCGGAGGGTTGGTGTGGACTTATTGAGCTGAAGGGCCTGTTTCCACCCTGTAGGGATTCTGTGCAGGAACATCCATTCTAGGTCACTGATATGAAAATTTTCTGAAAAGGCTGAGCATTTTGTTAAGATTACCTGGCATAACCAATAATAAGGCTACCAAAAACTGTTCCAATTCCAGCACCAGAACCAGCCACTCCAACAGTGGCAGCTCCAGCACCAATGAACTTTGCAGCAGTGTCAATATCCTGTCTTGTGGCACTTGTCTGGAACTCTCGCAGCACAGCTTGAATAAATGAATTTTTGCCCTGGGTCCTTCTCAGAAACGTTGTGTTGTCCTGGAATTAATTCAGAAATTGCAGTTATAAAACAATATTTCTGTCACTGAAATCATATTTGATGTTGCCCTTGCATGATCAGAGTTTACATATAAAGTACACAAACAAACAATCGCGCTACCCAATGTTACCACTTGCCTGCCATGACAGATTGATACACTTCCTTACACTTCATGATATGTACAAGGTAAGTAACTGTAGCATCACTTCAGCAAGTCTCTATTTCTATTCCCCATGTATTAGCTTAAATTATTGAGCCCAGTATCTGTGAACCTACCAGAAGCACTATCCAGTTTTCAAAACTCAATTGCAGCTATAGGTTGATCACCAAATCTCTAGCGACATTCGTTTCTTTACCATTCCACACCGACTTGTTTATAGATCTCCAAGTGAGAGCTCCTCCTTCTCATGTGAGAATCAGTTGTAAATCCTTACAATACACCTGATAGCAGACAATAAGAACAGGAGAAGCTCTTGGTCAACCACACTGCAGAAGGCAATGGCAAACCACTGTAATAGCTTTCCAAGCACTATCACGGGCCAGAGTCCATTGTTGCTAATACCCTCTTATGGTACAGTACTTAGAGAAAGACTCAGTCATACAGCACAGAAACAGGTCCTTTGGACACTTCATCCACATTTCCTAAAGTAAACTAGTCCCATTTGGTCCATATTCCACTAAACCTTCCTATTCAAATATCTTGTAAGTGTTATAATTGTACCCACCTTTACCATTTCCTTTGGTAGCACATTCCATATAGGCACTACCCTGTGTAAAATGTTGCTCCTTTTAAGTCCCTTTTAAATCTTCCCCTCTCACCTTAAACCCCTAGTTTTGCACACTCCCCTACTCTGGGAAAAAGATCCTAGCTATTCACCCTAACCATTCCCCCATGATTTCATAAACCTCAATAAGGTCACCCCTCAATCTCCTACACTGCAGGGAAGAAAATACACAGCCTATCCTTATAACTCAAACCCTCCATACTTGGTAACATCCTTGCGAATCTTTTTGCATCCTATCCAGGTTAATAACATCCTTCTTACAGCAGGGTGACCAGAATTGTAAGCAGTACTTCAAATGCAGCCTTAACCAATGTCTTGTTCAGTTATAACATGATATTCCAACTCCTATACTCAATGCTCTGACCAATGAAGGCAAGCTTGCCAAATGCCTTCTTCACCAGTGTGCAGCTGTGTCACCACATTCAAGAAACTACGTACCTGAATTCCTAGGTCTCTCTGTTTGAAGACGCTCCCCAGGCCCGAACATTAACTGAATAAATCCTGCTTTTGGTCATCTTACCAAAAATGTAACACCTCACATTTATCTAAATTAAAAACTCCATCTGCCTTTTCTCACGCCACTAGCCCAGTAGATGAAGATCCTGTTTTATTCTGACATAACCTTCTTCACTGTCCACTCTTCCATCAATTTTGGTGTCATCCACAAACTTACTAGCCATGCCTTCGAAATTCTCATCCAAATTCTTTATATAATAACAACCAACAGCCTCCACTAATCTCCCTTCCCACCTATCCGCTCCACCCTCCTCTCTGACGTTTCACCTCCATCCTCACCCCCATTCACCCATTGTATTCTTTGCTACCTTCTCCCCAGCCCCACCCTCATCCCCATTTATCTCTCCACCCTGGAGGCTCGAAGCCTCCACTCCTACTTAAGGGCTTTTGCCCAAAATGTCGATTTTCCTGCTCCTCGGATGCTGCCTGACCTGTTGTCCTTTTCCAGCACCTCTTTTATCTCTACTGTGGTTTCCAGCATCTGCAGTCGGAGGAACATACTACAGAGGGACATACTACAGCGGGACTTCGGAGAACTAGGAAGAAGACTGAAAAGCAGGACGTGCAGGGTGGTTATCTCCGGTTTGCTTCCAGTTCCTTGGGCTGGTGAGGCCAGAAACAGGGAGATAATGGACTTGAACATGTGGCTGAGGAACTGGTGCAGGAAGCAATGATTTAAATTCTTAGGATCACTGGGGTATGTTTTGTGATAAGCATAAATTATACAAGAGAGATGGTTTGCACCTTAATAGGTTGGAGACCAGCATTCTGGCAGGCAGGTTTGCTACTGCAACACAGCTACGTTTAAACTAAGCAGCGGGGGTGGGGGGGAAGAAAGCTCAAAACAGGATCATGCTGTAAACTTGAGTGAAATAGGAATTGATGGGAAGGGTGAGGGCAGTAACAAATTAAAACTACTATATTTGAATGCACGAAGCATTAGAAATAAGATGGATGAGCTTGAGGCTCTTTTGGAAATTGGCAGATACGATATTGTGGAATAACTGAGACATGGCTTCAAGTAGACAGGGCCTAGGAAATGAATATTCAAGGCTACACGTGCTATCGTAAGGAGACAGACTGACGGGCAGAGAGAATAGGGCGGCCATGTTGGTACGGGATGATATTCAGTCCCTTGCGCGGGGGGACCTAGAATCAGGGGATGTAGAGTCAGTATGGATACAGCTGAGAAATTCTAAAGGTAAAAAGACCCTCTTGGGAGTTATCTACAGGCCCCCAAACAGTAGTCTGAATGTCGGATTAAGTTGAATAAGGAGCTGAAATTGGCCTGTCGCAAAGATGTTGCTACAATTGTTATGGAGGATTTCAACATGCAAGTAGACTGGGAGAATCAGGATGGTATTGGACCTCAAGAAAGAGACTTTGTGGAGTGCCTCCGAGATAGATTCTTAGAACAGCTGGTGCTGGAGCCTACCAGGGAGAAGGCAATTCTGGATCTGGTATTGTGCAATGAACCAGAATTGGTCAGAGACCTCGAAGTGAAGGACATTGGGAAGTAGTGACCATAATACAATCAGCTTCAATCTGCAATTTGAGAGGAAGAGGGTACAATCGGAAGTGACAATATTTCTGTTGAATAAAGGGAACTATGGAGCTATGAGGGAGGAGCTGGCCAAAGTTCAATCGTGCAATACCTTATCAGGGATAACAGTGGAGGAACAATGGCAGATATTTCTGTGTATAATGCAGAAGGTGCAGGATCAGTTCATTCCAAAAAAGGAAGAAAGATCCTATGAGGAGGCATGGGTGGCCGTGGCTGACGAGGGAAGTTAAGAAACAAAGTTAAAGAGAAAAAGTATAACATAGCAAAGATAAGTGGGAAAACGGAGGACTGGGAAGCTTTTAAAGAATAACAGAGGATTACTGAGAAGGAAGTACGCAGAGAAAAAATGAGGTATGAAGGTAAACTGGCTGAAAATATAAAGGAGGATAGTAAAAGCTTTTTTAGGTATTTGAAAGGCAAAAAAATGGTTAAGACCAAAATTGGTCCTTTGAAGATAGAAACAGGGGAATATATTATGGGGAACAAAGAAATGGCAGAAGAATTGAATTGGTACTTCAGATCTGTGTTCACTGGGGAAGACACAAACAATCTCCCTGAGGTAACAGAAGCTGAAGGACCTGAACTGAAGGGAATTTATATTTGTCAAGAATTGGTGTTGGAGAGACTGTTAGATCTGAAGGTTGATAAGTCCCCAGGGCCTAATGGTCTACATCCCAGGGTACTGAAGGAGGTGGCTGGAGAAATCGTGGATGCATTGGTGATTATTTTCCAGAGTTCGATAGATTCGGGATCAGTTCCTGAGGATTGGAGGGTGGCTAATGTTGTACCACTTTTTTAAAGAAAGGTGGGAGAGAGAAAGCAGGAAATTATAGACCAGTTGGTCTGACCTCAGTGGTGGGAATGATGCTGGAGTCTATTGTATTGGATGAAATTACAACACATCTGGATAGTAGTAACAGGATAGGTCAGAGTCAGCATGGATTTATGAAGGGGAAATCATGCTTGACTAATCTTCTGGAATTTTTTGAGGATGTAACTCTGAAGATGGACGAGGGAGATCCAGTAGAGGTAGTGTACCTGGACTTTCAGAAAGCTTTTGATCAAGTCCCACATAGGAGGTTAGTGAGCAAAATTAGGGCGCGTGGTATTGGGGGCAAAGTACTAACTTGGATTGAAGGTTGGATGGCTGACAGGAAACAAAAGTATGATAAACGGCTCCACTGCGGAATGGCAGGCAGTGACCAGTGGGGTACCGCAGGGATCAGTGCTGGAACCGCAGCTTTTTACAATATATATTAATGATATAGAAGATGGTATTAGTAATAACATTAGCAGATTTGCTGATGATACTAAGCTGGGTGGCAGGGTGAAATGTGAGGAGGATGTTAGGAGATTACAGGGTGACCTGGACAAGTTAGGTGAGTGGTCAGATGCATGGCAGATGCAGTTTAATGTGGATAAATGTATGGTTATTCACTTTGGTGGCAAGAACAGGAAGGCAGATTACTACCTAAATGGAATCAATATAGGTAAAAGGGCAGTACAGAGAGATCTGGGTGTTCTTGTACACCAGTCAATGAAGGGAAGCATGCAGGTACAGCAGGTAGTGAAGAACGCTAATAGCATGCTGGCCTTCATAACAAGAGGGATTGAATATAGAAGCAAAGAGATGCTTCTGCAGCTGTACAGGGCCCTGTTGAGACCACATCTGGAGTACTGTGTGCAGTTCTGGTCTCCAAATTTGAGAAAAGACATTCTGGCTACTGAGGGAGTGCAGTTTAGGTTCAAGAGGTCAATTCCTAGAATGGCGGGACTACCTTATGCTCAAAGACTGGAGTGACTGGGCTTGTATACCCTTGAGTTTAGAAGACTGAGAGGGGATCTGATTGAGACATATAAGGTTATTAAAGGATTGGACACTCTGGAGGCAGGAAACATGTTTCCGCTGATGGGTGAGTGCCGAACCAGAGGACACAGCTTAAAAATACAGGGTAGACCAGTTAGGACAGAGATGAGGAGAAACTTCTTTACCCAGGGAGTGGTGGCTGTGTGGAATGCTCTGCCCCAGAGGGCAGTGGAGGCCTAGTCTCTGGATTCATTTAAGAAACAGTTGAATAGAGCTCTCAAGGATAGTGGAATCAAGGGTTATGGAGATAAGGCAGGAACAGGACACTGATTAAGGATGATCAGCCATGATCATATTGAATGGTGATGCAGGCTCGAAGGGCAGAATGGCCTACTCCCGCACCTGTTGTCTATTGTCCTCACTTTTTCCCTGGTAAAAGATATTGGCTAACGTTGGCTCCCAGTATGGCATTGTACATAGGAGAGATGACTGAACTAAAGCTAGTGAGAATTTGAGTATGATTAGATTCCCTACAGTATGGAAACAGGCCATTTGGCCCAACACGTCCACACCAACTCTCCAAACAGTAACCCACCCAGATCCATTCCCCTACCCTATATTTACCCAGACGAATCCATGTAATACTATGGGTAATTTAGCATGGCCAATTCACCTAACCGGCACATCTTTTGATTGTGGGAGGAAACCGGAGCACCCAGAGGAAACCCACACAGACACAGGGAGAATGTGCAAACTCCAGACAGACAGTCGCCCAAGGCAGGAATCAAACCTGGGTCCCTGGCGCTATGAGGCAGCAGTGCTAACCACTGAGCCACTCTGCCATCCCAAGCAGTAGAATATTAGTTGAACTCAAATTTAAGCAGAGTACAAAGTAGGGGGCCAATACAAAAGCATTGCAATAACCCATTCTAGAAGTATAAAGGACATTTACCAGGGTTTTAACAGCAGATGAGCTAAGGCAAGGCAGAGACAAATAATGTTGAAGAGATGGAAGAAGGTGGGTATAGGTGGACAGGATGAAAGCACAATCAAATAGAATAACAAGACTGTCAACAACTTTCTCTGGCCTCAGACAGTACTTTGATCACTCTTGGATATCTAACAGCTTGCATGCCCACTTGACCATTTGATCACATTTTTAAAAACATTTATACTTACTTTTCCAAACCGAGCCTCTGGTGTCAACATTACTGACGCGGAAAGAGGTCTACAAAGAGCTCCAGATCTATAGCGAACCTAGTTAAGAAAAAGAAAGAAAATCACATATCTGCATACTTTTGTCTAAAATCTTTACATGGTCTCTTAAGATAACAGGTTCATTTTACATACTTGAAAACATATAGGTTAATAACTGACAGCAAGCATCGATTTGCATAAGTAACACAGGAAGTTGAAGAAGATGGTGCAGTTCATGTTGTAGATATAGATGGTTAAAAAAATTTGATAAAGCACCATGTAAAAGGCTTGTTAGTAACATCGAAGCCTACAGGTTTAAAAAGGAAATGACAATCTGGGTACAAAATCAATTTTAAAACAAAAAGTAGAATAGTGATAAACAGTCGCTTTCAACTGGAAGGAATTACATAGTGGTTGGAATTAGGCATGCAGCTCATTTTGGCATATATTCATGGCTGGACTTGAGTATACTGTACAGGGCATAATTACAAAGTTTCCAAGGGTGGTGAAATTCAAAAATGCGTAAAATACTAGTTAACTTTTTGTAGTAAATGAGGGATTGCTTTATTCCATCTCCAAGTAAAAACAATGACTGCAGATGCTGGAAACCAGATTCTGGATTAGTTGTGCTGGAGGAGCACAGCAGTTCAGGCAGCATCCGAGGAGCAGTAAAATCGACGTTTCGGGCAAAAGCCCTTCATCAGGAACAAAGGCAGTGAGCCTGAAGCGTGGAGAGATAAGCTAGAGGAGGGTGGAGGTGGGGAGAAAGTAGCATAGAGTACAATAGGTGAGTGGGGGAGGGGATGAAAGTGATAGGTCGTGTGGGGGGAGGGTGGAGTGAATCTGTGGAAAAGAAGATAGGCAGGTAGGACAAGTCCGGACAAGTCATGGGGACAGTGCTGAGCTGGAAGTTTGGAACTAGGGTGAGGTGGGGGAAGGGGAAATGAGGAAACTGTTGAAGTCCACATTGATGCCCTGGGGTTGAAGTGTTCCGAGGCGGAAGATGAGGCTTTCTTCCTCCAGGCGTCTGGTGGTTAGGGACGGCAGTGAATGAGGCCCAGGACCTCCATGACTTCAGCAGAGTGGGAGGGAGAGTTGAAATCTTGGGCCGCAGGGCGGTGTGGTTGATTGGTGTGGCTGTCCCAGAGATGTTCCCTCAAGCACTCTGCTAGGAGGCGTCCAGTCTCCCCAATGTAGAGGAGACCGCATCAGGAGCAACGGATACAATAAATGATATTAGTGGATGTGCAGGTAAAACTTTGAAGGATGTAGAAGGCTCCTTTAAGGCGTTGGATGGAGGTGAGGGAGGATGTGTGGGCGCAGGTTTTGCAGTTCCTGCGGTGGCAGGGGAAGGTGCCAGGATGGGAGGGTGGGTTGTAGGGCAGCGTGGACCTGACCAGGTAGTCACGGAGGGAACGGTCTTTGCGGAAGGTGTTAAGGGGTAGGGAGGGAAACATATCCCTGGTGGTGGGGTCTTTTTGGAGGTGGTGGAAATGTCGGCAGATGGTTTGGTTTATGCTAAGGTTGGTAGGGTGGAAGGTGAGCACCAGGGGCGTTCTGTTTTTGTTACGGATGGAGGGGTGGGGTCTGAGGGCAGAGGTGAGGGATGTGGACGAGATGCGTTGGAGGGCATCCTTAACCATGTGGGAAGGGAAATTGCGGTCTCTAAAGAAGGTGTATTCTGTGGTGGAACTAGTCCTCCTGGGAGTAGATATGGCGGAGGAATTGGGAATATGGGATGGCAGTTTTGCAAGAGGTAGGGTGGGAAGAGGTGTAATCCAGGTAGCTGTGGGAGTCAGTGGGTTTGTAAAAAATGTCAGTGTCAAGTCGGTCGTCATTAATGGAGATGGAGAGGTCCAGGAAGGGGAGGGAGGTGTCAGAGATGATCCAAGTAAATTTAAGGTCAGGGTGGAATGTGTTGGTGAAGTTGATGAATTGCTCAACCTCCCCGCGGGAGCACGAGGGGGCGCCAATGCAGTCATCAATGTAGCGGAGGAAGAGGTGGGGAGTGGTGCCGGTGTAATTACGGAAGATTGACTATTCTACGTAGCCAACAAAGAGACAGGCATAGCTGGGGCCCATACGTGTGCCCATGGCTACCCCTTTGGTCTGGAGGAAGTGGGAGGATTCAAAGGAAAAATTGTTAAGGATCAGTTCGGTCAAACGAATGAGTGTGTCGGTGGAAAGGTACTGTTGGGGACGTCGGGAGAGGGAAAAACGGAGGGCTTGAAGGTCCTGGTCATGGCGGATGGAGGTGTAGAGGGATTGGATATCCATGGTGAAGATGAGGCGTTGGGGACCAGGGAAACGGAAGTCTTGGAGGAGGTGGAGGGTGTGGGTGGTCTCTTGAACGTATGTGGGAAGTTCTTGGACTAGGGGGGATAGGACTGTGTCGAGGTAGGTAGAGATGAGTTCAGTGGGGCAGGAGCATGCTGAGACAATGGGTCGGCAAGGTGGTCAGGCTTGTAGATCTTGGGAAGGAGGTAGAACCGGGCAGTGCGGGGTTCCCGGACTATGAGGTTGGAAATTGTGGGTGGGAGATCTCCTGAGGTGATGAGGTTCTGTTTCGTCTGGGAGATGATGGTTTGGTGATGGGGGGGTGGAGTCATAGTCAAGGGGGCAGTAGGAAGAGGTGTCCTCGAGTTGGCATTTGGCTTCAGCGGTGTAGAGGTCAGTGTGCCAGACTACCACTGCGCCCCCTTTATCTGCTGGCTTGATGGTGAGGTTGGGATTGGAGCAGAGGGATTGGAGGGTTGCGCGTTGTAAGGGTGAGAGGTTGGAGAGGGGGTAGACAGGTTGAGGTGGTTAATGTCCCGGCGGCAGTTGGAAATGAAGAGGTCGAGGGCAGGTAACAGGCCAGCGCGGGGCGTCCAGGTGGATGCAGTGTGTTGGACTTGGGCGAAGGGGTCCTTGGAAGGTGGGCGGGAGTCCTGATTGTGAAAGTAAGCTCGGAGGCGGCGGAAGAAGTGTTCGACGTCACGGTGTGTATTAAATTCATTGATGTGTATTACATTCATTATTCCATCTCCAGTTTTACTGGATCTCAGGATATAGGTGAATTGGTAGATGTGCTTTACGGCAGAGAAGAGTGTTATTTTGGTAGGAAGAATGAGGAAAGTAAACATAAACCGAACAGTACGAATTTCATGAGGTGCAGGAATAGAGATACCTGGAAAAAGGTTGTACACACAGAAAACTCTGAGGCTTAATCAAGAAGGCTGTTAAAAGAGGTGATGGGTAAGTTATTGGAGGGAATTCTGAGGGACAGAATTAGTGTGTTTAGAAAGGCAAGGACTGATTAGGAATAGTCAACATGGCTCTGTGCATGGGAATCATGTCTCACTAACTTGATTAAGTTTTTGAAGAATTAACGAAGGGGATTGATGAAGGCAGAGCTCTGGACATGATCTAAATGAACTTCAGTAAGATGTTTGACAAGGTTCCTCATGACAGACTGGTTTGCAAGGCTGCATCGCATGGAATACAGAACTACTCATCTGGATATAGAACTGGCTTGAAAGTAGAAGACAGAGAATGATGGTGGTGGAGAGTTGCTTTTCAGACTGGAGGCCTGTGACCAGCAGTGTGCCATAAGGATCAGTGCTGGGTCCATTGCTTTACGTCATTTATTTGACTTGTATTTGAACATAGGAGGTATGGTTAGTAAGTTTGCAGATGACACCAAAATTGGAGGTGTAGTGGACTGCGAAGGAGGTTACCTCAGAGTAGAACGGGATCTCGATCAGATGAACCAATGAGTGGTAGATGGGGTTTAATTTAGATAAATGCGAGGTATTACATTTTGGAAAGGCAAATCAGGCAGGACTCATACACTTAATGGTAAGTCCTGTTGAACAGACAGACTTTGGAGTGCAGGTTCATAATTCCTTGAAAGTAGAGTCACAGGTTGATTGGACAGTGAAGGTGGTGTTTGGTACACTTGCTTATATTAGTCAGTGCATTGAGTACAGGAGTTGGGAGCTCATGTTGTAGCTGTGCAGGACACTGGTGAGGCTACTTTTGGAATACAGCATGGAATTCTGGTCTCCCTGCAACAGGAAGGATGTTTTTGAAACTTGAAATGTTCAGAAAAGATTTACAAAGATGTTGCCACAGTTGGGAGGATTTCAGCTATAGAGAGAGGCTGAATAGGCTGGAGCTGTTTTCCCTGGAGCATTGGAGACTGAGGGTCGACCTTATAGACATTTACGATATCATGAAGGGCATAACTAAGGTAAATAGACAAAGTCTTGTCCCCAGGATAGGGGAGTGAAAACTAGAGGGCATAGGTTTAACGTGAGAGGGAAAAGATTTAAAAAGGGACCTTGTCGCAACTATTTCATGCAGAGGGTGGTGCGTATATGGAATGAACAGCCAGAGGAACTAGTGGAGGCTGCTACAAATACAACATTTAAAAGGCATCTGAATGGGTATATGAATAGGAGGGGTTTAGGGAGATACTAGCCAGGTGCTGGCAAATGGTACTAGATTTATTTAGAATATCATATCTGAATGGATAAATTGGACTGAAGGGTCTGTTTCCCTGCTGTAAATCACTATGACTCTAAGACAACAAGATCCTGCTTTATAAACTGGCACAGAATATAAATGAAATTGTGCCAAACTTTTAAAACTCACTGGTTTGTCCCCTATGGAGTGCTGTTCCAATTCTGGACAAATCCAATTTTTTAGAAAAGTATAGGAGAGAGTTCAGAGATTTATGAGAATGTTATTTGAACTTCAGTTGCCTGGAGAATCTGAATCAGTTTGGGAGGCGAAGGGAAGATTTATTTGGATGATCAAAATCAACAGTTTGAAAACAAATAAAGTAAACAAAGAAAAATTGTTTCCAGTGGCAGAAGAATCAGCAGAGATTTAAGATAATTGCCAAAACATCAAAAGCAAAAATGAGAGATTTATGATAATAGACTACCTGAAAAGCTGGTTCAAGTAAAACCAATAATGGCCTAGAATTTCTGACCCTGCTTAAATTAATAAATACCCACTTAACTTTTGTTGATTTCTGCATTAGAGATTATTGGACAGGAGCTTCCAACTATGAACCTGTCTAGGAATCCCGAATCCAGCAGTGATTATCGTTAAAACTACACCCCCTTATACAGCATTGAATGTAGCAATACATTTCAACATCCAGTTGACAATTTGAAAGCTAATGTGAAGGTGTAAATGTAATATGTTAGGTAAGATGACTACTTAGGGTCGGATCAGGAGGGGCATTAGATGAGGTCATACTACTGGGGGTATCTGATTGGGTTGAGTTGTGTTACGCCAAGGAGGGAGGTTTGACAGGCCGGTTTGAGATGCTGGGATTTCAGGTCTGGGCATCATGTTCACAGGAGTGTGATTAGGTGGGACATGGGTTCAACAGTGAACTAGAGTTCACTTTAATTGTTACCAAAGCGTGAAGTTGTAACCCTCTATCTTTTCCTTGGCAACTGTGAATCATAAACCTTCACATTCTGACTTTAGTCCAACTCTTGGTCCAACTCGTCCCATTTGCCAGCACTTGGCCCATATCCCTCTAAACCCTTCCTATTCATATACCCTTCCAGATGCCTTGTCAATGCTGGTTATGTACCTGAACTGCTGTGCTTTTCCGTCACAACTGATCCAGAATCTGGTTTGCAGCATCTGCAGTCATTGTTTTTACCTGGTTATGTACCAACTCTACCACTTCTTCTGGCAACTCATTCCATACAGCACTACCCTTTTCTGAAAAGTTTTAGTCCCAACAGGAACTTCTCATTGAAAGGTACTCCCCTCGCACACACTTACGCCGAGATTTCCGTATTGTCCCAACCCGCAACACTGTCTACACTGTAGCAACAAACACAAGCCAACAACTGAACGGGATGACTGGAGGTCGATCCAGAGGCCTCCTCATCACAGACTCTATCAGCCTTGAGGCGGGATTTCCATTCGCAATTCCCCGGCCTCATTAAATGTTCTCGGCCATCGGAACTTTACAAACAGGAAGGCACGAGATTCCGCCCAGCGGTGATATTTCAGGAGCAGATTGGTCGCATTTAACTACGGATAACTGCAAAACTCCTTGCGATCAAAGTCAAATAAGGGCAAACCTTAATCAGACCCCCCCTGGATTTCGCAGAGAAACTTAAGGGCCCGGGGGGGGGGTTATTAACAGGACATTAATTACTAGGCTGTTGAGTTCATGTAAGCTTGCACGGCTTTCACAATTGTTTGTGAGGACAGAGACAGTCAGATGACAGGAGTGTGCAAATCAGATACACGACTCCTCTCGCGGAATTCTTCCAAATGCATTCATTACCAACGACCACGTCTCAACGCCTCGGTCACGGCAACTAACCCACCGCAGGATCCCTTACAAAACACTGGCAGAGCAACGGCACTTTCAACAGATTCATCTGACCGCAGCCACCCAGGGAAGCAAAGTGAGAGTCACACGTCCTTGGGCCTAGGTCGACAGGGAGCAGCACTCCCCGGGAGCAGGGGCGGGAGGGCCGGCCGCACTCCTGCGCGGAGCAGGGGGGGGGGGGGGGGAAGAGGGCCGCCCCTCTCTGTCACTTTCTGACGGGTCACTCACCGCAGCTGCGGCCGGGGCCAGTCTCGTGGCGGTCAACATGGCAGCGGCGGGAGAAGGTCAAACAACCGACGCACCGTCTCTTTCTTTTTCCCCCACCCCCTCCTCCTCCTCCTCCTCCCCCCTTGAACAAGCACAGGCTGACGGTTCGGGCGGCGCGATGTCCACTTAGTGTCGGTGCACGGCGAGCAACGTGCGGCTGTGGGTAGAGAGCGGAAAGGCCAGTGTTTTCTGAGCAGCAGTCGGTCCGCTCCGCTCCGAGCCGGCTCTCTGTCCCTCTCCCTCACCTTCCAGCCACTGCAATCAGGCAGCGAGTGCGCATGCGTGAGAGTGCACCCAACCATCCGCCTGGAGCACTGCTACAGAAACCCTTCATACTAACAGCATGGTCTCTTTCTCTACTCCCCTCGTATGGATGTCACCCAAGAGTTGCAACAGTACATGGCTGTGCAAAACCAGTTTTTCCCCCTGAATGTTCAGAAGTGTTCTATTTTAACTCATTTTCTTTCATATGAGGCGCGCAATAAATGGCAAGGCCTGCATTTATAATCCTTAACTATTCTCTTCAGCCAGAAATGCCACCGTCGTCTGCTCCTGGGCCTGGCCATAAACAGGTCCAGGCAGCGGGCCGTGGAGGGGGTCGTTAGGGCTGACTGCCTGCCCCTCTTCCGCGGTTACATTAGAGCCCGGTTGTCTCTAGAAAAGGAGCACGCGGTGTCCACCAACACCCTGGAGTTGTTCAGGGAGAGGTGGGCGGCGCAAGAAGTGGAGTGCATTATTTCCCCCTCCAACTCTATTTTGATTTAATCCCTGTCCTCCCCTGCACTGTTTGATCACACAGTATTGCCCTTTGATGTAAAGGTCACTGCTTGTCACTGGCCACTTGGGTGTTTCCTTTCTTCCTGGTGGTGGAAATTTGAATAAAGACTCGTGCACATTGAAAAAAAATTTTTTAAATGCCACTGTCTGAGCGTCCTCTGCAGGTGCCCACAATCTCATTCAAATTCCATTTGATCCATGTGATATCAAGGAACAGCTGGATACTGCAAAAAAAGTATGCCCCCTGACAACACTCCAGCAGTATTACTGATGACCTGCGTTGGCATCTAATTGACAATGTGAAAAAATGTCCAGGAATCTCCTGTATGTAAAAATCTAACCTAACCAATTATGCCTTTTCAAGTCTACTCTTGATCATCAGCAACATGCTGGAAAGTGTAATCAATAGTGTTATCAAGCAGCATTTGTCTAGCAACGATCTGCTCACTGAGATTTACTTTAGGTTACACGAGGAGCACTTAGCTCCTGATCTTATTAATAACTTTAAACTAAATATGGACAAAAAAAGTTGAACTCAACAGTGAAATTACAGTAGATGTCCATAACATCAAGACCACATTTAACAAAGTGTGGCACCAAGAAGCCCGAGTAAAATTAGAGTCCATGGGAATTGAAGGAAGACTCCACACTGTTTGGAGTCATACCTACCACTTTGTGTGTGTGTGTGTGTGTGTGTGTGTGTGACTGAGGCAGGGGCAGGAGGCAGATTGGGAAGTCTCCCCAGGCAATAATAGGAGTCCTGATGAAGGGCTTATGCTCGAAACGTCGACTCTGCTGCTTCTCGGATGCTGCCTGACCCGCTGTGCTTTTCCAGCACGACACTTTTCGACAAAAGGAGTTAGTTATGTCTGCCCTGGGCAGCTCAATCTGTGTGAACGGCGATCGTGTGGGGTGATAGAGCTGGAAACTGTGTACTTGTGTGTATTTGTGTGTGTGTGAATGAGTGTGAGAGAGAGAGATCCCGATTGTGGGGGTTACTGGGCTGAAAGCTTTGCGGGGATTGAGGGGAAAGGTAGGCCCGAGGTGGGCTGGACCGAGCATTGTTCACTAGCAGCGCCCACTGCCAGTTCGCGGTTCCTTCCCAAATCTCTGAATTAAAATAAATATTAGCGGTTTTGTTTGTAATTCTCTTTAACAAGAAATAAGTTGCAATCTGCTTTTTCCACTGCACTTTGGTTCCAAAGCCATGCCCTGTTTGTTGCACTCCAACCATTTTCAAAAAAAAAGACTGGATGAGTACTTCCTGTAGGTTGGAAAAGAAGCACAAATAATCAATGGTATATGCTGCTCTTAAAGCACTCATGGTGCTTCCCTCTTCTTAAATATAAATGCAACAGTAGAAAGCAGATCATTTCATACCATGGGCTGATGTGATTTGAAAGGTTTTTAGATGTCTGACATGTAAACCCAACACTACGCTTTAAAGACTAAACCGAGCAACCTACATCGATGATCTCCACTGTAGAAGTGGAATCTGAGTGTTGTGGCTCTGCCAGAAAAGATACTTTCTAGTTTGAAATAGGTCACAATTGTCAAAATCCAAAGATAAGCCGTGTGCAGAGATAACATGGTGATGGGATTCAAGCCACTGAAAGCATTACCATATAAAAACTAAAAGAACTGCGGGTGCTGTAAATCAGAAACAAAAACAGAACTTGCTGGAAAAGCTCAGCAGGTCTGGCAACATCTGTGCAGAGAAATCAGAATTAATGTTTTGAGTCAGGTAACCTTCCTCTGAACATTCTAATGTTAACTCTGATTTCCCTTCACAGATGCTGCCAGACTTATTGAAAGCATTCCCATCATGGAATGCAATATTTTGCACTGTTTCATCAGCTATATATTGGAGTAGTAGTTTGCAGGGTTATTTGGAACTGTGAGGGCTAAATCCTGCCACTGATCCCACTACTGCCCCACTCATAGCTTATTCCTTCATTGTTTCAGTCAACAATCTGACTTACCTGGGTTATTACAGAGGGTGCGCAAAATGCTTAACTAACATAGATTTGGGCATTACCTTGGTTCATTTCATCAGAATACCAGCCTGAGTCAGAAAGCTATAGGTTCAGGATTCACAATATGCAATTTTGCATATTATTTAATCTAACACTTAAATGTAGAGGATTGGCATGGTATTAGGTGATATTTTAGAGACAAAATAAAACTGCAGATGCTGGAATCCAAGGTAGATCTTTTGGCTGTTAATTTGAGATTTTGCCTGCTTTATGTGGTGGTGGTGGTGGGTTTTGTTTGGGCTAGAGGCCTGTGACTAGGAGTGTTCTACAGGGATCGGTTGCTGGGTCCACTTTTGTCATTTATATAAACAATTTGGATGAGAATTTAAGAGGCATGGTTAGTAAGTTTGCAGATGACCCCAAAATTAGTGGTATAGTGAACAGTGAAGAAAGTTATCTAAATTACAAAGAGATGTTGATCAATTGGGTCAGTGGGCTGAGGGGAAACAGATGGAGTTTAATTTGGATAAATGCAAAGTATTGCATTCTAGTAAAACAAACAGGGGCAGGACTCATACAGTTCATGGTAGGGTCATGGGTAGTGTGGAACAGAGACCTAGGGCTTCAGGTATATAGTTCTTTGAAAGTTGTCATAGGTAGACAGGATTGTTAAGAAGGCATCTAGCCTCTGTTTCTCAGATCATTGAATATAGAAAATGGGATGTGATGTTGAGGTTGTACAAGTCATAGGTGAGGCCACTTTTGGAGT
The DNA here is from genome assembly GCF_020745735.1 of Hemiscyllium ocellatum. Classification (NCBI taxonomy): domain Eukaryota; kingdom Metazoa; phylum Chordata; class Chondrichthyes; order Orectolobiformes; family Hemiscylliidae; genus Hemiscyllium; species Hemiscyllium ocellatum. The sequence continues at coordinate 67,559,674 of NC_083407.1, forward strand.
ATTGCATATAGTCCTGAACACTCTGCTTTCGGAACGATATTATTAAATTGGAGCAGGTTCAGAAAAGATTTAACAGGATGTTCCTAGGATTAGCAGGTTTGAGTAAAAAGGAGAGGCCGGATAGACTGGAACATTTTTTCCACTAGAGCTTGGGAGGTTGAGGGGTGACCTTGTAGGGGTTTATAAGAATCATGAGGGATATAGATAATGTGAAACGCAAAGTTCTTTTCCCTTGGGTGGGGAGTTCAAATCTAGGGTGCTTATTTTTAAGGCGAGAGGAGTAAATTTTAAAGGGACCCGGGGGGGCAACCTTTTCCACACACAGTGTTTGTACGTGGAATGAACTACCAGAGGGAGTGGTAGCTGCAGGTACAGTTACAACATTTTGAATACATTTGGATAGATACATGACTAGGTAATGTTTAGAGGAAAATTGGCCAAACACAGGAAAGTTGGATTCGTTCCGTTTGGGAAACTTAGTCGGCATGGACTAGTTGGATCGAAGGGTCTGTTTCCATGCTGTCTGACTCAATGACAAAGGAAGATGGTTGTGATTGTTGGAGGTCAGTCATTTCAGCTCCAAAACATCTCTGTAGGAGTTCCTCAGGATAGTGTCCCAGGCTCAAACATCTTCAACTACTTAATTGATTCTCCTTCTCTTCATCATGAAGTTGAAAGTGGGAATGTTCACTGGTGATAGTTCAACAGTGAATGCTCAGCAGTATTCACAATAACACAAATACTGAAGAAATCCATGTCAAAATTCAGTAAAGCCTGGTACAAATCAGAATTATCCAGGTTTGAGCCGACAAGAAGTCAGCAACGTTTGCACCACACAATGAATATCTCCCAACATGAGAGTCATGGAGTCATATAACATGGAAACAGACCCTTCAGCCCAACTCAGCCATGTTGGTCAAGTTTCCTAAATTGAACTAGTCCCATTTGCCTGCATTTGGGCTGTATCTCATAAAACCCTATCCATGTACCTGTCAAAACGTAATTTTAAATGTTGTAATTGTACTCACCTCTGTCACTTCCTCTGGCAGTTTGTTCCAAATACAAACTACCCTCTGTGTGAAAGTGTTGCTTTTTAAATCTTTCCCCTCTCACCTTAAACCTATGCCCTCTAGTTTTGGACTCCCCTATCATGGGGGAAAGATCTTGGATATTCACCTTATCTATGCCCCCCAAGATTTTATAGATCTCTATAAGGTCACCCCTCAAATTCCTACACTCCAGGGCAAAATGTCTCAGCCTATCCAGGCTCTCCTTATTACTCAACCACTCCCCTCTCCCCCCCCCCAAAGGTCTGGGTAACATCCTTGTAAGTCCTTTTTGCACTCTTTCCAGTTTAGTAAAATCCTTCCTATAGGAGGGCGACCAGAATAACATACAGTATTCCAATTGTGGCCTCACCAATGTTTTGCACAGCCAATACACAACATTCTAACTCCTGTACTCCATGCACTGGCTGACAAAAGTGAGTGTGTCAAACGTCTTCTTCACCATCCTGTTTACTACTTTCAAGGAACTATAAATGTAACTATCTAAGCTTGCCAGTCATCTACAAGCCACTGTCAGAATACTCCCCAGTTGTCTGGGTAAGTGCAGTTTGAACAGCATTCAAGAAGCTTGAGACCAGGATAAAGCATTCCACTTGATTGTCACTACATCCACATAAAAATCCATTTCAACTTCCATCAATGCTCAGTAGCAGCAGTTTGCAGCATCTACAAGACGCACTGCAGAAATTCATGAAAGTTCCTTAGACATCATTTTCCAAGCCTACGACCACAACAATCTGGAAGGAAAAAGGCGGCATACGCAGGAACACCACCATCTGCAAGCTCCTCTTCAAGATGTTCAACTTATAACTTGTAAATATTACTTCACTGTTGTTCATTCAAAACCCTGGAACTACCTCCCAGACAGTATTGTGGGTCTGCTTACACCAGATGGACTGCTGTTACTTAGGATATCATTCCACTAATTCTCCCATTAACGCTATTATGCAGAGTTACATACAATGACACTTGTTACTATTGTTATATCTGACAGCTAGTATACTGTGTACCTTTAAAAGATATGCTCATGATATTATTGTTGTATAATACTGTATGACTTGGATAGTTTTTATTTTATTTTTGGCATTTGTCATAACATCCTGTTGTTAAAGAATTCTGCTGCTTTATGTGATTATGTTACAGTGATTGAAATCCACATTAACTAAATTTATGAAAAATATGTTTCATGCCAGATTTCATTCTGGGATCTCAATTGCCTTATAGCACATCAGCTGGAAGCACAATAATGCACACAAAAACAACACACCAATGAATTAAGTGCATCCTTAATGAAGTGAAATGCAAATTTCAGAAGATGACCAAGCTTTCCATATTGTTAACTACACATCATGTCAATAGTATAAGGTGATCAGAAGCTTTTTTTTTTACAACTAGCAACATCATATTTCCTGAAAACTCGTTCGACACATACTAAAGGCTAAAATTCAACCAGAGTTAGGATCAACATATTACCATTATGCATCATGAAAGTAGGGGACCTCAGCAAGTGTTGCTTCATGGTACAATCTACATGAGAATGTCTCAATGTAAAACAAATCATCAATTCTATGTATTGGTAAAATAGCACTCTGGTACCAATATATAATACTTTATGGTTTCCTCAAATCTTCTACCTGATCGATACAATGGTCCAGCAGTGGCAGGACTCCCAGTTTGCACAGATCTTGTATAGTCACAATGCCTGAGTTTTATATTATAGGCACTATCAGGCAAGCCACAACCGAATCAATCAGTGACCTCAAACAGCTATATGTAGACACTTTTCCACAATTAGCAGTTTTGAAGGGTGATGCAATATTGTACCACAAGGATGAGGCAACCAAATTTATCAATTGTCCAAGGAAATGGAGCATATACATTGTTACGACACGAGTAACCTTCCGCCAAACCACCCCCTCCCCCCTGCTTAATTTAAATCAGCAACACAAAAGACATCTCATGCAGTAATCTGTAAAAAATTAGCGAGGCCAAGAACTATTTAAAGTAAAAACTAACTATTTCTTAAAGTATAGCAGAGAATAATTAACTAACAATTATTTACAACTCTTTCCTCTAACCTATCATTTACCTTCCCCTTCTACAATACTAGTATGATAAACCCCCAATTACGATTCACCAAAAATTCAAATTTCAAAACCCGGCAGCTGTTGAATCTTCCTTCTGTTTTCCTCTGTAGACCTTCTTCTGCTTAGGGATTTCTGTTTCATAGGTCATTGATAGATAATGGTACCTTTATGAGAGCTGTGTTTCGGACAGTCTGTACAGGCTTAGCAGTTCTCCCCTAACTGTTCAATTTTTCCCGGTCTTATATCCCAAAGAATCGGATTGCTTAATTGTTTTATAATATTGTCAGTATGCTAAATTCAAACTTGATTGGAGGTTGGTATTTTGGGGTACAATTTAAACTGATTGGCCAAATTCAAATTTGTTTTTTCTCACATAGCAACTCAGCCAGTGCTAGCTGCTGGACCAAATGTTACACTGTAAATTCTCCAGCATTCTGTGTGCTAACTAAGTCCTTCACTCTCTTAAAGGTACAGTATAATTCTATACCTTCATAACACCTTCCCCATTGGGAAAGTACAAATCTCATCTAAACTTTATCAGGGTTAAATCTGCAATGATGTATCTGTGATTATGTTCTTACGACCTGCAACATATACGATTTTTAAATTAAAAGTCTGTAACATAAGACTCCAAGAAAATAGTCTCATATTATTGTCTTTAAAGTGTTCTGGGAGAAAGTGAGGTCTGCAGATGCTGGAGATCAGAGCTGAAAATGTGTTGCTGGAAAAGCACAGCAGGTCAGGCAGCATCCAAGGAACAGGAGATTCCTGAAGAAGGGCTTATGCCCGAAACGTCGAATCTCCTGTTCCTTGGATGCTGCCTGACCTGCTGCGCTTTTCCAGCAACACATTTTCAGCTTTAAAGTGTTCGAAGAATGTAACAGGATTGTGATTGGTGTACACAACTGTCATTGTTCGCGACATACACATTAAAATGTTGTAAGGCCAATATCAAACCCAATAGTTATTTTTCGATTGTGGAGTATTTCCTCTGGTGGATGTTGAGCTTCTTCGAAAAGTAACCAATTGGCAGTTCAATCCCATCCTCATCTTCTCGTAGCAGTACAGCTCCAACTACTATGTCACTAGCGTCAATTGCAACTTTAAAAGTTTTTGAAAGGTTTGGTGTAGCTAAAACAGGTTTGGTGGTTAATATTACTTTCAAATGGTCGAATACCTTCTGGCATTGTTCTGTCCACTGAAACTTTGTGTTCTTCTTATTCAAATCGGCCAACAGTGCCACTACACTGCTGAAGTTTGGAACAAACTTCCGATAGAATTCGCTGAGTCCTAAGAATCGAAGCCACTCTTTCTTCGAGGTTGGTCGTGGAAATTCCTCTGGCCTTTGCCTTTGCATTCCCGAGGTCAATCTTCCATGACTGATGTTATATCCCAAGAATGTCACATCTGCTTTCGTGAATTCAATTTTGTTTAAGTTTATTACCAGTTTTGCTTTTCGTAGTCGTTCAAAGAGCTCCGCCAACTGTACCATGTGATTTTCTAAGACTTACTGAAGATCACTACATCGTCCAAATAGACTGCACAGTTTGTTAACCTAGCCACAACTTTGGAATGTGGTGGGCAAGTTCTTCATTCCAAAGGGCATCACTTTAAACAGATTTAGCCCATTTGAGTTTACAAACGCAGAAATTTCTTTCATCGTGTATGATAAAGGAACCTGCCAGTAACCACGCAGTAAATCCAACTTGGTGATGTAACTGGCTTGTCTGACTTTCTTGATACAGAAGTCCAATCTAGGAATTGGTTACGGCGTTGACCTTTCGATAATCCACGCAAAATCGTTGAGTCCTGTCTAGTTAGGGAACTAAGACAATCAGCAAACTCCACTTGCTGTGGCTTGGTTTGATGATATTCTCGTTGAGCATGGCCTCCACCTCCTTCTGGACCTGTCTGGCTTTGCAAGAATTAAGCCATTAAGCCAATAGGGGCGTTGTTTTATTGGAGCAGTATTCCCTACGTCTACTTCATGTACAATCCGCCCCATCTGATTCTTACATATGTCATTATACTGCAGTAACAAATCTTTCAACTGCATTCTATGCTCATGAGACAGATGTCTTACTAATCTATCCCACTCCTCAAGGACTCCTTCATTTTTGAATCTGTTTTGAGGCACATCAAAATCCATATCATCTGGATTGAATTCTTCACTCTGCAGGGCAGTACCTAACACCTGTTTCTCTTGTTCTTTCTCTCTAGTATTTAACAGTTTCAACATGTTCATTTGACATACCCGATACCTTTTTTTTTCTCTATTGGGCATCTTTACTAGATAGTTCACCTGACTCAACTTTTTCTCAATTTGATAGAGACCACTAAACCTGACTTTGAAGGAATCTCCTATCGCTGGTAACAGTACTAATACGTCATCCCCTCAGGAGAACGTCAGAGTCTTTTATCTGCCACCTGCTTCATTCTATACTGTGCCCTCTTTAGGTGCCGTTTAGTTAACTCACCTACTCGATTTAGTCTCTCCCTCACCTCTGATACATAATCTAATTGTGACATCTCCAACTTTGGTCCTGTCAATTTTTCTTTAATTAATTTCAAAGGCCTCTCACTTCATGCCCAAATATTAACTTGAAAGGGGTGAACTGAGTAGATTCATTTGGGGCATTTCTAATGGCAAACAATATGAATGGGATATCTTTATTCCAGTCACTCAGGTATTCCTGATAGTATGCTCTCAACATGGTCTTCAAGGTCTGATGCCACCTTTCTAAAGCTCCCTGGGATTCAGGATGATACGCACTGGATTTAAAGTAGTGTATATCCAAGCTATTCATAACCTCCTTAAAGAGCCTAGCAGTAAATTTTGACTCTTGATCCGAATGTGTCACTCTAGGTAGCCCATACTGTGAGAAGAAAGCTACTAACTCCTCTACCACCTTTTTTGCCTTGATACTCTGTAATGGAATTGCCTCCAGAAATCTGGTAGACACATCCATTATGGTTAACAAGTACTGGTTCCTACTTTTAGTTCTCATGAGGGGTTCTACACAATCAATTATAACACGCGTGAAAGGTTCTTCAAATGTGGGAATTGGCAACAACAGTGCTAGTTTTATTACACCTATGGCTTACCATTTGGCATGTATGATATGTATGGCAAAAGTTAACCAATCCTTGTGCATTCCAAGCCAATAAAAATGTTTTTGTACCTTAGCCTAAGTCTTTTATACCCCTAGGTGACCTCCTACAGGTATTTATGTGCTACCCTTAAAACACCTCCTGTTCTGTATGCTACTGGCAACACAATTTGGTGCACTTCGGCCGATTTCTCCTCTGCACTAACCTGCCATGGTCTCCACTTCCATCTTAGGATTCTATCCTTCAGATAATAACCCTTCAGAATATTCACTGCCTTCTTTTCAGAGTACACATCCACATATATATCTTTTATCATCTTGTCTTGCTGTTGCAAGTCCCTTAGCCTTTCAGGACTAAACACCCTCTGCCTGTTCAGGTTTTTCCTGCACCATTATGTTAAACAGGGTGTCTGCTAACTGAGCCTCAACTCCTTCAGCTTTCTCTTTACTTTACATTTCATTCAGTAACTTATGATAATGGGATCTGGTTACTACACAGAGAAAATACCAGGATATTTCTGTTTAACTCCTCAGTTTCTTGGGCTTCCTTGGGCTTCTCCACAATGAGGGGTGTCACTCCCACCTTGGATTTCACCAAATCATTCCCAAGAACAAATTGAATTCCTGGAACTGACATTCGGTAAATCACTGCCACTGTTGCTTTCCCAGTCTTGAGTTGGCACTCCAACCTGATCTTAAATTTCTGTCAGAATGCTAAATTTCAGTCCATCCAATCCACACTCACTGGTAACAGATCAGAAAGAGTGCATATTTGTTCGTCCCTTCCTATCAATGACAGGTTAGATCCTGTGTCTCTCAAAATTATATCTTCTTGTCCTTCTCCCACTGTCTTTCTGAGTAAACTTTACCCACACAGGCGAATTCTTTGTAGCAATCAGGTACTAACTCCGTACCCAGCCTCTGCCTAGGCTATGCAGTCTCCTCCAGCTCCTCAGCTCTACTTGGGGTCTCCTTTACTACCTTCACTAGTGTCACTGGCTTAGCTTCTTTTACCATATCTTTTCCCATAGCGCCTTTCTTTCACAACCAGTGTTGTGACTTTACGTGTCACACCTTCTGGCAGGGAAAACATCTTTCCCCAGTGACCTTCTGAAACCACTGGCACTAATTTTCTGTATCCCATCTATTACAATGAAAACACCTGAGGCCTTTCACCTCCTTTTAACCTCCTGAGCTTCTTTAACCTGTGGTAAATTCTTACCAGTGTTCTTACTCTTGGTTTCATAGTGTAGGATCCCCCCTTCTCCCAACTTGTATCCCTCACAGGATGAAATTCTGGCCGGAAGCTTGTCTTATGCCCCAACATATATTCATCTGCTAATTCTGCTGCCCTTCTCACTTCCTGAACTTTCTGTTCCTCCATGTGAGTTCTTACCATCTCTGGAAGTGAGATTTTAAACTCCTCCAGCAGAATAATCTTTCATAGAGCCTCAAACGCCCGATCTATCTTTAAAGTACGCATCCATCTATCAAAATGACTATGTTTAATGCTTTCAAACTCAACATAAGTCTGACCTGGTTCCTTCTTTGTGTTTCTGAACCACTGTCTATATGCTGCTGGTACCAATTCATAAGCACTTAAAATAGCATGCGTAACCTCTTCAAAATGTCTTGACCCCTCAGCTCTGCCTACCAGTTTAGTCTCAACTAGCATTACCCATAAATCCTCGGACCAAACCATCTGCCCAACCAATTTTTCAAATGAAATAAAGAAGGCTTCAACATCTTTCTGTTCAAAATGTGGCAGCGTTTTGACATATTTGTACATATCACCACCTTCTCTTCTAATTGCCATCATGTTAACTTGACTTTGCTGACTAATTCGCAACTTCTCAAGTTCAAATTCTCTCTTTTTTTGTCTCTTCCTTTCTTCTGTCTCTTTCTCTTTGCTCACCTAAGAACCTTCTCTTTGCTTTTCCCCTCTTTCTGTTCCCTCTCTTTCTCTCTCCCTTTGTTTATCTTCTGACTCCATTTTCATCAATTGTAATTTAAGTTTTTCTACCTCTACTGCACTTGTCTGTTCCTCTGTTACACCTAATGTTTGAGTAATTCCCTTACAATTTCAGCTTACATTTTATTGGACTGCAATACTAGTCCAATTAAACCCCCAATTAGGATTTACCAAAAATTCAAATTTCAAACCCAGGCAGCTGTCAAACCTTCTCTTTGTATCTTCTTCTGTAGACTTTCTTCTGCTTAGGGATTTCTATGTCATTGATAGATAAAGGTACCTTTACGAGATCTTGTTTCAGGCAGTCTGGTGCCTTGGCAGTTCTCCCCCAACTGCTCAATTTTTCCGGTCTTATACCCAAAAGCATCAGATTGTTTCATTGGTTTTTAATATTGTCAATATACTAAATTCAAACTTGATTGGAGGTTCGTATTTTGGATTATAATTTAAACTGACTGGCCAAATTAGAATTTGCTTTTTTTTTTAAATAGCAACTCAGCCAGTTTTAGCTGCTGTCCAAATGTTATATTGTAAATTCTCCAGCACTCTGCGTGCTAACTAAGTCCTTCATTCTCTTAAAGGTACAGCACACTTCTAAACCATCATAACTACATTCAGAAGAAGCTTTGAATGGAACTGAATACGATGAAGTAAAATGTATCATTCAAAATGTCAGCCACTATACAGATTGGTATAGCTCCATTGCATGCATCTTAAAGAAAGTTATCAGAATGCTGAATATAGGGCACCTTAAGCTTTCACTTAAGACATATTCACATAAAATAATGACACCAAAAGAATTAAGCCCTAAATTTTCCTGAGTCATGTTTTTCTCCAAACTAGATGTGAAGCATCCATTTAGCAGAAGAGTTCATGACACTCAGGATGCCATTTGATTAGTACTATTTCCAATGATTACCATTTGAACTCTCAGTTATCCAATAATTATTTCAGCAGCACACAGATAGAATAATTGAAAATGAACCTGGCAGCACAGCTAATGATATCAAAATCAGGGAAAGATAAATGACCATAACGTTCACCTACTGATGATAGCACTGCAACAACATGGTTTGGCATTTAATGGCATGCCAGTTCAGCGTCGGGTATCCTGCCCATATCCAAGGATGGCCTGACAGTATTAAGGAAGTTCCTAAGAACATTTGTTCATTTTGGCCATACAGAGATAAACTTGATATATCCTACCATTCTTACTTCAGGTACCCCACCCCACCACCAAAACTCACAGTTTGCACAGGCCTGCAGTTATTCAACCATGACAAGTACATCATCAAAGAGGTTGCATGACACTTTATTGACATACTTCCCTCTGCCCTGAGAGCAAAGCTGTATACAACTAAAGATATCAGGAACTAACCGAAGGGAGAAGGTTTTGCCAACTTGGTCTCTTTCCACCATGAAAGAGATTATTATTGGAAAATAACGATAGGTAGCACCATGGCCATCAAAGATGATGCTATCCTCAAGCCAAATCTTCCTTCTCATATTCCATTTCCCCCTCAACCCATACTTCCTTCTGAATTATAAACCATAGATAATTTAGCATGCACCTTTTACCTTTTCAGACAATATGCAAATGATGTTGCATTTGCAACTTTTGCATTTCAAATACCCAAGAGTGGCAACCTAGCCAGGTAGAGAAAGAAATTCAAGAAAACAGTGATGATTAAGTCACAGCCATGCCACTTGAATTCACACTTTCAATCACCAGCTCAGATACTGACACTGCATTTAGTCACAGGATACTTTAAAGGCAGAGCTTCAGGAATGCAACACCGAACATGAGTGCACTATGCCAGAGACAGGAAAAATGATTAGTGCTGGAAAGCAAGGCCAGATATAGGTTCTGTTAGTGTGGACTTGAATGAGCACTTTACTAGGGGAGTCTACAGAAGAATCTTAATACACACAACAAAATGCATGATACATTTTTAGGCATGCCTGTCTAAAAGTCCATGATCAATGTCGAGGGGCATGGAGAGGTCCTGCTTGGTTAATGGGATAGCACATGGGTTAGAGACCATTCTTTTCAAAAAATACAAGCAATGCCAACTTCATTTATGCACTTGTGAATCCAGTCATGATATAGCATTTGATATCTGATGTCATAAATTCCTGTGCAGCATAAGCAGTGTATGTGAGCTTCATTGACCCCCTCACACTGCTTCTTTGCAAGGTCAGGCTACAAATATCATGTCAGTGCATTAGCATAAACAAAGAAGCTTGAAGAATATCTGCATTCCAGCAATCTTTTCTCCTGTACCACTCTTGGGGAATAGCAGTGCCCCATGCCATACAGCCATAGAGACATAGAGATGCACAGCATGGAAACAAACCCTTCAGTCCAGCTCGTCCATGCTAACCAGATATCTTAACCTAATCTAGTCCCATTTTCCAGCACTTGGCCCATATCCCATTAAAACCTGCCTATTCATATGTCCATCCAGATGTCTTTTAAATGCTGCAATTGTATCAGTCTCCATCACTTCCTCTGGCAGCTCGTTCCATACACGTACCAGCCTCTGCATGAAAAAGTTGCCCCTAAGATCCCTTTTACATCTTTCTCATCACACCGTAAACCTATGTCCTCTTGTTCTGGACTCCCCCACCCCAGAGAAAATACTTTGTCTATTTATCCTATCCATGCCCCGCATAATTTTGTAAACCTCTATAAGGTCACCCCTCAGTCTTTGACGCTCCAGGGAAAACAGATCCAGCCTATTCAGCCTCTTCTTATAGCTCAAATCCTCCTACCCTTGGCAACACCCTTATAGATCTTTTTTGAACCCTTTCAAGTTCCACAACATCCTTCCGATAGGAAGGAGACCAGAATTGCACGCAATATTCCAAAAGTGGCCTAACCAATGTCCTGTACACAACATGACCTCCCAACTCTTATACTCAATAATCTGAGCAATAAAGAAAAGCATACCAAATGCCTTCTTTACTATTCTATCTATCTGCGACTCTACTTTCAAGGAATATGAGCCTGCACTCTAAGTTCTATTTGTTCAGCAACACTCTGTGGGAAGCTAGGGAAGTGAATGCTGGGCCTCTTGCTGAGATATTTGCATCATCGATAGTCACAGGTGAGGTGCCGGAAGACTGGAGGTTGGCTAACGTGGTGCCACTACTTAAGAAAGGTGGTAAGGATAAGCCAGGGAACTATAGACCAGTGAGCCTGAACTTGGCGGTCGGCAAATTGTTGGAGGGAATCCTGAGGGACAGGATGTACATGTATTTGGAAAGGCAAGGACTGATTAGGGATAGTCAACATGGCTTTGTGCATGGGAAGTCATGTCTCAGAAACTTGATTGAATTTTTTGAAGAAGTAACAAAGAGGATTGATGAGGGCAGAGCGGTAGATGTGATCTATATGGACTTCAGTAAAGCGTTCAACAAGGTTCCCCATGGGAGGCTGGTTAGCAAGGTTAGATCTCATGGAATACAGGGACAACTAGCCATTTGGATACAGAACTGGCTCAAAGGTAGAAGACAGAGGGTGGTGGTGGAGGGTTGTTTTTCAGACGGGAGGCCTGTGACCAGTGAAGTGCCACAAGAATTGGTGCTGGGTCCTTTACTTTTTGTCATTTATATAAATGATTTGGATGTGAGCATAAATGGTATAGTTAGTAAGTTTGCAGGTGAATCAAAATTGGAGGCGTAGCAGACAGTGAAGAAGGTTACCTTAGATTACAACAGGATCCTGATCAGATGAGCCAAAAGGATGAGAAGCGGCAGATGGAGTTTAATTTAGATAAATGTGAGGTGCTGCATTTTTTGAAAGCAAATCTTAGCAGGACTTATACATTTAATGGTAAGGTCCTAGGGAGCGTTGCTGAACAAAGAGACCAACTCTAAGCAACGAAGGCAAAACGTGATCATGTAAAAAAAATATAAATCAGAATATTAATTAAAATTGTAAAATGATGGCATTTATCCTCGACTAGGTTTCCATCATTTTGTCTATTATGGTCAGTGACCTCTGGGAGTGTCAAGATTTCAATTTAATGCATATAGTGAGTCACTCGATAAATATTGTGTCATTATAAGCCTGTGAATATTAATAAAAACTATTTATTGAACTTGACACCTGAACACAGGATCTGATCCTCCCTATTGTTATCTGGATATCAATCATTTTTTCATCAACAATCCTTTCTTACAGGTAACATGTAAAGATCATAATTGGTTAAAAAAAAGTTTTATCTGCAAATTCATTACTGTGAAAATTTTTTAACTTTAAATGTCAAAATTTACTGGTGACAATTCTGCGAAAGATTCAGTGGTGTTTATGAAAAACTATAAATTTATTATGGAAACAATTTGCAGAAGAATAATATGCTATTATACACATGATCTTACAGTTTTATAATTCTTTGAAAAACTCTAGGTGTGCTGATTGTCTTGGTTTTGATCAATTAGTCTACCTCAGTAATATATTTTCCCCATAATTTGCTTATTGTTAAGTGGGTGAGTGAGATGGACTAACTTAAGACAAACCAATTTGAGTTTCTAATTTAAGTTCTGAGAACCTTGGCAGCAGGGAGGTTTAATTGGTGGCATGGAGCTAACCCTTTATTAAACTAGCTTGTCTTTCTATTCAGCATTAGATGTGTTTTACTGATATATACAAAATCTTAAGTTTGTGACGAAAATGCATGGTCAATATATTTTACTCAGCAATTTGAAAGATTAGTCTATCTGCATCAAACCTGTAACATTAATACTTTATTTTGACACAATACTGTTAACACCTCTAGGTGAAAGACGAGCAACTTGAATGCAAGACTTTTCACACGCATTGTTCAAAATTTTCCATAACAGCACAGTTGAAACCAACATTTAATACATGCTAGATTCTGCGCAAAGCTATGACTGCTTCATTTGCTGTATTTGAAGAACATAAATTTTCAATCTTTATTTCAGCTGTAATGCAAAGTTTGGAAAGGAAAAATGAGTAGCACCCAGATAAGATGCTCCTGATAGTGAATGTCATGAAAAAACTGAAGAAAGTCTTTGCACAGTCTGCGGAGAAAGAATATACGTTTCTGGACTCTATATGGAAGGTAAATAAAGTACAAGGATAATGCACTTCATTTGTGCAGTTTTTGATGTCTGTTTAGTTTTTGAAATGTAGTGCTTTCTAATTGAAAACAAGTGACATTGTGTGAAATAACTTACTTTGTCCCCTTCTTGCTATGTGACAGGAGCATGCTGGCACATCTAGAATGGCCATACAGCAGAAGCCTGATTGAAAGAACTGACACCTCTGATGCCTGTTATACTTGTTAACACAATCCCCAATGGCAAACAGGAAATTAGAAATTGTCCTGTTTATAAGACAATGCTTAGAAGACCCACCTATGTTTGCACTTTCAATTTGAGAACAAAAGAGAGAGCTGCAAAATTGGTTCTTGCTGATATTGCATTGTTGTTGTGTGTTGATTTAGAGATCCAATATATAGGTTGCCAGAACATCAACATAATGATAAGCATAGTTTTATCAAGTAAAACTAAGATCACAAGAAACAGGACTCATAAGAATTGGGAGGAGACCATTCAACATATCAAGTCTGCTCTAACATTCAATGAGATCAAGACTGATTTGACTGTAACCTTAACTGCATTTTTCTACCTGCTCCCAGAACCTTTCATTCCCTTGGAAAATACAAAAAAATATCTAACTCAATCTTGAATTTGTTCAATGAAACAGCCATCACTACTCTCTGAGGAAAGGAATTCCAATGACTAATGAGACTAATAACGACTCACAGATAAGAAAAACATCCTCTTATTACCACATTAAATAGGAGAAATCTTATTTTTAAAGCATGCCTTTTAGTTCTGGATACCAAAATGAGTGGAAATATGCTCTCAGTATCTACATTGTAAAATACCCTCATAAGTGTATGTTTCAATATCTTCAACTCCTGTTGTTCTAAATTCCAATGAATAAACATCCATCTGTTCAACTTTTCCTTAATTAGTCATTCCCTTCATTACAGGAATCAGCCTAGCAAATATGTTTTGAACAGAGACGTGGAGAAATGTCTTCATCCAGAGAGTGGTGAACCTGTGAAACTCACTGCTACACAAAGTTTGGAGGTCAAGTCATTGAATGTATTTAAGAAAGAAGTAGATAGATCTCTAGAAACTAAAGATGTCAAGGGGGGATCTAAGATGGCAGCGATCTGAGAAGATCACACTGCAGAGCTTTGCATCGCAGCAGGAGTAGGACGGTCCTTTAACCCACCCAACCCAGGTCATCAGGATTTCTTGGGGCATTGGAAAGATTGTGGAGCCCCAAGAAACACTTAAAAATTGACTTACCTGTATTTTCAGCTGTCCAGAAATGCCTAAAAAGGGAGGAGGAGCATCTGAGGCCGGGCCTGCAGCTCAGCCTGCAGCAGCCACGGAGCAGATTACTCTCCAGGGCCTGGTGAACCAGCTCTCGAAATCTCGCGAGATGTTGGGGAAACAGATTGAAGAGAAGCTGGCTCCAGTCTCTCTCATGCTGCAGAAGCATGAGCAGCAGCTGGGGGACCTGGAGAAGAGGACGGATGAGGTGGAGCACAGGGTCACAGTGGTGGAAGCTGATGCCAGTTCATTCAAGGAAGAGATCCAAGCCCTGAAGATGTAGGTTCGTAATTTGCGTGACCAAGTGGATGATCTTGAAAACAGGGGCAGGGGAGAAAACATTCGAATCATTGGTCTGCCTGAGGGTAAGGAAGGTGAGGGGCCTGTGGAATTTGTTGAAGATTGGCTTCCGAAATTCCTTGACTTGGAGACTGGCATGAGAGGATTGAAGATAGAGAGGGCTCACCGGGTCGCAGCATGGAAGTCGGGTCTGGGTCAATGCCCACGTCCTTTCCTGGTGAGGTTCCATCATTACTGGGATAAGGAGAGAGTCACGGAGGCTTCCAGACTCCAGGGGAAGGATCCAAAGGCCCTTATGTACGAGGGGTCTAAGATCATGTTTTTTCAGGGCTTTTCAGTGGCGGTGATCCAGAAACGAAAATCGTATGATGGTGTCAAGAGAAGATTGAAGGAGCTTGGGATTCAGTACACCCTGAGATATCTGGCAGTGCTTCGGATACCTTAGATGGATCCATGCATCTCTTTGACACATCGGAGAAGACAAGAGACTTTGTGGACAAACTAACCTAATTTAAACAATTGTAGTATGTATAAATATTGTTGCTTGGGTATGCGTTCATCATTCTGTAAAAGAAATAGATGAAATCTGGTTGGAGCTTTGTTTTTCCCCTTTTTTTTCCTCTATTGATAATAATTTGGTTCAAACTATGTCTGGCGGTGGTTAAGATGTATATTTTAAATTTCTAAGTTAGGACATACCAAAGGATGGGTGGGGTATTTATTCCCCTTTTTAAATATAAAATAATGTTTTTTTATTCATATTGATATTTTATGGGGTGTTTATTCTTTTTAGCTTGTGCTTGCGATGCGGCTCTAGCTGGGAGAAGTGAAGGTGGTTGAGATGGTTAGATGCCTATTTATGGGCAGTTCGGGATGGGTAGTTGCCCCCCCTGGGCAGGGGGTGAGTTCCCCTACTCAGCGTTATTGGCGCTTTATATGTTGGTTTGTTTTCTGTTTTTTTCATTTTAATAATTTTGTATGTTTGTTAAATGTAGTGGTTTTAGTTTATGTAGTTTTTATATTTGGTGGACCATGCGACACTAAGGCTCAGCAATTTGTGGTTCAGGTTCCTCCTCTCTGGAATTTAAATGTAATTGCAGAAGATTATGACTAATGATTTGATTAAATGATGTACCTGGAATATCAAGGGAAGTCACTCACCAATTAAGAGGAAGAAGGTACTCTTGAGTCTTAGAAAGGAGAAGGTGGATATTGCTTTGTTACAGGAGACACATTTGGATGACAAGGAGCATCTGAAATTACAGGAGAATGGCTTTGTCCAAGTTTATTTTTCATCATTTAATACCAGAAGTAGGGGAGTGGCTATATTAGTAAGGAAAATTCTCTCATTTAAATTGTTGGAATGTGTTAAAGACAAATACGGGAGGTTTGTAATTCTTAAAGCTTTAATAAATGGGAAAGAATATGGCATTTTAAATGTTTCTTGTCCCCCAGCTCATCCTCTTAAATTCTTGGTAGATGCTTTTTCGAAACTGATAAGTCTCAAGTCTCAGCACATCATTATAGGGGGAGATTTTAGCTGCCTTATGGACCCCACAGTGGACAGGTTGTCTAAAAGTCCCTCGATACCCTCTGCACAAACTAAACAGTTATTGGGTTTGTGTGGGGAATTAGGATTGGTGGACGTCTGGAGGTATCTCCACCCTACAGGTAGGGATTTCATGTTTTTCTCCAATCCACACAGATATCACACAAGGATTGATTTTTTTTCTGACCCCTGTGGTAACCCTGGATCTGGTGGCATCCTGTACGATTAGTAATATTGCCATCTCTGATCATGCTCCAGTGTACCTCATGGTTAAAATTAAGGATGTTACAGTGGATTCAAGATGCTGGTGAATGGGTCCCTTTATTCTCACGGAAGCAAGTTTGTGGAGTATTTCTCTAGGGAATTTCGGGCATTCCTAGACATCAACATAGGCTCAGTTGATTGCTCGTATGTTCTCTGGGAAACTGCTAAAGCTTATGCCAGAGAGTTGGTTATTTCATACTCCACAAGTAGGAAGTGGCAGAAGGGTGAGCAGCAACATCTCCTTGAAGCACGGTTGAAGGCAGCCGAGAAGGCCTACTTTGACAGACCCTTGTTGGTCAAATGACAGAGGATTACGGCACTGTAGTCTGCACTAAATTCCGTGCTCATGCAGACAGCAAAGAAGTAGCTGGCTTTTGCAAAGCAAAGGTTATACGAGCATGGCGACAAGCCAGGCAAATACTTAGCATAACTTGCCAGAAAGAGAAATGCCCCACAAACCATTACAGCAATTAGGGAAGAGTCTGGGAACCTAACATGTGATTCTAAAAAGATTAATGTGGCATTCCAGAGATTCTACTCTAAGTTATATCAATCTGAGAATTGTGAGGAGGGGCAGGCTCCTGTAAGATTTTGCTGTATGCAGATGATGTTCTAATTTTCTTGACAAATCCAGCAGTTTCAGGTGCCTTGCCTGATACAATGCATTCATGCGTTTGGCGTTTTTCAGGGTATGAGATTAATTTTGCTAAATCAGAGTCTATGCCTATGGGTGGTCTTACAAAAGAGTTGGCTCTTGAATGACTATAGATTCCCATTTAGGTGGTCACAGGGGGGTTTTGTGTATTTGGGCATATTCATTACTCCAGTTCTGGATTGGCTGTTCAAAGCCAATTTTACTCAATTATTTGAAAAAATTAAACAAGACCTCCAAAGATGGGAGGCACTTCCAGTCTCATGGTTTGGTCAGATCACGCTTATTAAGATGAATATTCTCCCTCGTTTGCTATACCCTATACGAATGCTCCCCCTGATTTTCAATAAACAAACACTCAGGAGACTGAACAGTTGGTTCAGCTCCTTTATCTGGCACCGTAAACGGCTCCTCATTAAATTAACCAAACTGCAGTTGTCTCACAGATTGGGGGGAGTAGACCTTCCGGACATAAAAATGACCAATTAAGCTCCCTTTTGACCTAGGCAAGTGATTGGGTTTGTGGGGACCTTCTTTCAATATGGCTAGATATCGAAGTCTCCCAGGCAAGGTGTCCCCTTACCAGTTTGCTGTTTTTGGACAAGGTGAGGACAGTTAGGGAATATTGCCATAACCCAATATTCATCAATACTGTTAAAGCATGGAGGGCAGTTTGGCAGAGGGAAGCTAATATTGGCAAAACATCATTGTTTACACCTTTAGTGGGTAGGCCGAGTTTTCAACCAGGTATGATAGATTCAGGATTTAAACGTTGGGCAGCTAGGGGTATATCTTGCATGGGTGATTTATTTGAGGGAGATGTAATGATGTCCTTCAATCAGTTAGTACGAAAGTACGAGTTACCTAATAGAGACCTCTTTTGTTTTTTTCAAGTTAGGGATTTTATTCAAAAAAGGACCACACTTTTGACTGATCCCTACAAATCTGACATAGAAAAAGGGGCACTAAGGGCTAAGAGTACACTTTCTGTCAGTACTTTATATCACCAATTGGGGGGTGCCACCTCAGAGGAGTCTGTTTGACTCTGCAAGATGTGGGAAAGAGAGCTGGATATTGAAATTTCTTCAGAGGCATGGAAGGATATTTGGGAGAATGCAAGGAAGATATCAATTTGCAACAGGACCTATGCTTTACAGTTGAAGATTCTCCGCAAGGTCCACTTAGCCCCAGACCGTTTGTCAAAATTTAAACCAGGGGTATCTTCAGCATGCCCCATGTGTAAGGTCTGTACGAATACTCTTACCCAGTGTCTTTGGTCTTGTGACAGGCTTCAAACATATTGGAGCGCTGTGGTGGGTGCAATGGGGAGGATTTTAGGTGTAGGGGTGGAGAAGGACCCTATTTTGCTCCTTATGGGCCTAGCTATTGTACTTCCTGCAGACTCGCATAAGGCAAAACTTTTCAATATTCTTACATTCTGTGCAAGGAAGAATATCTTGCTAGGTTGGACATCAGAAAACCCCCCAGGCCTATTGGGTTGGCGGAAGATTGTTATGGAGCATATTCCCCTGGATTTTCTCACAAATATGGTCCACCACAAAACTGAGAATTTTTACAAGACATGGCAACCCTTTTTGAAATACCTGGACACAGATTTATCTGCCACACTAACAAGGGCTTTTATATAGCCGGAATGATTGTGTTTCATGAGTCCAATATCCAGGAAGAAGGAACTGTGAATGTATGAGTGTTTTGTTTGGCTGGGCTGAGTTATTATTATTTATTTGTTTGTTGTTAGGTATTTATTTAGTTAGGGAAATAACTAGTTTAGGTTTTTTTAAATTTTATACTTCTCTCTATATATATTTATACATTCGTATAGGAGGGTGGGTTGGGGAATTTTTAAAAATTATTTGGGTTTAGTTTTGTATTATTTTTGTACTGTTTTGAATTTGTTGTAATATTTAAAAATCTATTTTTTCTTAATAAAAATATATTATTAAAAAAATGTCAAGGAGTATAAGGGTATAAGTGTATAGAGCTGTGACCATATTGCAGGCTCAATAGGTCAAATGGCCTACTCCTGCTCCTATTTTCTGTGACTCTGTGTAAGCTTTGGAGAATTGAGTTGAATACTAGCTCTGATTATTTTACTGACTAGAGCATTTTAAATTTAACTGGTATCAATCATCCACCTTCCAAAGATTGTCATTTCCAGTCCTGTGGAACTCTCCTGGATTCTAGTGATTCCTGAAAGATCACCACTAACACCCCCACTATCTCTTCAGCTATCTCCCTTCAAACTGTGGTGTAGTCAGAGAGTCAGACAGTCATAGAGTCATAGAGACATACAGCATGGAAACAGACCATTCAATCCAACTCATCCATGCAGACCAGATATCTCAACCCAATCCTGTCCCACCTGCAAGCACCCGGCCCATATTCCTCCAAACCCTTCTTATTCATATACCCATCCTAATGCCTTTTAAATGTTGCAATTGTACTAACCTCTACCACTTTCTCTGGAAGCCCATTCCACACATGCACCACCCTCAGTGTGAAAAAGTTGCCCCTTATGGGTGGCACGGTGGCACAGTGGTTAGCACTGCTTCCTCACACCGTCAGAGACCCGGGTTCAATTCCCGCCTCAGGCAACTGACTGTGTGGAGTTTGCACATTCTCCCCGTGTCTGTGTGTTTCTACCGAGTGCTCCGGTTTCCTCCCACAGTCCAAAAATGTGCAGGTTAGGTGAATTGGCCATGCTAAATTGCCCATAGTATTAGGTGAAGGGGTAAATGTAGGGGAATGGGTCTGGGTGGGTTGCGGGTCGGTATGGACCTGTTGGGCCGAAGGGCCTGTTTCCACATTGTAAGGAATTAGAATAGATTCCCTATAGTGTGGAAATAGGCCCTTTGGCCCAATCAGTCCACACTGACCCTCCGAAGAGTAACCCACCCAGATCCATTTCCCTAATGCACCTAATCTTTTACATCTTCTCCCTCTCACCCTAAACCTATGCCCTCTAGTTCTAGATCCCCTGCCCCAAGGTAAAGACCTTGTCTATTTACCTTATCCATGCCCCTCATGATTTTATAAACCTCTATAAGATCACCCCTCAACCTCCGATGCTACAGGGAAAACAGCTGTAGCCTCTCAATTTCTCCCTATAGCTCAAATCCTCCAATCCTGTCAATATCCTTGTAAATCTTTTCTGAACCCTTTCAAGTTTCACAACATCCTTCCGATAGGCCCATTTGGTCCGGGTGATTTATCTTCTTTGGGTCATTTGGTTGATCCAGCATCTTCTCCTTGGTGATGGCCACCATACTCAGCTCTGCTCCCTCACTCTCTTGAATTTTTGGGAAATTATTTGTGTCTTCCACTGTGAAGACTGATGCAATGTAATTATTCAGATCCTCTCCCATTTCCTTGTTCCCCATTACTATCTCTTCAACATCATTTTCCAGTGGCCCAATGTCCACTTTTGCCTCTCTTTTGCACTTTATAGATCTACAGAAAATCTTACAATCTTCCTTTACATTACTGACTTGCTTACCCTCATATTTAATTTTCTCCCTCCTTATTTTATTTTTGTTGCCCTCTGTTGCCCTTTATAAGCTTCCAATCCTCTGGTTTCCCAATGCCGTTCACCACATTATACGCTTTATCTTTTACTTTTATGCTATCCCTAACTTCCCTAATCAGCCGTGGTTGCCTCATCCTCTCTGTCCCGTGCTTCTTTTTCTTCAGGTTGAATCTCTGCTGTGTCTCCTGAATTACTCCCAGAAACTCTCACCATTGTTCTTCCACTGTCTTTCCTGCTAGGCTCCTCTCCCAGTCAGTTCTACCCAGCTCCTCCCCCAAGCCTCTGTAGTTGCCTTTATTCAGCTGTAATACCGTTACCTCTGATTCTACCTTTTCAAATAGCAGAATAAATTCATCATATTATGATCACTGCCTCCTAAGGTTCTTTCACCATAAGCTCCCTTATCAAGTCTGCCTTGTTGCACAACACTAAATCCCAGTGTTGCCTGTTCCCTAGTGGGCTCCGCCACAAGCTTCTCCAAAAAGCCATCTCGTAGACATCTCACAAATTCTTTTTCTTCCAACCCATTACTAACCAGATTTTCCCAGTTCTCCTGCATATTGAAATCCCCCACGGTTGCTGTAACTTTGCCTTTCCTATACACCTTTTCTGTCTCCTGGTGTAACTTGCGCCCAGATCCTGACTACTGTTTGGAGGCCCGTACATAACTCTAACTGTGTGCTTTTTTACCTTTGCAGTTCCTCATTTCTATCCATAAGTCCTCTACACCATCTGACCCTACTTCGTTTCTCACTATTGATTTAATTTCATTTCTTACGAATAAGACAATCCCACACCCCCTGCCCATCTGCTATCTTTTCAATAGTTCTGTTCCTCCTGCTGTAGGAAGGGTATTATTAAGCTGGAGAGGGTTTAGAAGCAATTTACCATAATTACAGCATCTCATTTTCCACTGGTGACCCTACAGCATCAGGACTCAATATGGAATTCAATAACTTCAAGGATTGAGGTCTCCCATGGTCTTACCCCACAACCCACACACCAGTCCTTGTTATCACAGAGTCTGATACTACGCATAACCCTTGTTAGCCACTAACAGTGTTCACTAAGAGCTATTCACCCTCCTAGCCAGATCATTATCCACTCCTTTGTCTGTCCAATTGTTCTTCTCTCTCTTTGGGGTCTATCCCCACTTATTGTTTTTACTCCTTGCCACCTCCCCACACCATATCTTCTGATATAAACCAACATTTTTCACCTACTATCAGTTCTGAGGAAGGGTCACTTGACCTGAAACAATAACTCAGATTTCTCTCCACAAATGCTGTCAGACCCACTGAGCCTTTCCAGAAATTTCTGTTTTTGTTTATCAGCATATTGCCTGGAATGGAGGGTTTGGGTTATAAGGAGAGGCTGAATACGAGAGACTTCTTTCACTGGAGCATGGGAGGTTGAGAGGTGACCTTCTAAAGGTTTATAAAATCATGAGGGATTTAGATAAGGTGAATGGCAGGTTTCTTTTCCCTTGGATGGGGGATTTCAAGACATCTAGTTATGAAGTAAATGGTGCTAGCTTTTTTGGCCATATTAGTCTTCTTAGTGACTCCCACCGAGCATGATTAAGAACTTATCTATTTTTGAAATTTTTTGCAAGAAATCTAGGAAACCTGACTTGAGTTTTAAGATGAGGAACACTTCCAGTTTCCACATGATGATGAGAGTTAGATATCCTTTCATTTATAATAGAGAATAACTGCAATAGAGTCAATGTGGATGACAGCAATGTTCAAAAATACCTTGGCGAGCATATCAGTTCTTGACAAGAGGTTGCACATAGGTAAACAGACATGTTGTTGAGCTAGATTAATTATTTGAAGATGGCACTTCTAAAACCTACAGAACCGGAAGACGATTTAAAACATACCGAGTACATATTACTATCTAATTTTAGAAAGCTATTGCAAAATATATTGATAAAGAAATCTGCATGATCAAAAATATATTTTATACCAAGTGATAGCTCATATGGTACTGTACACTGAACGTGAAAAACAAAAATAGCCCAAGTGTGCCTCCTGAAATTGGAGCTCCAAACCTAGGCTGCAACAATTAGAAAGTTCAAGGCTGTGGAATCACTAGACCTAATACTAAATCTTTGTTTATCTATGTCAGTTCTGACTCAGGAAAGTGGTGAATATGAAGAGATTTAAAATTCTAAAGCCAAAACCAGGTTATGGAAGTTGAAGAAATCTCGTAAAAATCTCTAGTCTTAAATTCAACAGAGAAGGGAAGATAAGGAGTTCGGTATTGAAATATCCCACACATCTTGAGCAACTATTAATGATTACACAAAATAAAGGTCATGGGAATTCCAGAAATGGACAAGTCCAACTTAACAGGTCATTGGTTTATTCTATTATCACAAGAGTACGTTTTGAACAAATAGATCCATTTCAGCTTCAATATGAAACGATTCCATTTCATACAAGCTCTTTTATTGAGATGCAACATTTATATGACCAAGAATATGCTATCCTTAGACAGAAGTGGCTCGGCAAGATGGCGACGATTCTGTAGAACTGCTGTGGACAGCTATGCCTAACAGCCAAGGCATACCGGTGTTTTTTGCCATCCCTGGCCAACTTATGTGGTGGAATTATTAGTTTAAAACCTTACAGAATATATATTTATTAATATTTGAGAATGGGAAGGATGCCAAAGGGAAAAGGAGCAAGCAAACAGCAGCAGGGAGGACACTCTCCTGCAGCACGTACCACACCAGAGGCTGCAGCAGCAACAGCCACTCCTGAACCCCCTGGGGACCTGACAGACTCACAGGAATTGGCTGCGGCGATGGAAGGACTTAGCTTGAAAGTTGGGGCTGCGATTGAGGAGATCCGTGGGGAGATTCGAGCCCAGGTCCATCCTATTGCATCCATGCTGCAGAAGCATGAGTCGGAGATCCAGGGCTCGGGGAGAGGCTGGAGGAATTGGAGGGTCAAACTACGGCTTTGGAAGCTGTGATGGAGTCCTCATCCAGTTGGATCCAGATACTGGAGTGAGAGGTGCAGACCTTGCAAGACCAAATCAACGACCTCGAAAATCTTAGCTTCTTTGAAAGCTGGCTGCAGAAGTTTTTGGGCCTTCACATGGAGTCCATCAGGCTGCTGATTGAAAGGGCTCATCACATTACAGTGCACAGGTCGGGGCTGGTACAGCGCCCCACCTGGTCCTAGTGCACTTCCACTCATATAAGAACAAGCAAAATTGATAGAAGCTTCCAATCCCTGGGAAAAGATCCACAGGCACTGCTGCACAAGGAATCAAAAATCACGTTTTTCCAGGATTTCTCAGCAGTTTAATTTGAAACAGGAAGTCCTTCGATAAAGTTAAAAAGAGGCTGAGGAACCTGGGCATCCAGTACTCCATGAGATACTCCGCAGTGCTCCGTTTCAGCCATGAGGACTCAGTTTATACATTTTAATCAGCTGATAAAGCTAAAAACATAGTAGACACTTTAAAATAGACAGACTGGCCTGAAGAATACGGTTAATGTTTGTTCTCTTTTCAATCTTTCCCCATGTTTTCCCTTCCTTTTTTTATTCCTTTCTTCCTCCATAATAATTTCTTTTTTGGAAATGGGGAAAAAAAACTTGGAACAAGTTGTTCCTATTTTCTTTAACAACTTGATTTTCTGATGGAAAATTTTGTTGATGTTCTTTGTTGTCTCCTTTTTTTTGTTTGTTCTGTTTCTCTTTTAGTCACAAGTAGGGGTGAAGCCAGGGATGGATGGAGTGTACATCCTGACTTTGTCTTTTTTCTATTGATTTAAGGATCATCTTGTTTTTTTCTTTTCTGGCCTAAGGCTGGGGCACAGTCTGGGTTTGAAGGAGCTGTGAAGGAGGGGATGGGTAGGGTGAGTGCCCCCTATGGGCAGGGGGAAGAGTCTTCCATTCAAGTTTTTGTATAAGGTTTTCTTTGTAGATTTTTGGTAGTATTAATTGGTTATAGTTATGATAGAGTAGTTTTTGTAAATATAGTTCTTCGAGTCTATGAGTCTTTATTTACTTGTGCTCGGCACTTTGTACGCAGGGTTCTCCCTCCCAGGGGTTCAAGGGTCTCTGAAAGGGGATATGGCTAAGTGTCTTGTTAAATGGTGCACCTGGAACATCAAGGGAAATCATTCACCTGTTAAAAGGAAAAAAGTGCTTTCTAGCCTTACGAGAGAAAGGGTTGATATCGCTTTGTTGTAGGAAACCCATCTTGATGATGGGGAACACCTGAAGTTACAACAGGGGGTTATGACCGAGTATTCTTTTTATCCTATACCTATAAAAGTAGGGGACTGGCGGTACTTATCCAGAAAACTTTTCTGTTCACATTATTAAAGCAGGTGAAAGATGAGCAAGGACAGTTTGTGATACTTAAAGCCCTGATACATGGAGAGGAATATTGCCTTTTAAATGCCGACTGTCCTGCAGCGCATCCCCTCAAATGTTTGATTAGTGCTTTCTCTAAGCTGAGTGCTTTTGGAACATGGCACGGGGGGGGATTTTCATTTTCTTTTGGATCTGACAGTGGACAGGATGTCTTGTGGGCCCCCAACTATTTATTTGCAGGCTAAGCAAGTGGTTGACTTAAGCGAGCAGTTGGGGCTGGAGCTTATTTGGAGATGTCTTCACCCTACCAGCAGGGACTTCACCTTTTTCAAGCCTACTTAAATATCACATGAGGATTGATCTCTTTCTGGTTCCCTAGGCCTTTCTGGATTCGATTATGGGTTTTAAAATTGGGAATATAGCTATCCCTGATCACGCGGTAGTATATTTGGAGGTTAAGGCCATGAGTGAAGGGCTAGGTTTGCGGCACTGGCATCTGGACCCTTTTCTCCTTAAGGATTCCAAATTTGTGGAATAGTTTTTGAAGGAGTTTCAGGAATTCTTGACTATCAACTCAGGCACGGTTAGTAGTCCATCTATGCTATGGGAGACTGCTAAGGCCTTTGCTAGGGAATCAGCTATTTCCTGTTTGGCGAGCTGGAAATGACAGAAGGAGGAACAGCAGCGTCTACTTGAGACGTGGTTGAAAGCCGCGACACATTTTGCGCGGCCTTCGGTGACTAAGCTACAGCGGATCACAGCCCTCTGGGCTGCCTTGAATTCAATACTGGCACAAAATGCAAAGAAAGAACTTGCTTTTGCTAGACAAAGGCTGTTTGAATATGAGGATAGGCCAGGGATGTATTTAACATACCTGACTAGGAAAAGGCGTGCTTCTCAATCCATTACTGCAATCAGAGACAGTGCCGGGGTCCTTACATATGATGCTAAAAAGATTAATGAGGCTTTTTGGAGCTTTTACTCTGAATTGTATTGGTCTGAAGGTTGCGAGGACAGGAGGGCTAAAATGGAGACCTTTTTTAAGAACCTGGACTTCCCAGGGATAACCTTCGAACAGGCCTCTCTCCTTAACGCCCTCTTGACAGGTCAGGAAGTCAGGGAATACAGGAGGCAACTAAGCAACTTCAGAGTGGGAAGAGTGATGGTCTCCTGAAGGAGTTTTATAGAGAGTTTATAGGGATTTTGTCAGGGACGATGTTGAAGGTGTACAATCAATCCTTTATGCATGAATGCCTACCATCTTTGAGAGAAACTAATATTTCCTTAATTTTTAAGAAGGGGAAGCTTCCTGAGGATTGTGCCTCATACAGGCCATCTCTCTATTAAATTCAGATTTCAAGGTTCTGTCCAAGATCCTGGCGCTGAGATTGGAAAAGGTATTGCCCCATATTGTTAAAGAGGATCAGGCTTTATAAGGGGCCGTAGGTCCTCTAATAATATTAGAAGGTTGCTGAATATGATCCAAGTTTGTCAGCATTGATTTATTCATGGGTTGGTGATTTCCTTAGATGCAGAGAAACCATTTGACAGGGTGAAATGGCTGTATCTTTTTCTATGTCTAAGAACCGTTTGGGTTGGGTGGGGTCTTTGCTAGGTGGGTGGAGGTTTTATATCGCCACCCTCTGGCTGCGGTCATCACCAACGGTGTGAAGTCTGGGAATTTTAGGATTGGTAGGGGTAGTCGGCAAGGAGAGCCGCTGGCAGAGACCAGTGTCAGAGTGTCCACATAACCACTCCGGAAGTGGGATCAAGGGCACACAAGATTACACTGTATGTGGATGATGTCCTTCTGTTTTTATCAAACCCGATGACCTCCATACTCCATTTGATACAACGTATCAATTCATTTCAGGATATAAGATTAACTTTGCAAAGTCGGAGGCTATGCCTTTGGGGAACCTTAAGGATGTGCCAGAAGTTGAAGGTGGTCCTAAGTTCCTTTTTAAGTGGTCACGGGCAGGGTTCCGGTACCTAGGCATTTTTATTATCCCCAAGTTGGATCGGTTATTTCGGACTGACTTTGCTCACTTGCTCGACAATATTAAACAAGATCTCCAGAGATGGGAGGCTCTTCCAATTCATGGCTGGGCCGAATATCTCTCATTAAGATGAATGTTCTGAGATCCAAGATGGTGGCGACTCAGCAAGTCTGAGTTTACAGTGCTCTTCCCAAAACCTGGGTAAAGTGAGTTACTCACCCCCACCACACTTACCAAACCACCCAAAAAAAATTTCTAACCTTAATTAGCTGCTTACTATTATATTTAAGCAGTTTAATATTAAGTGGATAATGAGTAAACCAAAGGGATCCCGCAGCTCTCAGAAAACAAAGACCCCTCCCCCACCCTCCTCTCCTCCTCCGGCTGCAGCTGAGGTAAAAACAGGCCTTGAAGAGATGATTGCCAGGCTGGAAACGACACTCGTCAATTTCATCGCAGAATCCAGACAGAGATGGAACTCATTCGAAGAAAAGTTACAAAAGCACAGCGAGGCTCTCGAGGAATTACAGGGCCGAGTGAAGGGGGCGGAGCTAAAGGCCACAACCTCCGAGGCTGCAGCACAAACAGCTGCAGAACAGGTGCGAGCTCTGGAGCAGAGAGTCCGGGCCTTTGAAATCTACATGGATGACCTGGATAATAGAAATCGGAGAAAGAATATCCGTCTTCTGGGCCTCCCTGAACAAGAAGAGAAGGGACAGTTAGCAGTATTTCTGGAGCGATGGCTGCCCCAGCTTTTAAACCTGGGGGCTGAAACTGACCGGGTAAGGGTGGAGTGGGCCTACCGGGTCGCAGTACGCGGATCTGGCCCAAACCAGCGCCCACGCCCGGTCCTGTTCCGGCTGCAGAGTTATAGGGAGAGGCAGATACTCCTGGATGCCTCCAGAAATCTTGGAAAGGATCCTAAAGCCATGATCCATGAAGGATCCAAGATTATGTTATTTCAGGACTTCTCCCCGGCTTTGGCACGAAGGAGGAAGGCGTTTGATGAGGTGAAGAAATGTCTAAGGAACTTAAATATTCAATACACCTTACGCTACCCAGCGACGTTATGCTTTACCCACGAAGGATCCGAGTATAATTTTAGATCACCAGAAGAGGCTAAGGAACTTTTAGACTCGTTTAAATAAATCGTAAGAGACAATTTATGTTGGCTTGCCTCTTCCACACTCCGTGGGGAGAAGTGGATACTTTACTCTACTTTACTTTTGCTTCTGGGAGCAGGGTTGTCTTCCCTTGCTATTTTATGTTATTATACTTAACTGTAATCTGTTGGAGTTGTAATTTTATAGTTATGTGTGTTTGTATGTGGCATTGATGCTATCAGATATACTCAGGTATGGGTGGGGAGGGGTGGGGGTGGGGCGCTCACTGTTAACTCTAGCTCGGTATTATATCTAAATCCTATTAAGGAGCACCCGGGTCAAGGGTGGGGCACTGTTTGGGAGAGGATATGGTGGACCTTTAGAAAGGAAGTAAGGCCCCCTGAGAACAAGGGGGAGGATCTTCATTCAAACATGTTTTATTTTTTTTTGTTCTTATTGTTTGGAAATAGTTTCCTTTTTATTATACTGTTATGAGTGTATTAGAGAACATTTTCTCTTGTTTGAAGGATGTAAGTGACTCAACTATACACTCTGGATAATTGTGGATTAGATTAGTAGTTAACTGAGTTTCATTGTTTTTCTTTCTTCTTTAGTGTCATTCCTTTGAATTTTGATGATTATATATTTAAGATCTATTTTTATATTAATGTTTGTGCTTGAAAGTTCTGTTTATTTTTGTAAATCTGTCAAAATATTAAATTTCTAATAAAAATATCTTTAAAAATAAAGATGAATGTTCTTCCTCGTTTGCTTTATCCCATACGTATCCTCCCGATAATATTTCCCAGGTCAACGCTGCGGAAGCTTATGGGATGGTTTGGTTCCTTTGAGTGGTATCGTGGGCAGCCCCTCATCAAACTTACTAAATTGCAGTTGCCTCAAGGTGGGGGAGGAGGGGATTTCCCAGACAACAGGAGGTATTAATTGAGTTCTCTGCTGTCTTTTGTCTGCGATTGGGCAGGTAACGATCCAAACTCAATATGGCTGGATGTTGAGGCCTCCCAGGCAAAGTGCCCTCTTATTAACCTGTTGTTCATGGATAAGATGAGGCCAGTTATGGACCACTGCCGGAACCCCATTGTCATTAGTACAGTCAAGGCATGGAGGGTGATGCGTCAGAGTGAGGGTTGTTTATCCAAGACTTCACCACTTACACCTACAGTTGGCATGCCAGGGTTCCGACCAGGGATGATGGACTCAGGATTCAAACTATGGGCAGCGAGAGGAGTTTCAAGTTTGAGAGACTTGTTTGTGGGGGAGGTTATGATGGTTTTTTGAGCAACTGAGCCGCAAATACGGGTTGCCCAGCAGAGACCTTTTCCATTTTTTTCAGGTTAGGGATTTCATCCAGAAGAAGACTACACTTCTCACTAAGTCCTATTAGCCTGATACAGAGAGGTTGTTGCTACAGTCCACAAGCACCCTCTCGGTTAGTGTCCTCTATCGCCTGCTGGGTGGCAGGGCCTGGCAGGATATTAATGGGTTATGTGAGGTCTGGGGGCAAGAGCAAGGAGTGGAGATCTCTTCTGAAACATGGGAGAACATATGGGAGAATGCTCGAAAGATCTCAATCTTTAAGGGACATGTGCTACGCAGTTAAAAGTTATGCACACGGTTCATCTGGCACCAGACTGTCTGGCCAAGTTTAAAAAAGGGGCATCTTCAGTGTACCCCAAATGTAAAATAAGTGTAGGTATTCTTACCCATTGCTTCTGGACATGCCACAGGCTCCTGTTTAGTGAAGCACTGTGGCGGGAGAGAAAAGGAGGGTATTGAGGACTGAAGTCAAAGTAGACCTGATCTCTCCTCTTGGGTCTACCGAATTTACCATCTTTAGACAGGCATGGGAAGAAACTATTTAATATTCTTGCATACTGTGAACAGAAGAATATTCTGTTCTTCTGGGTGTTTGAGAGCCCGTCGCGCTGGCTGGGATGGCAGAAATTTATTATGGAGCACATTCTCTTGGACATTTTTACAAACATGGTGCACCACACATCAGACCATTTTTATAAGACACGGCAGCCCTACTTGAGTTATTTGGATATAGATTTGTCAGTTATCTTAACTAGGGCATTTGTTTAACCAGGATGTTTAGGTTTGTCAAGCCCTGGGCCCTGGAGGGGGCCTCCTGAGTTAAGGATATATATACAATGCTCCTGTTCCTCTATTTGGGAGCTTTGTGCTGAGCATAGCTGTTCTGTATTCCTTTTTTTTTGCTTTTCTTTCTTTTTTGATCTATTAGTCATTTACGTATTTATTGGTGTTGCTTTGCAGTGTTAGGGTTTGTTGGATATTATAGGGTAGATAAGTAGTTAGTAGACAGTAGTTGTATTGTAATTTGTGTTTTGATTTCTTTTTATTATACTGGTATTTGTTAGTGATTGTATTTTTGAATAATTTTATATGTTTGTATAGTTAAAAAAATTGCTAATAAATATATTTACAAAAGAAAGAAATGATTAAGAGGCAGAATAAATTCCTTTATACCGTACTGTTAAAGAAAAGTCTAGTTGAAAAACATTTATTGACTAAGATTTAAAGCTTCCAAGAGTGCTGTCGGTAAATCTGTTGGTTTCTTCCTGAAAAGCCACTGTTGTTGTTGTCACTAAGTACGAAGACAATAATAAATTCTTGCAGAAAATGTGGACTGAGAAAATTGAACATTTAGGTATCCTGAAACCATGCTTGGTGGGATGACCAAAAGTAAGAAAATATTCTTTAGTTTTACTGTGAGTGCAAAGGGTCAAAGAGTCAATGTGTCAAAATGAATGATTTGCTCAAAAAGGTCCATCATATTGACTATTTTAAAGCCTTTATTAGTCAAATGTTGATGCTCAATTTTTGACAGATGTGTATTAATATTTGTATTACCTAATGTTAATAGGTTTCTTAAAAAGATCCTAGCTACAATTACATTGCTAATTGTACATAGTGTTATTAATAGTCAATTAGTATCACAGAACTTGAGCACTGTAGTGCTATCAAAAGGTGATATGCTGTCAAAACCTTTCACCTTGCACTCATTAGGCCAGAATTGCAAAAATACCATATTGTAAAAAGAACAACAGTTTATACTGCATGAGAAAATGCTGATGTTTTGGCAATTGGACTGACTGGAAAGGCCTGTTATGGACAGTGAACAGTTAACTGCCAAGCTTTAGACAGATTTAAGGCATTGCACCAGTGAACGGCTATTCCCTAAGCTTTTGTTAAGTTGAAAAGGCACAGTTTGTGGACACAATTTTTCACTATAGAATGGACAGTGGACTTGTTGGTGAGGCACACTGTGTGACCAGCTGATCATCTTAAAATGGCCTTTAGTTTAATCCTTAATGCAATCAGGATTATTTAGCAAATTTACAGTTTACCAATTGCGCAATTGCATCTGAGGTTGGGGACACACATTCAGAATTCAGTAGCAATGCAAACGATATGCTTCTCCAACAGGTTGCTGTCATCAAGTCAAAAAAATGTGTTTATCATACAAATTCAAACTAGCACAGGCTAATTGAGTACAGACAGGATTCTATTGTGAACAGTCAAAGGGATGTGCTGTTTAATACAATCCATGAGCCATTGGGACATATGGCGCACAGACCTGGTATTAGGCTAGTTGAGTACTGACAGGATTCTATTGTGAACAGTCAAAGAGTCATAGGGATGTATAGAATGGAAACTGATCCTTTGGTCCAACTAGTCCATGCCGACCACATATTCCAACTCAATCTAGTCCCACCTGCCAGCACCTGGCCCATATCCCACCAAACCCTTCCTATTCATATACCCATCCAGATGTCTTTTAAATGTTGCAATTGTATGAGCCTCCACCACTTCCTCCGGCAGCTCATTCCACACAAGTACCACTCTTTGCGTGAAAATGTTGCCCCTTAAGTCTCTTTTATATCTTTCCCCTCTCACCCTAAACCTATGTGGGCAGCATGGTGGCTCAGTGGTTAGCACTGTTGCCTCACAGCATCAGAGACCCAGGTTCAATTCCCACCTCAGGCAACTGACTGTGTGGAGTTTGCACATTCTCCCCGTGTCTGCGAGTGTTTCCTCCGGGTGTTCTGGTTTCCTCCCACAGTCCAAAAATGTGCCGGTTAGGTGAATTGGCCAAGCTAAATTGCCCGTAGTTTTAGGTGTAGGGGAATGGGTCTGGGTGGGTTGTGCTTAGACAGGTCAGTGTGGACTTGTTGGGCCGAAGGGCCTGTTTCCACACTGTAAGTAATCTAATCTAATCTATGCCCTCTAGTTCTGGATCTCCCTGACCCCAGGAAAAAAGGTTTTGTCTATTTATCCTATCCATGCCCTTCACGATTTTGTAAACCTCTATAAGGTCACCCCTCAGCCTCCAACACTCCAAGGAAAACAGCCCCAGTCTATCCAACCTCTCCCTATAGCTCAAATCCTCCAACCTTGGCAACATCCTTGTAAATCTTTTGTGAACCCTTTCGAGCTTCACAGCATCCTTCCAATAGGAAGACCAGAATTCCAATATTCCAAAAGTGGCCTAACCAATGTCCTGTACAGCCACAACATGACGTCCCAACTCTTGTACTCAATACTCTAACCAATAAAGGAAAGCGTACCAAACACCTTCTTCACTATTCTATCCACCTGCAACTCCACTTTCAAAGAGCTATGAACCTGCACTCCAAGGTCTCTTTGTTTAACAACACTCCACAGAACCTTACCATTAAGTGTATAAGCCCTGCTAAGATTTGCTTTCCCAAAATGTGGTACCTTGCATTTTTGTAAATTAAATTCTATCTGCCATTCCCCAGCCCATTGGCCCATCAGATCAAGATCCTGTTGTAATCTGTGGTAACCTTCTTCATTGTCCACACCACCTCCAATTTTGGTATCATCTGCAAACTTATTAACTATACCTCTTATGATCACATCCAAATCATTTGTATAAATGACAAAAAATAGTGGACCCAGCACTGATCCTTGTGGCACTCCACTGGTTACAGGCCTCCCGTCTGAAAAACAACCCTCCACCACCACCCTTTGCCTTCTACTTTTGAAACAGTTCTGTATCCAAATGGCTAGTTCTCCCTCTATTCCATGAGATCTAACCTTGCTAACTAGTCTCCCATGAGGAACCTTGTCAAATGCCTTACTGAAGTCCAGATAGATCACTTCTACTACTCTGCCCACATCAATCCTCCATGTTACTTCTTCAAAAAACTCAATCAAGTTTGAGAGACATGATTTCCCTCGTACAAAGCAACGCTGACTATCACTAATAAGTCCTTGCCTTTCCAAATACATGTACATCCTGTCACTCAGGATTCCCTCCAACAACTTGCCCACCACTGACGTTTGGCTCACTGGTCTATAGTTCCCTGGCTTGTCCTTACCACCTTTCCCAAATAGTGGCACCAGGTTAGCCAACCTCCAGTCTTCCAGCATCTCATTTATGACTATTGATGATACAAATATCTCAGCAAGGGACCCAGCAATCACTTCCCTAGCTTCCCACAGTGTTCTGGTCCTGGGGATTTATCCACTTTTATGCATTTCAAGACATCCAGCACTTCCTCCTTTGTAATATGGACATTTCTCAGGATGTCAGCATCTATTTCCCTACATTCTATATCTTCCACGTCCTACTCCACAAACACTGATACAAAATACACGTTTAGTATCTCCCTCATCTCCTTCAACTCCACACAAAGGCCACCTTGCTGCTCTGTGAGGGGCCCTATTCTCTCCCTAGTTATCCTTTTGTCCCTAATGTATTTTTAAAAATGCTTTGGATTCTCCTTAACTGATCTCCCTATCTTCAGCTTTCAGGCCCTCATCCCTCTGTTTAGGGACATCGCTGGTACCTATCTGTTCCATGACCACAGGCTGCTCCATGATAGCGTGGATCCTTTCTCCTTCTACAATCAAAGGGATGTGCTGTTTGATACTATCCACGAGCCATTGGGTCATGTGGCCCACAGACCTGGTATTACACTGGCAGTAAGTTTCGTATACTACATTACTCATTTGTATGATATACAGATGATTGTTTTGGCTTGATGACCGCATACTGTTATGGAGCATACTACTACGTTGTTCCTGAGTAATAGCAATATGAAATAGCTAGCTTCATGTGATATTCACATTTTTGAGACACTTTGCTTTCCAGTGTAATTTAAAGTAGACTTTTCAGACCTTTGGCCTAGTAATGAGTATGCACATTATGTGGTATGCAATTATTATTATTTGATAATTTTATTCATTGATATTATTCAGTCTTATTTGTCCTAACTTTTGCCTAATTTTTATTTAATTAAATTTTAGTTTAGTCTACTAATAACAAATAACTAATTCCAACAGATCAGATAATGGATTGATTTATATTGTCTACTAATGAACCAAACAATGTACCTTCTCCTTCCTTTCTTGAGTGTGCTTCCATCATTGGTGGTATCCTTCAGCCCCACTCAAGTTTTTAAGGTGGTCCCAACCTTACTTTTCATTATCCTTTCCTTTGATTATGACCATTTTGTCAAATATAATAATGTAAGCAAACCAGAGTAATACTCAAAAGGTTCGAGAAGAAAATGAGGTCTGCAGATGCTGGAGATCAGAGCTGAAAATGTGTTGCTGGAAAAGCGCAGCAGGTCAGGCAGCATCCAAGGAACAGGAAATTCGGCGTTTTGGGCATAAGCCCTTCATCAGGAATGAAGGGCTTATGCCCGAAACATCGAATTTCCTGTTCCTTGGATGCTGCCTGACCTGCTGCGCTTTTCCAGCAACACATTTTCAGCTCAATACTCAAAAGGTAGTCATTTGAGTGTTACCGTTAAGTGTCCAAGGATCCATCCTGCTGTTGCATGCATGCTCACTATGCAAGGTTAAGAGACAGCATTGGCTGGAACATTGAGCTCCAAAGTTTCACCATCGGTGTCAAATCAGCGTTGCATGCTGGTTGGTGCTACAGTCTGTCTGCTCTTCAAACTTCTGGAGGATGTTCACTGTGAGGCATTGACTCACAATATCGCCTCTAGTGTTATTCACTCCACAAAATGTGTGCATATCCATTTTGGAGCTGTAAAGGCACTTGTACTGTTTGAAAGGCTATTACTAACAAGATCAATTGCTCATCTCTGGTCTTTGGAGGAGGGCTATGACTGCACAGTTTTTGATTTAGACATCAGTGCATCAGACTATCACTGAGTCAATCTGACAGAAATATGCAGAATAAGAAGAAACCGAGCATTTCTTTCATTTCTTCTGTGGTGAGGAACTGAAATGCGCAATCTTGTCAGCAAACGTATTCCAAATGCATTCCTTCTCCTCTTATAGCTTTCTCAATGTCAACCAATTGTAAGCCTAAATTTGTACTCATAGCAGGTATCAATGAACTACTTTGTATTGCCAGGAGAGAGCTTTGTACATATTTAAATACTTCAATCTTTGTGATTTTTTTTGTGTCCTGGACTTGGGTAAGCAGGGCGCAATTTCAAAGTCATAAAACTCAAAAACAGAGGGCTGAATCTTACAGATTTTTGACTAAGTGTGAGTTGCATTGAAATTGGTTGTGTGATTCTTACCATGAGACAGCATGGGTTTTCTGACTGCATCTTACCAAACGTGACACATTAATTGTTTCAGCCTTCATGGCATCCATCTTACCATGTGCCTTATCAGAAACAACTTACCATTCACTAGAAATTACAGAATTATCTGGCATCCTTGCAAGGCACCATAGTTAAAAGGCTGTTCTGAACCTAGGCAAGCACTGTCAGTCTGGTGCTTTCTTATGTGGTTCCTGACATTTGCCCCAAACATAGCACATGGGGGAAATTGGATCCTGGTTTTATGGGCATTCTTCTGCAGCTCCAACAAAACAAGCAGTGGAGGCCATGACACCAGACCAAGCCGGCCTGATCTGAGGTGACCCCTCCTGAATTAGAGCTGTCTCATCCACCTGAAGGAATACACAATAATGCAGAAGAAAATGAACGTCCTTCTCCACCTTGCCAGCATACATAGACCATTTTGTTTCTGATATCTCACTCACTCTGTTCTTGTATCCACCTACCACTAAGGCTCAAGCTGTATCGCTGTCACTAATGTTTGCAACAGCTTCTCCACTCATCCTCACCCACCCCAAACTGTGCAGCATTAACCCTGCACACCTCTGAGCTGCCAACTAACTTGAGTAGAAAACCTCCCTACCTGCACTATCAGTAATAGCTGTGCAGCCCCACTTTCATCTTCTATTATGCCTGTTTGTCTGTCATTCTCGGAACAGAACAGCCCACAATAGGACAGAGACAGTCAAGATGGTGTGCTGCCCATCATTCAGTTCTCCACTTCTTACGAGCAGATTATCCTGACTCTGACTGCCCTGAACAGGTTCTGCACTGCTATTGGAGGCCACGTTTGACTTACTGTATCAGGATGGCACAGCAATGCTTTACTCGAGCAAAGTATCTCTGGCTGAGGGGGCAACACACAAAAAGACAAGGCACTGCAAGGCAGAGATGCTGTGAACATTCAGGTTCATTCAGAGGGAGTGAGCATGATGAGAACAAGTGAAAAGCCCTGGGATGTAGCCAGGTCCAGTCCATAAGCTGTATGTGTATCCATGAACACAAAGCGTCCTTGCTATAGCATTACAATGCTGGTTGTCTGTGTGGCCCAAGTTGCATCATTGAAGTCCAGAAGTGTCCTGTGAGTGGATCAGAGATGTGCCATGAGGGTTTTAGAGGCTGTCTGTGGATATTGGTGGTGTGTGGTCAATACACGTGTAGCATGGCTGAGTTGTTGGTACTCAGTGTTTAACATGGAGGTCTTTTGGAGCAAGCGGTGGGTTCTTCCTTCAAGAGCCCACTTTGCTTTCCATGTTAAATTTGCTTGATAGCTAGTTTGAATGGCAAGATTGATAAGATTGCAACCAATGGTAATTTGGATTGGTAACAAAGCATTTAACATGCAATAATGAGTATCAATTTGCTGCTACTCAGTGGGAATTTCACCACACCACTTGAGAAAAGGGACTAAGATGTGGAGAGGTGATCTTGATATTGAGATCAACCTCACCAAACACCTTGTCCAATTTTACCACTCATCTTACCATAATCCGAATAGATCAGAGTCTGATAAGATTTTGCTCATACTGAGCAAGGTCTCTAGAATTACATGGACAGATTGGTAAAATGGGGAAACACATGATAGATGAGATTTACTGCAATGTGTGAAGTACTATATTTTGACAGGAAGAGTGAGGATATGCAATATGAACTCAACAGTACTATCTTAAAGGGGCTATGTAAGGAACATGAAGATCTGAGTGTGTATGTATTCAAATCTTTGAAGTATAATTGAGAAGATGGTGAGAGGTCATAAGCCTGAAATATTAACTCTGTTTCTCTCTCTGATAATACTGCCGAATGTTTCCTGCATTTTCTGGCTATATTACTGGAGATGCTGATATTGTTTTCCTTCGATCAGGTAAAACAAAAACTAAACATGATGCAGGTCTCCAAAATCATGAATGGTTTTGACAAATAATTATATACTGCTCCAGTGTCAGAAGGGGATCATTAACAAAAAGATGCAGACTAGCAAAAGAACCAGCGATGACACTGACTTTTACTCAGCGAGTTGTCTTGATTTCAATTTGCATCAAACCCTTTAGGTGGTTGAAATGAGTTCATCAGATTACGTGGAAGTGTTATCTATATAAAAAAATGTTGTGATTTTGCCCCAGTGTGGAAATGCAAAATTACTTATCATATTCAAGTAATTAATAAAGACAACAAGATTAGAGAGCACTAGACCAATCCCTGTGGTACGCCATAAGTAGCATGTCTTCAAATGAGCTATATTTGTTGATAACAACCCCATGGTTACTGAATCAAAGCTAATTACTCATCCAGCATTTTAAGCTTTGGCCAGTATCACAGGATTCCATTTTGTGAAATAACTTAGTATGAGGAACACTTTCTGAAACTTTTCTTGCATATTACTATCAATAACCTTGAGTTCCTTTACTGACCAAAGAGGAACATTAACAATAATGCAAACATGATTAGCTTGGACATGCTTTTCAGTCACCTCCCCTTGCATATTTGTGTTCGTTAGTTGAGATAAAACAGCTGTAAGAGGGTTAAAGAACTGTTTGATGAACATCAAAAACAGATTAAAACTTGCCACAATTGTGATTTGCAAACTTTAATTCATTAATGGAACTGGAGACTAACTTATGAAAAATCTACAATTACTTGTTAAAACTGAGATATGATCAAAATATCACTTTTGAAAATATTATGTGGATCCATATAAATAATCGTGAACTTTAAACAAATGACACTTTGCAAATAAACACCTTCCTTCATGGCCTCTGAGCTCCTGATCTCATTACAGTCTTGATTCAAAAATGAATGAAAGAACTGAATTCCAGAAGTGAGGTTAGAATCTTGACATCAACGTTGCTGTTGAATGAGTGTGACACCAAGGAGCCCTACAAAACTAGAGTTAATAGGAATCAAGGGGGAAACACTGTTTGTTAGCATCATACATAGCACAAAGGGAAATAGTTTAAGTCTTGAACCTGGGCATCTTGTATGAGATAAGGACACTACCTCCACACCACAAAAGCCCTTGTTTCACAGAGTAGTGTCCTCAACCCCACAAGATTCAGTTGCTTCTTCAGTTCCTCCATCATAAAGTCAGGATAGGGGATGTTTGCTGA
This sequence comes from Hemiscyllium ocellatum, assembly GCF_020745735.1. Classification (NCBI taxonomy): domain Eukaryota; kingdom Metazoa; phylum Chordata; class Chondrichthyes; order Orectolobiformes; family Hemiscylliidae; genus Hemiscyllium; species Hemiscyllium ocellatum. The sequence continues at coordinate 67,598,772 of NC_083407.1, forward strand.
TGATTGCGTTATGTTCAGCATCATTTGTAAATGCTCAGAAACTGAAATAATTTATGTCCAAATGCAGCAACATCTGGACAATATCTAGGTTTGGGCTTACAAGCAGCAAGTAACATTCATTGCCATACATGTGCTAATCATTGATTGTTTCCAACAAGAGAGAATCTAACCATCTTTTTTGACATTCAGTGGGGTTATCATCACTGAAATATCCACCAGAAACTGAAATGGAAGAGCTACAAAATGTTGCTACAAGAGCAATCAGCAAGACTTAATCAGGCATATGATCCACTTCTTGAATGAATGTAGATGCAACAACACTCAAGAAACTTGACATCATCAAGGGAGAACAGCTGACTTGATTGATACCACAGACACAAACATTCATTACCTCCATCACTAATGCTCCATATCAGAACTGTGTACCACCTACAAGATGCACTGTAGAAATTCACCAAGGCTGAATTGACAGCACCTCTCAATCTACAATGATACCATCCAGGAGGAGAAAGACAGTGGATCAATGGTAACATATCATCTGCAAGATCAGCTCCAAGCCACTCACCATTGTGACTTAGAAATATATGGCGGTTCCTTCACTGTCACTGGCTAAAAATCCTGAACTCACTAACTACCAGCATTCTTGGTGTACCCACACCAAATGGACTGCAGCAGTTCAAGAAGGTAACTCACCAGTACCTTTTCAAAGGCAACTAGGTTTTGGAAATAGATGATGGCTCAACCAGTGAAGTCTACATCCCATGAATGAATAAAAGGAAGTGAAGAAACGTCACTTGAGTATAACAGTAACAATATTTTACCTCCAAGGAGAAGAGTGCTTGAATGTAGTTAGACATCTTGAAAACCCCGAGAGAGAGAGAGAGAGAGATCACATGGCCTAGTTTGTGAGTGGAATAAGGTAACTGCATTTGTGAAGTCAGTCAGATTAATATGACCTGCCTGAGAAACAACAACCCATTGCTCCTGCTCTCTTCCTTTGTAATTCCTCTCAGCAAAATATGTAACCAGAAAACTCACTAGAAATTTGGATGTAGGTTTGCTCGCTGAACTGGAAGGTTAATTTTCAGACGTTGCGTCACCATACTAGGTAATAATTTCAGTGAACCTCCAGACAAAGCACTGCTGATGATTCCTGCTTTCTATTTATATGTTTGGGTTTCTTTGGGTTGGTGATGTCATTTCCTGTTCTTTTTCTCAGTTCTTGCACGGTACTTCGTAAATATAAGAACACTACATTGGACAAACAGGCAGAAAACTAGCTACCAGGATACATGAGCATTAAGTAGCCATAAGACAACATGACTCTCTCTCACTAGTATCCTTACATACAAATAAGGAAGGACACCACTTCGATTGGAACAACACATCTATCCTAGGACAAGCCAAACAGAAATATGCACGAGAATTCCTAGAAGCATGCCATTCCAACCAGAACTCTATCAACAAATATATTGACTTGGACCCCATTTACCACCCTCTGAGAAAAATAACAGGAAATGACATCATCATAGGAAATGACATCACCACAGAAAATGACATCACCAACCCAAAGAAACCCAAACATCTAAATAGCAAGCTGGAATCATCAGCAGTGCTTCGTCCGAGGGCTCACTGAAGATGTTACCCAGTATGGTGACAAAACATCTGCAAATGAACCTTCGAGTTCAGTAAGCAAACCTACATCCAGAACCTCAACCTGAGCTACAAATCTTCTCAAAACCCACTAGAAATGTTTTTATAACTATGGAGAACTTGTTGGAATCTGCAAGGTTTCTTTAAACAAAACAAAACTTGAAATTACAAATTACTTGAACAAAAATGCGAAGACTACTGACAGTTTGGATTATGCAAGAAAATTAACTCATACAAACTCAAGTCTGTGGGGAAACAAAATAATGATTTGAAATCATGTGACTTATCCTTTTTGCAAGAGTTAGGTAATATTTGGACAAAATACTTGTAATATACACAATGTAAAGTTTTCATTCTTTTCTTGGTATTAGTGATTCTGTGGAAATTAAAAGCAAGATAATTGATATCTTTTTTGGTTTTTGCTATGTGAGGGTTTTAAGAATCAAGGAACCATGTGGATTAGTGAAGTTAATAATATGTCAATAAAGATCTGATTGAATAGTAGAACAGGCTTGATAGGCTGAATAGTTCATTCCTGCTCCTATGATCAGACTTCACAGCCAACTTTTGGTGATTTTAATTTGCATACTGTTATTAAGTCAACCAACAACTGTTGGCAAGAAAAGAACACCCTGTGAATCATGGATTGCGAAATGTTGGATGATTTGCATGCTCTACTATCAGCTCCAGAGAAATGTCAGATCACTCTCACTCTCTTTGTGAGTTTCAAACATTTTTTGGATTTGCACATTGTCTGTCAAGGTAAAAACAATGACTGCAGATGCTGGAAACCAGAGTTTAGATTAGAGTGGTGCTGGAAAAGCATGGCAGTTCAGGCAGCATCTGAGGAGCAGTAAAATCATTGCTCCTCAGATGCTGCCTCAACTGCTGTGCTTTTCCAGCACCACTCTAATCTAAACATTGTCTGTCAATGCAGTTGCCAAATAAAATTAGGCTTCAGTGGGTAGTGAGCCAATAGGTTTGAGTTCAAATCCTATTTCAAACATAGTTGAACATAGAAGGAATGTTCAAGGTGTGGCCAAACATAATCAACCCATTAATTCTTCCAATAACCCATTGCAGGTGGTAGAGTGGGAATAACTCCTCGTCAGCCATGCTAAATATGGATTGGTACCTCTCAAGTTATGCTTGATTGTCTCTCTCTGAAATAAGAACAAGAGATGATGTCAATAATTTTTTGTGGACTAATGACTGACAGACTTAACTACATAGTTGAGAGAAAGAGTCATATTGTACTCAAACTTTCATCACTGTTAACACAATTTACAGATGCTGCAAGATCTATTAAGTGTTTCCAGGTCTTTTGTTTTTATTTCAGATTTCCAGCATCTGCAGTACTTTGCATCTTTCAACCACATAAGTACTTTATTAACGATCCTACAATGCTACGCAAGCTCTGCAGTGCAATAACTGAAACATTAAAGTCTCATTCCTGCAGGAAAACATAAATTAGATAAAGACAAACACTGCAGATGCTGTAGTTCTAAAGAAGAGTCAGATTGGTCTCAAAACATTATTATATAACATATTACAAATAACATTATTTGTGACATTTTAAACATTTTAAATTTAAACATATGTTTATTACTTTACCCTTTTGCCTCTTTTATCTCTCTTAATTCAAAGTTTCTCCGTCTCTTCTAAATTTTCTTTCTGTACCTGATCTGACTTCTAATTCAAATCAGTTATTTCTCTTTTTTCTTCATTCTGTCATTTTTTCTTTTATTCTCTCAGTTCTTAAATCACATTGGTTAAGGAGGTAACTACTGATCCTGTTATTCACCAAAGTCCTAGATGCTCTACTGATCTTGCCTTGTTGTTATCAGTTTATATTTGCAGCATAAAACATTTATGAGATTAGGTCTAACGATAAATTCTAAGTAGTTGGATGAGCTGCAAGATGCTCTGATTCATGTAATTCTTATGTTTATCATCCTCTTACCTGTGTTTTTAAACTTAATCTTATGCTTAGTAAGTGTATCACTGTTTGTAAAATGCAGCTTTATTGATGAAACCCACCAACGTTTCTGAAAATTATAACTATTTAACTAAATGTGACCAAGAAAGTAAGTATTGAAATCTTTTGAGAATAATGTGTTTTTTTTAAATGTGGAAACTTATTGAAATAAGTTTCAGATTTGGATTCTGTTGTGTTATTGCATAAATTCCAGAGCAGACAGACTTATATCTACAAGAACATTACACAATGTCGTAATACATGATGTTCCATTATAAAAGTACCTGACACACCTTCAGTCACTCTCTCACTGCAATGGAATCAGTGTCTTGTGTTCAGTCAGTTAGTTACGTGTATGTAAGGTGTTATGTCAGACCAAACTCCCTCAAAATATATTAAGAAGATAGCCTAGACGCTAACTTTTGCTTATTTTAAAGGTAGGTGTAAGGTGATGCATTCCAGATGCAATTTGATTTGTTAAACTACATGACTTATGGCGAAACACGCTTTATTTTCATACTACAGTTAAAATGCAGACATAATAAAAAATAATTCAATATAGTAATATCCCATAAACATACCCTTGGCAAATGTAAATTCAGTAAAATTTCACTGTTTCACATACAATTCTAGCAGCTGGAAGAAAGCCCTAGCTTTTATCTGTAACAGAGAGAGAAATAAAAGCTTCCATATCGAGCTTCAAGATCCCAGCAACTGTTGTAAGTTTAAACTAAAAATAATGGTTTTGTGGGACTTGACCCCATCCATTCAGGCTGTTTCTAACTTAAAAAGATCTAAGACCTCACAAGCTGGTTACTTTATTGGCTTTGTGCAGACTGCTTGGTACCCCTGTCTCAACCTTTCTTGATTAAAAAAACATAAAATATAACTCGTAAAGCCATATTATCATCAAAAACGTAAAGTAATATTAGTATGCACAGAACCCAAACAATGTATTAGTCTGTCATACTATAGCAATACAAATAGTTAGTGTTGCTAACTAATTTCAAGATGCTTTTCTCAACAAGACCCCGACCTTTGTGGTACATGTTACATAAGCTAACAGATAGGCATCCCTCAGGGCATATTATACTAGCAATCATGCTTGATCCAAGAAACCATAGTAGTATCTTATGATAGAGAAAGTGGGCACTAAAATCCAATGGTGACAACTAGTTAGTAGCAACTAATTGGAACTAAAGGCTGAACAGCTGCTGAATAGACTGCATCAGTGGCAGTCATTTTCCATAATTTGTCTGAGTTTAGAGCTGAAGTTACAGTAATCACATTGTAGGAACAGTTGTGAGTACAATGTCTCTCTTTAAAATCAGATTAGGTCTGTTATCCTATTTTTAATAAAATGGTATATAAATTGTGCTGAAGGACAGCTTTAATTTACTACAGCTATTCTAGAACAAAAAAAAGGGAAACACAACAAAAAAACTATCTTAATAAGTCTTAACTGTACACAGTCATTGATTGATTCTGCCATCTTGCCTCTTGGAAATGATGAGAAAGTGAAAATGGAGAGTGCATGACACTGTCATTGTTTTTTTAGCTGCAAACTCATCAAAGTACAGAATGTGATTTCACTGAAGCTAACTTACTTGAATGGCTTATAGAACTGGTAATTGTCTCTATATGTATTCAATCGTTCAGAAAAGCACTTCTGGACACACCCAAAGAATACATCATTGACTCAATGCTGAAGAGGAACTCAAATGCAAAGCAATTGTGGCTGGGCATTGACATGGTCAGGTGCTGACTCTACAACAACTATTGCAGTAGATCCAACAAAACATCCAAATCCTGGAGGAGCTGTGGCTTATCTCACCTACCAAGACAGTGTCCAGTATTTTGTGACATACACAAGTTCAGTTCAACAAGACATTATTGGGCTCAATCTGCAAGAAATCCAATTGCCTGTAGAGAATCAAATTGCAACAAAATGCTCCACAGCAGTATGTGAAAAGGAGTCAACCCAAGGAATAATGACAAACAGCATTTCCAAACTTACATCCATGGCACACAAATATGTCAATCAATACAAGAAGTATTTGCAGTATGATAGTCAGACCATTCATGTGACCAATTTTATACGCCAAGTGGAAGCTGTTAGAAAAGTCAAAGTTCTTTACACATATCCAAATGATAAATCACAAAATGTATTGATAATGTGGATGAAATGCCCAAACTGTCAATGGTGAAAATGTGAATAGCATTCCCTTATACATTTTTAAAAAGATGTACTCAGGAATCTGGCACAATGTGGTAGAATCCACACATGACAAATTAACTACTTACGATGAGTCTGACATCTGTTGCATTGACTTTTTATGAACAAGGAGGAATAAGTATTCTGCCTCTCAAACCACTTAATAAGATACGATCTGATTGCAACCTCAAATCCACATTCTCACATGCATAACCTGTCACCTGCTTACCAAGAATCCACCTGGCTATACCTTATACTATGCTTTTCAGGAACTGAATTCTAATAAACTCTCTTTGGAGAGGTGATGGCATCATAGTACTGCTGCTGGACTGATAATCCAGAGGCCAGGTAAAATTCCGAAGATCTGGGTTCAAATTCCACCATGGCAGATGGCAGAATTTTCATCTAAGTTTTAAAATTATGTAATTAAAAAGCAAATGATGACCGTAAAATTATTGTTGATTGTTGAACCCATCTCGTACACTAATGGCCTTTAGGAAAGAAAACTGCAGTCCTTCCCTGGTCTGCCCTATGTGTGATTCCTGACCCCGAAATCTGCTTGATACATAATTGCTTTCTGAAATGGCCTAGGAAGCTACTCAAGATTGTATCAATTGCTAGAAAGGAACGAAGGAATGAAACTGGACTGACTACTTGGCATCAACCAAGTCACCAAAAACAACGACTTGATCAAATGTTGCCTTCTTGTCAAGGGCTGTCATTCTCACCTCATCTCTGGGATTCAAATTCTTGTCCATGTTTGAACTAAGACTGTAATGAGGCCAAGAGCTGACTGGCCCTGGCAGAACACAAAGTGGGCATCTCTGAGCAGATTATTGTTGAGAAGGTGCTGCTAGATAGAACTGTTGATGGCACCTTCCATCACTTTATGGATGATTGGGAATAAGCTAATAGGACAGTAATTGTTCGAGTCGAATTTGCCCTGCTTCTTGTGTATAGGACATACCTGGGCAGTTTTCCACATCGTCACGTAGACGACTTTGTTGTAGCTGTACTGTTACAGCTTGGCTAGGGATGTGGCAAATTCTAGAGAACAAGTTTTCAGTGCTATTGCCAGAATATTGTCAGGATTCACAGCCTTTGCAGTATCCAGCACCTCCAACCATTTCTTTATATCACATGGAGTGATTTGAATTGGATGAAGACTGGCATCTGTGATACTGGGAATCACGGGACGAAGCTGGTTTGATATCACCCAGGAAAAAGCAGTTTACATGATTGGTACCACATCCTTCTACCACCAACAATACTCAATAGCAGCAGTATATGCTATCTGCAAGATGCCCTGCAGAAATTCATAAGGCTCCTTAGACAACATTTTCCAAACGTATGACCACGTTGATCGTGAAGGACAAAGACTGCAAATAATTGGTACATAACTCCCTGAAAGTTCCTTTTCAAGCCCTGAGTTGGTTTAGTTTCACTGGGTGAAAACCCTAAAACTTATTTTCTGATGGCATTATAGTTCTACCTAAATGGATTGCAATAGTTCAAAAGGGCAGCTCACCACCACCTTCTGAAGTGCAACTAGGGATGGGCAATAAATGCTGGCCAAGCCAATGATGACCAAATCCCATTAATGAATAGCAATGTAAAACCTCACTCATCTATAAGGAAAAAAAATTGCTTCATTCCTGCTTTAAATGAGTGACCCATTGTTTTAAAAAGTGACCCCTGACTCTATATTCTCCCAGAAAAAGAAACACCCTCTCCACATCTACCCTGGCAAGAATCCCTCAGCATGTTTCAATCAAATTGCCTTTTGCTCCTCTAAACTCCAACAATACACACTTCCAACGTTTCTTCTTAAGATAACTGCTCATTCCAGTTATCGTCTAGTATATATTCTTTGAACTGCATTATCATCCTTCCTTAAATAAGGTACCCATGCTTTACAAAGTACTCCACATGTAGTTTCACCAGTATTTTATATAACTGAAATGTAACCTTTTTACTTTTGTATTTTCTACAATCTCTCATCATTCAAATAATATGCTTGTTTTTATATTTTTTCTGCCAAACAAGACCATTTCACATTTTCCCACATTATACTCTATTTGCCATATCTTTGCCCATTGACTTGACCTATCTATGTCTTTTTATAGCCTCCTTATGCCTCTTCACCCTTTACTTTCTAATTTCTCTTTGTGTCATCAGCAAACATGGCAACCCAACCTTTCGTCCCCTCATTTAAGTCAATTGTCTAAGTTTTAAATAGCTTAGCATTGCTGGCACTTTGCTCATTATATCTTGCCAACTTAAAAAACAAATTATGCTCATTCTCTGCTTCCTGTTAGCCAGCCAATATTATATTCATGCCAATATTACCCCATTGATCTAAATGATTAAGATCCCTTTGTAAACTTAGATGACCTTCTTCACTGTCAACTATACTATAACTTTGGTGTCACCCACAAACTTATTAACCATACTTCCTAAATTCTCATCCAAATTGTTAATATAAATGACAAACAAAAGTGGACCCAGCACTGATCCCGCCAGAACACCACTGGTCACAAGCTTCCAATGCGAAAAAGAATCTCCACAGTACCCCTGTCTCCTAACGTCAAGCCAATTTTGAATCCAATTGGCAAGCTCTCCCTGAATCCCATGTGATCTAACTTTATGAATTAGTCCACCAGGCGGAACCTTGGCAAAGGCTTTACTAAAGTTCATGTAGACAATATCAACCACTCTGCCCTTGTCAATCTTTTTGGTTACATTCTCAAAAAACTCAATCAAGTTTGTGAGATATGATTTCCCACACATAAAATCATGCTGACTATCCATAAACAATCCTTCCCTCTCTAAATACATGTAAATCCTACCTCTCAGAGTCTCCTCCAACAACCTAGGTGCCACTAATGCTAGACTCACAGATCTATAGTTCCCAGGTTCCTCCTTACAAACTTTTTAAAATAAAGGCACAGCATTAGCTAACTTTCAGCCCTCCAGCACCTCACCCGTGGCTGTGGATGATACAAATGTCTCTGCTAGGGGCCTCGCAATTTCTTCCCTGACTTCCCACAATGTCCTGGAATACGCTTGACTAGGTCCAAGAGATGTATTTGCCTTTATGTTTTATAAGACCTCCAGCACTTCCTCTCTGTAATGTGGTCTGTTTTCAAGACATCAATATTTTTTCCCTGAGTTCCCTAGCCTCCATTTCTTTCTGTACAGTAAAAACTGAAATATTCATTTAGTATCTCTCCCATCTCCTATGGTTCCACACATGGACAATCTTGTTGACCTTTAATGGGCTCTATTCTCTCCCCAGCTGCTATTTTGCTCTTAATGTGCTTGCAGAATCTGTTTGAATTATCCTTAACCTAATCTACTAAGGCTATCTCATATCCCCTTTTTGCTCTCCTGATTTTCCTCTGAAGAATGCCCCTATTCCCTTTATACTCTTCAAGAGATTAATTTGATCCCATTTGGTTATATCTAACATATAATTCCTCTTATTTTGAGTAGAGCCTCTTAAACTCCAATCCAACACCAGCACCTCCAAATCATCCAATTTGATAGGACCTTACTTGAATCTATAGAATTTGGAAAATGAAAATTGACATATCAACTATCTCACTTTTAAGACTCTAGGGCGAAATCCATTAGAACCTGCGCACTTGTCAGCCCAGATGTCTTTAGGCAGAAGTGGGTACTGCAGATGCTGGAGATTGGAGTCAAGATTAGAGTGGTGCTGGAAAGGCACAGCAGGTCAGGCAACATCTGAGAACCATCTAATGATGATCTGTACACCCTTCCAAGACATATATAGGAATGGGATGTACAACACATTATCTCGTCTCCTCACTATCCTTAATCTAATAGTCTTGGAGAATGCTTGTTCAACTCCTGATGAAGGGCTTTTGCCCGAAACATTGATTTTCCTGCTTCTCGGATGCTGCCTGACCTGCTGTGCTTTTCCAGCACCACTCTAATCTTGAGCCCAGACTTCTTTAGCTAGTACTACTTCCCTTGTGATTGCAAGTTTTCTGAATTCCTCCCTCCAATTTCCTGATATATAACTGCTTCAATGTATTATTCTATAATGAAGATTGATGCAAAATACCTGACCAATTCATCTGCCATCTCTTTATTTTCCATTAAAATTCTCCAGTTGCACCTTTATTGCTGTTTTTATACTCTGTCCAATCTTTTGATGTCCCACCTGTCTTTGCACAATGATATTATTTTTGTTTAAATTTGTTACTTTATTTAACCTTTCTAGTTAACAACAGGTTATGTGTCTATTCCTTGGATTTTTTCTTAGTTGTTAGACTGTTTATAGTCTATATATTCTGAAATATCCCATTAAATGTCTACCATAGAATCTCTATTGGCCTATTCTTTGATTTAGGTTGCCAATTCATTTTAGCCAGCTCCATTTTCATGCCCTCATAATTCCCTTATATAAATTTAAAGAAATAATTTGAACCCATTGCTCTGTCCCTGGAGCTGAATATAAAAATAATTTCATATTTGCAATAGTTATCCATCTTAAATGTAAGCTCCTTGGGATGGACACCAGAACCTTTTAATCATTGCTCATTATCATATGACGTAGGGGCTTGGCTTACACAAGAAGCTCTTATTTCATTAGTCTATCCCAGATACATAAATCTGTACGCGGCACATATTACTTCCTCAAAGAATTTCAATAGACTGTTAAGCATGACTTTTCTTTCACAAAATCACATTGACTCTACCTGATTATCCTGAATCTTTCCAAGTAAGCTTTAGTAACTTTTTAATATTAGTTTCTAAGATTTTCCCTATGCCAGATGTTAATCTAACTGACATAAGTTCACATACGTTATGGTTACATACATAAAAGTTACAACACCAAATATTCCAAACATTTTTGCTTACTTTTGTGTGCCAAATCAGACACACCAACAGGGGTAAAGGTTGTTGATACATGTTTGATGTACTTCAAATTGTGTCTGATGATGGTCTGTACACCCTTCCAAGACATATGTAGGAAATGGGTTGTTCAACATATTATCTCTTCTCCTCACTATCCTTACTCTAATGGTCTTGGAGAATGCATTGTCCAAACAGTAACATTCTTGATAGTCAAATGAAAAGCCACTTGTTAAAAAATTTGCATAACTACATGCTACTTCCCAAGGTAATGGTTTATCCTCACTGGCAGCTCTCATGTTTGGAAGATAGATCCACATAGTTCTCCCCGCACATAGTCCCACCACTAAATATGCAGGCATACACATTGCTGAAAAGAATGGTGAAAACTTTACAGGAGTATGATCAATGAGCATGCCACTTTCCTAACTTGAACCAGGTCAAAGTATAAGGGTTTGTAATTTTCATGCAAAAATAATGGCTTATGGCAAAATTATTGTGTCTAGCTGAGGTCATATGATGTTATAATGAGCAAGATTAAGTCCTGCAGAGAAACAGATGACACAATTGAGCTGCACATTATTAACCACCCATCAATAAAATGATGACTCAGATACTGAAGACACCATGCCAGATAACAACCACGTATCTATGCCATCTGGTCCATCAACCATCCACAATGACAGACTGCATACCAGAGTGAAGCTATACAGCCAAGTGCAGATAACTCTACAAGGATATAATGCCCAAATATTTTGTCTGCGATACATATCTACCAAAACATTATGTAAATTTGTAGACACAATGTATCTAAATGCATTTTTGTACGTTATCACAAAGGGTTCCCGTTCTTTAAAGGGAAAACGGTGATGTCACGTTACGGCGTAGATTCCACACCACGTAGGAGTGTACCTTTGAAATAGTTACAATGACGTCTTAGCATGTGACAATCTGGTATAAAGGCCTTGCCTGCAGTCATTCAGTGTAGAATGTTCTTAAGGTTATTTTGTGGATGTAATTTATGAGATATGTGTATTGCTGATTAGGTCAGAATTTACAGCCATTCCTAATCGACCGGGGGAAAATAGTTGGGCTGCTTTCTTGAACTGCTGCAATTCTTTTGCGGTGGAGAGATGCTCTTTAGACGAAGAAATTTCAGAAAGGGTAGAATTGATCGATATATAAGTTTCTGATATTATAGCAATGTAACTAGTGTGGTTAATAAACTCAGATGCACCTGATCTTTGTGTTATGTGTTGCCTAGCCTGATATATGGAGAAGCACTTGACCAAACCGTACTGGCAGTGGTGTTTGACCTCAACCATGTTAAATCTCATTCGGATTTGTAGGCAAACGTGTAATACTAATGGTTCATAGATGACCGAGAACGAAGTTACTGAAAATGTTGCAAGAATGACGTGAATACTAGAAAAGCAAGAAACTCAGTGGAGCAGATTTCAGTTCCAATCCGGATGGAATTTAGACGGTGCGAAGGAGAAGGCATTGCCCAGAGCTGGATTGTAAAGTAACTTTTGTACATGTAGGTTTGCGGCGGGGGGGGGGGGGTCCCTCCTGGTTCAGCATCTGCGGAGCCACATGCTTCCTGCGGTCACGTGAGCCGCGGAGCCAGCCTCAATGAAATGAAGGCGGTTGTTTGGCAGCAGCTGCCGCTCTCAATGTGCGGGCTCTGAGAACATGAAGGTGCAGGAGTGAAGGGCGAGCCCGGGGCCACGGCCGCGGTGGATGCGGCTGACTCGGCGGCGGCGCTTGGTGTGAGCGGGCCGGCCCAGCCCAGCCCTGCCCAGGCGCGGCTTCCTTTCTCTTTACCATGACAGCGTTAGCCGCCGCCTCCTTCTTCTCCAACATTTGCAATTTCGGCGGATGCGGCCTCACCTTTAACACCCTGGCTGAACTTATCGAGCACATCGAGGACACTCACATAGGTAGGTGCCCGCCCGCCCGCTCTGCTCACCGCTGCAAGGCAGCCCGTGCGGGTGAGCTGTCAGAGCCGGACCCGACTGGGCTCCAGTGGTCCAGGCCTGGCCCATGGGCTCGGCTCAGAGAAGAGCTGAGTGCATCGGCCTCCTCTCTCTCTCTCTCTCTCCTCACATCACTGACACTTCATTGGAGGGGTAACCGGGCAGCTTTGCAGCATTGTCCCGGACTGAGGAAGCTGGAAGGAGGGAGATTGCCTCCAGCTTTCTGCAACTCCGAGGACCGTATGTTGCTCACCTGATGATGGGCACAGCAGCAGAGGGAACGGGGGAGAAGGTACACACCTTGCCTTTAACTAAGAGATTGTACGAGGGAGCCAATAGGCTTACTGTACGTCTGTCTATTATAAACGATGCAGTTAGGTTTTCTCAGTTTGCTTGCATTCGGCAGCAAACGCAAGTTGGCTTTGTACAAACGTAGTTTTACCTATTGATGATGGCCGGCAAGTTTAAAGTGGGAAATTTTGTAGTTAACAGTTCTTGAAATACAAAAAAACCTAATTTTCATCTGGTTGAAATCACTAAGAATAACTGTCTATTAGCTGTCAACTGATAAACCATGCAGACTGTCCTGTGGTATAATATTGCTTTTGTATCATAAAGTTAATAACAACTTAAAAGTAATGTTACTCATCATTACAAATGTGAACTTGGCAATGGCAGCACTTAACAGATGTTAGTTGCTTTTGTGAATTATGTTTATGCTTCTGCAGTCTGAGTAGTGACCTGATGAATATTTTTTCGAAGTTGAAACACTAAGGATTTTCATAAGTTGATGTCATAACTTCTAAAGATGCATGTAAGGTAACACTTGTGTGATTGTCCAAGAGTCTTTTTCTTGTAGGTAAATGTTTATTTCCAGATTGGTAATCCAGTTTGCTGGATTTTTCAAATTTTCTTTTAGCTTTCTTGTATACTGCTTTACGGTTAAATGCTTTCTTCGAGTTTGAAGATTTGCACAGAGCATGTGCTTTTGAATTTGTATATAAGAAAATGCTGTGATTTATATTGCCTGGGATCTAATTTTGAAGGTAGCCACTTTGGTTAGAGAAATACACACACATGGTTATTAAGGTGGTGTGTGCAATAAATTTGTGTGGTTTCAATTCACTTTGATCTTTGTCCAGGACAAGAGTACAATCTTTGGATATAATCCAGGTACAAATTAGCAGTAGTGTTTCTGAAATTTGTAAGGATCACTGGAGAATGTGACCAAAGGTTGCTCTGCTGCACTTGGTGGGTGAGAGTTGGGGGTGTGTGTGCAGTGATGCTTTTCAACAGCTAAAATTAAAGATAACTGCACATGGTTAAAGAAGCAAGGAAATTTTGTTAACATGTTTAACCTTTTCGACCTTTATCTTGAGATGTTTGCTAACACCGGGTGCTTAAATTACCAAAATGTGCTCTTCACTCTCAATGCAGAGTAATTTACTTCCCTTCCATAAGATGTATAAAAGGAAAGTTATAAATTATATTTCAGTGCAGCTCCAAAGCATTAACTTATCCACAGCATTATTCACTAATGAGCAAAGCACTAATTTAATTTCGGGTTGCTTGTATAACAGTGTGAAAAAGCATTGAGTGGACCAATGCTGTGCATAGGGGACCACTTTCTAGATATGATTCCCATGTGTATACCAGTCATAAGAGAGACCATACTTTCTCCCTCACCTAGCCATTAACTTCAGTGGACTTCTGTGGTTGGAGTATGCATTGTTTAAAAATTGCCAATTGTTTTCCATTTAGGGAAAAAACGGCAGGCACATATGGCATGAAAACTTATTATTGTGCTCTGCTATTAGTTTCATTTTTTAAAAATCTCTTGGGGAATTGTTTATGATATGTAACTTGGTAAGATACAGAAACAATGTTTGGAACTCGAGGGGATTTCTTTGTGTCATGTGCTGAGTTTCAATTTGACCAAATAGACAGCACTTTTTTCTTGGGCAGAACTGGTTTGTAAACAGTATTGCTCACTTTAGTGCACATGAACATTTTAATCTCTAGTATTTGCATTGTATTTTTGGAAAGAGTATATTTGGCTAAGTTGTAAAAGGATATCTGAACAGTAGTGAATTTTAATTTTTCTTGTACAGCTAAGAAAGATGCCTCACTCAGTATAATGCAGGTTGTGATTATACTTACTTTCAAAAGTGAATCCTGAAATTTTATGGTAATTCACTAAATGTGTATATAATGATGGCACCTATGTATATTACATGACCAGGAAATTGGTTAATTACTGAAAAAGGGTTAAGATTCCAATAAAAGAGTTATTTCATTGTAATGTCTAGTTCTAACACAACTATTGACTTGATTTGAAGTTTTATTTTTGATCCTCCCAGCTGCAGATGAGATTATTTTACTTGTCATAATATATGTGGAAATACTTCCTTCAGTTTCTGTGTTCCAATTTCATAGTATGTCTGGCTATGTAAACATACCCCTGTAATGATATATTATCTCTGCTGTCATAGAGTCATGGAGAAAATCTGCTGCTGCAACCAACTTTGCTTCCCAAATTTTCCATTTTTAATAAAATGATTACTGTAGTTTGATATCAAAGTATGGTGAAAAATGAGGGCAATGTATGACTTGAAAGGGAAGATTGAATAAAATACGTATGCCTTTGATCAATTAACCTCCATCCCTCTGAAGATTGTACTTGATCTTCGTTGGTATATTCAAGTTTGGGAATGGTGCCCATTGTCTTTGATATTTTTATGCCAATATTAATAATGGAGACAAACCTTATGTATTGCAGCATTTAATGAGGGATAAACTAAAATGTGCAGGTCAACCTGTGAGCTTTTTTTAAAAAAACAAAACTGCATCTTGCAATCTGACTCTCATTTAAATGCATTGAACTAGTGTGACATATGGTAAGAGGCACATTAAATTAAGGCTTGGCCATTTCTGTCTGAATCTTTTTAATGACCAGATTCTTAAAGTCTGGCATTGGAAAATAACTGTTGTGTCGAGTTTCGTGTTTTTGTTTCCAATGTTTAGCTGTTGCTGGTTCTGATTCTGTGATGTCATTTACACAGAAGTGTTATGGCACTGAAAAATGTCATTCAGTCCATTGTGACTTAATCAGCTCTACAAATGAGCATCATGACATAGTGCCATTCCCTTGCTTTTTCCCTATCCCCTTGCATGTTGTTTTCTATTTAATTAATAACCTCTTGAATGCCTCTTTTGAACCTGCCAATGCTCCACTTGCAGGCAGTGCCTTAAAGTTCCTAATCAGCCATTTAATGAAAGTGTTTCCTTGCATCCTATTTTGTGTTAGCAAATCATTTAAATCTATGCCATCTTGTTCTCGATCCTTTTATTGTAAATAGTTCTTCCTATCTACTCTATGCAGCTACTCATGATTTTGAAAACTTCTCAATGTCTCAGAGGAGATCTGATAGAACGGTCCCAACCTTTCCAAACAATCCACATAATTGAAGTTTCTTATCCCTGGAACCATTTTTGTGAATGTTTTCTTTCCGTTTGTGTGCTGCTTGTATTGTGGCATCCCAGAATTACTCAGAGGGGTACAGGTGCGTGGTCCCTTGAAAGCAGAGTCACAGGTCAACAAGGTGGTGAGAAAGGTGTTTGGGACTCTTGCCTTCGTTAGTCAGAGCATTGAGTACAAGAGTTGGGATGTCATGTTGTGACTGTACAGGATGTGGGTGAGGCCACTTTTCGAATACTGTGTATAATTTGGGTCACCCTCTTTATAGGAAAGAAACTTGAGGGGGTGCAGAAAAGATTTACAAGGATATTGCTGGGACTGGAGGACTTTGGTTACAGGGAAAGACTGAATAAGCTGGGGCTTTTTTCCCTGGGTTGTTGGAGGCTGAGACGTGATCTTATAGAGGTTTATAAAATCATGAGGCATGGATACAGTGAATAGCCAAGATCTTTTTGCCTAGTGTGTAGGAGTCCAAAACTAGAGTACATTGTTTTCATGTGACAGGGGAAAGATTTAAAAAGGACCTGAGAGGTAACTTTTTCATGCATAGTGTGGTGCCTGTATGGAATGAGTTGTCAGAAGTAGTTGAGGTTGGTACAGTTATAACATTCAGAAGGTATATGAATGGGAAGAGTTTAGAGGGATACAGGCCAATGCTGCCAAATGGGACTAGGTCAAATTGGGATGTCTGGTTGACATGGACTGGTTGAACTGACAGTTCTGTTTGCATGCTGTATGACTCTTCATCTAAGGTATAACTCCATGCTCTTGTACTTTTATGTCAATGTTAGGGAATCCCAGGTTAATGTATGCTTTATCAAATGCTTTTTGCAATTGTCCTGCATTTTTTTGATCTGTTCAAATGTATACCCAGGTCCCTCTGCTCATGCACCCCCTTTACAATTGTACCCTTTGTCTATTGTCAGTCCAAAATATTAACAGTTGTTTCATCTCTCATTGAATGTGGCAATATTTAAAGAGTTGGTCTCCATTATAGAAAAATACAGCTATGCTTTTCCAGCACCACACTTTTTGACTCTGATCTCCAGATTTGCAGTCCCCACTTTCTCTTAGGATATGAGCAGCTGAGTTTTGGTTGAACAGGGGTTTGTGTAGGGTGGAAGATAAGAGTCTGATCAGGGGAATATTGAACTCTGCAAGAATTGAGTAATCTTAAAACAGTTGCCAGATGACCGCACTATTGGATGAGTTTCATGAGATTTTGAATTTCACGGCGTAGCGCAAACCAATTTTTGTAAAAACTTGATAGAAAACATAATCTAAATATGTATGTTTTTAATAGTAATTTTCCCATGGTATTTTGAAATTGATTGCAACAGATGCCATTGCAGAGAAAATTGGTCAGAAGGTAAATCGAGAGACTGACTCACCAGAGAAAATAATGACCAGTTGGAACTTTTATATAGTTTTAACAATAAAGAAAGTCTTGTGAATTGTACGTTCTCCAAAATTCAGCTTTTCATGTAAGCAACTGGGAATTAACGAGAATGCGCCAATAATTTTCAGGTTGTTGGGGGTCAAGAACTCATTGTTGCTGGTGTTCGGTTGTAGATTGACCCCGTTCACCATTCCTGATGAAGGGCTTTTGCCCAAAATGTCTATATTTTTCCCCCTGTTCCTCGGATGTTGCCTGACCTGCTGTGCATTTCCAGCACTACTCTAATCATGACTCTAATCTCCAGCATGTGCAGTACCCACTTTCACCTCTCAGAACTGTAGATGAAGGAAAAGCACACTGCGATACTTTGCTAACTGTGTCGCAGTTAAGTTACTATTTGAAATTATTTATAATATGCATACCTTGAGACTTGGATTACAGTTCTCAGAATGAGAAAGGCTATCATGGCAGAAGCATGCTTCTCCCCTTATGAGAAGATTCCAAAAAGCTGGATTTTAGAGTGCAATTAACAATAAATGAAGTCTCGTGAGGATTAGATTAAAAATTCCAATTTTATTTTTATGGAATCCTGCAAAGCGAGTCTCTCATTAGCTGTTGATTTATAAGTCTCTTGTAATTTCACTGTAAATAAGGTAATTTACAAATTGTTTCCTAATCTCCCCTCCCCCCACCTTATCTCCGATCCAATCCATATTACAGTCTGGAATCTCATGGCGAGCATATTGACATCCTGCCATTACTGTTAAACTGAGGAATCAACTCTGGCTCAATGAATAGTGCAGCAGGTGCATGCCAGAAGCAGCACCAGGCATACCTAAAATGCGTGAATACCTGTATGCCAGTTAGCACAAGATACATAGGATAGACCGAGGTAAGCAGTCCCACAATTGCTGGATCAGATCTGAGCTTTGCATTGCTGCCAAATCCAGTGATGAATGGTGGTGGACAGTTGAAACAACAGGAAGAAATGGGCATGGGGGAGACCAGCATATTAATGTAGAAGAAAAGCCCAAAATATTTACCTGCATTTTCAGCCAGAGTTGCTATGTGGACACTCCATCTCCCTTTTCCTGAGGTTTGCAGTACTATAGATTCCAGTCTTCACCCAGTTTGATTCAATCCACATGATAGAATGATTGAAGGCACTGGATACTGCAAAGCTTGTGGTTCTGACCACATTCTTATATTAGTACTGTAGAGTTGTACCCTAGAGCTAATTGTAACCTGAGCCATGCTGTTGTGGTACAGGTACATCACTGGCATCCACCCGATAGTGTAGTAAAAATGACCTGTCTACAAAAAGCAGCAGAAATACAACCCGATCAATTTACTATCCCATTGGTCTACTGTCAATCATCAGCAAAGTGATGGGAGAGATCATTGACAGTGTTAAGTGGCACTTTGGTTGGACCCTTGTTAAAGTACCTATTCGAGATGGCTCAGGGAATCCCTGATGGACTCGACTTGTAAGCCTCTCTTCATCTCGGAGATCGTAGTCTGGAATATAAAACTTTTACAGATAGTTTAGTTTAAATTATTAACTTTTATTTACCAATGGCATCAATATTACAATATAACATACCTACAAACCAGGCTTGAGCTAAGGTTTTAAAACCATTAGCAGAATAGCAGTGCCAGCTCTTGTGGGTAAGAGCACTCTCAGGCTACTCCCCTTATTGCTGCAAACAAGTTGCCTTTACACAGAAATTGATATTAAAATTACAAAAATGCCACCTGTCCTTTAATCAGATAGGCAGCAATAAAATGGCAAAAGAAACTGACCGGTCTGAATATGCTTGACTAACTAAGCTACTTGCTCATCAAAGTAGGAACCCTGATTGAGCTCGGCCAAATGGTCAATTGCTTTGGCTAGATAGCCTTCCCTTTTAACAGTAAAGAGAGACTAGTCAAAACCATGTGAAAAAGGTCATGAGGTAACCTTGCTCAGCTAACATGCCCGTTATCGTTGTCCTACAAAATGACTTTTTCTTTTAATCATAATAGATTCTCAACATGCAAATTAAATTTATAACACTCCCAGATCTTGAGCTCCGGGGAACAACAACAACACACAAACATTCAATCCATGGCAACCAAGTCTACACTCAAATCAGACCCCAAAGAGTTATCTTTTCCACCAGCTTCTGCGCTCTCTCTCGAACCCTTAAGTCAGTATGTAATTTACAGAAGAATGGGTTTTTCCCCACCCTCCTCTCTCCGAAGGGTTTATGCTCAAAAAGTCAATTCTCCTGCTCCTTGGATGCAGCCTGACCTGCTGCACTTTTCCAGCTACACATTAAGTGACAAGTAATATTGGAACCACTAAAATGCAAGCATTTAATCTCTCCTATAAAAGAGATTCTAGCATTCACCCTAAGACATGCCATTGATGTAATTCAATCTCCTATCGGTGTCAAAGATGTAGTTGAATAATAATCGGAATAGGACCAGCTGAATAAATATTGGAGCCATTGTGCAGATCGGAGACTGAGAATTCTGTGACATATAGCTCACTTGACTCCTGAAATCATTCACCATCTATAAGGCACAAGTTAAAGGTGTGATAGAATGCTTTCCATTTGTCTAGATGAGCGAAGCTCCAAAAACATTTGAATCTAGACACCATCCATGGCAAAACAGCTCATTTAATGAATACCCTGTCTATCATCTTCAGCATTGATTCCCTCCACTATCATTACACCAAAAAACCTACAGCCTCCAACACCTAGAAGGGCAAGTGTGGCAGATGCATCTGCAAGTTCCACTGCAAGCTATAGGCCACCCTCCTGTGGAACTATATGGCAATTCTTTCGCCGTTGGATCAAATCTTGGAGCTGCTTACTAATGATGCTGTCAATGTTTCTATACCATGTGGACTGCAGTAGTTCATGACGGCAGCTTGGCACCACCTGGTTGGCAATTATTAAGACTTATTTGAAGTTAAAAATCAAACAACACCAGGTTATAGTCCAACAGGTTTAATTGGAAGCAGTAGGTTTCGGAGTGCTGTTTGTGGCCACCTGATTTAAAGCCACGTATTTAAAGCTAGCTTTATCAGTGATGTTCTCATCACATGAAAGAATAGAATATTGACGTAAAAATGCTTTTTATTTTTTTTTTGCTAATCTGCTTTTGTATTCTCTTTTCCTTATCACTATTTTCTGAGCTAATTCCCATTCCATTCCTCCTCCTCCATTTTTGGAATAAGCTTTTTTTTCATTTGATCTTTTACCTCTGTTTGATGGCCATAGTTGGGTTACCCGCTCTTTGTTTTTGTGCATTAATGGATGTGTTTTGCATATTATGCATTAATTTGTGGAAATATATGATGGTAGATGAGCAATGGCTGGAATTTTGTGCAGCTCCAATTACCCCTTCTTTACCTATATAATTTCCTTTATTAAGATTTAAGACTAGTTTCAGGCTACTAAATTAGTTGTAAACTCAGTAAAAAATTGTCACTTTTCCCTAGGCTCTTTAGTGTTAGACTACTAACTAACCTATTCACATTACATAATGCTATATCTAAAATAGCCTGTTTCTTAGACTGATTCAGAAGATTAGTTTGTTTATGTTCCGTGAATTTTCTCTCCCCTTGCTGAAAACTTAGTTTGCTGCAGAAGACTGATGTCTCTTGGTGTTGCAGTATTACCCTTTTTTATAAATGGACCCTGAATATCTTCCTTTTACACGCTCTTACTCAACTGCTGCTAGGGGCTCCATAAACAGCTCCAACCGATGTTTTCTGTCCCTTCATGCATAGTTCTAAGCAAGCTGATTATGCTATTTGATTTTCTTTCCAATGTCTTCACTCTTAGATCTGGAATTTCAATTTTGTCAAAATTCTTTTGGTATTTAAGAATCTCTAAGTACTATGTTCCCAGTTTTGGTCATTTTCCAACTACCTCTCCTTAATTACATTGAACATGTAAACTCCTAAAGTGGCTTTAAATTATGACATTGGCACTCTGGGATTAACTGAAAAGTTCATTTTATAAATATAGCCAGTTGGCTAGATAATTGTTCAACTCTGAATATCTTTCGAGAGAGACCTGTTACTGAGGCATGTTTGGGGGCTTGCACTTGTTAGGACAAATGTTAGAATGTCAAATTTTGAGCTATCACAATGTATATGGCAAAAAAAAATGTTGGGGCGTGGTTGAGTTGACTGTCAAAGATTTTGCCATGGAAAACGCAATGGGGGAAACTACAGATTCCTTCAGCTCATGGTGATTCAAAAATGTGCAAGGCCTGAATAGATTAGATTCCATTTCTTTGCAGAAAGAGTTGTTGCATATGAACGAAGAAGCTTCTCCTGTTCTTCGAGTGCTGTCTGACTGTGCTTTTTCAGCACCACATTCTCAATTCTGCATGTGCATATTTTAATGTAAATAAGCCGCCTTATGAGTTTTGTTAATTGTCTTAATTGTTATTGTCAATATTATCATACTCGAGATTATTTGGCAAGTGATGTCCAATGAACATTTGAGTTTTGCTAGCGCAACCTAATTGAGTCCTCTGTAGAGTCTGTACCCTGTCTATTGTGAACGACTGAAGGAACATGATGTTTGATTTAATCAGCAGATCGTTGGGACAAATTCCCAATGTGCCTGGCATATCACAGATGCAAACTCTTATACAGCAGTGCTGAATTATCTGGTCAGGAAAAATTCTTTTTCAAACTGATGCCAGTATTCTTTTGGAAAATACTCCCATATCTTTGTATAGTAGGTGAGTGAAATGGCTTACTTGACTTGTGGTTCAACATTGTTTGTGTTATCATGCCTTTCCACAATAATTTGACAGATTGGGCGTTTTTATGTCCAGAAGTGATAGCCTTTGGCCTATTTGTTTGTGTGAGGTACATAGCAAATAATAACTTGATCAAGAAAGCATTTGCTGTATTTCCACATCAGGTTTTCAAAGTGAATAAGTGGCTAGCACTCTGTAACAGTTTTACTGATTGGACATGTACCCATCCAGCTGCCTTTTATATGAATAGGAAAGAGTTTAGAGGGATACAAGCCAAAGGCTGGCAGATGACACGAGGGCAGATTGTGATGTCTGATCAGTGCGAACGAATTGAACAGAAGGGTCTGTTTTTGTGCTGTATGGCCCTAGGACTGAATATCCAATATGTGGAGGTGTATGAATCTCACCTTTGTTTTTTGACAGTGAAGGTGAACTTACACTAGATAGATTATCTGTTAATGGATTGCTCAACTAGTCATTGAAACAAGGCGAGTATTGGAATCCTTAAATGCACGAATATGCATTATGCTAGGGTTTTACTCATTCAAAATTTAAATCATTTAAAATGGGGATGAGCACTGGATTTTGAGGGGATCCTATGCTGCAACATTAATTTGGGCATGCAAGGTATAATTAAAATGAAATCTTAAAATGGATTATATAAATTACTAAGTTCATAAGTGTGATGGTGTGTCTCTAATGCTGTGGTGTAGAGATGTGATGGAAATGGCTTTCTTTCGCCTGCCTTTAAATAAGCTTGCTTTGTTGAGCAAGCATGTAGACAAAATATTATCAATATTTGTCCGATTATAGTCTTCCTGAAGGTGAAGGAACCCTTTTTTGTGTACGTTTTTAAAAAACAAAATCCCTCCTCAAACTGACTATGATAACTCCTTCAACCATTTGGTCAATTCATACTGCCTCGCACTGTTTGTTGTAAAATAGGGGGTAATGGGGCATCAATTTTCGGTGTTTCCAGCAGCCCATATGTGTGTGGGCTCAATGAACCATGAGGATGAATTGTATGTATAATGTAAGGCTATTTGCTATTTTTAAACAAATTTCACAAACCAGTTTCTAACTTGCTTTGAAGCAAAGCTGCAAGGTTATATTTGGCTGCAGATCCATTAGATATGGTTTCTGAGTTATCACTAAGAATAGCATGCATTTTTGCCATCTTATGATTGTAGTAGTTTGGTCATTCAAACAAGCAATCACTTTATCAGGATTGCCAGTGACTTTTTTATTCATTCTTGAGCTGAGTGTGTCAGCTTGGTACAGTATTTATGCCCATGCCTGATTGACCTAGAGAAGGTGGTTGTGAGCTGCCTTCAAGAATCATTTGGGGCATCACAGTGCTGTTAAGGAGGGAGTTCAAGGGTTTTGACCCAAGTGACACTAAAGGAGCAGCAGTTCCAAATCAGGATGATGTATGACTTGGAGGGCAACTTGAAAATGTGGTGTTCCCATGTAACCACTGCATTTGTCCTTTATAGGTGGTAAAGGTCACTGGTTTGGAAGGTGCTATTAGAGGAGCCTTAGTGATGTATTGCAGTGCATCTTGTAGATAGTAAATGCTGCTGCTGCTAGTGCTATTGAACATCGGTGGGAGAGGAATTAAGTGTGGAAGTGGTGGATGGGATGCTAATCAAGTGGGATGTTTATTCTGGATGGTATAAAATTTCTTGGGTATTGTTGGAACTATCCTCACCCATGGAGTGTGTTCCATCACACTCCAGAATTTTCCTTTTGTGGGTAGTGGGAGATGAGGTGAATTGCTCCTGGACTCTAACCTGCTTTTGTGGGCATTGTATTAAATGTCTAGTCTAGACTAGTTCCGTTTCTGGTAAATAGTAACCCTCAAGTTGTTAGTGGGACTCACTGATTTGTAATGTAATTGAATGTCAAGGAGTAATGCTAAGATTCTGCTATTGGAGATAGTCATTGTATGGTACTTGTGTGACATGAATGTTATGTGGCACATATTTGCATTAGCCTGATATTGTTTAGGTCTTGCTGTGTATGCTCTTGGACGACTACAGTGTCTGTGGAGTCATTAATGTTGTTGTGCAGTGTTCAATCATCAGCAAACATCCCTATTTCTGACCTTTTAAGGTGGAAGGAAGTAGCTAAAGGTGTTTGGGCCTAAGACAGTAGCCTGGGGATCTCCCTCACTGTTCAGGAGGTGAAATGATTGTCATACAACAATCTACCATCTTTATGCTTGGTAAGACTTCAACCAGGGGAATGGTTTCCCCTTGATTCCCATTAATTCCAATTTTACTAAGGTTCCTCGATGTTATACTCCATCGAATGCTGCCTTGATGTCCAGGGCAGTCAGTCTCTCACCTTATTTCTGGAGTTCATCTACTTTGTCTGTGTCTGTAATGAGGTAGCAAGCTGAGTAACCCTTGCTGAATCCAAATTGTCAGTGAGCACGTTAATCCCGCACAAGTGTTGCTTGATCACACCTTGGATGACCCCTTCCATCACCTTTGGTGATGAAGAGTAGACTGATATAGGGTAATAATTGGCTAGGTCAGATTTAACCTGCTTTTTGTGCCTAGAACATATCTGTAATTTTTCCACAATATCAGGCAGATAGGGTCAGCTTGGATGTTGGCCCTAAGATCTTGCAAATCTACCAGCCATTGGACAAATTCCATAATGAGTATGCATTCATAAACTCTCATCTTCATTGCTTTGTGCAGGATAGTTGAGACCTGAAGACGTTCTCATCAAATATCTCTTCTGGTTATCATGCTAATGCTTTGACCAATGTAGGTCGACTTATCAATCAAATCAAGTCCCGTGACACCTGCAGAACTTTTTTTTTAAAAGTTTATAAACTTATCCATTATGAAAGGTGTATTTAATTCATTTGTTGTTATTATTAAAATGTGTTCTTTATGCTGAAGAGTCAACCAATTTCTGAAAAAGATATCCTTTACATAATGTAAGAATGTTTCTTTGCAGTTGAATTTCCTTAATATAGATTGTGTTCATGTGGTATTTCATCATAAATTAAAGGCTGCTTTCTGTGGGCTCTTTGTGAATACCAGCAATGTTGGCCTGTAGAAGATGCATTGATATGACTCTGGTGAATTCCTTTACACTGGCTCCCTGCAGAGAAATGACTGATTTGGTGTGGACCTCCAACTTCCAAGTTTCTAGGATTAGCAGAATAACTCGTGTTATGTACTCTGTAGAGAATGATATATAGTTTAGAGAAATTTGAACTTACTTGCTGCAAGGATCACATCAAGATTTCATGTTTTAAAAATATTTCACAGTATAAATAACTAAAATGAAAGGTTTCTCATTTTTGTAGGCAATACACATTTTACACAAAGGAAATTTGCTTTCTAATTTTAGTGACAATTGACCACCCTAATTTGGTCAATGTTGCTTGCTGTGTAAAATGGACATTCACTTCTCCTGGACCCAATCAAAATGTTTCAAAGTTCCTAAGAGCTTTACATGTGTTCTGTTCCTTTTCCTTGTCAACTCTATCTTCTCCCATGAGAGCTTTCCCTGGAGATTCTCCCTTTTAGCTTTGACTAGACTACTCGTGTTTTGGCTATTCATCAACTAAGTCTTCAAACTGGAAACTTTTCAGCTATATCCCATGTAATGAACAGCAGTATTGGCATTTTGTTTCTCCTTGACATCCAGGCCTGACCACCAACTGTCGTCTTGCTCTCCTTTTCCAGGTTGACCAAGATCACCAGTGAACAAAAGTGCAAATCCCTTTGTGATATCTTGGGGCTTAAAGGAAAGTGTGTATTCTGATGTCAGTTTGGTGTTCTCTGCGATCCTCTTCATGTCAATGAAAAGTCACTAGTTTCTAAACTGACAAGTCAATCAATTATCTTTAATTTATTATTTCTTTAAATCTTCAAAATAAAAGGACACATTCCAGCACTGCTGTCTGCAACTTGTTACTACTACACCTTCATGTTTCAAGAGAATTTGGACTCGTTGTGGACTTAACACTTTGGGACAGTGACAGTTGTTTTTAACATTTGACACTTTTTTAATAATATAATATGACTCTCCTTTTCTGAAACACCCAGGTTTACAGACTTCTACACGAGCCACATGACTCTCTTCATTTTGTTACAGTTCCAAACCATGACAATCTTATAAGCCAGATGACATTATATAAACCTCTTGTGTAAGACTTAGGCATGGAAGGACAAAAAATCTTTGGTTTAAGAAAGATTTCAATTCAAAAGATCCAGTCATGACTTAAAAGTTTAGAAGTTTAAGATGTGGACTGAATTGAAGTGACCCAGTTTATCGGATTGTGGAACCAGGACCTGACTTATGATCACCCTTCAACAAAGGTAACTTTTTTTTTGATAAAATAATTTCTTTTTGTTATGCAGTCCCAGTATTTAATGTTTTATTGAAAATCATTTTAACCTGATTCTAAATGTCTTACGTAATTGTTTGGGATAAAGATTTGTGCCAAATAATTTGACAAAGGCCTGCAGAGTCTTATTTTTCTATGTAGCTCTTATATCTATGTGTATTACATTGTGTTTAAGGCAAACCTTTTGTTGTTGTGTTCTAACAGAGGAATTAGCCAGATCTTCTTTCGCTGGTTCAGGAAAACTGTGAACTGCAGCAGGAAGATTTGTTATGACTAAGAAGGCTTGAAAACACAAGATGGACAACTAAATGCTTGTGGGGAAAAAAATGTTTGAATGTATTTTTTGGAAAAGATGGGACATTCTGGGCATAAGTCAATGTGAATTTGTTTTAATGTAATTGTCTATGTTTCTAAAGTATTCCAGATGTGAAATGATCCCATACACTTTGACTGGTTATGTTATTGGACTTTTTATAAAGTGGCTTCGGTCAAATATATTGGTATCTTGCAAAATGTTTATTAAGTTTGGAACTCCTCTGTGCATGGTTGATTACAAATGGATAGTTGAGTGTCAAATATGTCACCATTTGAATCTCCAATCAGATGTGAATTGGCTATTTGCCATTTGGTGGCAATATGGCTAATATTCTGTGACATCTTGAGTTTGCGTTCTTTTGGAGTAACTCTTTTCTAAAACTTTTTTTTGAAATGTTTCATCAAATATTGTGGAATATCAATAAATATGTGCACAACTTGTTAGTCAACAAAATTCAAATAAATTGTCTACTTTGGAAAGCCAGCCATGTTTCTTTCCTTTTTGTTTAGTCATTTTGGATTAATGTGGCACCTTTTTATTGTTTTCATTGATATACTTTCTCAGATGTAAAAATGATGCTGACTATTAAGTCTTTTCATGAAATTTTCTTTGACCAGGTATGCAGTTTTCTTGGCATAAACCCATTTCACAAATCTACCTCTACCTTTACAACAATAGATACTTAGATTTGCTGACATTATGAAGACTGCTGTTGGAAGTTTATTAATGAAACCCATTTCATTGATTCTTCTGATTTTTGGATCATCATGGTGTGTTTAAAAGCTTCAATTTACCTATTTGATTATTCTCGTGGGTTTAGAATTAGTGACATTTCCTAAGTAGGTCTTGTGCCCCTTATGATTGGAAGTTTATTTTTCTTATCCAGTTATCAAGTACCATTAGCATTGCACTATTATGACCAATAAAATATGTCAATAAAATATATTTTGCTTGAAGTATCTGTAATCTAACCATGTTCTAAATATTGAAGTGGTGGAAGTGAATGAATGCTTTGGTGAGGTAAGTTTAATGGAAAATTAGGAAGCTTGTTTATTTAACACATTATGATTTAATGGAGTAGACATGCTAGATTTATTCCTTCTACAGAGTTTCTCTAGTAGAGATGCCAATGATCTGACTACCAACTCCTCAGCATCGCTGGGATGATCCCCTGCCTGTGTCAAAATGAAAATATTTGTGCGCTGATTTTGGGTCCTTCAAGGGAAGTCCAAATGTGTTTTTAATGTCTAATGTTTAGAGTCCGAGGTGAAGAGATGTACAGCATGGATACAAACACTTCGGTCCAACTTGTCCATGCTGACCAGATATCCTAAATTAATCTAGTCTCTTATGCCAGCACTTGGACCATACCCCTCTTAAACCCTTCCTATTCATATACCTGTCCATTTGCCTTTTAAATGTTATAATTGGTACTAGTCTCCACCACTTCTCTGGCAGCTCATTCCATATATGCACCACCTTCTGCATGAAAAAGTTGCCCCTTCAGACCCTTTTAAAGTCTTTCTCCTAAACCTATGCCCTCTAGTTCTGGACTCCCCCACACAGGCAGTGTATTTATTCTATGTCTATTGTTAATTTATCCTATCCATGACCCTAACTATTTTACAAACCTCTATAAGGTCACCCCTCAGCCTCTGATGCTCCAGGGAAAACAGCACCAGCCATCTCAGCCTCTGCCTAAAGCTCATCCTCCAACCCTGGCAACATTCTTTATAAATCTTTTGTGAACCCCTTCAAGTTTCACAACATCATTCTGAAAGGAGGGAGACCAGAATTTCACACAATATTCCAAAAGTGGCCTAACCAACGTCCTGTACAACTGCAATATGACCCCCAACTCCTGTACTCAATGCTCTGACCATAAAGAAAAGCTCACCAAACACCGCCTTCACTATCCTGTCTACCTGTGATTTCCACTTTAAAGGCACTATGAACCTGAACTCCAAGGTCTCTTTGTTCAGCAACACTTATTTTTCCCACGATATCCTGTTTGGCATAACTTGCACCTAAAATCCCTTTCCAAAAATTGTGCCTGCGGTGAGATTTCAAACTCTTCTGAAAAGAAACTTGCCATGCTACAAAAATAAAGTTTTCACCATGAGACACAAAGAAGCTGACTACTTTGTTCTGATTTGCCTGAAAAATGCATCAAAAGAAAAATCTGGTCATGTTAGTTATTACAGAAAAATCATCTGAGGAAAGTAATAATCTGAATTTTAGAAACATATGCATTGTGAACAATTAATTGATGTTAGTCAGTTCTGGATAATCTTGTTTTATTTGGCCATCATTGTTTCAGCAACATCACCACCACCACCACCACCATTGCTCCTCACACATGTGTGCATGCATGCACGCAGACAACAAAAGGCCCTGATCAGAAATGTTGTGTGGAAGACCACTATCATGTAGCTGTTGCTCTTGCCCAGGAGATGCTGTCTTAATTCTCAGAATTTTCAGTGTTTTGAATCTGTGACCTTTTAGTTGGGAAGCCACTTGTGAGAGGGAATCTTCTTCTTTTCTGTGTACTCTAACCAATGATCTGTTCATTTCAGGCTCTTGTCTACATTTCCTGAAGCTTCTAACTAAATTCATCACTATCTATTTTTATAGTTGTTTTGAAAGCTAACATATTTTTCTTTTGGAAAAAAATATGCTGAAAATATGAGTTTCATTTACATTGTAGGGAGCAATGCAATTTTAAGTGTCACTTACTAGAACACAGGCGTAGGCCATTTACCCAGTCGAGTCTGATCCATATGATCATGACTGATTGAACACTTCAATGCCTTTTAGCCACCCCATTCCCATAACCCTATATGACATTGGCATTCACAAATCTATCAGTCCCTGAACACAGTCAAAACCTGAGTTGCCACAGCCCTCTTTGGTTGAGAATTCCAAAGGAGAAAGTGAGGACTGGAGATCAGAGTCTAAGAGTGAAGCACTGGAGAAGCACAGCAGCTCCATCAGTATCCAAGGAGCAGGGCAATTCAACAGTTTGGGCATATGCCCTTCATCAGCCTGATCCACTGCACTTTTCCAGTGGCATACTTTTTGACTGAGAATGCCAAAGTTTCCCTCATTTTGGATGTACGTGGAATCTCCCTTATTTTAAAATTGTGCCCCTATTTCTAGATTCTCAACCAGTGGCTGTATCTAGTCTATGTTTACCCTGTCTATCCCATGAAGTACTTTGTAGGTTTCATTTTTTTTAAAATCTAGAAAATACAGGCCCAGTTTGTCCAATCTCTCGTCAGAGGACAGTTCCACCGTACCAGGAACTAATCTGGTGCACCTTTGCTGCGTCCTCTGTCAATAATATCTTTCCTGAAATGAGCCCACCAAGACTGCACACTGAACCCCATGTGTGTTGTAACCAAACTGCTATACAATTGAAGTAAGTCTCATCTATCCTGTACTCCAGGACTCTTGTGATAAAGGGTAACGTTCCATTTGCCATTCTAATAGCTTGCTGCGCCTGTTGGTCTTCAGTGATTATTGAGGAGCAAACCTAAGTCCCTCTATGTATCTACACTTTCCAACTTCTTACCATTTAATAAATGTCCACATCAGCCCCTTCCATAAACGTGGATAACTTCAATTTTTTCACTAAGTATTCCATCTGCCATGTTTTTGCCCATTTGCAAAGCCTTTCCAAATCCACCTGAAGCTGCTTTACATCACACTTCATATTCTATCATCTGCAAATTTAGAAATAATATGTTTGATCCCCACTTCCAAATCATTGATATACATTGTGAGTAGCTGGGGCCAAGTACTGGTCCTTGTGGTACTCCACTCCAATGCAAGAATAACTGTTTTATTCCTGCTCTGTTTTGAATCGATCAGCCAATCATTAATCCATACCAGTATGTTATCTCTTATTACATATGCTTTAGCTTTTCTAACCAGCCTCCGGTGGAGGACTGTATCAAATGCCTTCTGAACATCGAGTATCCTTTGTCTATCAGATCACTTTATCATTGAGACAGACATTCCTTGGTGAACAAAAATTCAATAGATTCCTTTAGTCTGTTTTCCCACAACACTAGAAATGAACATAATTTTCATTCTGGTTTTGAATTCTTAATATTCTCACATTCTTAATATAAAGTTGAATTTTAATTTGGTGTTTAATTAACAGCCCTATAAAATTATTCTTGTATCAGGAGGACAGTTATAACTCAAACCAAAGCAGAAGTCTCAGATTAACTCTACAATTGAAGGTAGTGGATCAAAAGAACAATTTGCTGTAAATTGTGTTTACTTCTATTTGTATCGCTTTAAAAATAGTTAAAATTATAGCTATTGATGTTTGTTTTTTGCAATACTGTAATAGTTAATATTTCAAATGAGTGAAGCTTGGTGTATATCCAAGATGTAAGGTACAACAATTCATATAATGAATTTCAAGTGCTTAATTTATTATGTTACCTGTTGGGCCAGAAAGTCAAAGGCTATAAGCATCTAAAAAATTTTACACATAGAACTCATCTATGCCTTAATGATATGTCAAGTGCGAAGGATAAATTTTGGCAAATTTGAGTGGAGTACTTCCAGGATGAAACTTACTTTCTTTTGATGCTAACTTTGATGGAAATGTTGGTATTTTGGTCTTGAGCTTCTTTCCAACTATAACTCAACATTGAGAAATTTACCAGCTTGTTTTCCATAGGCAGAAGGTTTAATGAACTTTGATTTAATAATTATTAACTTTTCTTTCGATGATTCCTTCACTTATACTGATCTGAAATATGTAATTCTGTGAATAGTTACTTTTCAAACTAAGTTTATTTAAGAATATGTTTAAAATTTAGCTTGGTATGAAAAGAAAATAACTAACAAATTGTCCATATTCTGTTCAAAGTGTTTGTAAGTGGGCTGTCCTTGCCCCTTTGGCGTCTAACGTTTAGAGTAGCCCAGAGTGATAGCCAACAGAGAAAGAAATAATCAATCCTGATGTTGGGCTGTTTCAGATAATGCCCAGTTGATATATCCTACAGTAGAAGAACACCCCTGAAGTGTAGTTATTTTAATGAATAATTCATCTAAGAGGTTCGGATGAAAAGCTTAGAGACTGAGTTCAATTCTACCATGACCGTTCTAAGTTTTATAACCAAACATGACTTAACCAGAATCTAGTACCTGTATAGGTCATTGAGCTCATGCTGATCATTGAGTCAAAGATGTGGATATAAAAAGTAGTTGGAGTAGTTGTTTCAAAACTGAAGGGTTGGTTTACTAATCTCCATAAAGAAGACCATCTGATCTGTGAGGGACAGTCCAATTCCACATCTGTGTCCTAGGGAGCCACTCCATTGTGTCAAACAGATGTAACTCCCTGTCTTTGTCAATGGACCATAATAGTTCAAGAAGACCCATCGCTGTCTTCACAGGATAGCTAGGGTGTGCAGTAAATAGTAGTCCTGCCAGCAATGCCTGCACCTCAAGAGACAATTAATAATAATTGGTTGGAACTATATTTGACATTCTAATCCTAAAAGAGGAATGATTGTTAGTTGTATGTCACAGTGAAGCTTTGGGAATGCCTTTTAGATTAAGTACATTGCTGTTGTAGAGCATCCATCTGTCATAGGTGAGACAATTCATTTATGGAGATCCTACATGACCAAGTCCAGAACAACAGATCGGTTCCATCTTAGGTTTGGGACCATTGTATAATGCTCAAGTTTAAGTGGTTACAACTACAAAATTCAACAGTACAAAGTACTGATAAGTATCCAACAATTAAGAGGTCAGCTAATCAGTTAGAACATTTGAAACTGACTCCCTCAACACTGAAGTGCCAGACTTGATTAAATGCTGTAATCCCTGCACTGGAGCATGAATGCAGAAGTTGATTCAGAATTGGAAATGTTAGCCATGAGCCAGTGTGATGGGCGGCCCTACTATAAATATAATATAATTAATGTAAATATGCCCTTCCACTGAATTGCAGTTGGGAAAAGTACATTGTTTCCATCAACGTCCAGTGAAATGCCCATTTAGGATCCCATCAATGAGGTACTAATGGCTAGGTAGTCATCAATGGTGTCCTGGACTCTTCTAACTGTGTTGAAAGATCCAAAATCTATTACAGAGGACTAACTAGATCCACATTTGTTATTGCTGGGTACAAAATGTTGGAGTCAATTTCTATAGACACCTTTTCAATGAGGGAAGAATGATTTTGATGGACGTGAATAGGGAATAGATTACAAAAATAGCAGGGGTCTTGCTAAAACCATGCAAAACTCTAGTCAGGACATACCTGGAATACTGTGAGCAGTTTTAGTCTCTTTTTATCTCGGGAAAGTCTTACGAGCAGTGGAAACGTTATAGAGAAGATTCACTAGGTTGATTCTGGATTTTCTTATGAGGTAAAGTGCGTAGATTGGGCTTATAATCATTGGACTTTAGAAGAATGAAAGGAGACCTTATTGAAACATATAAGATTTTTACGGGGTTTGATATCGTAAATGCAGAGCGGTTCCCCACTTGTGGGACAGCCAAGGACCAGAGAACATAATCTCCAAGCAAGAGGTTGACTTTAAGACTGAGGAATTTCTTCTCTCATGGTAGTCCGAGTGGATTTCTTCGCTACAGGGGTTGTTGAGGGTGGG
The DNA here is from genome assembly GCF_020745735.1 of Hemiscyllium ocellatum. NCBI lineage: Eukaryota > Metazoa > Chordata > Chondrichthyes > Orectolobiformes > Hemiscylliidae > Hemiscyllium > Hemiscyllium ocellatum. Next base: position 67,632,475 of record NC_083407.1, read on the forward strand.
TTGTTAAATAAAGTCAAGAATGAGGTGGATTTTTAATTTGTAAGGGAATTGAGGGTGATGGGAAAAAGGCAGGGAAGTAGAGTTGAGGATTTTCAGATTAGTTGTAACCCGATTGAATGGTAAAGCAGACTTGATGGGACAAAAGATCTAAGTCTGATCTTGTGTCTTATGGTCTTACTGAGTGATAGCAAGCAATAATAAGTAGATAAGGACAAAGGAGGAAATCATTGTAGGAACCTTGCTGAGTATGATCATAGTTAGAGGTACCTAGTCAGTGTAAATTCATGTCTGTGCTGGCCATCAAACATCAAGCCAAATTTACTTGCATTACCAGGATGGGGGAGTCCAAATCTAGAGGGCCTAGGTTTAAGGTGAGAGGGGAAAGATTTAAAAGGGACCTCAGGGACAACTTTTTCAGGCAGAGGGTGGTGTATGCCAGAGGAGGTGGTGGAGGCTGGTGCAATTGCAACATTTAAAAGGTATCCCATCCAGCTGGTTTCCAGTGGAAAGATATTGGAGACTGATAATGTGGTCAGGTATTTTTTTTTAGACTTAGATTAGACTTACAGTGTGGAAACAGGCCCTTCGGCCCAACAAGTCCACACCGACCCGCCGAAGCGCAATCCACCCATACCCCTACATTTACCCCTTACCTAACACTACGGGCAATTTAGCATGGCCAATTCACCTGACCCGCACATCTTTGGACTGTGGGAGGAAACCGGAGCACCCGGAGGAAACCCACGCAGACACGGGGAGAACGTGCAAACTCCACACAGTCAGTCGCCTGAGTCGGGAATTGAACCCAGGTCTCTGGTGCTGTGAGGCAGCAGTGCTAACCACTGTGCCACCGTGCCGCCCACCACAAATTTTTGATTTTGATGGACGTTGTTTCATTACTGTGACTGAGGTGGAAAGCTGATCAGAGGGCCTCAAATTTGGAGTTCCAAGAGAATTAGCAGCAGTAACATGCTGAGCAAGTTACAGAAGAAAAGAAGTTTGGCAATTGCAAGTTTAGAGCAATGTCGAGATCCGGGTTTGAGTTTAGTTTTTGAGAAGGATGGATCTGCAGTTTAACACAACAGCTAAAAGGTGACATCTACTGATCTTCCTGCACCTAAACTTTAAGTTCAAATCACTGTTCAAAAACAGTATCTTTCACATCTCCAGGATGTTTTAATGTTAGGGTTTTCGAATGTAATCACTCTTGTTATGGGAAACACAGAACTCATTTGTGTGCAGTAAGAGCCCACAAACAGCACCATGATAATTACTGCATAATTTGTGATGTTGGTTGAGTGATAAATGTTGTCCAGGATTCAGAGGAGAACTCCCTTCTTTGAATGGTGTTGTAAATGTTTCTTCCCTTGATGTTCAAATCCAATTTTGTGGGCCATGTGGTGAATTCCATAGTGCAGGTTATTCAATAAGAAAATGTGCCTCATGTTAATTTTCTCCTCCAGGTTGTTCAATAACAAGTCAGTACTGTTTCCATTATTTGCTATAATCTTGTCCAATGATTCTGGATTTTCAATGTGGTCTATGCTAATCCACCAAATGCAAATTTAGAGTCATAGAGCCATATAGCATAGCAACAGGCCTTTGACCCACCATGACTATACCGACCATTAAACACCAAACCAAATATACCTGCATTATCGGGATGGGGGAAGTCCAAAGCTAGAGGGCATAGGTTTAAGGTGAAAGGGGAAATATTTAAAAGGGACTGAAGAGGCAACTTTTTCACGCAGAGAGTGGTGTATGCATGGAATGGGCTGCCAGAGAAGGTGGTGGAGGCTGATACAATTACAACATTTAAAAGGCATCTGGATGGGTACATGAGCAGGAAGGGTTTAGAGGGAAATGGACCAAATGCTGGCAAATGGCACTATGTTAATTTACTCTAGGATTTCTGGTCATCCTGGGTGAGTTGGACTGAAGTTTCCATGCTGTACATCTCTAGGACTCTATCTATGAACTTGTACACCGAGGTCCCTTTGTTCATCCGTACTGCCTAGGGACCTACCATTCATCCTGAATATCTATCCCTTATTAGCCTTCCCAAAATGCATACCTCACATTTATCAGCATTAAATTCCATCAGCCATTGCTTTGCCCAATTTACCAGCTGATCAATATCAGTGTGGCCTGAGACCATCTTCACTAACAGCACCAATTTTCGTGTCATCTGCAAATTTATTAATTCAAGCTTCTACATTCATATCCAAGTTGTTAATGTACATAACAAACTGCAAGGGTGTCAGCACCAGTTCCTATGGTACATCCACTGGTCACAAGCTTCCTAGTACAAAAAGAACCTCAGTGAGTTTTGAGAAGATTTATAGCTCCAGTTGAGGTTCTGGATGTAGGTTTGCTTGCTGAGTTGGAAGGTTTCTTCACTATCACCAAAAGAACTCTCCACCATCATTCTTTGGCTCCTATTTGTGAGACAATTTGCCTTAGATCCCATGGCTCTTATCTTTTGGATCAGCCTCCCATGTGGGACCTTGTCAAAGGCTTTACCAAAGTCAATGTACTGATCCAAAAACAAATTTATGGAAAAACTCAGAAGGCCTGGCAGCATCAATGCAGAGAAATTGGAGTTAATGTTTTGGGTTTATCAGGATAGTGTGGGGAACTGCGGATACTCTTTGGAGAGTTTGTGCAGACTCGGGCCAAATTGCCTCTTTCTGCACTGTAGGGTTTCTGTGATTCAATGATTCCTCATTTGCCATGCATAATCCATCTAACCTACATCCCTGGACTGTAGACTGTACAGGGTGCTGTACCATTGTCAATTCATGTAACCTGCATATCTTTGGACTGTGGAAAGAAACCAGAGCATCCAATGAAAACCCACGGTAGGGTTGAGCAAAAATCTTAATTGTTTGAGAATATTCTCTCCCATCTGAAATTACTGGATTTCCATCAGAATCATGTTTTTGTTTTCAAAATTAAACATAACAAGGAAAACCATAGCAGCTGAGCTATACTTGAAGATACAATCCCAGGGATAGTTTGCTTGGAAGCTGGGAAAACCTATTCACACCTCAGCCCTACAAGAACAATGAACTAACTTTTATGACAAACTGAATTCAGACATTGTGGAATCTGCACAAATTCCAAGACCTCCAACTTCAATGGATATTCAATCACATATTCACAGGACATTCCATTCAATCAGGAAGCCTATTCAACCCTAATGGAAAAGAACATTTCCACCTACTCTAATAATTAGGAAGACTAATTCTTTCCCCTGGTGGAAAAGATATTTGCACCTACTATAATGACCAGGAAGACTAATTATTCTTGAAGGAAACAACAAAGAGGCTATTGTAGGAAATCAGAATTGTTGGGGAGATAAGAAGCATGCAATTTTGTATAATTGCAGGCCCTCATTTGACTTGGGAGAGTTATTGCCTACAGCTACCGTCCAGAGAGGGATCCTAGATAGCTACCACTCGGAGAGTGATCCCCACAGCCATTTCTGAAAAGAGGATCCTGATGGCAATTCTGAAACCCACCGACACAGGCTTGTTCCTTACCTGGGGAACCAATGGCGACCAACCACGACTGGCAGACCTGAGAACCAACAACCTCCAAAAACTACTGACTTGACTGACGCCATAAGGCCTCTGGCACATCCTGAGGTGAAAACTGGCTTGCAAAAACCCAGCAGAAAGTAAGAAGAACCAAGCATTTACCCAGTCATCCACTACGCATCCTATTGTATCAGTGGACTAGACCCAGACTGAAGACCTACACCGTCCGAGGCCTTCATCAAGGCGCCAGGTAGAGCAGGCAGGAACAGCCAGCTGTACTTCAAAATCAGGAATTCACCTGTGGTGATCTTAATTCCCAAGACCTCAAAGTTTTCAACCTAGCTAGCAGGGAGGGGGAAGGTAGGTGGTTACAGTGCAGGAAACCCCAAGGGTAGGAAGCTGAAGAATAATGTCTGTGATAAAAACCTGTTTAATTCTAATAGTGTTTAACCTGTATTCAGTTTAATTGTGCATCTAATTATTGTCCTCTGTATAATTGTGTCTATTTCACTGTTTTATTGCATTTGCCTTTTATTTGCTATATTATGCTCACTTTTTGTAGTTAAATAAACATGGAGATTCTTTTGCCCTGAAACACCTGTCTATTTCCCTTTCCATTTCACATTCCCTAATAAGTCCAATGTCAGAACCAGGGATCTGAGGGTGATTCAAACCACCTAAAAAGCAACAAATTACTGATTGCAAACCGGAAGCCCTACACCACGCAGACACAGGGAGCATGTTCAAACTCCACACAGCCCAAGGCTGGAATCAAACCCAGGTGCCTGATGTGTGAGGTAGCAGTGCTAACCGCCCTTCACCCGATGCTTAAATGTGTTCAAGATTCACATTCATTGCTGAAAAATAAGTATTAAAATGGAAGTCTAAATAAGCTTTTGCCCTTTTGCATATTCACTGCATCTTGCGTTAACGATACCCAGCTCTGTGAGTTGCCTTCCTCAGGGAAACCTAAAAAATTAAATTCTGCCAACAATTTATTTCTACTACAGCTGAATTCTAAAATTTGTGAAGTGTAGTAGCACATTATTTAAAAGAAATAATATTCAGTCTGTCAACATTTTGTATGCTCGGCTTTTTCACAATGTTGGAGAGGAGCAATTGGATTTGTGATGGAAAACATTTTTGTTGCCAGCAGGTGGAGCCAATTGAAAGTCATCCATAATGATTTGTGTTCAGCAGTTTGGAGCTCAGTTTTTATATGCTTTGGGAAACTGCTTTGGCTGCTGAGACTGATGCTTTTATTTAATGGCTGGTCACATTCTGAGCATCAAACAAAGAAAATGTCTGATCTGATTTACCATGATGTGGATGTGCCTGGGGTGGACAAAGTCAGAAGTCACACGACACCAGGTCATAGTCCAGTAGGTTTATTTAAAATCACAAGCTTTCAGAGAATACCCCTTTGTCAGGTATAGTGAGAGAGAAAAACACACAGACACAGAATTTATAGGCAGAGAGAGGTCAAGGGCAAAGAGAACAAAAGATCTTACAACTGGTCAGAGTGAAGTCTCTGTATTAGAGTGGTGCTGGAAAAGCACAGCCGGTCAGGCAGCATCCGAGGAGCAGGAAAATCGACGTTTCGGGCAAAAGCCCTTCTTCATGACTGTCCTGATGAAGGACTTTTGCCCGAAACGTCGATTTTCCTGCTCCTCGGATGCTGCCTGACTGGCTGTGCTTTTCCAGCACCACTCTAATCTAGACTTTGATTTCCAGCATCTGCAATCCTCACTTTTGCCTAATAAATCTCTTTAGGTGATCGAGTGTTAGATGGTGTGAGTAAAGTGTCAATAGCTGAATAACAAGTGAAGGGATGACCTATAATCTGATTAAATGAGGCAGTGGTGCTGGAGACAAACCAAATGACTGGAATAACATGCTAGGTATAAGAGTTGCATGCCAATGGTCTAACCAAAGTAATAAGTAATCCAAACTGTGCAATCTAATTAGAGAGATCATAACAATTTATCAAGGTGATGGTGTCAAAGTATGACAGTAAGGAAGATTTTACAATACAGAACAGTATGGTGGGGTCACATGTAGCATGACATGAACCCGAGTTCACGGTTGAAGCAGTCTTCACCAGTACAGAACTTGGCTATCAATTTCTGCTTGGTGATTCTGTGTTGTGTGTATCTCAAAAGCCGCCTTGGAGGACACTTACCGAATATCAGAAGCTGAAAGTCCCTGACCACTGAAGTGTTTCCCCACTGGGAGGGAACATTCCTGTCTGCTAATTGTTGGGTGGTGTCCATTCATCCATTGTCGTAGCATCTACATAGTCTCTCCAATATACCATGCCCCATGACGTGTTGATGTTATTAATAATGACGAACATCTCACCAAGATTATCCCTATGTCTCCACTTCTTGCCTTCAAACAACTACCAAACCTTAAACATACCATTGTTTGCAGCAAACTGCCCAGCTTTCAGGACAACATTGAAACAGCCTTGCCACTGCAACCTCTGCAAGACATACCAGATCGTCAAAATGGATGCTACCATCACAAGTGGGAACACCACCCACCACGTACACAGCACAGATACTCATGTGACTTGGCCAATCTTGTCTATCTCATACACTGCAGGCAAGGATGCCCTGAGGCATTGTATATTGGCGAGACCATGCAGATGCTACGATAATGGATGAAGGGACAGCACGCAACAGTCACTAAACAGGAATGTTCCCTTGGAACACTTCAGTGGTCAAGGACATTCAGTCTCTGATCTTTGGGTAAGTGTCCTCCAAGACAGCTGCTGAGATACACAACAACGCAGAATTATTGAACAGAAACTGACAAGCTAAGTTCCATACCCATTAAAAAGACCTCAGCCGTGATCTTGGGTTCGTGTCACACTACATGTGACCCCACCATACCGTTCTGTATCTGTAAAATCTTCCTTACTGTCCTATTTTGACACTCACCTTGATAAATTATGATCTGTCTATTTTAATTAGTTTGTACCCTCAGCATGCGTCTCTTATACCTATCGTGTTGTTCCAGTCATTTAGTTTGTCTCCAGCACCACCCTATATTTAATTATTTGCCGTTGTCTCTCTGCTTCATTTAATTGGATTACAGGTCACTCTTCTGCTTTTTATTCAGTTATTGACATTTTACTCGCATTGTTTTGGTCACCTACAGAGACTAATTATTCAACATTCCACTCATACCAGTTAAGTGATCTTCTGATCTCTGGCCATAAGTTCTGTGTCTGTGTGCTCTTCTCTCTCACTACACCAAACAAAGGTCCTGTGCTTCGAAAGTTTGTGATTTCAAATAAACGTGTTGGACTATAACCTAGTGTCATGATCTGAGTGTAGCGTAGGTAAGATTTGGGCATAGCTGATCACAGCATTAAGTTTTTTTTTGAAAAACATACATGTCCTTGTTTTGAGTTCAGCAATAAAGAGGCAGTGCTTTCTTATTGACCTGTATGAAAGCTGCTCATAAGAATCTAATGAACTCTGGTGTGGATTTTACCTTTCCTGATGTTAATTTCATTCAGACCCTGCTCCAGGAAGTTTCAGGCTTCCAGAAACTGGCTTGTCTTCAACTTGGCTAAGCAACCAATCACATTGAACTCTCAGACAACACACCAGGAAGTAATCAGCAGATTTTATTCTCCAATTTATAAGGTATATAGGAAGTAAATTGAAGATTAGGTGTGGGAGTAAGTAGAAGGTGAAACATCTAAATTATAATTTCTGTAGATTTTATATTAAATGCAGAAAATTCATGAATATAAAATTAAAATTCACAAACTGAATTGTAGAATGCTAAAAATCCATTCACCTCATTCAACAGGCATAACATTTCGAAGCTTTTTTTTATCAACAATAATAAGAAAAATTGGGTCAACTTACTGACTTCCTTATTGATTTTCATCTGTAAGGCATTGAGTGCAACCTATGGCAGTGCAGGAAGTAGTGACAAGGAAACGTCTTCTCATTCGTAAATGGCCCTTATCATGAAACTGTCACTGAGTCTAGACTCTGCAGCTGGGGAAGCAACCTTTCAGCATTCATCTTGTCATGCTGTTTTAAAATCTTGTATGTTTCAATGATATCACCCCTCATTCTTTTAAACTCCAGAGAGTCGTGGCTCATTCTACACAATTTCCTCAAGGGACAACCCTGTCATCCCAGAAATCAATCAACTGAATCTTTGTTTTAACCCCACTCTAAGACAAGTATTTGCTCAGATATGGAGATCAAATGAGTACAAAGCGTGCCAGATACAGTATCAGCAAAGTCAAGTATAATTGCAACAAGACTTTCATACTGGTATATTCTAATCCCTTTGCAAAGCAACTGATCATACTATTTGAGTTCTTAATTGCTTGTGTATCTACCTCCCGGCTTTGTGTTTCATGTACAAAGACATCCAAATCATCTCAATGCCAACATTTAAAAACACAGAAAATATTAGTCAACATTCAGGAGGTCAGACAGCACCTGTGGAGAGAAAAACATTTAAAGTTTCAGGTATTTCAGCAAAAGTGGGAAAAAAACTATTACATCCAGGTTTTGTGCAGATATTGAGTGAAACAATGGACAAAGAAAGGAGAAAGTGAGGACTGCAGATGCTGGAGGTCAAAGTTGAAAAGTATGGCACTGGAAAAGCACAGCAGGTCAGACATCCTCCTAGGAGCAGGAAAATCGACATTTCGGGCATAGGTCTTTCTTCAGGAATCCGGGGTGGGGGAATGGCTGAGAGACAAATAGGAGGAGAGGTGGGGGGGTGGGGTGGGGAAGGCGGGGCAGGCAGCATGGAAGGCGATAGGTAGATGCAAGTGGGGGAGATGGTGATAGGTCAGATAGGATGGAAGGAAGATGGACAGGTGGGATAGTTCAAGAGGATGGTGCCAAGTTGGTTGGTTGGATCTGGGATGAGGTGGGGAAAGGGGAGATGAGGAATCTGGTGGAAGGCAGAAAAATTGAACATTGGAAAAGTTTGTTTCTCAGGCCATTGGGAATGAAGAGGGGGAAAGAAAAGAAACCAAGAAATGAATAGTGTGCTTAAAAAATAAAAACAACAGGCTATTAGAAGCTCCCGGTCATGCTTTTGTGGAATGAATGGAGATGTTCTGCAAAGGGATCATCCAATTTGCATTTGGTCACTTCAATTTACAGGAGGCAGAAGACCACATTATTTGCAGTGAATACATTATAATAAATTGAAATAATTACGGTATTATTGAGGTGTTTTTATTTACGCCACTCGAGGGTTCCCCTCCCTGCCTATCTGTCACTTCAATCACATCTACCATATTTCCCACACTCCTGAGATGCAAGACTGATATGTGAAGAGAGGTTGAATTGGTTAACATTATATTTACCGGAATTCAGAAGTATGAGCGGGGGATCTGATAGAAATCTATATAAATCTAAAAGGACAGAGTACAAGCAGGCAGGTGTTCCCGATGGCTGGGAAGTCAGAACCAGGGATCACAGTCCCAGGATACAAAGTATGCCATTTGATATTGAAATAAGGAGCAATTTCTTCATGCAGTGTGTTGAGCCTGGGGAATTTGTTATTAAAGAATGCAATCAAGGCCAAAACACTATATGGGTTTCAAAAAGGAGTTGGATTTGGCATTTGGGGCTAAATAGATCAAGGGATACGGGGGAAATACAGGACTAGGATATTGAGTTGGTTAATTAGCCATGGGCATAATGAATAGTGGAGCAGGTTTGAAGGGCCAAACAACTTCCTCCTACTCCTATTTTCTATATTTCTGTTTTAACACATTGTATTTGCTGCTCACAATATGTGCATTCTGTAAGTGACCGGTCATTTTAATTCTCCAATTCATACTCTGCTGATATCTCTCTTTTTGTTGTATTACAAAATAAACTCGAGGAACAACATGTTCGATGAGACATTTTACAGCCGCAAACATTGTGCTCAACAATTTCACACAATAAATTCTGTTCCTCATTTTACTTCTGTTTCTTTGCAAATTTTGGGATTACTCTTGCTTTCACTGTCAAGGTGAAACACACCTGCTGTAGGTATATCCTTTGTATGAGGTAATGGTAATGAAAGGGTTAATGTTCACGTTACATTGAGTTCCACCCAATCTATAACATTTTAGGTTAGGTGAATTGGCTATGCTAAATTGCCCATAGTGTTCAGGGAAGTGTGGGTTAGGTGCATTAGTCAGGGGTAAATGTCGAATAATGGGGTAGGGGAATGGGTCTGGGTGGGTTATTCTTTTGTGAGGGTTGGTGTGGACTTGTTAGGCCAAATGGCCTATTTCCATGCTGTAGGGGTTCTATGGTTCTATAGCATCCCAGTTCTGATGTTGGGTGGGGATTATGGAGTTTTGCATGAATACTCAAAGGAAGCAGTTGCATATGAAAGCTGAAACTGATGTAGAAAATGCTATTTTTTTTAAAAAAGCAGTGTAAAAATTGGAATTCAGACAAAATTGAGGTTTTTTAATTGTCATTTTGCCTGATGTCAGGTATGAATATTTGCAAGTATTGAATGAATTAGGTAATCGTGTTCAAATGATTTAAATATGGGAAAAGTTCCTAAATAACTTGTGGATAAGCTCCTTGCCTGCACAAAGCTAGGAATTAAAAAAAAACATTTTTTTAACATGTAGCTGTATGTCAGGGATTTGAATGCGTGTTGTTTTTGTGTTTAAGTACTCATAAATGTTCCAGCACCCTGGTTGTCCAAAAACTCAAATGCTGAAAATTCTCTCAGCTTTATGAATATGGTGGCCGGCTGTGAAGCTGTTATTGATACTGCATGACCACACACCAAGCTCTGTGTGACTGTAGACGACAACAGTTTCATCTGGCAGGAAATGCAATCCCCTACTGGAAAATTGCAAACCTGAAGTACTTGAACTTATCCAAAGTGGCTTAACTTTGATATCCCCTTTGAAGAGGGATATTTATTGCTACCATATTTTGTGTGAGATATAAAACGTATTTGTCAAAGTGCAGAATATTTTCTTGGACAGAATAGGTCCAATATTTTAGTGAGTCATTACAATAAAATAAATTATTATTGCTAAAACAGGACAAAGTTAAAGGTACTGAATATTCAGGTGGTTTTTGTTCATTTATCACAATCTTTGCATTCCTTTAATCAATTCTGGAGAATACATTTTCACAGCACCTGTAAACATGTGTGGATGACTGGCACGGCAATGTGGTGATTGCTTTATAGTTCTGTGCTTCCTTAATAGTCTTCAAGGTCATGCAGATTTACAATAAAATCACTTATGGATCCTTAATAGGATGCAAATTTTTTAGAAAAAGATTTTAAATTCATTGATAAAACCTGCCTGACATTTGCAATAATTTGCACAGTTGTAACAGATCTGTAAATTCTGCTTTCACATTTTGGTTTCCATAAATATTTAAAATACATGCTGCCTTTGAATATCTTAGTGTTGAGAGGTTTCTTTCTATATTTGTCACAAAAGCACTGCTACAGTGTCTGTAATTTTTCTGCTTTGACCTTGATTGCCTGACATTTTTAGTTCAAATGTCAAATAAAATTTTGTCTTTGTAAGTGGTAGCTGCACTATGTCAATATCAAGTAATTAAATAAAGCCTAGCAAATTCTGGAACGCGCTGGAACAGTGTTCCTGAATAATTCAGTTTGTATTGAGAAACAGTAATCATGAGATGAAACTTTCTCCAATTATTTTTGAACATTTCATTTCTACAACATGAAGAAATCTTCCAAAGATTGATAAAGAAAACAGGACTAATAATGACTATTGCAATATTGCAAAAATAGAAACTATTATACACGCTGGCACATTTGAATTACTCTGTTGTAATTAATGAATAATCTAATTTATGTATCAGATTCATTTTGTTTTGGCAAGGATGTTGTATAAGCAAAATTTTATCTTTATGAAATGATGCACCTCAAGTTTCAGTGTCTATGTCACAAAAATAACTACTTGGCAAATCCCTTTGGAAAGCAACAAGACTTTTATTTTGTTTATGCGATATGACGCTAGTCTGTCTTATGTTTATAAATGAATGAAAATATTTGACTTTCATGAAAGGTGGAGCTCCTTTTAAATTCCTAAATTCAAGTAGTTGCCAAGATAATAACATTGCCATCAAAAACAAGATGTTTCTTAATTTTTTGAGTTTTATTTAAGTTGTTTAGGAAATAGTACTTCTGTGTGGATTGAATATTAAAATCCTGGTTTAATTTTATATTGTGGAGCCATGAATTGCATTTTTACGAGGGTGTGATTAACTTTCTTAACTCATCAACTTGAATGCAACCTATTTTCACAATTTTCAGGTCAGATGCTAACAACCAGAATAAAATAAACGTATTTCCAGCTATTTAGATTTAAACAGGTATAATTGAATATATTTCTCATAAAATCTGCAAGTTATATGATCTAAAATAGAAAGTAACCAAGTGATTTTCTTGTGTTTTAATGTGGTTTTCAGTCTGCTGAGGTGTTCTTGTTTAGCCTTGTTCAGATGTTTCATTAGCTGTTTTATTAGCTATTCAAGATTTTAAAAAAATTGCATTGACTACTGTGTTCAAAGTTTAAAGAGGTTTCCTTTTGACCATTTCAACATTTTTGCCAAATTGGCATTTTGAAGGACTGTTCTGCAGCATATCAATAAGCACAAGTGATTGGAAGAATGATGAAATAGAATATTTGAGGAAGGCGAGTAAATCGTCTTAATTTTATTTTCTAAGCAAACATTTTATGAACTATTTATTAACTCATAAATTAACTGCTTACATCACAGTTATAAAGAACTCTATACTAGTAGGCTAAATGATAATTGTATTAAGTATGTTGATTGACCACAAAATTTCTAACCAACTGCAGTATAACCATAATGAATTCATGCAAACCATTTCAAACAAATAACATTATTTTTTCTACTGCAAAGTATGTTTTTAAGAAGGTAACAATAAAATATGCGCTGTCATGTGCAAGCATATTCAGAGTGGATACTGAGAGTAAAATCCAATAGGTTAACAGTAGCAGTGCTTGAATATATTAAAAAGGCAAATTATTGTGAATGCTGGAAGCTTGAAGTAAAAATACAATTGCTGGGGAAGCTCAGCAGATCAGGCTCTCTCTGGAGGGAGAAACAGTTTATGTTTCAGGCAAAATTAACTTTCATCAGAACTGTAAATGGCAATGCCTATAAGGAATATTTTGAGTGGGTATTATGCTGATGGCACAGCAGATTTATGCCCTCAAAGGAACTATAGTGCCATACATCTGAACTTTGTTGTCAATTTTAAGCCTTTATCACACCAATACAATCCCTGACTCAAATCTTAAATGGATAAGGTCAACCAAAATTAAAATAACACCAAACCATTCTTCAGACCTGTAATTTTTCAAAGTTTAATGGTAATTATTCACACAATCTCTTGATACTGAAGACTGAAAGGCAGCAAACATTATTTTATGGCTGCATAGAATGTACATCACACACCTTCAAAAATCATGGCCACACAAAACAAGTGATGCTACTTCATAGGCAATGTTTATCAGGTAAGCAAAACCAGGATTTCATGAAACGCATATGCTATTACAGATCTGAAAAGGTACTTTGGGGCACTGTTGTCAGTTAGCTGAAATTGGGTACTGCAGATGCTGGAGATTAGAGTCAAGATTAGAGTAGTGCTGGAAAAGCACAGCTCAGGCAGAATTCCTGATGAAGGGCTTTGGCCTGAAACATCGATTTTCCTGCTCCTCAAATGCTGCCTGACCTGCTGTGCATTTTCCAGCACTACTCTAATCTTGACTCTACTGTTGTCAGTTACTGAGCCCCTTGCTCATTTAGTTCTATATTCAGTAAATGTTTCATCCTTAGTGGCACATTGGTCTGAACAGATTTTGTGATTAGTTACATTTCTGTTCAATCAAAGCTAAGTATTTTTACTAAATCTGAGCAATAAAAATTATACTTACTTATAGTAGTGAAACTACTGCCTTTAATAATTTCATGCTCATGCTTGTAACTGCAAAAACACCTCAAAGGACTTCAGGGAAGACAATTAATGGCTGGAAAATGTTATCAGAAGGCACGTATTAATTGGATTAATCTTAAATGAAACTCTTTATTTTACAATTGAGCACCTTAATGTTTATAATGTCACGGGATGCAGTATAAATCAGTACAATAGAGATGTTAAATTTATAATTGAACAAACCAAGCTGGTCTCAATGATTACTGCAATCCAACTTGCAAAGTATCTTCTTACAGTTTTCTCAAAGTTTGACCTGAAACCACTTGAGAGAAGGAGATTGAGAGAGAAAAAAACTATTGGGTGGCATTCTCCTCAGTACTGAATGGAATTTTAGCATTGTGCTTGCTGGTGACAATAGAAATGATAGTAGTTCAAAGTGGTATTCACAGATGCCCAATGGCTGTTGTCAAATGAGTTATTTCATTACAATACTGTTCTTTTGTCTATGATATGGAATTTGTTTCTATCCTTGGGAAAGAAAATTGTAAACATTTTAATTTTAATGAAAATTTATAAAAGTCGTTTGTCATTATTGCTTCAATGTAATACAATTAAAACCGGTTGGCAACAGCCATAAAAGATGTTCAATGTACATCTATTTTACTGTACAAATAACAATTTAATGATGTTGTACTGTATAGAATAAATAAGAATCAGTTTAGATATTATGTTCTTTAATATAGAACATGTTCGTGTTATTGCATGGAACCTAACACAATAGTATTTAAACTTGTCCTTTTTTAGCTAATGTTATAACCAAAGGTAACATCAGTGAGTTAGAATATTAATGTTGTTTTTTGGTTTCAATTCAGAGTCCGTGGATTATACTGTGATGAATAGCTGAATGGTTCATTTCCTCACACAATTTCTCACTAACCTTGTCTGACAGCTTCTATATTGCTGTAGCCAGTAATTTGTAGTACAATAATGGCTGCTGTGAGATGTCTCTGGACCATTTCTACTACCTTTAATAAGGATTAACACCCTCTGTAGGTGACAAAATGCAATTACAAATGCACAGTGTCCCAAAGAGAAATAATTAACAGCTGCAGCTAGTTCATTACTTTCCTAACTACTGTAGTTAGAGTGATAAATGCAAAAATGCAGACAAGCTCTCAGAAACATCTTACCCCTGAAATTTTAATTGTGTGATATGAATCCATTTTAATGATTAAAATAGCAATAAGTGTATTGCTGTGATGTGTTTTAATTGGTCTTTGTCCATCCTTAGAGATCATTAATTTAAATTTTAAGGTTTATTGATAACATTACTTAATGAATCCAAATATTATTGTATTTGAGTTAGCTGGTGCAGCAATCTGTGTCCAGAGTACCAGTCTTTTGCAAGAACAGCTGTTGCAGTTTCAAATCTTGTCTTCCACGGGGGAAAATATATTTGCTGCTATCATGGGTACACAGCAAATGGTTGGTGCAATAAAGCACAAACTAAAGCTTTTGAATCTTTAAAACTACATGAATTTTATGGCACATGATAAGTGCTTTGATCTCTGTTCTGCACTTAAGCCCTTAATTATGTAGTGTAATTGCTTAGTGTATTTTTCATTGTAAATCCTTTTTGTGATTTGTAGCTAAGTTCAATAACAAGCCTGTCCTTTTAATTAAATTGAAGTATTAGCTTTAAGATGATACTGTAATTAGCACCTTGCAAACCCCTTATCAACTATTGATTTCAACAGTATAATTCAATTCTCCCCCTCCCAAAACTTACACTTTATGAAAAATAAATAAGAACAACGTACCATATTCCTAACACCAGAAATAAGAGATGCAGCACTTAGAAGGCTTAATCCCCATTGTCGAAAACTGAGTTATAATTATATCGGCAGTTTTGCAAGCCGTGTTGTTTGGCTGTATGTGACATTCAAATCTTGCTGTAACTTTTTTTTTCATTCTTACTCATTTGTTTTATAACAAATATAATGTTATTATATTCTATAATTTTAAGTATTTAAGCTTTTGGTATGTCTGAAAGCCTGTTTGATCTTGCTTGTTCATGTGAATGGCTTATACTTGCTCCACATTTCTTCTGCTCTTTTTTTTTCAAATTCCCAGACTTGGGTCTTAGATATTCCTGGCTTTAAGGTATGCAGACAACACTTGGGTGAATGGTTAACTGTGAGGAGGAAAGTGTAGAACTCCAAAAGAGCATTGACGTGTTGGTGGAGTGGGCAGAGAAGTGGTAAATAAGGTTTGATGTGGAGAAGTGTGAAGTGATGCACTTTGGTACAAAGAATATGGGGACAGAGTATAAAATAAATAATACTGTTCTAAAAGGTGTGTAGGAGCAGCTTACTGTGTGTATTAACATCATTAAAGCTGGCAGGACAGATAGAACTGTTAATTAAGCATACAGTATTCATTTACTAGGCTTCGGAAATAGAGCAGCACGGTGACTCAATGTTTAGCACTGCTACCTCACGGGACAGGGACCCGAGTTCAATTCCAGTCTTGGGTGACTATGTGGAGTTTGCACATTCTCCCTCTGCCTGTATGAATTTCGGCTGGGTGCTCCAGTTTCATCCTACAGGTTAGATGGACTGGCTGTGCTAAATTGCCTTGTAGTATCAGGAGATATGCAGGCTGAGTGGGCTGTTAGCCATTGTCAGTATAGGGTTATGGGGATTCGATGGTCAAATAGCTTCTTTCTGCACTGAAGGGATTCTATAATTACTATGAACTTAACGGATGTACTATGGGCAGTTCTGGCCACGCACTATAGGAAGGGTGTGAACGCAGTGGAGAGAGGATGTGAAAGGAATGAAGAGCTTGGAACAGGTCCTCTGAGGGGAGAGTATATGGTTAAGAGGGGATTTGATAGATATTTCAAAATCATGGGGGTTAGGGCTGAGAGGATAGACAGAAACAGTTTTCAATTATAAATGGATTGAGAGCTATACAGCACATTTATAAAGTGTTTTGGAAAAGAAGAAAATACAGTTTACACAGCAAATAATTAGGTTATGGAACACAAGAAGTGGACTACGCCATTTAGCCCTTTGAGTCTATCCCAGCATTCATTGAGATCATGGCTAATCTGTGGCTTAACTCCATAAACCTGCCTTTGGCCCATACCTATTAACACCTTTTGCTTAACAAATGTTCATCTACCTTGGATTAAAATTAACAACTGCATCCACCGCTATTTGTGAAAGAGAATTCAAAACATCTACCACCCTTTCTTGGAGAAGTGCTTCCTAACATCTCTTATGAATAGTCTAGCCCTGATTCTTATGCAATGCCTCTTAGTTCTGGAATCCCAAACTAGTGGAAATAGTTTATTTTTATCTACCCTATCTTTTCTTGTTACTATCTTAAGACTTTGATCAGATCACCCCTTAACCTTCTTCTAAATTCTAGATGTAATTTGCATAATCTCTTTTCAAAATTTCACCCCTGAAGTCCAGGTATTATTCTTGTAAATCTCTGTTGTACTCCCTTCAAGGCCAATATATCCTTCCTAAGGTGTAGGGCTTAGATCTGCTCACAGAACTGTGCTGTCTGCGGTGGTGGAGGCAAATTCAGTTGAGGCATTCAAGAGGGCATTGCATTGTTATTTAAATAAAAAGAATGTGAAGGATTATGAAGCAAGGGCAGAGGATTGGTATTAATTTAAAATGCTCAGAGAGCTGTTGCAGACGTGATGAGCTGAATGGAAAAAGTGAGGACTGCAGATGCTGGAGATCAGAGCTGAAAATGTGTTGCTGGAAAAGCGCAGCAGGTCAGGCAGCATCCAAGGAACAGGAGAAGGGCTTATGCCCGAAACGTTGAATCTCCTGTTCCTTGGATGCTGCCTGACCTGCTGCGCTTTTCCAGCAACACATTTTCAGCCATGATGAGCTGAATGGCCTACTTCAGTAACAATTCTGTGATTGTAGTTTCACAAAATTTTCTTGAGATGTGGCGTTTTTCCTACTCCAAAATTATTTACATTAGATTTTTGCTGTATTGTCCAAAAATAATTTATAGTGTTTGTTTATAATGTTCCTTTGGCCTTCCCCAAAATATTTCTGGGCCACGCCTCCAGCAAATTACATGGCTGTGACCCACAGTGAATTTGTAATTTTCGTTGAAGCCATTGGTAGTGCTTAACTAACTAGGATCTTTTCCATTGTTGAGTTTTTGTCATTACCTAAGGTGTATGGAATTGATTGGGATTGTGGGCATCTCTCCCTCTGGGCCAGAAAGTTCAGGGTCAAGTTTGAGTGTCCCTGAGGTGTGTCATAACAGGGTCTGAACAGGTTGATTAAAATCGCCGCTGTGTAATTGGCTACATGTGTGTTCCATACTTTGGATCTGCTTTTAATGTCTGCTCCAATTAGTTTTGTTGTTAGTCTAAAGTCAATTATAGGTACTCAGAACTTTGTCGTGCAGGGGTCGAGGCATTTCATTCCAGAACTATTTTTATTGTCCTGTTGTGGTTTACTTGAATTTGACTTTGAGTAACTAGAATTTAAATATTGTATTTCTTCTATCTTGGGAATCAGCACACAACAAGCACTGAACATATATTAGGCTCATTACTATATCCAGCATTCACTGCTGTGACTGTTAAATTTTTGGTGCATGACAGTATTCACACTTTATAAGTATTTTGGTGAGGGCAGAAACCTTGAGTATTCCGTAGGGCATATAAACATTGAGTGAGGTGGAGCTGGCAGTAAAACCTTTCCAGTTGGTTAATGACATAACAGCAACAGCAAAAATAGTACCACTCAAAGGACATGAGTTTCACATTGAATCAAGTTACATAGGTTCCTCAAAATGCCAGTGTGGTGACCAATTGTACTGTTTTAAAAAGATACTTGAATTCCAGTGATCAACTATAAAGGATCACAACAAGATTTCAAGACTCTTACTGTAAAAAGAAACCGAATAAGAGCAACACTATTTGAACATCATTCAAACTAACTGTCCTGTTGATTTTGGAAATCTGAAGTAAATTCCTTGAAAAAAAATCTCAGGAAGTTAGGCAGCATCTGTATAGTGCAAGAAATAGAGTTAACATTTCATGTCTGTGATGTTTCATCAGGATTGGAAAAAATTAGAGATGTAACAAATTTTGTGCAAGGGGTGGTAGGGATAAGCACAAAAGGCAGGTCTATGATAGAAGGGAGAAATTGCATTACAGAAAAGTTAGTCCTCTGAGGCCAAAACGAATGAATAGGGCTAGTAAAGAAACAAAGTAATAAGGTATATGTCTGGATTAGGTGTGCTGCTAACTGAAAGGAAGATAATCAAAACAAGCAAAGAAATGGAAAACAAGTAATTGCTTAGTGGTACAGAACTTAAACATTACTGAAAGGAGATAAGAAGTTAAAGCTTTTCATCTTGTACTTATCAGGATTGGGGCTCCAGAAACACAATTGAAAATCTTCCCAGTCACTGCAGATCATGCTCACTGGCCCATGAGCCTCCCTTTTTGTTGACCTCCCTATCACCACGTCTGTCTCCCCAGTGAGGGCTCGGGAGATCAACAGTAAGAGACAGCTTAGAGTTGTAGAAGTAAGCCATAAGCTGGAGAGGTGGTGATTGGAAATTGTGGCAGTGACTGGAGGATTAGCAGCGAGAGA
This sequence comes from Hemiscyllium ocellatum, assembly GCF_020745735.1. NCBI lineage: Eukaryota > Metazoa > Chordata > Chondrichthyes > Orectolobiformes > Hemiscylliidae > Hemiscyllium > Hemiscyllium ocellatum. The sequence goes on from NC_083407.1 coordinate 67,651,634, forward strand.
ATAGTTCGGCAGTATATATTGTGAAATACTGTTGCTAATGTGGTGTATTTTCAGATACCAGCTCTGTTGGCATGGTATCTGATTTGGTCAGGAGAAAGTGAGGTCTGATTTGGTCATACAATTAAATCAGCTGGGATACTTTGAGGAGATTTTGTTACCACAAATCATTGTTCATGACATTATTCTAAGTTATCAGTACCAAGTGAGGAAGGATGCCCAAATGAAGTCTTCAGAAGTTAAGCTGAGAGTTGAGAAACAGAATAGATTTAATACATAGATATTCCAGCTAGTTACGTTACATGTAAGATATCTGAAGACCTTAGGAAAGCCTTCATGCTCAATATACATTACTTCAGCATTCTAGTACACCACTTAGAGACAGTCGAACAACAACTTGTACACTCACTTATAAGACTACATCAGTTAGCTGCTCTCATGAACAATCCTTTATATCCCATTAGGTGGAGTTCACCTTGTGGTGTTAGATAACCCTTTCATATACTAACTGACTTATACAACCCTCTCAGATACTAGCTGATTTACACAACCCTTTCGGATACTAACCGATTTATACAATAGTCAGTGATCAGGAGGTGGGAGAGGGTACTCCAAAAGGTGCCTGATCAGGTCATTCAACTATACATTAGACTTAGTGTGAAACAACATTAAAACAAAGCTGCTGATGCTAAACATGAACACTGACCCAATTTACTAATTGATATAAAGTGGAATGACTCAAAATAGGACAACTTGAATTAGGTCTTTTGCCTTAAGTGGACAGTTAATTCTTCAGTAACCATTTCAAATCTATTTCAACTCCCATTGGTTTTCTTCCTGATCCTGCTGGATAACTTCTAATCTCCAAAATAGCAAGATTACCCTGCTGACTCCTCTCCACAGCCAAAGCTCAATGTATAGAAGAGGCCCTTTAGCCAATCAAGTCTGTACCTCCAAAAACACAGTACTACCGACACTCAACCCATAGCCTTGAATGTTATGACACTTAAGGTGCTCGTCCAGCACCTTTTTAAAGGTTGTGAGGTTTCCTGCGTCAACCACCCTTTCAGGCAATGCATTCCAGATACCCACCATCCTCTGTGTGAAAAAGATTTTCCTCAATTCCCCTCCAAATCTCCTCCCTTTCACTTAAAAATCATGCACCTTTGTTAGTGACCTTTTGACTAAGGGGAGCAAGCTGCCTTCCATTCACTTTGTCCATGTCCCTTATAATCTCGTATACCTCTATCGGTTCACCCAACCTTCTTGGCTCCAAAGAAATGAGCCTGAGTTTATCCAGCTTCTATTCCCAGCTGATATGCTCCAACCCAGGCAACATCCTGGTGAAACTCTTTTGCATACCCTCCAGTGAAATCACATCCTTCCTATAGAGTGCACTGCACACAATACTCCAACTACAACCTAACAAAAGTTTTAACATGCCCGCCCTTTTATAATCTAAACCACGACTGTTAAAAGCAAGTACCCCAAATACCTTCTCAACTACCCTATTGATCTTTGAGAAAGTGAGGGCTGCATTTGCTGGAGATCAGAGTCGAGAGTGGGGTGTTGGAAAAGCACAGCAAGTCAGCCAGCATCCGAGGGGCAGGAGAATTGACACTTCGGGCAAGCGCCCTTCATCAGGAATAAGGCTGGGAGACTCGGCTGCGAGATAAATGAGAGGGGGGTGGTGGTGGGGGAAGATAGCTGAGAGCGCGGTAGGTAGATGAAGGTGGCTCGCCATTCTTTGAATACTCATTTGTTTTGTTCCTTCTTCCAAAGTGCATCACCTCACACTTGTCAGCATCAAATGAGGAATTTCATGACCTTAATCTCTTCAATCAGAGCGTGAGCTCCTACCTGAATTCCACACAATAAATTATAATAACTGATTGTGAGTATTGAGAAGATTCATAGCTCAGGTTGAGGTTCTAGATGTAGGTTTGCTCACTGAGCTGGGAGGTTCATTTCCAGAAGTTTTATCACCCTACTAGGTAACATCTTCAGTGGGCCTCAGATGAAGCACTGTACATGATTTCTGCTTTCTATTTATATGCTTGGGTTTCTTCTGGTTGGTGATGTCATTTTCTGTGGTGATGTCATTTCCTGTTAGTTGATAGGGTCTAACTTGATGTGTTTGTTGATAGATCTATCTCCCACCCCTGAGAAAAAGAACAGGAAATGATATCACCACAGTAAATGACATCACCAACCCAAAGAAACCCAAACATGTAAATAGAAAGCAGGAATATGTACAGTGCTTTGCCTGAGGTCCACTGAAGATGATACCTAATAGGGTGATGAAACATCTGGAAATGAACCTCTCAGCTCAGCGAGCAAACCTACACCCAGAATGACTGCTTCTATCTCTCTACTTGGTCTTTCCCAAATCCTGGCAGAATAATCTTTAAAAACCTTGTGACCTGAAACTACAATAGCATACTTTGCACTCCTTCTTAAAAATTAGAGGCAGAGCTAGGTTATTTAGCTCCTTGAGCTTGCTCTGCAATTCATTGAGATCATGTCTAACCTGATTATGGCCTCAATTCCACATTCCCTCAATCCTGGAAACCTTTCACTCTTTTATTTTGTCAAGATCGACCAGTAATTTAGGAAAATACAATTACCCTTGCTTCCACCAGTCCCTGGGGAAGAACTCTACAAAGATTCACAACCCACTGAGAGAAATGAAATTCTCCTTATCTTTCTCTTAAATGGGAGACTTTATCGAAGTCCATTTCCACGGCAAAGTCAATCTCACGAACTTTTGTATCCAAGTTGAAATGCTAATTAGCCATTCTCTAGATCCCCATATCCATTCTATGTTGTAATCAATCACTCCATTTAAGGAGAAATATTTACAAAACCCTGCACTCCAAACACTTCCCTTTTACTTGGAGACTAACAGTTCTTCCACTGTCAGCATGGATATCGTGGTCGTTTTTTGCAGATGTGAATATCTTGCATCTACCTAATTGAGCAACATTGGCCTACCTTTAACAACAAGTCACCCAAATAAGATGTTGGGCAAAATTCAGAGGAGAGAGCTCGAAAATAACAATCTTACATGGAGGTGCAATTATCAAGTTAGTATGTGTTACTGTTTAATGTTCATGTGTGTATTTATATATTTCACTCTTGTTCAATAAAGCATTCATGATTCCACAAGTGAATAATCATGGTAGTAAACTTGAAAACACTTGGCTCCCTGTAGTGATTTTATGGACGGCAGATATCTATAAACAAGGATAGACATGCTATTATTTTGTGTAGATGATTTCCAAATGGCATGTAGAACAAGTATCAAAGAAAAAGCTACCAGCTGCGACTAAGAATGAAAACTCGTAAAACATATCTAAAACTGGAACGTGACCATGAAGTCATAGTATCTGAGGGATAACACTCAAATCATACACAAGAAATGTAAACAGTATAATTATTTTAGCTCAAAATTATGTGTAATAGAAATGGAATGATACACCTCCACCCTGACTTTTCAACTGAATTGATGAAATGCACTGAATGATTTTGAAGTTGTGTTGAAAATCAGTATAAAGTTGATACAACATCTCTATCTAATTTACATCATGATATTGTGAAATCGGAATATAAATAGACATTAAATGTTATAATTAAGAAGTCAATGCCTATAGTACAGGAGCAGAACTTCAAAAACTGTTCTTCGTAAATAACTTGAAAAAGCAAGTAATTAATGTTTTACATTGTGTATTAGTATTAGGTGGCTGAAGTAATTAAATGACTGCATAAAATGCTGAAAACTTAGGTCAATGGTATCTGTGGTGAGAAACAGAGTTAATCATGACCATTTGGCTGTTGGCTGAAATAAAAGAAAAATGTTATACAACTATAAAAAGTAGAAAAGATTGCTCCTCCCAGGAGGAGCAATTCCAATACCGAACAACCCAGATGGCCTCCTTCTTCAAACACTGCAATTTCCCCTCAGATGTGATTGACGATGCTCGCCACCGCATCTCCTCCACTTCCCGCTCCTTCGCCCTTGAACCCCGCCCCTCCAATCGCCACCAGGACAGAACCCCACTGGTCCTCACCTACCACCCCACCAACATCCAGATACATCGTATCACCCTTCATCATTTCCGCCACCTCCAAACAGACCCCACCACCAAGGATACATTTCCCTTCCCTCCCCTATCAGCGTTCCGGAAAGACCACTCCCTCCGCGACTCCCTCGTCAAGTCCACACCCCCCCACCCAATCCAATCTCCACTCCCGGCAACTTCCCCTGCAACCGCAAGAAATGCAAAACCTGCACCCACACCTCCCCCCTCACTTCTCTCCAAGGCCCCAAGGGATCCTTTCATATCCATCACAAATTCACTTGCACCTCCACACACATCATTTACTGCATCCTCTACACTGGGGAGACAAGCCACCTACTTGCGGAACGTTTTAGAGAACACCTCTGGGACACACGCACCAACCAACCCAACCGCCCCATGGCTGAACACTTTAACTCCCCCTCCCACTCCGCCAAGGACATGCAGGTCCTTGGCCTCCTCCATCACCAGACCATGGCAACATGACGGCTGGAGGAAGAGCACCTCATCTTCCGCCTAGGAACCCTCTGACCACAAGGGATGAATGCAGATTTCTCCAGCTTCCTCATTTCCCCTCCCACCACCTTATCTCAATCCCAACCCTCGGACTCAGCACCGCCTTCTTGACCTGCAATCTTCTTCCCGATTTCTCCGCCCCCACCCCCTCTCCGGCCTATCACCCTCACCGTAACCTCCTTCCACCCATCGCATTTCCAATGCCCCTCCCCCAAGTCCCTCCTTCTTACCTTTTATCTTAGCCTGCTTGGCACACCTTCCTCATTCCTGATGAAGGACTTATGCCCGAAACGTCGATTCTCCTGCTCCTTGGATGCTGCCTGACCTGCTGCGCTTTTCCAGCAACACATTTTTCAGCTCTGATCTCCAGCATCTGCAGTCCTCACTTTCTCCTGAAACATAGATTGAACTCCTAGAGAAAGGGCACCCTAATTTGTAATCTCAACACAGTGCTAATGGAGGTGATTAACTCACTAACCGTATCAGCAATGCCGTACCTTTTATAAAAGGTCACTGAGTTTGCATTTGACCTTTTAAATTTGAGGAGTTCTTAGTCTCATCAGTGAATATAATATATTAAGTTGCAAGAGTAGAGCAATGTTTCACCTGAAAGGAGTGTTTGGGGCACACAAGGGAGTTGCTTTCCTCTAGCTCCATTATCTAGGGCTCCAAAAAGCAATTTATGTATACTTATTTCAATTTAGTATAAGTGTGTCAGAGTGTAGCTGAAACAGTGCAAACCAGAAAATTTGATGTGTAAAGGAATGAATCTTGATTAATCTTTTTCTCCAAAACTTACTAATGCAACTAGCATTTTAACTTGAGCTTACAGTGTTAAGCTTTAACTTTTCCAGGCGTAGGGCTAAAAGAAACTCTGCTGGAGAATGGGCAAAGTTACTTAGTAACTGATCTAATCTTGTTCTGTAGCTGCCAGAAAGCTGAATTTTGGTAGTATTGTTGGGGGAGGTTAGAGTGCTGCTGTCATGGGTGTTACTGAAACCTGAGAGTTTTGGTGAGGAGGGGAGAGAGGTGCTTCTATTGTTTTGGACAACTTTGTTAACCTCCAGGACAGCAGGAGTTAAAACTTAAAAGTGGGGAGAAGTGAGCCAGTGAGTGGCCAGTTCTATGAGGTGAGATTTCATCATTATTCATAAAGTTTGAGAGGTAATAAGCCTAATTGGGAATAATCGGGTCTATCAATTATAAATCAATAAAATAAATATATTAGAACACAATAAAGAAAGCAGGGCAAGTGATGTGCTTCAACTGCAGAATATGGGAGCTCTTGGATGCCAGTGTGATTCAGAGCAGACATGACTACAGTAGATGTTTATGACTTGAGCTTGGAGGCCAAGCTGTGGACACAGGATGGAAAATGTTACCTGGACGTTTTATTCCAGGAGGCACTTCTGAAATTGTTAGTGGTCAGAGACAGGATGATTTGACTGGAATGAGGCAGGTATGAGGACTCAGAGAGTGGAGGAGCTTCAGCCTTTACAATTCTCCCAACAGGTTTGAGGTATTTCCAGTTTGTTTGGATGAGTTACTTGAGCATTGACCATGGCGTGTGATACAAACCATTCAGGTTTAAGGTGCAAAATCGAATGTGGTAATATGAGGGGACAGAATAGTGAGGCAGATTGACACTGATCCCTGCAGCCAGGAGAAAGAGTAAAAGTGATGCGTTACTGCTCAGTATCCAGGTTCATCACTAGAGCGACGCTTGCAGTTGGATGGGGAAGAATCCAGTCTTGGAGATCCAAATAGGTATCAATGACATAGACAGGACAATGAAAGAGGCGCTGTAAAGGCAATTTGTGGAGCTAGAGCAAAATTAAAAAGCAGAACCTCAAGAGTAATTATCTCTGGATTATTACCTCAGCCACAGGAAAATTGGCATAGGACATTTAGGATTGGAAAATGAACGTCTGGTATAATGATCGACGAGGAAAAACTAGGCCCTAGTTCATGGGGCACAAGCACCATGACTTTGGAAAGTGGGATCTGTACAAATGGGATGTTGTCCATCTGAAACCACTAGGATCACATTCTGGCAGGAACTAGGGAAAGAAAAATAATCTTAAATCACAGTGAGAGCAGAGGATCAAATTTGGCAAGATATGGTAAATCAAACAATATCAACAAGGCACGACAAAAAGATTTATAATTCAAATTGAAATATGTAAGTGCCATCTGATAGCTTTTACAGACACCCAGCTGTGAGATGATTTACATTGGGATCTGAAGATTGAAAGGTACAGGGCATATATAGCTGGCCAGGAAAAGGTAGAGGGGTGGCTCTGCTAATTAATCATAGTATTAACACAATAGAGAGGGCTGACCAGAGTTCTGGAGACCTGGATGTAGAAATATAGTGCAATGTGTTTCATTGTGAAGGCAACCATTGTTAGCAGGTTCACTAGATTGATTCTGACCATGGAGGTTTTTTTTAATGATGAGAGGTTGAGGAGGTAGAGTTTGTATTGATTAGAACTTAAAAGAATGAGAGGAGACTTCATTGAAACATAAGATTCATTAAGAGTTTCACAGGGTAGATGTGGAGAGGTTGCCTCCCTTTATGGAAGAGTCCAGGATCAGAGGGTCTATCTCAGAGTGAGGGGTAGCTCATTTAAGACAGAAATTGTTTTTTTTTCTGAGGATAGTGAATATATGGATTTTTTTCACTGCAGAGGATTGTCAGTGCTGTGTCTTTAAGTATATTCAGAGTTGAGATAAACTGATTTGCATTCGGTAAACGATTCAAGGGGAGAAGGCAGGAAAGGGGGAGTAGAAGATTATCAGATTAGCCAAAACATCATTGAATGGTGGAGTAGACTTGATGGGCTGAATGGTGTATGTCTGCTCCTACATCTTATATTTTTAGGAGGAGGCTAGCTAAAAATATCAAAACCCAGTACAAATAACCAACAAGATTCTATAGATATTTAAAAAGTAAAACAGATAATAAAGTTGACGTTGGTCCCAAAGAAAATTAGTCTCCAGAATTAATAACAGAAAATAAGGAAATAACAGAGGAATTTAACAGTTATTTTGTATCAGTCTTCACTAGATAATACAAGGAAGAATCCAAAACCGGCTGTAACTCAGGAAATGGAAGGAAGGAACTCAAGTAAATTACATTCACCAGGGAGGTAGTAGTGATCAAATTATTGGAACTGCAGACTGACAGGTGCCTGTGTCCTGATGACTCATCTGGGTCTTAAAAGAAACAATTACTGCAATAGTTGATGTGGTGCTTAATTTTTCAAACATTCGTAATTTGGAAAAGGTTCCACTAGGATACAAAATAGTGAATGTAACTCCTTTATTCAAAAGGAGAGGGAAACAGCAGGAAATGGCATGCTTAATGTCTGTCATAGAGAAGATGTTAGGAGCTATTATTAAAGTCATTGTGGCAGCACATGTAAAAGAAAAATTAAGGCAATCAGGCTAAGTCAACAGGGAAAGGGAAATCATGTTTAACCAATTTATTGGAGTTCTTTATGGTAGCAACATGTGCAGTAGATAGACTCAACTAGGATTTCGAGAAAACATTTGATAACATGGCACCTGAAAGGTTATTGTGGAAAATTAAAGGGGATAACATGAATGAATAGAAAACTGGCTAGCTAGTGGGAAATAAAATAGACATCATTTTTTGGTTAGCAAAGTGTAATGAGTAGTCATATGCTAGAGTCCATTATAAAGGAAGAAATAAAATTTTGAAAAGCTTTAAATCAGAGTCAGCATGGTTTTGTGAAAGGGAAATCATGTTTTACTATTTTTCTAGAGTTCTTTGAGGGTACAAGAATCCAGGAGAGTTGATAGATTTAGTGTATTTGGATTCCCAGAAGACATTTGATTAGGTGCCACATAAAAATTATTGCTCAAGAAAGGAGCTCTCTGGATAGGGTTATGTATTAGCATGGACTGATGATTGGTTAACACACAGAAGATTGAGAATCAGGATTATTGTCTCTTTTTCGGATGCTTTTTCAGAATGACATTACATAGCAGAGTGCCACATGGATCAGTCCTTGATTCTCAATTAGTTGCTATCTATATTGATGACTTGGAGGAGGGCTAGAGTATATTGTATCTAAATTTGTTCAGTGTACTGTTGTGGTGCAGTAGCAGTGTCCCTACCTCTGAGCCAGGAGACCTGGAGCCCCACCTGCTCCAGGGGTATGTGGTAATATGACTGAACAGGTTGATTAGAAAATATCTAACCAATTTGCTGATGGTACAAAATAAAAAGCAAATAGAAATTTGGTCCTTATTGCTAAGGAGCTGAAGTTTAAAAATAGGTATGCCTTGTTACAATTGTACAGGGTGTTGGTGAGGTCACATCTGTAGCACTGTATATTGTTTTGGTCCCTGCATTTGACAAAAGATATATTAGACAAATTAAAAGAGATTGACTTGGTTGATTCCTGCAATGGAGGGGTTGACGTATCAAGAATGGCTAATCAGCTTAGCCTTTTATTCATTAGAGTTTAAAAGAATGGGGGTGATCATGTTGTAACATGTGATTCCTAGGGGTCATGACAGATAGATGTTGAGAAGATGTTGTTACTTATGGGTGAATCTCAAACGAGGGGACATTGTTACAGAATAAGGAAACACTCATTTCAACCTGAGATGCAGAAGAAATTCTTCTGCCAGCGGGTAGTGAATGTCTGGAATTCTCTGTCCTGGAGAGGGGTGGAGGCTAGTTCACTGAAAGTATTTTACAAGGAGGCAGAGAGATACTTGAAATATGGTTGAGTTGAGGAACTGGCATGAATGAGGAGTCGAGGCTTGGGGCACATCAGGTATGACCTTATTGGAAGGTAGGGCAGGCTTAAGTAGCCAAATGGCTTAATCCTGCTCCTATTTCTTATGTTCTTACATGTGCCGCAGGGATCAGCCTCAAATTTTAACAATAAATGACTTGAATAAAGTGACCAAAGTTATGATTGCCAAATTTGTTGTTGATGCAAAGAATTAAGAGATCATAAAATCTCTACAGTGCAGTCCGTTGAGTCCACATCGACACTCTGAAGACCATCCCATCCAGATCCATCCCCCACCCTATCCCTGTAACCCTGCATTTCCCATGGCTGGTCCTTCTAGCCTGCACATCTTTAAACTGTGGGAGGGAACCCATGCAGACACGGGAGAATGTGCAAAATCCACACAGGTAGTTGCCCGAGACTGGAATCGATCCCAGGTCCCTAGTGCTGTGAGCCAGCAGTGCTAACCACTGAGCCACTGTGCCGCCCAGAAAAGTAGGAAATTAAAATGTGGAAAGGACATAACAAAACCAAAAAGGAATTGAGATACATTAAATTTGTGGGCAAAGGCATGGCAAATGAAATATAAAGTGAGAAAGTATGGAATTGCCTATTTTAGCATCAAGTATAGGAAAGGAGTCTTAGAGTTTTACATCAGGAAAACATACTCATCGGTCTAACTTGTTCATGCTGACCAGATATCCTAAACTGATTTAATCCCATTTGCCAGCATTTCAGCCATATCCCTCTAAACCCTTCCTATCTATGTGCCCATCCAGATGCCTTTTAAATGTTGTAATTGTACCAGCCTCCACCACTTCCTCTGGCAGCTCATTCCATACATGCACCACTCTCTGCACGAAAAAGTTGCCCCTCATGTCCCTTTTAAATCCTCCCTGTTAATCTTATGCCCTCTAGTTTTGAACTCCTGTACCTAAGTCATAGAGTCCGAGAGATGTACAGCACGGGAACAGACTCTTCGGTCTGACTCATCCATGCTGACCAGACATCCTAACCTAGTCCACTCCCATTTGCCAGCACTTGACCCATATCCCTCTAAACCCTTCCTATTCATATACCCATCCAGATGCCTTTTAAATGTTGCAACTGTACTAGCCTCCACCACTTCCTCTGGCAGCTCATTCCATACACACACCACCCTCTGCGTGAAAAAGTTGCCCCTTAGTCCTTTTTATATCTTTCCCCTCTCACCCTAAACCTATGCCCTCTAGTTCTGGACTCCCCCACCCCAGGGAAAAGATCTTGTCTATTTATCCTATCCATGCTCCTCTTGATTTTATAAGCCTCTATAAGGTCACCCCTCAGCCTCCAACGCCCCAGGGAAAACAGCCCCAGCCTATTCAACCTCTCGTTATAGCTCAAATCCTCCAACCTTGGCAATTTCCTTGTAATCTTTTCTGAATCCTTTCAAGTTTCACAACATCCTTCCGACAGGAAGGAGTCCTATCATATGAAATCATGAATACTGTAGACAATTAAATAATTCATTGGGGGAGGAGACTCTATACTCACCCTAAATGATAGGGGAGCCCATCAAATCAGGGCAAAAAAATGGCTGAAGCATTTTCAACAATCTTCAACCAACAGTGCCGAGTGGATGATCTATCTTGGTCTCTCCTAACATCCTAGCATTACAGATTCAAGACCTCAGCCAATTTGATTTGTTCCAAGTGAGATCGAGAAACGACTAGAAGCTCTGGATAAAATGAAGGCTACGGGCTCTAACAACATTCCTGCAATAGCACTGAAAATATATACCCCAGAACTTGCTGCTTCTGTTGTTGAGCTGTTACAATACCAGACCATGTTGGAATTTCTCAGATGTGTCCTGCACACACAACGGAGGGCAACTCAACGCGGCCAATTACTACCCCGTCAGTCTACTCTCGATCATCAGTAAAGGGTTCTCAACAATGCGATCAAGCAGCATTGGCTTAGAAATAACTGGGTCGGTCAACTTGATCTCATTGTGGCCTTGGTTCAAATATTGTCAAAAGAGCTCTTTTTTTAGAGGTGAGGTGATAGTGACCGCCTTTGACATCAAGGCTGCATTTGATAAAATGTGGCATCAGGGAGCTACAGTAAAACCAGATCAGTTAGACTCAGGGAGATATTTCTTTGCTAGTTTCATACTTTTCTGCCATAAATAAAGAGGGTTTGGTCATTGGAGATTAGTAATTTCATTTCCAGGACCCGAGTGCAGGAATTCCTGGGAGTAGTGTCGTAGGAACCACTTTCAACTGCTTCATCAATGACCTTCCCTCCTTTGTAAAGTCAAAAGTGGGGGTGCTGAACCTTGTACAGTCATTAATGTTCAGCACCATTTGTGACTTCACTGATACTGAAGCACTCCGTATTCAAATACAGCAAGACCAGGCCAATATCCAGGCTTGGGCTGACAGGTTGCAAATAACTTTCACACAACATGCATGCTAGCAATAACCATCTCCTACAAGACAAAATCTAACTATCACCTCTTGAAATCCAATGGTATTTCTGAATTGTCAACTATCAACATCTACCAGAAAATGAACTAGACTAGCCTTATAAACTAGTGGCTACAAAAGTAGATCAGAGGCTAAGAATCTCACTTCCTGACTCCCAAAGCCTGGTCACCATCTGCAAGGCACAAGTCAGTTGTATGAGGATACTTGCTGCTTAGTGCAGCTCAAACTGCACTCGAGAAGCTTAACACCATTCAGGACAATGCATCCTGCTTGACTGGCACCACATCCATAAATATTTACTCCTTCAACTACTGGTGTTCAGTAGCAACATTGTGTACTATCTGCAAGATGCACTGTAGAAATTCTCCAAGGCACCTTAGGTAGCATCTTCTAAACCGATAACCTTTACCATTTAGGAGAACAAGGGCAGCAGGTATATGGGAACGTCACTATATGCAAATACCCCTCCAAACCATTCATCATCTTGACTTGGAAATATGTTGAAATTCTTTCACTATCATGAAGTCAAAATCCTGGGACTTCCTCCAACTCACTTACAGCTCAATGGGTGTAGAACTCTGTGTGCAACTATTCCTCAGGGTCTGTGCCAAATTGCAACATAAAACAAATCCAAAAGCTGTGTTGCTGGCTGTTCTTCTCAACTGAAATACATCTAGTGCCAGTTTGTGTCTCAAAAGAACCAAATCCAGCTTCTCCAAAAGTTACTGTATAAGCAGTACATGAACACCACACAATTCCATTTCTGCTGAGAACTGTAAAAGAAACTATTACATTTTCTGCAACAAAGCAATCACCAAACTTAAATTTACAAGTTTATATTTCCAAACAAAAGTATATGTTGTCCTTTCAGTAAAGATGAAGTCGCCAAAGTCTTAATAGACCATCGGGGCTCTCTCAGAGAGAGAGAGAGAGATGACTGGTGGTGGTTTAATCTGAGGATCACCGCACCTCAGTCAAGAGGAGAGATTAAGAACCCGAGTCTTTATCGCAACCTCGATCAGTGCAGGAATTATTGGCATAGGATTAATTGGCATTACTCTGCATCACAAACCAGCTGTCCAGCTAACTGAACTAACTAAGCCCCAACTCCTTACAGTAATCACTGTCATGTAAGAATCGCAGCAGCCAATATACATGCAGCAAGTATTCACAAACATCAGTACAGTAATGACTGGATAATCTGTTTTTATGATGTTGACTAAAGCATAAATATTGATCAGGGCAGTAAGGATATAACCCTGAACTTCTTCAGAACAGCATAAGTTTTTTTGTCTGAATGCTATTTTTAAAAAAAATGGATGTAATGTCTCATCAGAAAGAGGATACTTCTGCCAGTTCGGTGCTTTCCGGGAATTGCACTGCAATGTTTAGGGACATCTCTGGGACATCCGCACCAATCAACCCCACCGCTCTGTGGCTGTACATTTCAACTCCCCCTCCCACTCTGCCGAGAACATGCCAGTCCTGGGCCTCCTCCACTGCCACTCCCTCACCACCCAACGCCTGGAGGAAGAACGCCTCATCTTCCACCTTGGAACACTTCAACCTCAGGGCATTAATGTGGACATCAACAGTTTTCTTATTTTCCCTCCCCCCACATTACCCCAGTTCCAACCTTCCAGCTCAGCACCATCCTCATGACCTGTCCTACCTGCCAATCTTCCTTCCCACCTATCTGCTCCACCCTCCTCTCCTATCTATCACCTTTACCCCCAACTCCATCCACTTATTGATCTCTTAGCTATCTTCTCCCCAATCCTACCCACCTCCCATTTATCTGTCCATCCCAGAGGCTCCCAGTCTCATTTCTGATGAATGGCTCCTGCCTGAAATGTTGATTTTCCTGCTCCTCGGATGCTGCCTGACCTGCTGTGCTTTTCCAGCACCACTCTAATCTTGACTCAGTTTATTTTACTCAAACTCTCAAGTGGATCTTAAATGGAAAATATTGTGACTCTGAGACAAAAACCATCTTAAATTTGCAAGTTAATTAATTTTATCTTCAAGCAATATTTTGTCAATAATGGCAGATAATCAATCGTTCGGAGGGATCAAAGAATTTAATTTTTTTTGCCTAGTAAAAGTGCCTCATGGTATATTTGAACCCTACATATTTAAACTGGGTCATTTCAATTTGAGCAATATATTTAGATGTATGCACAATAATTTTTACCCAAGTCTGTCTTTAATCTCAAAAGAAAATACAGGCACACATGAGTTTTCATTAGATCATCACTTCTGTGAAAGCATGGCTCTCTCTAAACTGCAACCCTTGCACTAAATCACAGATGCACTCAACCTCTTCCAAACATAACTAAGACATAATGTAACTTCAGAAATCCTCTATACCTCTTTGGATACCTCTGTTTATGGTAACTCTTCCACTTTGTTGCTCAATTCAGTCTGGCACTTTTGTTCTTTCTTCTTCCAATCCCTTTCACTCACTTCCCTGACCCCACTTAAGTAACTTGAAACAGTCCTATTTCCCTGATGCAATGCCAAATGTTTTCTTTCCTTTCCCTCAAGGATTCAGGCTGTCATTTTCCTGACTATTATTCCTACTCCACATCAAGGTCTTCTCTCGTTCTAATTAGTGTTGGGACTCTAATTTCTTTCTAGTTCATTCTGGGATTCATTCTTCCTTCTACCCCCTCAGTTATCCTCTCTTGCTGAGTTAATGCTGTCTCTTTCCTGCCCCGTTTCATCTCAGCTGATGATGATTCCTTTTCTACTCCTGGAATTTCACCCTCAAAGCATGCTTGAGGCTTCACAGCGGAATGACAAATGAGCTGGTCCTTGGAAAAAGCACAAGGAAAGATGGGTGTAATTATCCTGATTAGTGTGAATGCTAAGTACATTAGAATTGATTCTATGATCAATCATGCAAAAGCAAATTCAAAAATTAACGTGATGTCTCCTACTTGCCAAGTTGATTTTACTTGATTCAGCAAGGTCAGCTCATATTTTGATAATTACCATATGGTGTACGTATTTTTGATGTATACAATGAATTAAGTGGAAAGAAAATTGAGAGAACAGTAGCTTCACATGACTGCTTTTTCGTGCAGACATCAGTGTTTATTCCAGTAGGAATGTAAAAGTTGAAAACAAATGAATAAAACAATTTACTTTGAAATATTAAGAACTGCTTTCAGAGAGACGTGTTGTCGAAGTTTAGTCATCTTCCGTGAATAAGAGAAAGGAACGTTGGCAGCATGTGTCATGCACTCAATTTTGCCTTCAGTATTCTTAGATCCTAACTCTAACCCTTAAACATGCACGTCAGTGTTTGCTAAATTTGTTGCACCTTCATGTAGCAATGAAAATAATTCTTTTTTGATGGCTGTTTGACAAAAAGAGAAAGAAAAGCTTGCATTTGTTTGATGTCTTTCAACACTGGCACGCTCCTCACTCCATCTCAGGTGATGACCTTAGCAAATTTTATTGTAGCATCTTTCAATATTTTGAGGCATCTCAAAAAGTTTTACAGCCACTTACAGAAGGTTTCTCGGTCGTGTCTCTGTCATGAGAAATACGCAACAGTCAATTTGTGCTCAGAAAGCTCCCAAAAATATGACTTTAAAATCTGTGTAATGATGGTTGAGGAATGAATATTGGTGAGGAAATTGAAGTGTCTCATCCCATAATCTTGAACTTAATCGGGAATATTTTCTGTTTACTAGAGAGGAAGAGAAGGCTGTATTCAATTTCTCATCTGGAAGGTAGTGCCTCTGACTCTGAAGTAATACTTTAATATTGCATGGCAGTATCAGTCTGGATCTTGTGCTCAAATTTCTGCACTAGAAGTTGAACCCAGAAACATTTGACTCAGATCAAATGCCATGGCTGAAGAAACAGAAGTCATAGCCTCCACATAGAGTCATAGAGATGTACAGCATGGAAACAGACCCATCCAACTCGTCTATGCCGACCAGATATCCCAACCAATCTAGTCCCACCTGCCAGCACCCAGCCCATATCCCTCCAAACCCTTCCTATTCATGTACCCATCCAGTTGTCTTTCAAATGTTGCAATTGTACCAGCCTCCATCACTTCTCTGGCAGCTCATTCCATACACATACCATCCTCAAAGTGAAAAGTTGCTCCTTAAGTCTCCTTTGTATCTATTGATCCTATCCATGCCCCTCATGATTTTATAAATCTCCAGGTGGAACAACACTTAAAGGTATGCCACAAGTAGTACTGTAAAATGAAGAGTGGAAAGAAAGTTGAAAATGTATAATTCAGAATTACCACGTTTTTGATTTTGAGGTTGAATGCATATAATTCCAAAGGAACAAGTGATCCAGGAACAAACCATTGTTGACCAACCAAATGGGCAACAGGTAGAAGATTTAATTAGACTTCAAGAATAATGATGGAATCCCAAAAGAGGAGAGGATCTAATTGCATTATTTAGTTGTCATAAAAGAAATGTTTTATTTGACTGAGAAAACCAGCAGCCAGCCAGCCAAAAAGGGATCGAGCAAATTCAGTCAAACAAAAACATTTGTCAGTCTTATGTTGAAAGATGGTCAGTCCCAAAGTCCAGTGAGTTGGCAGAGAACAGATGTGTTGAATGCTGACAGCATTTCAAAATCAGACAACTTATTAGTGCATGATCGAAGATTAGTTATTCCAGGTTCCTTATAGGAAGCTGCCTTGTACACTGAGGACACGTAGGCATTATCTCAGGGAAATTGAACGTTCCTAACTCACTGTGAAATCTGCATTTGCTTAGTACTGCAAATCAGTCATATTATCACTGAAAATAATCCCGAAAGACAGCAATCAGTAAAGTTTGTAAGAAGATTCAGATGAGAACAAGAATGAGCAGTATAACCCACAAGCTTATTGCAAAACCTATGACTGAATTTGTTTGAACAGAGTGGTGAACAAATTGATATTGGAGATTTGACTTTGATGCCAGACAATGAGATGTCACAAGTTCAAAAGCAACATTTCAACCCTTCATCTTCAAGAGAAGAATGAATAGCACTTGTGACAGAGATAATGCTAAGCAAGCAGCAAACTCCAGAAACAAGGTTCAAGATATAGAACATAGAACATTACAGCACAGTACAGGCCCTTCAGCCCTTGATGTTGCGCTGCCCTGTCATACTAATCTGAAGCCCATCCCACCTACACTATTCCATGTACGTCCATATGCCTGTTCAATGACAACTTAAATGCACTTAAACTTGGCGAATCCACTACCGTTGCAGGCAAAGCATTCCATACCCTTACTACTCACTGAGTAAAGAACCTATCTCTGACATCTGTCTTATACCTATCTCCCCTCACTTTAAAGTTGTCTCCCCTTGTGTTTGCCGTCCCATGCTTGGAAAAAGGCTCTCCCTGTCTACTCTATCTAACCCTCTGATTATCTTGTATGTCTCTATTAAGTCACCTCTCAACTTTCTTCTCCCTAACAAGAACAGCCTCAAGGCCCTCAGCCTTTCCTCGTAAGACATTCCTTCCATTCCAGGCAACATCCTAGTAAATCACCTATGCACCCTTTCCAAAGCTTCCACATCCTTCTTATAATGCGGTAACCAGAACTGTCCACAATACTCCAAGGTGGCTGTACCAGAGCTTTGTACAGCTGCAGCATAACCTCCTAGTTCCGGAACTCAATCCCTCTATTAATAAAGGCCAAAACACTGTATGCCTTCTTAACAACCCTGTCAATCTGGGTGGCAACTTTCAGGGATCTGTGTACATCGATACCGAGATCTCTCTGCTCATCTGCACTCCCAAGAATCTTACAATTAGCCCAGTACTTTGCATTCCATTACTGAAAATGTGTTGCTGGTTAAGGCACAGCAGGTCAGGCAGCATCCAAGGAACAGGAAATTTGACGTTTCGGGCCAGAGCCCTTCGTCCTGATGAAGGGTTCTGGCCCGAAACATCGAATTTCCTGTTCCTTGGATGCTGCCTGACCTGCTGTGCTTTAACCAGCAACACATTTTCAGCTCTGATCTCTAGCATCTGCAGACATCACTTTTTACTCTTTGCATTCCATTACTCCATCCAAAGTGTATCACCTCACACTTGTCCAGATTAAATTCCATTTGCTACCTCTCAGCCCAGCTCTGCATCCTATCTATGTCTCTCTGTAACCTACTACATCCTTCGTCGCTATCCACGACTCCACCGACCTTAGTGTTGTCCGCAAATTTACTAACCCACCCTTCTAAGTCCTCATCCAGGTCATTTATAAAAATGCTGAACAACAGTGGACCCAACACTGACCCTTGTGGTACGCCGCTAGTAACTGGACACCAAGGTGAACATGTTTCATCAACTACAACCCTCTGTTTTCTTTCAGCAAGCCAATTACTGATCCAAACTGCTATGTCTCCCACAATCCCATTCCTCCGCATTTTGTATAATAGCCTACCATGGGGAACCTTATCGAACGCCTTGCCGAAATCCATATACACCACATCAACTGGTTTACCCTCATCTACCTGTTTGGTCACTTTGTCAAACAACTCAATAAGATTTGTTAGGCATGACCTACCCTTCACAAAACCATGCTGACTGATCAGATTATTCTTTTCTAGATGGTTACAAATCCTATCTCTTATAACCTTTTCCAACACTTTACCAACAACTGAAGTGAGACTTACTGGTCTGTAATTACCAGGGTTGTCTCTACTACCCTTTTTGAACAAGGGAACCACATTTGCTATCCTCCAGTCCTCAGACACTATTCCTGTAGACAATGATGATTTGAAGATCAATACCAAAGGCTCAGCAATCTCTTCCCTTGATTCCCAGAGGATCCTAGGATAGATCCCATCTGGCCCAGGGGCCTTGTCTCTTTCACAGGGTTTAGCAGAAAGACATCCAATGATGGTGAATAGAGATGTCCAACCTACTCATTAAGTCTCAAGTAAAACATTTACATACTTCAATGCAGTTCTGTCAACAAATTGAAATTGATTATTTGCCTGCACAAAATAATGAGCTGCATACATAAGGCCGACCAACCATCATAGTTCCAGCACTTGAGTAAAAAGAAATTACCTGGCTCAGAAATCCAGGATACTTCAAACCATAGAATAACTATTTCTCCTGAACAGCCAACTTTCATGATGGAAATTAATGGGATTAAAAGTCCCTTAGGTGACATTATGGAGCAACTACTTGATTCAGCAGGGAGATTCCGAAGATTAAGTATCCTGATATGGGAATAAAGTTAAAAATTGCACAACAGACTATAGTCCGATAGGTTTATTTGGAAGCACTAGCTCTTGAAGCACTGCTTCTTCAAACACCTGATGAAGAAACTCTGCTTTGAAAGCTGGTGCTTCCAAATAAACCTGTTGGACTATAGCCTGTTGTTGTGTGATTTTTAACTTTATCCACTCCAGTCCAACACCGTCTCCCCCAAGTCATGTTAAGAGAATAGAACAATTACCTAGTTTAAGAGGAACAACGTCCTTATTGAAGGACATCCAAGACTTTCCAACAAGTGAAACTTTACACACCATGCAGTGTCAATAACAAATCTAAGATCAGTGTTCCCTAAGCCAAACAATTATCAATCTTCCAAGTTCTGGGAGAATGGGACCTACAAGTCTCTATACAAGTTGAATTTGTGAAGTGGAGGAAAAATGTTGTAGTTGAAAATTTAAACATAGTTGTACCCGAATCTACAGATATCAACTGAGATATAAAAGCCTGGTGGGGATGGGGCTGCAGGGATATTGTGTAAGATCCTACTTCTGAAAGTGTTAATTTTAGATATTGCATTAGGCTCTACTTCTAATGATGCCAGACTGTCTCTGGAGGGGAAAGAAGTCTTGGTTGAAATACTAATGGAGAGAAATGTGTAATCAGTATCTCCTGTTAGTCCTTCATATCTAGTTGAGCAATGAAGTTTGTACCTATTGCTATCTTGTAATAAACCTTATCTTGGTAAGTCAAATTACTTGTTAAGAATCACCAGTGCTTAATCCTCAACCAGTGTTGATCAAATAGCCCTTAAACTGGGTATAGAATGAGGAATAGTGAGTAGGTATTGGCATTGTGGTAATTTCACTGGTCAGGAGTCCAGAACCACGTTAATGTCCTAGGACATGGGTTCAAGTCCCATCATAGGAAATAGTGAAACTTTTAATTCAGTAAATATTTAGAGTTAAAAGACTTGTGCAATGGCGACCACATAAACATTGTCATGAAAAAAAAAGAACAGAGAGCCCCAGTGGAACAGCCTCTATAGGGGGTCCTGCCTCTTTCCATTCACAACCTCAGGTGACAAATGTTGCATTCAGCACCCCCAAGGGATAATATCTTTAAACAAAACTGATCAAGGATTCCAGAGACTATGAGCTTTTAACAATTAGTTACCAGGAATGGTGACACCCAAAGTGGCAAATTGAGTGCCAAGTCAACATTGAATGCTGACTTTTGTCCCAATCTGCATGCTTCCAATATATGCTCAGGGTGCCTGATGTAAGACCACTGTAGTGTGCCAGAAGTCTTCAGGAGTGGACCTGCCCCAAATCTTTTCCTTATCCAACCACTGTAGTGTTTAAATCACCCAAACTGTCGAACTGATCTTGCAACCTGTCTGTTTTTAAGGATTGTTCAATCCGCCTAAAATGATGTGTATGAGTAGGACAAACATCATAGATCCCCAATAGAGAATACTGAAAAGGATCTCTTGTAGCTGTAAATTTCTGTTCAAATGTCCATGAAAATTCTGGGCAACTTGTAAGCATGATAAATGATAAGTGCAGTTACATTGCTGCTAATTGCAAAATCCAAACCTGTATAACTCCCATATGAAGTGTTGATGAGGAAGTCAGATCTCTTCATGGTTTGCCTAGATCTTAAAAGTTGACTGCTGGATTGGAACCAAGTAGCTGTTATAATTTTGAGATACAATTCGATGTGTATTTGTTCCCTCTGCATGCAGTCCTCTTTCTTTCCTTCTTCACATCCAGAACAGCATTGGAATGCGCAATAAAAATGCCCTGCTTAACACTCTGGTTACTGCTAATGAAGCAGCTGCTGTAAGCAACTGCGCTATGGGGAAAATGTTGGTGTAAAAGCATTTTGAAAATGCAGCAATCTAGCTGCAAGTGCCAGCAACATTCTGACAAGTGACAGAAAATATATAATACAAATGAAATTATTTTAAAGGAAGAAAATTGAAACTTTGTCCCAAAGAGTCAGCTACGAGAATCCAACTTCTCTAAGGCAGACTAGCAAATCCTGCTAGTGCTTGTTTTAAACTGGCAACAGTGCCAAAAGAGTGATGAGGTGAGAAACATTGTTAAACGCATTATGGGACCCATTAGCATTAATTTCAGTGCTCTAATAAGGCTTTTGCATGCTCTGTGGGAGGCCTGCAAACTTCAATCACATTTTCATATCTGGAAATTCAGTTCTTTATAAATCAGGCGCTTATCTCCATCCACCCAGCTCCCAGAATGGAAAGAACACTCTCTATCAGCACTTCATAGCACAATTGGTTCCATCATTTATGAGTCCAAAGGAAAGATGCCGAGGATATTATCGTGTGGAACAATTGAATTTAACAGATCTAGTGAAAGGTAGAGAACAGTGTGGCATGATGGTGTCATGAAATGACCAAACGGAGTATTAGGATTTGATGCACTTCGGCTGTGCTGAGATTGTGTGAAATGAAGATTGTGTAGTACTCACTGACTGCTAGAACTGAGGCCCCACAGAGAAATCTTGAACACTTAGCAGGAACGGATATACAGTGCCTTGAGGAATTTGTCTGATCTGTTCATAGTAGAGCAATTACTTTTCCTGCAGGCTAGCTTAATTCCTTTCTGACTCCTAAGATGGTTTTGTGATGTGTTGGAGAACCTGTTTTTCATTACATCATACCTTAAATTTGGCTGGTGCAACCAAGTTAAACTCTATTTCAGCATAGAACTGTTTATTGGAAATATGATGTTTAGTTGCAATTTTGTAAAATTGCTCCCCTGACCAGATATTACCATACAATGTAATCAACTTGAAGCAACCAGATACAAAACTAAAAGCACAAAAGAAAGCAGCTCCATCCTTGAATATTTCCCAGCATACATGTTCAGTAGACCACTACAGAAGTGCCCAAAATCTCTAGCTTGATTGTTATCATGTGTCATAAGGATAGGTGAGAGTGACAGCACTTGACATCAAAGCCATGTTCAACCAAATGTGGCATGAGGTAGCTGTAGCAAAATGGGAATCACTGGGTATCAGCGTGCAAACTGTCTTCTGGCTGGAGTCATACTAGTGGTTGTGATTATTGGAGGTCAGTCATCTTGACTACAGGACGTCTCTGCAGGAGTTCCCTAGGGTAATGTCCTAAGCCCAATCAACTTCAGCTTCTTCATCTGTTTCCTTCCCTTTATCATAAGGTCAGAAGTGGGGATGTTTTGCTGATGATTGGTGCTGAACATTGAGCATTCATGATACCTCAGATACCAAGCAATTCTTGTTAAATGCAATCAAATCTGGAAAATATTCGGGCTTGGGCTGACATGTGGGAAGTAACATTCACG
The DNA here is from genome assembly GCF_020745735.1 of Hemiscyllium ocellatum. Lineage (NCBI taxonomy): Eukaryota > Metazoa > Chordata > Chondrichthyes > Orectolobiformes > Hemiscylliidae > Hemiscyllium > Hemiscyllium ocellatum. The sequence goes on from NC_083407.1 coordinate 67,674,029, forward strand.
CTACACAAATACCAGACAGTAACCAACTTCAATAAGTTACAATCTAACCACTACCCCTTGAATTCAATGGTGTTGCCATCACTGAAGCCCCCACTATCAACATCCGGGGGGTTACTATTGACCAGAAATTCACTGGACTTGCCATATAAACACAGTGGCTACATGAACAGATCAGAGGCTAGGAATGCTGCAGTGAGTAACTCACCTCCTGACTCCCAAGTCTATCCACCATCTACAAGACACAAGTCGAGAGTGTGATGGAATACTCCCCAATGGGTACAGCTCCATCAATACTCAAGATGCTTGACACCATCCAGGTCAAAGCACCCCACTTGATTGGCACCACATACATAAGCATCCATTCCCTCCACCACATACGCTCAGTAGCAGCAGTGTGTGTTATGTACAAGATGCACTGCAGAAATTCACCAAAGCTCCTTAGACAGCACATTCCAATCCCACACCCACTCCTATCTAAACGACAAGGGCAGCAGATATATGGGAACACCACCACCTGCAAGTTACCCTCCAAGTCATTCCCCACATTGAATTGGAAATATATCACTGTTCCTTCACTGTCACTGGATCAAAATCCTTGAATTCACTCCCTAATGGCATTATGGGTCAACCTACAGAATATGGACAGCTCAGCACCACCTTCTCAAGGGCAACTAAGGACAGGCAATAAATGCTGGCCAGTCCAATGAATTAATAAAAGAAAGTTGCCAAAATCATAATTGGTTTGATCTAGAAAAATAATACAAAGCACAATGACAGTGACTAAGAACCATTTAAACTACCAGCCAGAAAAGAGCAGACAGCTTTGGCTTAGTGACCTGCTATGCTTTTCTAGCACCACTCTAATCTGTACTCTGATTTCCAGCATCTGCAGTCCTTTCTTTTGCCTACTTGCTCACAAGAGCCTAGCAGACACTTAAGTGCAGTACAGAGGGAGTGCTGCACTGTTAGTGCGAGTGTTCATTGTAAAATGAACTAAAGCCCTGTTATGTTCTCAGGTCAACATAAAATGTCTTCAAAATAATGCCAATATTTGTCCAATCAACATCACTAAAATAGATTATCTGTTACTAGTTACATTGAAGTTTTTGTGATCTTCATGCTGCATAAATTGGCTTCTGTTTCCTAAAATAATGACATGTTCAAAGTAATTAATTTGCTGTAAGACATATTGAGGTGTCAGAAATGGTGAATAACCTGTACATATGCCAATACTTGCTTTTTCTATTCTAATATTTCTATTTAACTGATGCTTCCTCCATTGGGATTTGAATAAAAATGTTATTCCTTGCAAATATTTTACTTGCCACTTATTACATACTGCAGACTAGTTGAATTGGCAGATATTTTCCACTATGACCTTAAAGGATCCGAAGCAAAGAATTTGATGCCCTCTTTGTCACTCAGAATTAGCCAAGTCTAATCTCTGTCTGTGTTCCTCAAGTAGGAGTGTCAGAGTCTCTAAATGTGATTCATGTGGTAGTGACAGTTGTTATTGCAAACATTTATTGTTACCTCTGCTAAGCCAGCTTTTCTCAACATAAGAATCTTCAAGAAAGCTTCGAGGATTCCGGCAATGTGCAAAAAGAAGTAGAACTTTGTTTTGCCCAATGAACTCTAGCGGTTCTCTTCTCAGATTGGCACAGCCTAACAGTGTGCATATTGGCAACAGTTAGAAACTGTCAGAATAGTTCAACATTTTTTTAAAAACAGGTTGTTCAAGAACTTTCTAACTTGGAGATGCATAAACTGAATTGCTAAAATTTAAATTTATTATGGACTTAAGATCATATCTACCGTAGCCAATTCTTCCTCAGCACTATTGCCCAGAGAAACCTGGCTGGCATGAAAGTGTTTCAATCTAGGATTTTGGAATTTTATTTTCAATTCTGTTTTTTGAGGCTGAAGCTGGGACCATCCTCATTGAACAAAAGTCAGACACCTCAACTGGAGACCAGCTGGGTGCATTCCAGCTTCCCCCTTAGCAGGGAAGAGGAAGGTGATTTTGATGTTAACTGATTGGGACATACCACCCTCTTCTATTCCTTCCCAGGAAACTGGCCTCTGACACAAGTGCTGCCTTCTCCTTTCCTAGACTTTAGCTATGCTGGTTGGCCTCATTGGTGCTCATGTGCAGGCAACCATTCCAGTGACACAGAGGATGGGCGTGGAAACTCATCATGCAACAACACCGTAGAACTGGTAACTAGTGCAGTGCCATTTCACAATTAAGGAAGTACTTCCTTTAGAGGAAGATAAAATGTATTTTATTGCATACGTATGCAGACTGGAAAACAGTCAGTGTCAACAGGAAGAGCATCCATCTTTTTTTCAGAGAGATACCTGATTCTTTGTCCACTTGGATATCTGATGCTTTGCTCATCCATGTGATATGTTTCTCCATTTGAGTCTTCTTTTATTCACAGGATATGGGTGTTACTGGCCTAGGTTAGCATTTATTGCCAAAGAGCAGTTCAATGTCAACACATTGCTGTGAGTCTGGAGTCACATATTGCTAGACCAGGTAAAGTCATAAGACTGTTCATTCCAGATTTTTAGTTAATTCAAATTTCATCATCTGCCATTTGAATCTGTAATTCCATATTGTTGTTATAATAGTGACAATGTCACTCAGCCATTGCCTCCTAGATAACAGCATGTGTTAATCCATCACTCGGAATAGGACTACACTATTTTTAATATATTTGCTGATTTAAGGTTTCAGTCCTAAAACCTTTCTTGAAGGGCAGCTATCTCAAGAGATCATTAAAGAAGCTAATTTTGTTTTGTTGTCAAATTTCTTTTCGAAAGAGGGCACCAGATCAAAAATAAATTGGGTGCTTTAATTCTTAAAGGTAATTTTATAAATATATCTAAAATTATTTGGCTACTTTTTTTCTCACCATAATTATGCATTCTAACTTATTATATTGTCTTTGCTTTTAGTAGTGTGGTGCTCATTGCTCTTGTACTATTCATCGATTCAGATAAAAATAGGCAGAAGAAAGATGGAGTTTTCTTGGCTTTAAAAAATCGCTCTAATTATTCACCAGTATGTTTCTGTCAAATCTTCTACTGCATACTAGGACTCAAAACTAAAAGTGACTCCAACTATTATACATAATTCGGCTCCTTAATTGGCAAGAACGAGGTGAGAAGTGGGCTAGGGGAAATCCACAGAGACTAATGGGGCACGTATCAGTGACTTCATCAGTATAGAAGTCCCCCAGGTGATTGAAGTCAGCAAATATTTCATCAAGAGAAATATCAAGGAGCTTCATCTGTAAAACCCAGTATGCATGATTATTGAGCAGCTTATTTCAAGAGTTTTACATAAACTATATATTTATAGAAAAAGGAAGGAAATGATTGATGTTAATGTAACAGAATTATGCAGCTGAATGCTGCTCACATAATAGCATAGAACATTTGAAGATAAGGTCAGCCAATATAGTGTTTCCATATGGAGTTCCAACAAGAACAATAGGACTATCAACTTCCTGATAAGATTTTGATGTTGAATCCTGTACATTTTCTTCTCATACATTTTTAGATTCTCAACATTAATGTGCTCTATTCTAATAAGTGCTTCGACTAAATTTTTTTTACACCCCTTTCCTCTCAAAATGCTGAGTTTCATTTTAAATAATGTTTAAACTTTCTTGCTTATGTTTGTCTTGTATGCGGTCAGGCCAATCAAACAGTAAAAAGGCCTTTTTTGGTTGGAATGAGCAAAAGCAATTCTTCATATGATAATTGTGTTGCCTACTGTCATTGCATATATTACTGAATTGTTAACAGAAAGTATAGTCCTTGAAGTTGAGCTCTTTAGAATTATACTTCAAAATTGAAGCCTGTCGAGCAGTGTCCTGGTAATGATTCGTTCATCTTTAAGAAGAGGAATAAATAATGTAAATATGAATTGGCTGAAAGCTTGTACTGAAACAAAATTGGTAATACTTGGTTTGTCTTTATTGAGATGATATGATGAGGCAATTAGTGGCCTAGGCTACCCATTCTCTTGCTGCTGGTATTTTAAAAAACAGAAAATAATTTTATAAATATATTTTGCTTTTTTTAAAAGAAGCGGTACATTTTCCTTATTTGACAATCTCATTCATCATTTGAAACAATACATTTATTTACAGTGTGAATCAAGATCTCAAGTTGGGTGACAGATCCTGCGTATGTATAAGATACTTCTAAGTAGCTAAAATAATCAATGCAAAGGTTATATTCCTTGCTATCCAGTGCCTATTAAGTAGAGTAAAATGGATATTAAGGATGGTGAAGTTATGAAAATCAGGCATTAAGATTCATGTGTGAGAATGAGCTGAGATACAAAAACCAACAAAATATAGTGTAAGAAGGGTAGAAAAGACTACAAAACATGCTCTTTCTGTCCTGCACTCCTAATTATCTGCCAGTGTTGATGTTTCTCCTTTCTTTCATTCTTTCCTCTATCACTTTCTTTCTGTCTCATGTACAAGAATTGCCTCTACCTCACTGTAGATTCATGCTTTCCATTTTGGGTGGGTAACGTGGAGGGGGGGGGGAGTGTCACTGTGGGATAGAGATCAGATGTTCGGGAATTTTTTTTAATAATAGGGCTGATTGCATGTACAGACCATAAGTGTTTGACTCCTGCATACCAAACAACAAGCGAACAGCTAGACTCAGGAATGATAACATTGATTTCATATTCAATAATAATTAAAATTTAGTGTCAAGTTACTTATATGTGTATTATAAAAATATCTTGTCCCCAAAATAATACATAATATTTGGTAAAAGTGAATCATTTTTGTCTCAAATTAACACAAGGACTGCTGTGGAGTGTGGGTCAACCAAAGTTAGTCAATTCCACTCACTTGTGTTTGGAGATTAATGATAAATACATTTCAAAGCATTGTCAATGAAATGAATGTAATATAGAGGAAAGCTATATTACAATAATGAAACAAAGACAATGGAAAATGGGGATTAATTAGTCAGATATTCTAGATCAGTAAGTAGCTTTGCTTCATAAAAGAGATCAGAAACAGTTAATGGGAAATAGTAAAAAATACAGAATGAAATAGCTGGTAAATACCCTGTTTAAGCATTATGTTCATTAAAATGAATTTAATCAATGTTGGAGAAGGAAATACTTCCACTTTTCATTGTTTCCTGGGTTGGAACATCAACTGTAGACATAAAGAAAAGCTGTACTCTGTGCAAACAAGCAAGATTTAGCCTCAGTCTGAAAATCCCATCTCAGATGCTGTCATATGAGTTCTTTTCATTCCGGCATCACTTTATAAAATAGAATGAATTACCAGTTTAGACCACAAATTAGGGACTGTTTCATGCTTGTTAGGAAAACGATTGAAAAGCATCCAAACTAATTTGACATGGAGTCTTTAGAGCCAACAAATAAATAATTCTTCCATCCAATACCAAAGCAGGAGTTGCTGGAGAGACTCCACAGGTCTGTCAGCATCTGTGGAGGCAGAGTTAATGTTTTGAGTCTGATGATGCTACATCATGTTGTTAGCAGCTAGGAAAAGGTGGTATTTATGTGGAAGCCAATGTTGTTGGGTAGGGCAGAGAAGATAAGCAGATAGGTGGAGATAGAGCCCAGAGAGAGGGTGACATATGAAAGGGGTAGGTGAACAAAGAGATTATGGATTGAGGGTGAGGACATAAGATAAGCTGAATAAATGATCATAAAAGCTAAGAGTAAGGGAAAATGGGTGAACTGTACTGAATGCAACTGGTATGATGTGATAACAGACCTGGCAATACATGACAATGATTGACTGTACTAAAAACACGCCATATCATAACAGGACTGGGTGTGGGGTGGGTAAACAGACATTACTGGAAAAACTCAGCAAATCTGGCAGCATCTATGGAGAGAAATCAAAATTAAACTTTTGGGTCCAGTGACCCTTCCACAGAAACTCACTGAACCTAAAATGTTAACTCCGATTTCTCTTCACATATGTTTCCAGACTTGCTAAGCTTTTCCATCAATTTCTGTTTTTATTTCTGATTTCCAGCACCTCCAGTTCTTTGATTGTTATTTTCTAAGTTTATTGAACTCCGTTTTGAGTCCTAGAGGCTGCAGGATCCCCAAGGAGAAAATGAGATGCCGTTTTTCAAGTTTGTGACTGCAGCAGGCCTGCAAGGGAAATGTTGACCAACCTGGAGTGTCTAGACCTTGGGTCCTAGACTTCAATAACAACATCTCATCCGCTATGCCACCAATTAGTTAAAAGATAACAGCTTTGTTAAAAACTGTTAATGTAGAGCACTTCAAGCTATTTGTGTTTTTGTTGTTCAATGAAATGACTAATAAGTAAATCTGTGTTGTTTGAGGTCCGAGTGTGTACTCACAGCATCTTAGAGTCCCTATAGTGTGGAAACAGGCCATTTGGCCCAAGATGCCCACACCAAACCTCTGAAGAGTAACCCACCCAGACCCATTCCCCACCCTATATTTACCCATGACTAATACACCTAACCTACACATCCCTGAACACTTTGGCCAATTTAGCGTAGCCAATTCACCCTAACCTGTACATCTTTGGACTGCTTTGTGATGCCTGCTATTTTTTTCAGGAGGCATATATTCCTGGCATGATAAAATCAAAGCAATACAAATGGTTCAAAAAAAGTTAGATCATTTTCCTTTAAAGAGTACTTACGTTTTGTAGAGAAGAAGCAAAACTAGAAACTGCTTTCTGGGCAACATTATATTCAATATTGAACTTTGAGTGATTACTCTCTAAAGCAATAACCAGCCAAACAAATTAATGTTGACTGAGATTGACAGGCCTCATTGTATTGCAAGAATATGATAGAAGGAAACTCCTTATTATAATCTGCATGCTGTAGCAATTCATCTCAAATGTTTCTCCCAAGTAAACTGATTAATAAAAATATCATAGAAATGTCTGTTTCTTCAGATGTGATAAACTGAACCTGGAACCTGAAGTTAAACAAGGAACTGTATAATGATGCAACTTCAAGTTTTTTCTTTACAGGAAACTGTGTTTCAATCTTTCAGCTATCACATTTTAAGAGGCATCCTTAAACATTTAAGGCTTTAAACTGATCTTTTGGTAGTTGGAAAGGAGGGAAGAGAGCAGGAAGAGGAGACAATGATGTAATATATTGAAAAGTAGTCGTCTATTTGCAAAAGGTTTTGACATTTTAGAATGTATGTTTTAACTTGCGACACAGTTATGAAATGTGAACATTTTTTGAAAAAAACTTCCTGTTTTGCCCTCAAAATTATTTACAGAAATTTTTAAGTTACAATTTTGCATGACAACATCCTTTACTAAATCATTAATTGAATTTTTCTTTGCCCAGAATTAGCAGCGCAGATTTTATTCTTCAGAGTTCAGAGTGTGGTGCTGGAAAGGCACAACAGGTCAGGTTTATCAGTTTATCAATGGAAAGGCTACTGGTTACAAGAATAGAGTCCAAGTCCCAATAATCTTCAGATGCAATTCTGATACGTCTAGTGCCAGAAAAAAAACCTCTTTTCAAATTTGTTTCCCCAACCTAGCCAAAGTTGGAAAACCTTTGAACAAACGTTCCGGTTAATCAGTATGACGTTTCGACTAGTATCAGATCGAATATGTTAGATGCCTGGTCACCTAATGTGTGAAGTCTTGTTAGTCCATTTCAGTAAGGAGTTAAGTAGTTCTTAGCTATTTTATTTGTATCTCAAGGATATTAGTAGGATTACAGGTTGTTCTGCTATAACGTACATTTTGTTAACGCAAATTCGCTATAACGCGCTTGATGAATTGGGGATACAGTTTATAAAGCATAAACTTTTAAAACGTGCGTTGGCTGTAATGTAGTTACATTGCTAACAGTTCAAGCGTTGTTTCTAAAGCGCGATTTTTCTATAGCATGGGGTTGCACAAGAATGCAACCAATGCATTATAGAAGAACTACCTGTACTAATTTCTGTGTAATCCTTCATGTGGGCTGTACTTTTAGGACAAGGGCTGGTTGTCTTCATGAGTAACAAGCTGGCTGCCATACTTGCTGGTTTTCCAAGACCATTTCTGATGTTGAGTGTGTAGTGCTGGAAAGGCACAACAGGTCAGGTAGCATCCGAGTAGAAGTAGAATCAACGTTTCGGGCATAGGCCCTTCATCAGAAATTCCTAATGAAGGGTTTAAGTCCGAAATGTCGATTCTCCTGCTCCTCGGATGCTACCTAACCTGTTGTGCCTTTCCAGCACTACACTCTTGACTCTGAGCTCCAGCATCTGCAGTCCTCACTTTGTCCATTCCTGTGTTGGCCAATTTCACTGGGAAACCAGGACATCAATCCTACTCATTCCATTATGATCCATTACAAAGGCAAAACAAGATTCTTCAAGAGTCACTTGTTAAGGGATTGTTGTGGTTTTCATAGGGCACAAATGCTGTGTTCACTGTCTGGGAAAGACCAGCTACACAAAGATTGCAGTAAGTCAATCCTTGCGACCCACCCCCTGCCCCCTTAGAGGATTAACTGAGACTGATAAAGGGGTGAACAGTGCAAAATGCAACTCACCCAATGAGAAATAGGCATCATCCGCTCAGCGCAAAGGATTAGGAGAGTGGACAGTTGACTCCTAAGCACGAAAGGATGTTGTCACACTCGAGCTTCATCTTCCACAGAGACCCAGGGAGGTTGTCCATTTAGAACAGAATCTACTAGTGAACACAGAGCTACCTGGAGATATTTGAGGCCCAGTAGTACAGGAGACTGTGGCAATCCATGCAGATTTGACACAGAACTTCTTTGTTTCCTGCTTCTTCCAAGGACAGGCTGTGGGCCGTGGTAGCATTTCACAAATGGCTGCACAGCCTTGACTGTCCAGGTGACATTTGCCTTATTTTCCAGAGCAGGGCAGTACATCAACATGAGTGGGACCTCCCAGGCTAAAAGGGCATTTCTTTTCATCCCTGTCATCACTGAATTCCACCAGTTGTAGGGGATCATTATTGTCCAATGACTGGCTTAAGTACATCAACAGGAAGAGCTCCTACTCCCTCAATGACCAAAAGAAGAGCTTTCTTCATATGTGGGCTTGACTTCCTGGCAGACCACCTTCACATTTAGGCTGCCACAATTGTTTACTCAATTGCCCCAAAATTATATAGAAAAATTCTAAGGGACGAGGGATATCACTTGAAGACCCCTTCACAAGAATCTGAGAAACAGGCACACAAGTGATTTGACCAGAGCCAATATCTCAACTGACTATCAGGCTTCTAAGATGTATCTTCAGTTCCTGCACTGGTCAGGTAGCTGCTTCATTAAAAATCTTGCACAATGTGACAGTCTGCTATGTTGTCCTTAGTATATATGACCCTTCAGGGATATGAACCCTGAAAACTACAAAGTCTTTGAAAGACACAGCTCATCATTGTGTTGGAGAAAGAAGAAACAGAGCCCTAGTTCCAGCTGCCCCGGGAGGTGGCCAGGCCTGGGCACAAGACATGAAGGTCTCATTGAGTTGTCACATTTCAGGAATCATTTGATTGAGGCATGTTTCACCTGAGTCTCCTGGAACCACAGTTCTGGAGTTCAGTCTGAGCTGTCTATGTTAATGTGCCCAGTGAAGATGCAGCCTGAATGTGTCCACTCTTATCACCAATGAAGGATTCACATGTGCCCAACTGTTTCACTTTACTCTCCTTCATCACCTCATGCCAGTTTCATTGCTTCACCATTAGTAATGGAGGCTCAAACAACTAACTTCAAGTGTCATTATTTACGTTGTACTTACAAAGCACAATATTGCACAGTCATAAAGAGAAGACTTCAGTGGCCCATGTGTGCTGTGGGCTCTGCTCTTGGCCCTTTATAAGTGATTCTCTCCTTCTGGCCTCAAAATAGTTGGAGACTACCTGCTGATTTGTCTCTGTGTTTGAGATACGCACTGCTGCACTGGAGCACTGCAAGGCTACCTGCCGCACAGATATTCCTACTATCAAAGGACGAAAGGAAGCCAAAGCTCATGACATAACTCTGTGAGGATGGCACGCTCAGTGGTCAGCAATGTTTCCTCACAGCACTGGGAACCCAGATTTGATTCCATCCTCAGACAGCTGTCTGTGTGGAGTTTGCACATTTTCCCCATGTCTACGTGCGTTTCCTTCCAGTGCTCTAGTCTCCTCCCACACACCAAAGATGTGCAGATTTGGTGGATTGGCCATGCTAAGTTGCCTATAGTGTCTAGGGATGTGCAGGCTAGGTGGATTGGCCATGGGAAATGCAGGGTTATGAGGATAGGCTGGAGGTCTGCTCTTCGACAGTCAATGCAAATTCAGTGGGCCGAATGGTCTTTTTCTGATCTGTAGAGATTGATTCCTGGGTTGGTGCTGTAGATGGTTGGAAGGAAGCATCAGGTGTAACTGGAATCAGCACATTGACACCATACTGCCTGAGAAACGTGAGATTATGTTTGTTGAGGCTGAGCCAGCTAGAACCTCCTTTCCAGTGACAGTTCAGGCTATGACCAGCTCGGTCCTTCAAGGTGCCCTGTCTACAACTGCCTTTGCCTCTGGAACTTGCTACACTTCAGTATACTGTGTTCCTTACCCAATATCATCCTGTCTAGCCACACGTGAGGACTCACCAAGATGACCATTTTTGTGCTGCTGTACTTCTAGGATATGATCATTCTTTTTTGTGGTGCTACTGCTCTCCTTCGCTTGCTGATAGAGAAAGAAGATGTTACTTTGTCTTCTCCATCTGTGGGAGTTACGGAAAGAGATTGTGAGAATGATCTTCAGAGAGTAGTGCCTTTAGGATTTCCAGTTATTACGAAGAGATATTTTATATGATGGTAGATAAAAATCAAAAGAACATACAGATGCTGTAAATCAGAAGCAAAAATAGAAGTTGCTGGATAAAGTCTGCAGGTCTGGCAATATGTGTGAAGAGAAATCTGAAGGGTGGCACGGTGGCTCAGTGGTTAGCACTGTTGCTTCACAGCACCAGGACCCAGGTTCGATTCCAGCCTCAGGCAACTGTCTGTGTGGAGTTTGCACATTCTCCCCATGTCTGCATGGGTTTCCTCCGGGTGCTCTGGTTTCTTCCCAAGGTCCACAGATGTGCAGGTCAAGTGAATTGGCCATGCTAAATTGTCCATAGTGTTAGGTTTGTTAGTCAGAGGGAAATGGGTCTGGGTGGGTTACTCTTCGGAGGGTCGGTGTGGACTTGTTGGGCCAAAGGGCCTGTTTCCACACTGTAGGGAATCTAATCTTAAAAAAAAAGCAGTGTTAATGTGTCGGATCACTGGATCCAAAACGTTAACTCTGATTTCTCTTCACAGATGCTGCCAGACCTGCTGAGCTTTTCCAGCAACTTCTGTTTTGGTATTATGGGATGGTCCTTTTATTAAATGTTCCTTTTTAACTTAAGGTAAAATTGAGAATTATGGAAGCATTCCATATGCTTTTGTGATATGCATGCCATATGGGAGAAAGCCAAATAAAAATCTAGTGAAATGAAGTGACAGTTTTCACACATTGACACAGTAACTCAGGAAATGGATAGCTGTTTTTACTGCTGTGAATGAAGCAGTGGAAATGTTTTGTGTCAACAGCCAAGCACATATTTATGAAAGTTTGCTTTCTGTTTGGAATTAGATAGAACAGAGAGATTTAAGGAACAAGGCATTTCTGAGGTGGGTTTAGCTGGTGAAAATCAGATCTAAAAGTTACTGTAGTTGAATTGAATGATTTTGGTTGGCACTGGAAGTTTCAACCTCCAGTGGCCAGGAGACCTGAACACGCTGGGGAGCAGGGAGGTACTTTGGAATTTCCTATATTACAGTTGTTTTAGTACTGCTACATATCTCCCAGAAGTGTCGTACTTAACTCAAGTAAGACATTTTGAGATTGTTTTAGTTAGTTAATGTGAAAGAAACTTTTCTTTAGGTTATTGTATTAGTTGCCTGTGCATAATTTATCGAGGAGAAAGTGAGGTCTGCAGATGCTGGAGATCAGAGCTGAAAATGTATTGCTGGAAAAGCGCAGCAGGTCAGGCAGCATCCAAGGAACAGGAAATTCGACGTTTCAGGCATAAGCCCTTCATCAGGAAGGGCTTATGCCCGAAACATCGAATTTCCTGTTCCTTGGATGCTGCCTGACCTGCTGCGCTTTTCCAGCAACACATTTTCAGCTATGCATAATTTATGTTGATTTTAACTTGTTTGTTCTGTAAAAGTCTGATAATGTGAAATGTTGTCCTTTGGTTATTTTTGCTGGTCATTCAGAAATTATTTTTAAAAATTGTTGATCTCTATGGGAATTGTAACAAAATATTACATTTTAAAATATAGCAATCTTGTAAAAACAACAGCTTCACAACATAATGCAAATCAGTATTGTTTTAGAGAGGATGAGGGGTGGTCATTCTGTAACCTGGGCACTCTATTCTCCCATGTTCAGAAGCAAACTGCTCCATGGAGGCTCTTTGGGTGGTGTGTCTGCCAGAGGGTGGAAAAATAGAGGCCCACCCTGATGCTCCAGGTTCATTTACCTCAGAGTACAAAATCATTGAATGATTTGTGGCTCTGGGTGTATGGGTCTTTGGACCACACCCTTTTTGCTGACTGTGTGCCAGTCAGCACATCCTTACCTGCTTTGTCTGGATGGAGCCTTCCCTAGGAAAAGACCCATCTTGCTCTGCCTCACAGCCTCCAGCATCAGATATGTGTCCACATCAGAGAATTGTGAGGGGCTGGCTTGCCCAATTCTCAGCATCTGTTTCTCCTGAGATGTTCTTCTCAATGTATCCTCTGTATTCCTCCAGTCTACAGTAACAGCTTTCAAAATGGCAGTAAATGGCTCAGACCTCCAGTGAAGCCAGTCAGGATGGTGACAAAATTGGCGGGGCCACCGTCCACCTGATGAATATGGAAAGTGTAAACTTTGCCCCAACATGTTTTGCCTAATATTTTTTTTTAATTAGACTTACAGTGTGGAAACAGGCCCTTCGGCCCAACAAGTCCACACCGACCCGCCGAAGCGAAACCCACCCATACCCCTACATTACCCCTTACCTAACACTACGGGCAATTTAGCATGGCCAATTCACCTGACCCGCACATCTTTGGACTGTGGGAGGAAACTGGAGCACCCGGAGGAAACCCACGCAGACACGGGGAGAACGTGCAAACTCCACACAGTCAGTCGCCTGAGTCGGGAATTGAACCCGGGTCTTCAGGCGCTGTGAGGCAGCAGTGCTAACCACTGTGCCACCGTGCCGCCCACAAATATGGACAGAAAATGAAAATCTGAAATCATGTCCCTCTGCACTCCATCATATCCATTTCAATCAATGTATTTACTGCTGCTGATTTACTGCCAAACCTGTCTCCATGCCAATTGTGAGGTATTCTCCGTAAAACGGGGTTGGGGGAAGTCAATTATTGCTTCCTCCAAGCCTAGACTTCAGTAAGGCGTTCGACAAGGTTCCCCGTGGGTTATAGAGGTTTACAAAATTATGAGGGGCATGGATAGAGTAAATAGGCACAGTCTGGGGTGAGGGAGTCCAGAACTAGAGGGCATAGGTTTAGGGTGAGAGGGGAAAGATATAAAAGAGACCTAAGGGGCAACTTTTTCACGCAGAGGGTGGTGCATGTATGGAATGAGCTGCCAGAGGATGTGGTGGAGGCTGGTACAGTTGCAACATTTAAAAGGCATTTGGATGGGTATATGAATAGGAAGGGTTTGGAGGGATATTGGCCGGGTGTTGGCAGGTGGGACTAAATTGGATTGGGATATCTAGTCGGCATGGACAGTTGGACCGAAGGGTCTGTTTCCATGCTGTACATATCTATGACTCTATGAGGTACAACTCTTGCCTACTGCAATATAGGAGTATTGAGTACCTATTAGAAGGCTCATTCAGAAGTTGCATAATATGGGCCTCAGTTAAAGATTGTGAGGATTTTAAAGGATGACTTCACTGCCCTCTTATTTACATCGAAAAATGAGAAGTAATGAGGCAGGTATTTTCTCCATTGAGTTGACTTTATTGTGTGCTGTGAAATTCCCGTGAAATAAATCTGATATTTCAGTTCATGGCAAATATTTAATAGCTGCTTTTAAAATTATATAACAGTAAGATTCTTGTTAATTAATTCTGGTATGTTCTTTTGACAGAAAATGATCCGAAGGTTTTGGAACGGCAGGAACAGCAGCAACCATCATATATCGCACTAAGTTATATCAATAGGTATAAACACTTTTCATATTTTACCCTAAAACAAAATTTTGAATCTGAGCTTAGAATAAATTATGTTTCATAAAATGTCTTTTATCAATTATTTCAAATGCTTTTTGAGTGTACTTGAAGAGCCAACTCATTTCTTTGCCTGTAATAGCTTGTTTCTTTCTAAAATATGTAAATAATAATATGTAGTTGTTTTGTTAAATACTAATACATTGTTTTCAGCATGTTTTATTGAAAATGTAGGTACTGAGCCATCCATTCATAATAGTTTTTATGTTGTATTTGCTAACGGATAGCCTATTTCTTTGTAGATTTTATCGACCTCTGCTTCACTGTGTCCAGTATCTCTATCCTGCTAGTAATGTATCTAGAGACAAAAACAGAAATTGCTGGAAAAGCTTAGCAGGTCTGGCAGCATCTGTGGAGAGAAATCAGCGTTAACGTTTCGGGAAGAGTGACCCTTCCTCAGTAATATATCTAACTTGGAGACAAATGATATTTTTGTGGGGAGAAGATGATGATATCTATTATTTTCTTATTTGACCAACTAAACAACTGAAGAGCATACTACATTGTAATTAAATCAGAGGCTTGAAAGAAAGCTAAAGATTGAAGACTGCTATACCAGAAAACAAGTCACATAGTGCAACTCTGTTTTGCAGAAAGCATTGAAAAGTTGGGATATTTTCCCATCAGTTCATTCTTTTTAAACAAGTAGGTACAGTGATGTTTAGTTTTCACATGTAATTTGGAAGAGCATATTGTTTCATGTGTGCAATGCAAAATGTAACTTGATCAATCCACTTGCATCTTTCTGCTTATTTTTCAAAATTCTAGTTGCTGCAGATGATATTTATCTCCAGATTGTGTTCTGAATATTAAGCCTTCTCTAAAGCCCCTCTAATGGCATTCTTAAACTGGGAGTTAACAAGCCTGCAAGAATTATCAGATACGATTCATGTTAATAAGCTGAGAAGAGAAGATGGTGTAGTGGTAATGTTACAGGACTAATATTCCAGAGGCTCAAGCTAAATACTCTTGGGGCAAGGGTTTAAATCCCACAACAATTAATTAAATTTAGAATTGAAAGCTAGTAATGATACGTTGACCATGAAACTATCATTGATTATTATAAAAATACATCTGGTTGACTAATATACGTTTTAGGGAAGGAAATCTGATTGGACACTACCCTTGCACTACATTGCCTGCACCCCTCTTAGGAACTCAGCTCTTCATATTTTCTAATCAACCTGTTCAGAGATAGCATTACATACCTCTGGAGCAACTGGGACTTGAACCTAGGCCTCCTAGTCCAGAGATAGCAGTGCTACCACAACACCGCAAGAACCCTCTCCAAGAACTGAGCTCTTAAATACAAATGAGTATCACTGGCTCTCAGTCAACTCTGGACCTGTCCTGATTGACCTTTAAAAGGATCTGTGCTTTAACATGATCCAGTGACAGCTGAACCTAGATTTCACGTACACAGTTCTCTGAAGGTGGTAGGACATATTGAGATTACAATGGTAACATATATGGAATCATGGGCTTCTTATACGATTTGATTTGGTTTGATTTATTATTATTATATGTACTTAGATACAGTGAAAAATTTTGTTTTGTGTGCAGTATATGCAGATCATTACCATACAAAGATCATAGGATGAGAGAACAGAGCAAGGAATACAAAGTTATAGCTGCAATGAAAGTACACAAAAAGCAGTATCAACATTAGATTTGAAATTTAAATGGTCTATTCAGAAGTCTAATAACCACGGGAAAGAAGTTGTTCCTAAAACTGTTGGTACGTGTGTTTATGCTTTTGTATTTTCTGCCTGATGGAAGAAGTTGGAAGAGATTATAACCGGGGTGGGAGGGGTCTTTGATGTTGGCTGCCTTGTAGATGGAGTCAATGGATGGAAGGTTGGCTTGCATGATGGACTGGGACTGTGTTCATAACTCTCCATTTCTTATGGTTCTGGGCAAAAGTATTGCTAAACCAAGCCATGGTGCATCCAGATAGAATGCTTTCTATGGTGCATTTATTATTGTTAGTGAGACATGTTGAATTTCCTTAATCTCCTGAGGAAGAAGAGGCATTGTTGTGCCTTCTCAACTGTCCACCAACGTGAGTGAAAGTGAGGACTGCAGATGCTGTTGATTAGAGTCAAGATGTGGTGCTGGAAAAGCACAGCAGGTCAGTCAGCATCCGAGGAGCAGGAGAATTGACGTTTTGGGCAAAAGCCCTTCATCAGGACAAGCTGTGCTTTTCCAGCACCACATTCTTGACATCATCGTGAGTGGTCCAGGGCAGATTGTTGGTGATCCTCACTAACAACCTGGACACTCACAAGCATCTCCTCCTCAGATCTCTTGATGTAGATAGGGGCATGCCCTCCTCCTTGCTTCCTGGTCGATGATCAGCTTGTTAGTTTGCTGATGTTAATGGAGAGATTGTTATCTTTACACCACAACAGTAAGCACTCTATCTCTTTCCTGTATTCTGTCTTATCATTGTTTGATATCCAGCCTACAGTGAACTGGTAGATGGAGTTAGGATGGAATTTGGCCTTTATCGAGAGTACAGAACAGGGTTGAGAATGCAGCCTTGTGGCTACCAGTGTTAAGAGTTGTTGAGCAGGAGGTGCTGTTGCCTATCCTCACTGATTGTGGTTTGTGGGTCAGGAAGTCAAGTATCTAGTTGCAGAGGGTAGAGCAGAGACCTAGGTCTTGGAGTTTAGAGATTAGTTTGGTTAGAATTATAGCATTGAAGGCGGAGCTGTAGGTATTGTGGTATAGAATACAAAATTAGAGAAGGTGTGCTGAACCTTTAGAAAGCATAGTCATGCCACAACTAGAACACAGTTTTTAGTTTTGTCCACCATACTTTCAGAAGAATGTGGACCTGAGAGAGTGCAGTGGAGATTTATCAGAATTGTTCAAAAGCTGAGGGATTTTAACTACAAGATTGGATTGAAAAAGTTGATGCTGTTTTGCTTGGAACAAAGGAAATGCAGGAGACATTGATGGAATTGGATAATATAATGACAGGTTTAAATAATGATTTGGAGATGCCGGTGTTGGACTGGGGTGTACAAAGTTAAAAATCACACAACACCAGGTTATAGTCCAACAGATTTAATTGAAAGCACACTAGCTTTCGGAGCATTGCTCCTTACCTCCCTATCACCTAATGAAGGAGCGATGCTCCGAAAGCTAGTGTGCTTCCAATTAAACCTGTTGGAATATAACCTGGTGTTGTGTGATTTTTAATTAGGTTTAAATAAGACAGACAAAGAAAAGCTGTTCCCATTAGCTGGTTATTAGAAGGCTAGGATCGTAGATTTCAGGTTAAGGCACTGGGGTGAAGAAGACATTTTGTACACAGTAAATGGTAAAGACCTGGAACTGCTGCCTCACAGCGCCAGAGACCTGGGTTCAATTCCCGCCTCAGGCAACTGTCTGTGTGGAGTTTGCACATTCTCCCAGTGTCTGCATGGGTTTCCTCCAGTGCTCCGGATGCCTCCCACAGTCCAAAGATGTGCAGGTTATGTGAATTGGCCAGGCTAAATTGCCCATAGTGTTATGTGAAGGGTTAAATGCAGAGGAATGGGTCTGGGTGGGTTGCTCTTCGGAGGGTCGGTGTCGACTTGTTGGGCTGAAGGGCCTGCTTCCACACTGTAAGTAATCTAATCTAATCTGAAAAAAACTCCTATTTATGAGAATGATGGACCAGAGGCAATTTCAAAACAAAATTTGATAAGCACTTTCGAATAAACTTGCAGGGCTGCAGTAATAAGATGGTGGAATGAGACTCAATGATCTTTTCCACAGAAAACAGGAATGGAGTGGATGAGCTGTGTTGTAATAAATCTGATCTCCCTTCGTCTAGTTCTGGGTGACTGTCATTTCCACATCCCTACATTGTGAGAATTGCAGAAAGAATCTAATAGCTTGTCATACCTCAACCTGTTAGACCTCAACAGACAGCGTCTTAGCTCTCACATTCATAATAATTCTGAATTTCTTCCAGTAAATACATTCAATCATTTCAAAAATGGTAAATTTCAGGGGTAAAGTGTACATGCTGTTGTAACATATGCTGTCTTTCACAAATGACATTGTGAGAATTCTTAATGGTGCATGTTGAATGATCACAAATTTGTCAAGAAATGTAAATTAGAATTTTATAGCCATAAACATTAATCTACAAGTCAACATGTTTCCTTTTAGAGGTGAGTTGCATCCTGAAAATTCATAGCTAGGAAATATTCAAATTCATATGAATGTCTTTTCCAGTCAGCATGAAGCATAGTTATTGCAGACTTTTAATCCTTGTCCAGAAAGCACAAATTCAATCATTGCGACACAAAAGTTGGAATTTATCCTCTCCCTGGAGGTAGTGAGAAAAGGCAATTATTAGACAATTTGACCCTGGAGAGATATTCACTTCCCTGTTGCCACATCAAAAATAAATTCTAGGTGAGAAAGTAAATTGGAGTCTTTCCTGACCAGCTTCGAATTAAAGCACTTAAATGGCCAGTGAATAGCCATTTATGGATATTAATTCACCACTTTCCTGATTACATACCTCCTGGCAAGCCACTAAATTGGCTGATTTCTCCACTGGGGAAACCAAGACAACATGCTTGCCAGGTTTTGCAGGGAGAGTGGGGGGAAATCACTTTGGGGGGAAATTGTTCCAATGTTGGGGAAAACTGTCTGTGGACAGTGGGGTGGCTCTGAAAACCATCCTTTGACCTTGTCTCTGACCCCTCAAATCCTCTATCCCAATGATACCCACTTTGCAGGAGTAAAAAGAAAAAGATCTACCTTCTCGCTGTTGGATGCCCTGAAGACTACTGCAAGACTTTACTGCTGGACTTTCAGACACGGAAGCTGCCAGCCTTTGATTGTCTGGCAGTTTCTGGGTTGAGGGTTGCACTGACAATGACTGTTGAGGCTGAATTACTCACTAATGCTCATTAGTCAACTTTTCAGCTGGTTGGCATGTGATTGGTTGAGATTTATCAGCATAAGGGTAATTAGTTCATGGTCGCCCCCCCCCCCCCCCCCCCCAACTCTTAGTGTCAAAAAAGGGAAAATCGCAGTCCAAGGAGTGCATACATGTGTTAAGTAACAAGTGTTATCATTTTAAGCAAGCTGTTGGAATGTACAGGGTTAATTTTATTGTGTAGAATAATGGGAAACATTAGAGTTTGGTCTTGCAATGTTAAATAGCTTTTCTGTAGTAAAACTTTTTTAAGTTGATGTTCTACTCATATCTGCAAATGTGTTGCTGGTCAAAGCACAGCAGGCCAGGCAGCATCTCAGGAATAGAGAATTCGACGTTTCGAGCATAAGCCCTTCATCAGGAATCATTCCTGATGAAGGGCTTATGCTCGAAACGTCGAATTCTCTATTCCTGAGATGCTGCCTGGCCTGCTGTGCTTTGACCAGCAACACATTTACAGCTGTGATCTCCAGCATCTGCAGACCTCATTTTTTACTCGAAGGTTCTACTCATATCAGCTAGACAAATGTAATATCCATAGTGTTAAAACAGAATTGGTGAAATGTGCAAGAAAGTCACGTTGAATTAGTAAATTGTTTATAAACAATTTTGTAAGACTAACAATATTATATCAGTATTAACTAGTATTGCAAACAATTTAATTTGTTTCTCTCAACCAGTTGATACATTACATTCTATTGAAAGACTGCTGGCTCATTTTTAAAATCCATGACCACGTGTTGTGATCAGAGTAGACTGTCAGGAGTAAGTCATTACCTAGCCCATGTTATTTCCTCCGCACTTCAACTAGTATTTCAAACTGCAGGAGCCTTTCTTTCATCAGCTTAAACTGCGAGTGAACAGTGGCAGCTTTCCAGGTGTACTTTGCAAATTGGGGTTTAAATGTGGAACACATCAAATTAAAATTCGATATTAATTATTTTGTCTTGCTGCAATTCTGAAAAGCTTAAAGCAGCAAGGGTAATCGTCTAATTCATTGTATGTGTCTCAGTGAGCTTAATCATTATGTCAGTTCCCTAATAAAAGGTTATTATAGAAACAAAGATCCCAATTTTACATATGGTAGGCATGGGAGAATTACAGAAACTGGTCTCTAAGGTAGACTTGAGCATTCTTGACAAATGATGCCCATGCTGTGATCAGATACTCAACAAGAAATCTCGTTATTAACTAGGCCTGTATTGTTAATTAGCACTTGGGCTTCAAATTTTAAATCTGGTTTGAGATATATAATTTATCAAAAGCCGTAGCTTGCTGTCAGAATCCCATAATAAGTGTACATTATTGATGAATTGAGATTAAACTAAGATCGAAGAGAAATTGGGCTATAGGTTGAATTTTGAAAGGTCTGATTTCGATGTTTACAGTGCTAATTTGGTATTTTGGAAAATAGCTGCAGTCCCTACATGATGAACAGCTGTGAATTTTCCTTTCAAAAAGACCGCCTTGTTTTGCCTATTCCTGCTGTCGTCCTCCTTTTTCTGCAGTGGTCATCAATTTGCCTCTGAAATTGGGCTGACTTTCTGCATTGAACAGTTTGCTTTACAACTGTTTCCAGAGACAGGTGAAGCAAAAAACGTTACCCATCACAGTTTTGATTTCAAGCTTTTGAAGTTATTGAAAATATGTCACAAAATTAGGATTGCAATTATGTTCCTCAAAAATGACATCCATCTGCTCACAAAGTCGACTGTAAATAAGAGGCATGTACCTGGTGGGGTCCACTGCTTCCTCCAATGCCTTGTGAGTAAGTATTACTTTACTAACCTATCGCCCTCTGAAATGCCTTTCATGGAAATGCCTACTGTGTTAATGCTGAAGTCTCCCATTCACAGAATCTTACAATACAGAATAGGCCCTTCGGCCCATCAAATCTGTACTTCCAAAAATTTAAAAGACTACCATCACTGGTCCCACTTTCCAACACTAGTCCCATAGTCTTGAATATTTTAACACTTCAAGTGCCTTTTTTGGAATATTGCGTGCAATTCTGGTCTCCTTCCTATAGGAAGGATGTTGTGAAACTTGAAAGAGTTCAGAAAAGATCTACAAGGATGTTGCCAGCATTGGAGGATTTGAGCTATAGGGAGAGGCTAAATAGGCTGGGGCTGTTTTCCCTGGAGAATTAGAGGCTTAGGTGTGACCTTCTTGAGGTTTATAAAAACATGAGGGGCATGGATAGGAGAAATAGAGGTAAAAGATGTCCCTTATCTTTTCCTTGGGGTGTGGGAGTCATGGACTCAAGAGCATAGATTTAGGGTGAGAGGGTAAGCGATAAAAAGGACCTAAAGGTCTACTTTTTCACATAGAGGATGGTGTGTATATGAACTGTCAGAGGAAGTGGTGGAGGCTGGTACAATTACAACATTTAATAGGCATCTGGATGGGATATGAACAGGAAGGGTTTAGAGAGATATGGGCCAAGTGCTGGCAAATGGATCTAGATAAGGTTAGGAGAGCTGGTCGGCATGGACGAGTTGGACCGAAGGGTCTGTTTCTGCGCTGTACGTCTCTATGACTCCGTGCTCATTCCAAGTACTTTTAAAACATTTGAGATTACCAACCACAACTACTCTTCCAAGCTGTGCATTTTAGGCTCCCACCCACTCTGGGTGAAAAAGATTTTCCTCAAATCTACTCTAAACATCCTGCCTTTCACTTTAAAATTATGCCACCTTGCTATTGACCTTTCAACTAAGGGGAACAAACTTCTTTCTATTTGCTCTGTCCGTGTTCCTCATAATTGTATACACCTCAATCAGATCCCCTCAATCTTCACTGAAGTTATCCAGCCTCTCTTCCTAGCTAAACCGCTCCATCCAGGCAACATCCTGATGAATCTTCTTTGCACCCCTTCCAGAGCAATTGCACCCTTCTTACAGTGTGGTGACCAGAACCGCACATAGTAGTCCAGCTGTGGCCTAACCAAAGTTATGTACTGCTTCAACAAAACTGCATTGATCTTTGAATCTGTACCATGCCTGATAAGGTCAAGCTTACTGTATGTCTTCCTAACTACTATATTAACTACCTGAAGGAGGGAAATAACGACATTAACCAGTCCACGGAGAAAGGGGTACAAGAGGCGTGTAGCTATCTTCCAATGAGTGAAGGTAGGGCAGGAAATGTATTTGCATAACTTAAGAAACCATCCTTGTACATCTGCCATCTCCTGTAGGCAGGTCTGCAGCCTTAAAGCTTGGGATGCAGTGCTACGGGGCCTGATGATCACAGCAGAACCACAGTGTCTTAATACCAGCTCCTTTCATAGATCAGTTGGAGTTTTATGTAGCGTCTCCCAATCAGAAGGCCACACTGTGTTTGTGAAATTACTCATGCCCTTTACAGAAAAGTAATTGTCCGGTTCACCATGGAGACGGAGAGCCAAGCTGCCTGAGCTGTGGGGTTTGTAGCTATTGCCAGTTCCTTGAGGTTCAAGGAGTTATTGAGTACACCCATGTGGTGCTGCAACTCCCGAACAGGAAGAGATTTCAATCCCTCAATGTCCAGTTACTTTGGAACCACAAGCAACAATTCCTGCAGGTGTGTGCCCACTATTCAGGGAGCTGCCATGTCACTTATATTCTGTATGACCCCACCCCCCACCCCCCACCCCCGGCACCACCATATCATCTCCAGGGCTGGCTTGTGAACGATAAGGAGTACCCCCAGAAAAGATGGCAAATGACCCAGTGTGAAACTGTCAGACTGATGCTCTAAAGCTGCAATATCAATCCACCAGGACAATCATTGATCAGACTGTTGGTCCCTTGAAGATGTGGTTCCACTGCCTGAACCACTCAGAAGGAGCACACCATTGGTTACTGGGCAGGATCCCCAGTAGAATCTTTATTGGCTGTGACCTGCACGAACCCATCTCAATGATAGAAACCTTTGATTGCGAGGGACATATAACTCTCACGGGGAAGTAGTGGGCCTGCACCAGGCTGATTGACTCGAGCAACACAAACATTGAACCTATTGTGAAACTTGAAAAGGTTCAGAAAAGATTTACAAGGATGTTGCCAGAGTTGGAGGATTTCAGCTAAGGAAGAGGTTGAGTAGGCTGGGGCTGTTTTACCTGGAGTGTCGAAAGCTGAGGGGTTTATAAAATCATGAGGAGCATGGTTAGGATAAATAGACAAAGTCTTTTCCCTGGGGTGGGAGAGTCCAGAACTAGAGGGCATAGGTTTAGGGTGAGAAGGGCAAGACATAAAAGAGACCTAAGGGGCAACTTTTTCACGCAGAGGGTGGTACGTGTATGGAATGAGCTGCCAGAGGAAGTGGTGGAGGATGGTACAATTGAACATTTAAAAGACATCTGGATGGGTATATCAATAGGAAGGGTTTGGAAGGATATGGGCTGGGTGCTGGCAAGTGGGACTAGATTAGGTTAGGATATCTCATTGGCATGGATGAGTTGTACTGAAGGGTCTGTTTCTGTGCTGTACATCTTTATGACTAGATGAAGCTTAGATTGCTGATTTCCAGAGGGTTTTCTACTTGCAGGTGGGACCTGTGCCTGCAAGTGTCGGTGCTAAGCAGTCTTCACAGCCCTGCAGCTGAAGAACATGTTCACGGGGCTCATTGTCTCTCAAGGTATTCCAAAAGGGAACACAAAACTGTTATTTACATAGAAGTGATTTACAAAATGTTCACATTCATGTACCCAAAGTGAATGCGATTTTCTTTCATCCCATGTTTCCTTGCACTACGTCTGGATGATCCCTTAGCAGCAGTGAGCTGCTGGAAGCCTGCTAACTGCTTTGTTAACATGCCACTAAAAGCTTTAGTGTTGTCCTTTTGTGAGCCTGGACATAGCCGCTCCCACTCTACTTGTGGGTATCCTGCACAAGTGCACTCCAATCTGCTTGGGTTCCTGGCAGAGGTGAGTTGGTGGATTCTGAATGGACAATTCTTGGTTGCCTCTCTGTTGGTACACAATGGACATCTCGCAGCCCTTGATGGGATGTAGCAACTGGAGGGAAGGTCATTTGGTCCCCTTTCACAGAACCAATTGATGAAAGCACCTACAGCTCAAACAACAGAGTGCAAGTCTGAGTGCATATCTGACAGCTACTGAAGGTTGTGCTAAACCTTGCTGTCTGTTGAGACAGCCATGTGGTGGCACACCAGAGACGCAGATCAGACAGGATATGAGCAGACTCCTCTGCCCTTCACTTCAGTCTGTACAAGGTTTCTGACACCTCTACAGCACGTTCCACTGCTTTTCTCTACATTTCCATTGATTCATTAATGACCGAATTTGGCTGGAACCTCCTCATCTGTGCTGGCCTCAGCATGAGCCTGATCTCTAGCAACCACCCAAGTTTCAGAGAGCTTGGCCATTTCTTTCTTCTCCAGCTAAAGGCCTGTGTCAGTGCTATGCTCACCAGAATGTGACCCTCAACCTATTCTAGATAAACATTATTCACTAAGGTGGGATTCTCTGCTTTGGTGGATAGCATGCTGGCAGTGATTCCTCGGAGGGTCAGCTGCTCCTCAGAAGTGGACTTTACAGAGCATGGAGAGAGGTTCGGGGGAATGGGGATCTTCCTCATCCTCATTGGCTCTGTGGGTGTGATCCAGAAGCTGGAGGAAAAGTCTTTAAAGGTGTGTTAATATTGGAATGAGCCACCTTACCAAAGTGTGCAATAGAACTTTGATGCTTTACCTGCAGATGTGAGAAACTGTGCAACTTTCCTTACAAGATGGCTGGACATAGCCAATCTTCCCTTTTACATAGATCTGCTGCCCATACTTCTTGAATGTGTGAGGATTTGGAAGTTGGTACCAAAATAGCAAATATGCATGGAGGATCCAGTAAATGCAGGAATGCTACCATGCTAGGGAGAGGGGGAATAGCCACTGGCAACTTCAAGCATTCTTGAAATGTGCAAGATGAGGGACAGGAGGTAAGATCCATGGATTGGCCAAGTGAGGTAAAGGTGTGGTAAGCTTTAAAGCCCAAAGTCAAGTTCTGAAAGTGAACTTGGCCCCAGAAAAATATGATAAACTTGAGAAAAGGGTAATGCATAGGGAGAGAGATCTAGCAGTAGTTATCCAGAATGCAACACAAGGTTGTGCGGAGGTCATAATTTAATAAGAGCAAGGACTATGGAATGGATTCAGAATATCATGCAAAGTAGAAGCCCTAATGATTGAGAAGTTTTAGTGGCTCCAAACAAATTAGAGCATAAATTGATAAAGGATGTTGAACACAAAAATTGGAAATCTGTACAGTTTGGTGTATGCATTGAGGTACTAGATAGGGAACAGCCAGCTTTCTTATACAATTGGCTGTGTACAGACAGGTTGTTTCCTGATGGGACACATAGTGCTAAAGTCAAGAGTGTCTTGGGTTTCAAAAAAGAATAAACTTGGTGATCAAGATGTTACAATGGCTTCCCCTACTGCAGGATGAGTGCTCCTAAAGACCTTAGTTCCTTTCACAACATACTCCTGAAAATGAAAGCTAATCAAAACTATATTTTTGCAGGGCGAAAAGCTTCTAATGAGAATATTTTGAAACCACCTGAAAAGTAGGTGATACTGAAGGGAAGCTATGAAAATTAAACAAATGTCTTTATGGTTTGAATGATGTAGTGAGAGTGCTTGGCATCTTGCTGGAAGTAAGTTGCTTCAAGCAGATTCAGCAATGTTCCACTGCTACCACAAAAAGAAAATTACAGGCACCTTTATGATGCACATCAGTGATTTTCTGTGAGGAGGTTTGATAAAATTTGAGTGGTGTGATAGATCAAACAAAAAGAAAAGAATCTAAGATTGGAAGTCAGCATTTATATACAAAGGGCTAAAAATTAACCAGAATGAGTTAGAAGTAATTTTGGATGAGCAGTCTTTTAAACTATTAATTACATTCTGATAAATCAGGCCAGGTCCTTGCAGAAAGATGATTTTCCAGGGAGGAATCAGACCAGTTGTGAAGTTTGAACAACCCATTGTGGGTTCAGACTAGACCTGATAGAAGCTATGATGCATTGGAACTGAAGCATGCTGTTATTGAGGAAGTCTTGAAAGTGAATAAAATATTAAAGAAATGAATTTGTGAAAGCACACTCAATTTTCAAGCCTTGTGTGACGTAGAATAATAGGAAACAGGAGCAGGAGTAACCCATTTACGCCTTCAAAACTACTCTGCCATTCTTGGCCAATCATCCAACCCAATAACTTGTTCCTGCTTTTTTGCCTCATCCTTTGATCCTTTTAGCCCCAAGTGCTAGATACAATTCATTCTTGAAATCATACAATTTTTGGCCTCAACTGCATTCTGTGGTAGTGAATTCCGTATACCCCACCACAGTCTGGGTGAAGAAATTTATCCTCATCTCAGTCCTAAATGGTTTAGACCGGTGAGCCCTGGTGCAGGAAACCACGTCCACCACTGCCCCCCCCCCAACCAAAAGCTCCTGCATCAGCCGCTGTCACCATGACCATTGGGAACTCTTCCCCACCTTTCTACATATGCCCGACCTAATACTATTAGAATTTTATAGATTTCAAAGAGATCCCTCCTCACTTTTCTGAACTCCAGCAAATATAATCCTAGCCAATTCAACCTTTCCTTCAACGTCAGTCCTGCTATCCCAAGGTGATATGAAATTTATCTTTGTTCAGAGTTGTTTGAATGACTTTCACAGTTTTATTTCCCCTCTTTTGAAGATTTTATTTATATAAAGGGTGAACATGTTGAACTGGTTGAGGAACGGAGCAGTAAGATTGAGTAGCCAATAATTTCTCGGCAAGGTACTCAATTAATATTTTTCCTCTCTGTTTACTGTGGAGAAAGACATGAAGACTTAGGAACTTGGGGATGTTAATGATCATACCTTGAGGACATTCCATATCACAGTCGAGAGGTATTGGATGCAAGAGGCTAGAGAAGAAATTGTGGAGGCCCTGGCTGATATTTTTGCATCATCGTTAGCCTCAGGTGAGGTCCTGAAAGATTGAAGGGTAGTGAATGTTGTGCCCTTATTCAAGATTAGATTACTTACAGTGTGGAAACAGGCCCTTCGGCCCAACAAGTCCACACTGACCCGCTGGGAATTGAACCCGGGTCTCTGGCGCTGTGAGACAGCAATGCTAACCACTGTGCCACCATGCTGCCCAAGAAGGGCTGCAAAGAAAACCATGAGAATTGTAGACCGGTAAGCCTAACATCTGTGGTAGGTAAGTTCCTTGAGAAGGTAATGAGAGATAAGATATACATGCATTTCGAAAGGCAGGGGTTGATTAGGAGTAGTCAGCATAGCTTTGTGAGTGGGAGATGATGCCTCAAATTTGTTAGAGTTCTATGATGAAGTGATCAGGAAGGTTGACGAGGACAGGATGGTAGATATAGTCTATATGGATTTTAGTAAGGCCTTTGATAATATTCCAAGTGGTCAGCTATTCTGGAAGATTAGATCACATGTAATCCGGAGAGAGAGCTGGCAGATTGGATACACAGTTGCCTTGATGGTAGAAAGCAGAGGGTAATAGTGTAAGGATGCTTGTCAGACTGAAGGCCTGTGGTTAGAAGACTGTTTCGGGTTGGTGCTGGGCCCACTGCTGTTTGTTACCTATAATCGATAATTTGGATGAGAATGTCCAAGGCATGATTAGTAAGTTTGCCAATATCACCAAAAATAAGAGGTATAATGGACTACGAGAAAGGTTATCAGAAATTGAACAGGATCTTGATTAGCTGGGGTAATGGACCAAGAAATGGCAAATGGAGTTTAATATAGATACGTTAGAGGTCTTGCGTTTGGAAAGTCAAATCAAGGTAAGAGTTTCATGTTGAATACTGGGGCCTTAAGGAGTGTAGCGCTGTTCAGATGCACGGTTCTCTGAAAGTAGAGTCAAAGGTAGACAGGGCAGTGAAGAAACATCATCAGTTAGGGCATTAGGTTTGGAAGTTATATTGCAGTTATACAGGACATTGGTGAGGCCACACTTGGAGTATCATGTTCTGTTTTGGTCACCTTGCTATAAGAAGGATATTATTAAGCTGGAAAGAGTGCAGAAGAAATTTACAAGGATGCTGCCAGGACTCAACAGTCTGTGTTATAGGGAGAGGTTGGACAAGCCATGAGTTTTTTTCTTTCGAGCCTAGAAAACTGAGGGGGGATCTGATGGAGGTGTAAAAGATTATGAGGGGCATGTATAGGATGAATACACTCAGTTTTATTCCCCAGTGTTGGGGAATCAAGGACTAGAGGGCATCAGTTTAAAGTTAGAGGGGAAAGAATAAAAGGGAATCTGAGCGACAATTTTTTTTAACACAGGGTGGTGTGTATATTGAATGAGCTGCCAGCAGAAGCAGTTGAGGTGGGTACATTAACAACATTTAAAAGACATTTGGACAAATACATGGATAGGAAAGGATTAGTAGGAAATGGATCAAGTGCAGAGAAATGTGGTTAGAGTGGATAGACATTTTGGTCAGTATGGACCAGTTTGGGCCAAGGGCCTGTCTCCGTGCTGTCAGACTGTATGACAAAGAAAGGTGTCTTGGTTTCTGTCTCACCAACTTGCTTAGGTCCAAACTGACATTAGTGAGATGAAGTATAATATTGAGAAGTATGAGGCTGGTTGCAGCTGTCATAAGAATAAGAAACAAAGCATTTTTAGAAGGCTTGAAATTTGTCGATTTTCTGATGGACTTGGATATATTCCTTCAAGGTTCACAGAAAGTAAACATGCAAGTGTACAGTAAACAGGAATGCAAATGCACATTGGCTTTTATTGCAAAGGAATTTGAGTACAGCGATAATGAAGTCTTGCTACAGTTGTACAGTGTTTGGGTGGGAACATACCCAGAAATGCGGTTTTAAATACACTCCCCATATATAAGGAAGGATATATTCTGTTGGAGTCGAGAGTGTGGTGCTGGAAAAGCACAGCAGGGCAGGCAGCAGGCGAGGAGCAGGAGAATCAAAGTTTCAGGCAAAAGCCCTGCATCAGAAATTTTGGAGGCAAAGCAGCACTGGTTCACTAGATTGATTCTGAGGCTAATGATTTGTCCTGTGATGAGAGGCTCAATAAATTGGGTTTATATTCTTAGAGCTGAAAATGTGATGCTGGAAAAGCGCAGCAGGTCAGGCAGCATCCAAAGAGCAGGAGAATCGACGTTTCGGGCATGAGCCCTTCTTCAGCCCTTCTTCAGGCTCATGCCCGAAACGTCGATTCTCCTGCTCTTGGAAGCTGCCTGACCTGCTGCGCTTTTCCAGCATCACATTTTCAGCTCTGATCTCCAGCATCTGCAGTCCTCACTTTCTCCTCTTTATATTCTTAGAGTTCAGAAGAATGAGAGGTGGTCCCATTGAAAAATACAAGGTTCTGACAGGATAGGCATTTGCAGGTTATTTGCCTGTCTGTGCTATGCATTCTAAATTCACCAATCTCAAGACAAATAGGCAATAGTTTGGGAATGTGGTGAGGAGAAATTTATTCAATTAAAGTGATGTAAATTTCTGGAATTCTCTGTGCCAGGGAGTTGTAAATGTGCCACTATATTTAAAGCAGAGAGGCAGACCCTTGATCCAATGAACTGAAGGATGGGAGGGGGCAGGCAGGCAAGAAAGTGGATTCAAGTCCAAAATCAGCTATGATCATATTGAATGGCAGAGCAGGCTTAAAGGACCCATTTCATCTACTTCTTATTTCTTTCTTTTGCTAAATTCAAAAGCAAAATAAAAATGTAAAACAGACCATTTTGACACACCTTCTAAATATAATTTTATATGGTATGAGAGAAAAAAACAGTAGGACTGCACTGTTGACTGACGTAAGTGTGTATTTGTCATTATTCACAATAACCCATAGGGGTCTCTGATGCATCACAGAATGGCCTTTTATCCATTTATGATGTTTGATAATTAAATCCTAATTTTATTTGAACCACTCTTGAGGTTGGGGGTTTCATCAATTATAAAAAGCAAACAGTTATCCTGTTTTACATTCTTCAACCTAGACCAAACGTTAGTCTTATTTGTTGTAAGTTTATCTGTGAAAATGGTGACATCCCATATGTCCAAGACCCCTGTTGTCCAAATATAGTGCGTGACGGTGTACCGATTTAGCTCTAGCGGCTTCTGAATTTTAATGATGTTGGAGATATTGCGTGTCCTTCAGCTTGTTAAACTGACATGACCACTCCATAAATCAAAATACCTGTGTATCATAAAATCAATACAAAAATGCAAACTCAGCGTAAACCCTTAACTATCTTTCTCTCTTGCAAGAATCTTACAATTTAAACTTGAGATGAAAACAGATCAGATGGTTGTGCAAAATCAAAATATATTTTAATCTACATTGAGATAAAAACATCAAAATTCAGAGTCAAACCTCAACAAAAAAGATGACAGTAGGTTAAATTTTGATCTTTGCTTTTACGGTCCAGTTTTCTACAACTCTAGTTTAAACTTCTTTATTTTTGTCCTCCAGCAAAAAAGCAGGGAAGCTTAAACAGTCAATAAATGTTAATCCAGTTAGAACTCTTGCACGCAGCTTGTGGGTATTTTGAAACTTGTTTTGTTTCATCTTGCCTTGAAAGTGGTGATCCCCAGAGTCAGTGAGTAAAGCTAGAGACCTCCCACAGACTTGTAATAAGATCTTTCAAGTTTAACCCTTATTTGTAGATGCAGTAAAAACCTTAACATGAAAAGTGACCAAATAGGATGTAGGTATTTTGTGATTTGTGGCCAGGTCTTCACAATCAGTAATCATACAGCTATTTTTCTTGTTTACATTCCTGAACCTATTCAGATTTCTAACTGATGCTGCACGCCGTGAGCGTGAGCAGATGAGAAAAAGACATCAGGCCAAGTTAACACCAGCCCTTTCCAGTCCTGTGGGAAGGGGCGGCACACCTGCATCACCTCACCCTGGTAACGGAAGCTCTGCTTTTCCAGGGACACCACCAGTTACACCATCCTCTTCAGCCTGCAGTGGAACACCAACAGGTTGGTACTTCTAAACAAAGCAAAACTACATCAGTCTTTTAGAGCCAGATTTTGATAATTATATCAATAATAAATTTACATAAACATTGTATAAATATACGTTTTAAAATAGACTTTATACAGGATATCAATGGGCTAAGTAGGTAGAACTTATTTAATGAATGAATATGGAAAATCAGCAAAACCTCTGTACAATTCAAAACACATTGTTGAGTCCCTGACATTGCTGGATCTTATGAGCAAATAAGGTACTATGCAGCTATAAATGTATGGTAAGTTTATTTATTTTGGCAAAGTAATTTGAACTGAGTATCCTGTCTTGCTTGTAATGGAATCTTTGGAATGCTGGTAGAATTGTGGTGGTTAGGTAAACTTTGATTTAATGTAATCTAGTAGGAGTTACTGGTTTGACCATGCGCTTTTCTAGTCATGAAAGCAGAAAAGGAAATGAGCCATAATTTGCAAATATAGAGTTTTTTTTAACATAAATCTCCCAAGGCATTTTACAGAGATTGGAGAAAGATTGTAGGAGACCAAAGCTTTGGTGAAAGAGGCGTGTTTTAAGAGGAACCTCTAACAGGTGGAGGTGAAAAGAATTCAGGAGAATGAAATCTAGGAACGTGGAAGGTTGGCCGCTATTGGATTGAAGGGAGTGAATATCAAAACTGGAGTCATGAACTTAGAGTTCAACGAGGTTTATTTTAAGTACTGCAGAAGAGATGAAGCTAAGGAGGGCAAGGCCATAGATTTAAGGTCAAGAATTTTAGACTTGCTGGAGACATTGGTGGGGATGAAATGTTGAAAAGGAAATTTAGCTACTGAACAGAGCCAAGAAAATAAATGAGTATTGAATTAGATTGAAAGATTTTTGAAAAAAATCAAACATTATTAGAGCAGCAAGATCACAACTATGATACTATATATTATATATAAATAATATTTTAAGCCATGAACTTGCATTGGATCCACTGTTAATCTTTGAAAATGGAAGTTCTACCACAGCTGAGCTACGTTGGAGGTTTATGCAATTTTCATTAAATGCATGCAGGTCATCCATATATGGAAATGATTAATTCTTAATTTTTCTAAACATGCAATACAATAAGAGTCCATCAGCTTTTTTTGCAATTCTTAGGTATGTGGTCGACATTCTATAGGATTTATGCAGTCATAACAATCATTCCAGTTCCTATTTTCCATTGTATATTTTTGGCACATGAGAAAAACACTTAATACCAGATATCTTCTTTTCTATTAAACTCCCAAGTCATAAACTTTAGGTAGAATCAAATACTAATTTAGACTCCATTCCTCCTCCTTCAGAAATTAGCTTACAACGAATGTGTAACTAGCTATTTGAAGAAAGTAACATAAACCTAAGTTATTCACTGTTCAAGTATTCAGATTCTCAGCATGCTATGCAGATTACAAGAGTGTCTTCCTTGATTGATTGCAGCAGCTAAAATATGAAAGTAACATTTTAAGACACTTATTTCATATAATTTGATCATTTAAAACAGACCATTTTATTCAGCATGAAGTTATGCTTGAAGTGTTTCTCTCATGGAAGGTGCACTGTGTGGGGCAGATAGGAGCCATGGGGATGACCTGGTGCTGGTTTTTAGTAGTTTCATAAAGAGGTAATATGATCGCTATGTTGAAAGCTGCAGCCACAGTTACTTGCACGCAAAGCTGTGCATGAGGTACTGTAGGGTCTAACATGTTCTGAATGGTGCTCTTTCCAATGCAAATACTATGTGGCTTCTAACTGAATATAGTGTGTTTAATGAATCAATTATTTTTCAAAAAGTATTTTGGGAAAGATATGCTGGTTAAAAATGTAGTATCAACATAACTTGTTAATGCAGCTCGGGGGTCATGATTTATTTAAAAATCTGTATTGCTGGAAAGAAATCTTTCTTGTATTCAATATTTAGGTTTTGCCAGACACATTGAAACCAAAAGACCAGACTCGCAATTTCATGTACGATTCATGGCATGCATCTTGTTGCACAGCTGTGCATCACATTAGAGAAGGCAAATTAACATTTGAATGTCTTCTGAAGTGGATGCTAATTGCAGACTGTTAATTACTGTCATTAGGTAGGCTGCTAAGAGGTGCAACAAAGCATCAGACTCATGATCTTGTTGTTTGAAAATGATCTCCATCTAATAAAAAACATGTCACTTGCAGAAATTGTAAATGCAAAATTTGCTGATGCAGTTGAAAATTTCGCCATCAGTAACCTTCTTGTGATGGATGCATTCTTGACACTGATTCAGTGTTTAGAGACTGAAAATAATGAGTATCAATGTTCTATCATCAGAATATGCAAAGCTGAAATAGATTCTGTGTGTCTTTTAATTAAAGGAAATGTTAGCAGACTCTTTGCACAGCTATGTGATTAAATCTGACGATTCCGATCTGTAGCTGGTGTCTGAATAAGACTGTGCTTGGCTTTCAAACAGACTTTAACGACAGCGTACATAAATTTTAAGTTGAAAATGGACTATTTACACCAATAATATTTCCAGAATGCATTATAAAATTAAATGTGTAGTTTTCATAGTTTTCTTGTTTTCAGGGTGCCTTTCTGTATATAAGAAGACTTTCAGTTGTAATTTTTAGTTTACAAGTTGTTACTGAGGTTCTAAATTTTCATGTAGTGAAACATGAGGTAACATTCGATACAGATTGCCTGACTGTTAATATCTTATAAAATGTGAGTAGGTTGAAGTTTTCCAAGTGAAGAATTGTGTGCATTCTTTGCTCACTTTGTATCTTTGTGCTCCATGTTAACTTTTTGGAGCAGTAGCTGTTTTTCAGTTTAAACTGAAAAGTGCTCTTTTCCATTTGTACTTTGTTCCTTGCCTTTGCTTCCCTCTTTCTTGCACATTATTGTAGCTTTCTCTTTTCTGTATGTGGTGCTTGTTGAACTGTTTATTCTTGCTTCAGTTGCTTGGTTAGTGTGCTGCTAGTTGAAATGATTCATGGCCCTGACAGATGTCTGGTACAGCTGGATGTGTCCTTGATCATCCCAAAAGTCTGGACAGCACTGTCATTCACCATTGCCCAAATTATCTTTGTATTGACTGTGGAACCCTCTGTGACAGAACTGTAATGGCTAATTACCCAGGATGCCTTTGGCAGTTCAAAACACAAGTGTGTTAGCTATGTGGCTATTGAATGTCTTACATTTATAATAATTTCACAGGGCAGGGGGAAGTGGACAAGAGTCTTCATTTAAAGCAATTCTTCTAAAGATGGATTTTTATTTATTAAAAAAAGCTAACCTCATCCCTATTTATTTTCTTTCCTGCATCTTTAGGCAGTGAATTAGATGAAGAAGAAATTGAATGTGAAGATTCTGACAGTGATGAATCATGGACAACAGAAAGTGCTATCAGCTCTGAGACTATTCTAAGTTCAATGTGCTTGAATGGGGATGATGAGAAGCCATTTGCTTGCCCTGTGCCTGGCTGTAAAAAGAGGTACAAGGTATGTATTGTGTCCAGCAAACAAGCTGTCCTTGAAAATGCCAATAAAAATGCTCTTAAAAGGTGACACCTTTCTATTTACACTGTTCTGCAATGCATAACAGAAACTAAGATCAGAGATTTCATTTTTCACAACTTTTCAAATTAACAAGCTTTTGCTCCATGTTCCTATGAATCATAAATGTGTATTAGAGTGAGGTTTTGGAGAGGGAACAGAGGGTACAAAATCCCATTCTGACTGTTAGTGAAGATGATGAGTTCCCTGGAGGCCAGGCAAACCATAGTGGGAACAGCTTTTCACACAAAGAATACAGTAATTTGCCACATCCTGTCCAGGTCCTGTTTGAATGTCAGTCCTGTCTTAATTACCAGTATAACAAAGCTATTCTATGTTATTCTGAAATCTTTCTGGCTCCACGTCTGATGCACGAGAGCCGTCCAGCTGAATTGCTCAAACATCATTATTGAAAGAACAAGCAGACTCAGTAGATTAATAGTCTTTGGAATGCCTGGTACAATGGAGGGAACAACAAATAAAGGGTAATGGTTTAGACGGAAGCCTAAACCAGACCCTCTGTAGGGGATAATGCAAGGCAAATTTGCTGGTTTTGAAGAGCTGCTATTTATTTGACTGAGGAGGAAGTAGTGGTATGGAGTGAAGCTTAACTACTTTAGCAGATTTTTGCATTAAGCTCAAATTTGACTCTGGTGGACTGGATTAGAACATGCTGAATTGATAAACATATAAATACATTGAGAATTTTTACTTTACAATATTTCAAAAAACTAACTTTTGGCTTTTAATTCTGATTTATGTCTTAACTAAAATAGAAATTTAGACACGTATGACTTCAGTTTATTACCACTGTATCAGTATAAACATTTTGAGGATTCCATGTAATATTAAAAAGCAATCTATCGATAATTTCCATGTTAATAACCCATTCTTTGAGTCCACAGTTGTTTTTCTTCTGTTTAATGGTGTCTATCATTTGTGTGGTTAAATGTCATAATTGAGCACTCGTTTTAACTAGTGCTGCTAATGTCAGTCTGAAATTTGGTTTTATAACCAACAGGTTGAAAATATGTCTAGCATTATGAAAGGTGCAGATATTTATAATACTACAGTAATTTCCACTGCAGGAAAGTCATTTACCTATATGGTTGCTGTTGACTGGCATCTAAAACAATGATTCATTGCAACAGAGACTCCTCTTTAATATCAAAAATTAATTTCTTCAACAGGATTTTGTTTTGGAAACAGTGAAATTATTATTATTAAATTATTATCCCGACAACAACTAAATTAACTTAAACTTAGATGCAACTCTTTCAAAAGATGCAAATCTTACCTACTTACATATTGTTACCAAAGTTGGTCTGCTTTGTGTGTTTATCTTTTCATTTTCCCCAAATTTTCTTTGCTGCCTTGCTTTGTTAATGACCTTGATTTCTTAGTAAACATTGGACTACATTTCCCAGAAAGTGTATTTATATATGTTGTACATATATACATTGGTCACTTGAAATGTGGATAGATGTTTGCCATGATATAACTATTTGGAATTGTGATATTTTGATACTGTGCAGCAGCCTTTCACTTATGTTGTGGAAGGATTGCAGCATCAGAATGTGAACTGGCTTTTGCAGAGATGAACAGTATCAACATGAATGAGCATTTCTTATCAATACTCCCACATATAACCCAAAGGCAACTGGAACCTAATATGGAACAAAATCTAATTATACTTATTTGCAGCTCAGTACCATCTCCTTATGTATTTCAGTCCAGTTGTGGTGAAGGAACAATCACTTTTTTGTAAGTTGTTAACATATAAAACATCTTAATGTCTTGAAGTTCAATGTGGCCATTATTGTACAATTGAGCCCTTGATTTTAACCCCCACAGTTTGATTTTATTTCTATGTATATTTTGTGATGAGAAAATTCAAGTCCATTTACTGCAAATTTCACTGGTTCCTGTCCATTTTATAAATATGTACATTTGTCGGAAGGAAATCAAAACCACTACAGTTTTTCATTAATTTGTTAATTGGAATACCTTTTTGACAGCAGGGAAACCTAATCCTTTCGTCTGGTTCCTGGACAATGTAATTGTTAAGAGGTGCTTAGAATTCCAAGTATTTTATGGTAGTTGGAGGCAGAACTGAGCCCACCCACAACTACAGTTAGATCTATTAAAAACCTGTGTTGCAGAGTTGACAGGATTACTGCTTGTTAAATATACTAAACACAAAGCATACCTGGGGAGGAAAGGAAAAGAGTGAAAGAGTAAGAAATCTACCCATGGAATAAGAGTAAATGAAAATTAGAAGACAAAACCACTTACCCTGAAATGACATGTAAGGATCACATTTTAATATAAATGCCTTTTCTATTATGTATGTCTAACATTTTTTCCTGCAACTTTAGTTGCCTGTGAGACTAGTAATGATTGGTACAATGTGTAGTCAGGAGGGTAATAGAGAAGTTGTATTTTTATAAATTGATATAATTTTACAATGGGAAATTAAGGATTGCCAATGTCTATTTTGAAACCTTGGTGGTGCAGATGCATAGTGAGGTGGACTGTTATGGAAATATTACTAAAATGCATTAACTAACTTTTACACCAATGCAATAATTTTCATTCAGTTGCTGTTGTGAATTTTATCATGCTTTGTGAATTAGTCATATTTCTAATTGAGTTGGTTAATCATAATGTTTAGGACTTCATTAATCTTTCATTGTGCTAGAATCATGAAGAATATTATTTAGTGGAAATTGTGCTTTTCCTATTTACCATTATATTTAAATTTTACTTTAAAAATGTTTGAAATACTGATAGTTTGAAGATATAGCCATATAAATTTAAAACAAACTCTGATTGTGAGACTCAGTCAAGCTGATGTTTATGTTGCACATACAAGGTAAATGTATCATTATTAAATCTCTTGCTGATATTATAAGCTAATAATCCAATTTAGAGCAGTTGAAGTTTATTATCTGTTGGTGTTTGACTTGTTTAATACCAAAAAAACCAAAGTCAGAATACAAGCCAAATTGGGACTCTTAACAGATATTTAACTAAATTCTGTTAATATGTATGTATTGCAATATCTGAACAGATTTTCATGATGATTCTAACTATGCTTCATTTCTGTTAGAATGTTAATGGAATCAAGTATCATGCCAAGAATGGCCATCGTACTCAAAGCCGTGTCCGGAAGCCTTTCAAGTGTCGCTGTGGGAAAAGCTACAAAACTGCTCATGGGCTTCGTCACCACACTATTACCTTTCATCCACCAGTGTCAGTTGATATACTTAGAAAGATGCAATTGTGAGACATTATACCTGACTGACCTTCAAAGTGCAGGCTAGGTGTTCTAACAGGAGTGAGTAGGAATTTTTTTTTCCTCAAGATTTACTGATACAAGTCTTGGGGAGGAAAAAAATTCCTTAATATTTGTTTTCAAGTGAATTCTGCATGAAATGAACATTTTATCTAAAACAAAATGTGTTCCCATAACGGCATAAGATGCTGCTACAAATTAGGTACAGTGTTTTAAATTTTAATTTTGAATTCCATGGAAAATACTTTAAATGATTTCAGTGCTTCTAAAAGCACTTTTTCTTTAATACTCTACAATATGCAATTTTAGGTCATAACTTAAAATTGTCTACAGAATAGTTTTATTTTTTTATTCTATCTCAAACTTATTTGAAAACTGTCATCAGTTGTGTATTAAGGTGCTGCTACACTTTAAACCGAGATGTTCCAAACTTACAGATCCAAATGAAGGCAAACTTAATTTGCCACTGTAATTTGTAGATTAGCAGCTGATCTTGGTGGGTTAACTGTGGGTGTTGACGAGAGATTTCTACCTGACCCATTTGACATATACCACTAGGTTAAGTGCTGTGTTATGTTGGATTATCATGTTTTTTGGGGAGAAGAGGATGGAGTGTGGGAACAATCTTTTCTCACGTGCAGTAAAGATACTTTATATCAATGTATTTGCAAGTAGCATTGGCAGTTGTTACATAGTTTTTCGAATACCTCTACCCTTGATTTGAAGAAAAAATACTGAATTTCAAACAGCAACCTAAATTTGGAACATAGATATAGATAGAATCAGGTGGTGTCAGAATCTATAACTGGGAGTTAAATTTACTTGATCTGGTAATCTGATGCAGAACATCATTG
The DNA here is from genome assembly GCF_020745735.1 of Hemiscyllium ocellatum. Classification (NCBI taxonomy): domain Eukaryota; kingdom Metazoa; phylum Chordata; class Chondrichthyes; order Orectolobiformes; family Hemiscylliidae; genus Hemiscyllium; species Hemiscyllium ocellatum. The sequence goes on from NC_083407.1 coordinate 67,713,015, forward strand.
TTAGTATTTTTTGTCATGAAATTAGAGAAGGAATCATCACACTAGTTATGCAGTAAATAAACAAGTATAGAACTATATGTAGTAATCATTGTTCACAGCTTAGAAAATACTTAATTTCTTGAGGCATATGTGATCTTAAGTTTTCTAAATCAGTATGTGTGTTTAATTAAAGAAGTATGTACCATATGGCTCTACCCATAAGGGTAGTCAGTTTGCAGCTAAATAATGTACAGTTGCATTTTAAAAATTCTGTTGTCAGCAAGTTAAGCTACGATAATTTAGTTAGTTTCTTTGGAAGCCTGCCTAATACATAATACTGACCCAGTTCTGTTTTTATAATTCAGTATTACAATACTGTGCAGTTTGGGAGGCTTCATGATTCTATTTTCATGGATTAGAAAATAGAGATACCCTGATTTAGCTCATAAAATTGTAATATGCTCCTATTACTTTACATTTCCTCTTTAAAATAAAAGGACTAACCCATAACCATTCAGATTGCCCCAGTCCTAATGTAGCATTCTTTATTACATTGTTTGCAAGCTTTGATACTTTATGATTACGCTTAAAATTTGGTCACTATTAAGATTTTGTAGGGCATTGAAAAAAAATCAAAAGAAACCTTAACATTCCCAAACACTTTGTGCTGTAGCTACTATAGACACTGTAGATACTATAGAATGAAATCTGATCTGAATATGTGTTTCCTATTTGTTGTTTTCTATCCCCTCCACCCCATATTTCAAATTGTTTACAAATGAGAAAAGCTGAGCAGTTTGGATTGAAGGCTTTTACAGATGCAATCAATGTAGCTTTGTTAGTAAGTGTGGACCCACTGTTATGCTGCCAATGGAATTCACTACTCCTGCAAAGTAACTAAAGCAGCCCTCCTGACATTTGGCAAAACTCACCCATAGAGGGTAGCAGAGGTCAAAAGACAGCCAAAGCTGAGGTCTGAAGCTGCCTTCCTGAATACATTCTTCTGCGACTATTGTTACATGAACCAGAATATCCAATCCTCTGTCTTTTCTAAACAAGCTAGGTAAACCTAAAACCAATGTAAGTGATAAATATTGTTAAACTCAAAGCATTGTTTCCCATGCTTGTCTGTTGAGAAAGATCAACAACAGTTTGTCAATTTTAATCAAAATGTGAATGATATAATGCTTTAAAAATTGAAACCTCATAGCATAAATGCATGTATTAGAAGTGAAGTCATTCTATAATAACATGAACATTGACTTTGAATATTTTAATTCCTTGTTAATTACTGGTTTGGGAAGTTCTTATTTGAATGAACTTAGTTTAGATCTGTGATTTTAATCACTGCTAAGATGTCTTTTTTCCACCTTGAAAAATGCTGTTCTTTAATAAAAGCTAGATAGATACTAGGGGGAGAGATGCAGTCATGTGAAACCTATCGTTGCACAAAAGCCTTATTAATACAGTAAATTTTAAAAATATACATCTCTTTGACATTTACATTGCATCCACTTTTTATTTCTAATTCAACTCCTTGAAAAATCTCAATTTTAATTCTCATCCCAGAATACAACTGAGGTCTTCAAAGGGATAAAATGAGAAGAAATAACCTGAATTATAAAATATGCATATTAGGTATTGAGCAACAGATAGCCAAATGGTATTGAAAAAGCATTGCATCAAGTTGTGAAATGTACTTTGAATTCACCCCTTAGGAAAAAGCCTTCTCAATTAACATTCTAAGATATTCTGAACCTAGTGAACTTGACTATTCCAGGGAAAAGTTTGACAATAGAGCACAATTTTTCTTTGAATTTCTCGGAATTTGCTTTTTGGTGAGAGGTGGGGGAGCAAAAAAGAGATGAGACAAATTGAATTGTGAATCTTGAGAAATCGGCTTTTTTAATAAAATGGAAATAATTTATCAAACGTTTAAAGAATTAATTTTCTAAGGTTACATCTCCAGTTCTTAAGGACAGTATTTGGATTGATGGCAATATAAATTCATTGAAAATAGATAAGAACTTGTTCTGTGGAGGCTGGGAAATATGTTCTTTCTTGCTGTTTTTAAAAAAGGTAATCACTTTCTAGCCATATGACAGATTTTCAGAAACCTTGGTTGATGCAATAAAAACAGAACATGTTGGATGTACTTAAGTCTGGCAGTATTAGTCAAGAGGTAAACAGAATTATCATTTCACATTAATGACCTTTCCTCAGACCACATATTTATAGAGTTAGGTGTATTCAGTTTTTTTTAGAAAAAGCATGGAAATAATTATGTTTAATTGAGAAACTGGTGTACTTTTATGTTTCTAATACGTGTCAAGCAAATTCATGATCTTTAAGTATTTGAAAGTATTTTGCAGTTTTCAAAACATTTTTCATTTAATTGGATATTCACCAATTGCTCATGCAAAGATAGAAAAAATATAGAAAGACATTGAATATTTATTTGCAGTTAAAACTGAGTTAAATGTACTGGGATGTGGCGGTTATGTGCAAAAATAGCAAGTGCAAGACCTGAGTTAATAATAGAATGAGAGTTCAAATCCCACCATTGCAATTTGAAGAAAAAAATATTTGGTTTTAATGTAAATTTGGAGAAAATGTTTTCATTTGTTCAGGGAATGTCAATGACACTGACTATGCCAGGAGTTATTGCCCATGCCTAATTGTCCAAGTATTATTGCATTGTTGAAAGTGATGAAGCTGTTAGGTCGTCTTGACCTATCTGGCCTAAATGTGACTCCGGTCCCACATCAAAATGATTAACTATTAATGAAATCTGATATTTTGCAAGCTGTTACAAAGAACAATTAAAGCTCCTTATTTGTAGAAGATTACGAAGAGCATGGACCAGGTGGATAGGAAGCACCTGTTCATCTAGTTGATGGGTCAGTAGCAAGGGGCATCATTTTAAGGTGAAAGGCTCGAGATTTAGAGGGTATTTGAGGAAAGTTTTTCTTCACCCAAAGGATGGAAATCTGGAATGCACAGCATGGGAGGGCAATAGAGGCAAGAAACCTCACAATCTTTAAAAAATACAAGGATGAATACTGGAAATAATATTCAAGATTATGGGACAGGAAAATGGGATTAGTGTAGTGAGGTAGGTGCAGACCCGATGAACCGAAGGGCCTCTTCTGTGCCGTATGATTTGACGTCTTGTGTCTTATGAACACTTTGAATTACTTGCATCCTAGTCACTGACAAATAGATAGCCCATCATCATCTCAGGGCAAATAATAATGAGCAGTAAATCCCAGCTTTTCCTCACATTCCAAAAAGAATTATGGAAAGAAGTGCTACTTAATATTCTAAAGATTGACTCAAGAAACTTCTTATATTTTGAGAACGATTTTGCAACTTTAAAGCTACTCTTATTTATTCATTTCTGTAATGATTTAAAGTGATTTCCAAGTTTAGCTGTAGTGCAATGTATCTAGTCCAAAGGCAGTTCATAACCAAACTACAAATATGAAAAATGATATTTTGCTGCTACCTAAATTTCACAATTTTTGGTGGATGGTTACCAACTATTAATGGGGTGATTTGGTTTCCTTTACTAGCTCCATCCATTTATAAAGATTAATGAATAATCTGAATTTAATGTGAATAATAGCACTCAATTCTTTCAGTTTTATTTTGTATAATATGATCAACTAGTCAATATACAGCTGTCCATTCCTTTGTTTTCTATAATGGCCAAACTGAAGTGTGGAAATCAGGACTGAACAGCCTGAGTCAGTGAGTTGGGGTGAATTTCCATGGGTGTTCTTCCGATTGAAAAGCCATAGATAGTGAGGGTAAAATTGGACAATCAAGAGAATTTTTATAGAAATTCACCCTGTAGTATAATAGTGAGATTCCTCTTTCTGTTATCAAGATCTTGAACTTAATTTTACTGTGTCAATTGACAGGCAATGACAGCAAATAAGAATGATATAACCGCCCAAATCTGCCCCGTCTCAAATATATTTACTGCAGCAGCACCTGTCATCACGCAGTTGACCATGACATCCTGCTCAGGCAGAAATAGATTACACACATGCTATACTCACTGAGATGGGATAAAAGAGTAGAGCACGCCTCGATGATATGAGCCAGTTCTACACCAAATTTGCCAATAATTTTCCAATAACCAATTGGGGAGGTGAATTTACAAATCTTGTGCTGACATTGAGAAGTCAATTCAACATTTAAAAGGCTAGAATACTATACCAGACTATACTGTTCCATTTTTAATCTCTGGTGCACAAACCAATGGCAAAGAAATTGCTCCCTTAAGGCATTTCTTGTCGTAAAATTGATGAGAAACGTTGTCACTTCTGCTTCATTTTGGTATTAAAATGGAAACAGTCATGTATATTTCTATATCAATGCTGATTTACAATGAAATTAAACTTGCAGCAAATTTTAGTCAGATTTTTAATGACTTAAACACTGGAATCATTTGAAAACAACTTACAATAGCAACACTAATTTCCTGCATATTACTAAATGTGTCATTCCAAGAATGATTTGGAGATGCTGGTATTGGACTGGGGTGTACAAAGTTAAAAATCACACAACACCAGGTTATAGTCCAACAGGTTTAATTAGAAGCACAGTAGCTTTCAGAGCGACGCTCCTTCATCAGGTGATGGTATTCAAACAGATGAAAGACTTAACAATCAATTTTTCAATGTATAATTTCAGTTACATCACACTGTAAATTTTTGCTATAAATTCTGTGTTAGGATTGAACCTTCCACTGTCACCTGATGAAGGAGCGTCGCTCTGAAAGCTATTGTGCTTCTAATTAAACCTGCTGGACTATAACCTGGTGTTGTGTGATTTTTAACCTCATTCCAAGAATGCAGTTAAGTATCCCTGATGCAAAGGCATCCTGATCTGCAAGCATAAGGAGCAAAAAGAAACATTTTATTTAGTGATGACCCTTTACTGTTTGTCCAACTCTATTTTGAACTTATTAATATCGATAATTTGTTTTAATTTTGTATAGTTTCAAATATTTATTTTTATCATGTGGGTGATAGGCTTGTGTAGCACACTGCTTTTTGGATTAAATCTAGTCTGGTGATCGAATTAAGCTTTCTTTTCATACAAGCTATAAAAATCCTATATGAAATTTGGTTGCAAGAATAAATCCAGTTTCTAGTTGATGTGGGTCCACAGCAAAAAACTGCCATTTTAGTGCCAATTTGTGCCAAATTTTGACTGATCTCATTCAGAGGCGACTAAGGGTGTTGGCATCAAAGCAGTGCTATACTGCAGTTGGACAGAACAGAGATATTCACTCTGCAACTGACCCGTGTTGTACTTAACCTGACAATTGATGCTGACACCAAGTGCCAAAAGTGTAAATATGATCCATTCCATACCTTAAGGAAAAAGAACAAATTCAATACATTGATCAGAATGCTGCTTCTTTTTTTTCTTTCATGCTTTTGAAGAATGTAATCTTTGTGGTCAAACTTTATAAATTGTTTATTCTGAAGTTCTGTGTAAACATTATTTTTCAATGAACAAGAAATGGTTGAATAGTGTAAATGGTTTTGAATTCCTTGTTCCATTCTGGATATTGCAAGTTGAACTTTAGAGATTGCCTAAGACTTTAACTTTGGATGCTGATTTTAGTGTGACTCTCTGTTTAAGGTATTTTCTTCCCCTTTCAACCTCTCCAAAGCAGGAGGCACTGAAAAATTATTTCTTTGGTATTAATTCACAAAAAGGTCCTTGCAATCATTACCAAATCTTGAGTTACATTGACAATTCTTGATGTGTAGGCATTTGATGGACAAGTTTGCATTGTGAAGTTGTTTAAAAGAATTTTTTTTCAGTTTTAAAGTATATTTGAACAGTGAGGTTAACTCCACATTTCCCTCAATTCAATGATATTGGATTGCTAAATCAACAACCAGAAAACCCTCACATCTGATTCTTCAGACCCATATAATCCACTCATCCTGATAGTAAATTCTTCCAATGTAGTTAGTAGTCTTTGTTAAATATTTTAAAATAGAAATAAACTGAAGTATCAATTTCATTTTCAATAGTTTCATATCTTGAAATATTAGTTTGCATATTAAATGAATCAGGTTTATTTGGTCTCTGTAAAATCTTAGATATTGCTAATGGTAGTTTCTGTTTTGTTTATCTTTTATTAATTGGCATTCAAAAGTCCTTTATTTCATAGACTTTTTTTTAAAAGAATTGCTAAATTCTGTCAGTGCAAATTGTCACTCTGTAAATAACTTACATGCTGACATAATTGTGATCTGCACAGACTTAATTGATTCAGCAATGTTGTTTAACATCATAAACTCTGCCCTGAACTGCCTTGAATCCAAAAAGTTGACGTAAAATCATTGTCAATGTAACAGGTGTAACCTAAAACAGCTATGGCATTAAGTTCTTAAAAGTAGAGTAAACTGATTTTTCTTCAGGTACCCTTGAAAAATATGCCTTAAGCAGGGAGTCTGTTTTGTGCATGATGTTCTGAAATAGTATTTAGTTTTGAGAAATTATTTGGCATTCATATTCTGGTAGACTGGCTCATTGATGCAACGGTTGATGAGTCAGATATTGGGGTTTTCTTTTCTAGTCCCCTTCATGGTTTCTACATGCTGATTTCACTGGATGTCTGAAAAATGTTAAATTAATTTCAGATATCTTCTAAAAGACAAACAGAAAGTAAGTCCACATTCACCTCATTAGTTGGCATAGACTTGGGAAAGATCTGTCTTCTTGTGCCCTTTAGTGTGTCGGGAAGGAGGAATGGAACTTGAGAAAAGAATTTCAAAAATCCAGGTAGAGATTTCACTAGACCAGGTACAAATGTGCTATTTGTGATGGTTTAAGTAATGAATTTGTCACTAATGTTGCAGTCAATTAATTAATTAATTTCCGAAATGAAGTTATCGATAAATACTTTTAAAATGTATACTTTGACAACATCTAGTTAAAATCCTATGTAAAGGAAATAATAAAATAAGAGGTTTCATAGAATTCACATTTATTTAAATAGTGCTTTTCACACTATCCTAAAGGACATTGTATCCAAATATATACTTTTTGAACTGTGTTCAAAGTTGTAATATGTCAAGGTCCCACAAAGAGACTGAAATGTTGATCAGATAACTTTATATAGTAATCTTGGTTGAAGGTTAAATTTCAGTCAGCGCACGAGGGATAACTTTCTTGCTTTTTTTCCCATTGTGTCAAGCGAGGATTATGTGCCCATCCCATAAGGTAGATTGCATTAACTCCTCATTCCAAAACAAAAGGCACACCTGAAAATGATGCACTCCGTCAGTACTGCATTGAAGTGTCAAACTAGATTATGTATTCAAATCTGGAGTGGGATTTGAGCCCTTAACCTGCTGAATCTAACGAGTATTACCACTAAGCAAAGATGACAGCTAATTCATAGTGTAGTACAAATGTGCTGGTGGAATCATTTCAAACACTGTAGTGAGAGTATGTTGGAAAGGAAATTTGTTTTCCTCTCGGTCACTATCAAGTAACTTTCAATGTATATAGCATCTTTCATGTCCTCATACCTCATTTACAGCCAGTTAATTTCTTCTGAAATATGAACACAGGCAAACGCAACAAGCCAGTTTTTGCTGATTGAGAGATCTTGTGTGACAAGTTTGAATAAATGATCAGTTAATTTGCTTATATTAAGAGGATCAAACTTTGAGAAATTTGAGAGCATTTTTGGCTGACTTCAGAGCTTGCTGCAAAGTGGGTTTTAAGCTGTGTTGGAATTTATACACTCACATTAATGGATATTTTCTCCAAGTACTGATGCCATTTAAGATGAATTTACATTTTAAATCATTTCTATCTTGCATATTATAAAAAGTTAATACAGGTACAGATTAAACAAATATATGCTTTGTATTGGATTATTTTATCAAAGTCAGCTTTACAACAGTCAAGTGTGTGAATTATTTCGGATTCCCTCAATTGGCATTTAAGATGGTACCTTTTAAAGGTTTTTCAAAATTCATGCACATATGAATTACATGCATTATACTACTGCAAAGCTGTCTTCCAGTATTGTCCAAATTTTCTGTACAGTGAATGTATATGAAATGCTACTCGAGCATATACATTTGCATATTTGTCCATTCCACAAAATCAGCCAGAATATTAACTGCACTGAAATCTGTTCTGCATGGGACAATGCAATGCCTGTGTAAATTGTACTTCGAAACCTTAACTTTGCATTTTCATGTTACCATTTTTTAATTTTGTTTGATCAGCCACTAAAGCAGACTGAACGTTTTTATTTGGTTCAGATCTTTCCCAAATGGATTTTAGAGAATGAAAATAGGAATACTGATTAGAAATCTTCATTCATTCAAATTTTCAATTTTAGTCGTATACTGGGCTGTACTTTCAAATTTCAAACAATTGTACATGTCTGCGATCAATCTATATGTTGACATTGTGCTGCCGCTAGTTATTTCTGTTTAACTGTCAAATGAAGTGTTAAGTTTTTTGATGCTAGACAAGGCATGGTACAGGCTAATGTCTTGCTAAGTTCTATTCCTGCACATTGACAATTCAAAAAAAAATCAGGGAAGCATGCAGATATTTATATACCAGTGTTAGTGAGCCGTAATGTACCAAACACTGTTTCACTGTAGTTAATTGTCAAGTATAGATCAAACTGAGTGAAATAACTTCGTATTGCTGCTAAAATGAACTTTTGTTTGAATGCTGCTCTTATGTTGTCATGCAATTTCTTTGTTGTGACTTTGTAAAACTTTTGGCAGAAATTTGTGGTCAAGTCTTATTACAGTTTTTGCCTGTGTCAAGAACTTGCACCGGATTTTTTTCCAAAAAAAAAGATTATGATTGCCAATGAAATGTCAATGTGTGGTCAAATGAGACCTAGAAACATAAAGCCTTAAAGGATGCTTCTGTTTAAACATATTGTAAATGGTCTATGTAAAACATTTTTACATGTTTAATAAAATTCATGCAAGTGATTGGTATTTGTTTTTTATGTAAATTTTTATTTTTCAATTTAGACTGGTATTACACCTCATCTCCACATAGTAAATTTCTTCACTGCATTTCTATAAATTTGCTGCAGTTTTAGTCAGCTATTCTACTTGTGTTTTAACTTCGAAAACTGTTTGATGCTCATTAAAGCAAGTTAACCCTTCCTCCTCTACTACACCTATTGTCTAGTATTTTAAAAAAACACCCTGTACTAGACAGGTGATGGTTACATGGAAGGTTTATGAACATGTAAGTCTTACCAAAGATAGACTCCCATAATCAGAGTAAAATTGTGACGGTGCATTTTAGGGAGGTCGGCCACAAATTGGCATGGATCAGGAAAGTGGATCTTCAGGAACCTCAGGGAAACCCCTATGTAATCTGATTTGGCTTGAGGCATACCCTACATTAAAATAAACCCAAATGAAAACTAGATATGTGAAAGATGATTTTAATTTTCAATTTGTACATCTTACAACAGCTTGACCTTATACAGTAAAAGATATTGAAAATGTTCGAAGTTAGCTAATGAAATGGCTCATATTAGTGTGCTGTATTTGGACAAGTCCACCATGTTGTCAATGTGGTCAAAAGTGCTTTCTGTATCATCATGCTGAAGTGCTAAATGCTGGACTATCTCTGTGGCTTTGCTGCTTCAGTTTAGGAAAAGAAGCTGGTGAGTAATCAGGCATTCATCAGACTCTTCAGGGTCATCAGGGTAATAATCTCCCTTACTTTCTTTGATAAGATTTGTCCAATTTCCTGATCAATACCTCAGAAGTATCGGAGGTCATACTGTTTTTTTAAGAGCCCACACTATGTGGATAGTGTCTTGATAGTCACAAAGCCATGTGGCTTTCTGGGCTTTCCTATCACAAAGTGGTAGCTTTTTAGTGCCATCCATGTTGGCACAGACTATTACAGTGTCTTATTCCCTGCTTTCACAGTTACACATTTCATCTTTAAACATTAAAGAGTTATCTAGTAAAAGGGGGTAGGGGGAGGATATGAGTGGGAGGTGGTGGTGTTGGCTGGCAGGGTCAGCCCTAGGCTTTTAGATATTAATGATTAGAAGGTTATCAGGGGCTGTCCATGGAGTGCTGGCAAAACTGGGAAACTCAAGTCCAGATTGACATTCATTAGACTGGGTCATTGAGGGAAATATTACAGTGAAAGGAACAATTCAAGAAAGAAGGGTGGGAATTCATAGACATAGCTACGTAGAAGGGATATGAGCAGGAGTAAGCTATTCAACCCCTTGAGCCTGCTCCATAATTCAATATGATCGTGGCTGATCAATACGATAACCCCACTCCTCCCACCCCTATACCCCTTTAACTACAAAATCTATATTGACGTCTTCCATGAAAACACGTAGTGTTTTAGCCTCAACGACTTTCTGTGGTGGTGAATTTCACAGGTTCACCACACTCTGGGTGAGAAAATTTCTCCTCATCTCTGTCCTAAAAGGTTTACCTCTTCTCTTTAGACTATGCCCCTTGGTCTGGACTTCCCCATCATCAAGGACATCCTCCTTCCATCCAAACTATTTAGTCCCATTAGAATTTTATGGGTCTCTATGTGACTGTCCCTTAATTCATCTGAACCCCAGTGAATACAATCATAACCAACTCAATATTTTCTGCCATCCCAGGCACCAATCTAGTAAACCTTCATTGCACTGTCTCTGCAGAAACAGGAGAGGACATAGAAGGAGTGTGTTCACAGCTCTCTGTTACTATGGCCTCTAGATCAGTAGAGTGTAGGCCAACAAAATTGGTAATTGACAGAAGCCATTGACTCTGTTGATGAACTGGGGTCACTAACAGTAATGTAAAGAGGCTGAATGGAAATGGGAGACTGAAGGATCATCAAGAACCTAAAAAGTGACATGAATCCTGTTTCTCAAGCAGAGCTTGAAAGTGTTTACAAGGACGCGAGGTTGAAACCTTGCCAACTTCAATCCAAAACTGACTACAATAACGATACAAACTAAGCAGAATGGGTGGAGTCAGTTAAAGGTTTTCTTTCAGGATGGAGTAAACTTATTTCAATGTGAGGCCCTGCTAGGGCAATTATATTCATTGAATGATTCAGTCTACAATACTTAGCAACATCCAGAACACTTTGGAGCTGCCACATTCTTAAACTCAGCTGTAGGTATGGAAGGCTGTGATGTGCATTTATTTGGAACACAGTGGCCTAATGACTGAATTTTGTTCCCTCAATGTAGCAAGAGCATCTTGGATGTGCATTTGGATAAAATTACACACCTCCACCTCCGAGCTTATTGAGGCATGATATTGACCTTGTGACGTTTGTATGGCTCAGAACTAGCATTAGTGAAAGGGTGTTCTCTTTCTGACATTCTCCACAAGTTATCTGTTAATGGGGGCATTACTATGGCTAGAGTCCTTGTGGAATTGCTTCAAATATAAAGGCAACATCATATAACCCTTCAGAGGTTGTCTGCCAGCTTCCAGAGGAAGGTGTAATCCTGCATCTACAGGCCTTGCTGTAATATTCTGCAGCTGTCATAAGCACCAATAATCAAACTGTCATTTGCTGGAGCAGGACCTGCTCTCAGAAGGACTGAGTAGTCAACTCAAACAACTGCCCATTGATTTTTTTATGCACACATCTCATTTCAAGAAGTGACCAGAGGGGGTGAGTGGCACCTCCCAATCCTTGACCCACAAAAGCATCAGAGATACAACTGATTCCATTTTATTCAGATTATAACACTTTGTGTCCTTCCCTGTGATGAGAAAAGTCATGCAGCCAACATTTAAAAGGCATCTGGATGGGTATATTAATAGGAAGGGTTTGGAGGGATGTGGGCCAGGTGCTGGCAGGTGGGATTAGATTGGGTTGGGATATCTAGTCGGCATGGACGGGTTGGACCGAAGGGTCTGTTTCCATGCTGTACATCTCTTTGACTCTGGGAGTCTCCAACATTGCTGGCTTCCCCCAGGTGAGGTGCAAAAGCCCACGTTGCTTTGAGAATGTCCTTTTACCAACCTGCTGTGTTTGTCAATTGTAAAGGCTTCCATTCCTTCAACATTCAAATTATATATGACCATCAATGCTCGATTTAAAGGCTTACACAACATATCCTGAGAGCTGCTATGATGTATACATTATATTTTAAAAAAAACACAGGCTCCCATCTCCTCCCAACCATATGGGATTGTTACTGGGACAGGAGGATTACTTCCTCCAAACATGGCTGATGACACCTTCAGATCGACACGAAGCAGAGGTACAGTGCTGATCGTGCTTCCAGCAGGGCCAGAGTGAAGCAGACCATCAGCATTCTTAATAAGAGGTTTGAAGCCTGGAACACCTCAATGGGACCTCGCAGCATAGCCCAGAAAAGATGTGCTGCACCACTGGAGAGCAGGTTGTGTTTACAACCAGAGCTGACAAGGGGATAATAACCTATACGCAGAAGACATGAGCAATCGGCAGCAATTTCCTTAGGATAAAGATGGTGAGGACATTATCCAAGAGGGACATCTGAAAAAGCATTGTAGAGAAATGTATCATTGAGCTCAAAAAGCCAGACAAAACCTAATTGGAACCCACTTCCAGCTTGAATGAGTTGGAGTCGGACTTCTTTCAATTATGTAATTTTTCTGCTGTTTATATGGCTCCATTTAGTGCTAATAAAGTGTACTTTGTTATTTTTAACAGGCTTTGACCTTTTCTGTTGCTGAATACATGTTTTGTCATCCCTCTGATTGTATGCTTCTAGTGATCCTCCTTTCAACTATCTCCACAATACATATCCTACAGCTCGTTTGGGAGGAAACAGTCAATGAAACAGGGTAGTAATGTTGCATTTGGTTAAGGTTAGGTGGTAGTGTGTTTTGAGAAGATTTGTAGCTCAGGTTGAGGTTCTGGATGTAAGTTCGCTTGCTGAGTTGGAAGGTTCGTTTTCAGATGTTGTGTCACCATGCTGGGTAACATCATCAGTGAACCTTTGGTGCAGCACTGGTGGTTTGACCCATTTTTTATTTATGTGTTTAGGTTTCCTTGGGTTGGTGATGTGACCTCCTGTGGTGATATCATTTCCTATTATTTTTCTCAGGAGGTTCTAAATGGGATCCAAGTCAATGTGTTTGTTGATAGAGTTCCAGTTGGAGTGCCATGCTTCTAGGAATTCTCGTGCATGATTCTGTTTGGCTTTTCCTAGGATGGATGTGTTGTCCCAGTCAGAGTGGTGTCATTCCTCATCTGTATGTAAAGATAGTAGTGAGAGTGGATCATGTCTTTTTGTGGCTAGTTAATGATCATGTATTCTGGTGGCTAGTTTTCTGCCTGTTTGTCCAATGTACTGTTTGTTACAGTTCTTGTCAGGTATTTTGTAAATGACATTAGTTTGCTTGTTATCTGTGTCGGGTCTTTCAAGTTCATTAAATGCTGTTTTAGTGTATTGGTGGGTTTGTGGGCTACCATGATGCCAAGGAGTCTGAGTAGTCTGGCAGTCATTTCCAAGATGTCTTTGATGTAGGGGAGAGTGGATATGGATTCTGGACATGTTTTGTCTGCTTATTTGGATTTGTTGCTGAGAAATCGTCATATTATGTTCATTGGGTACCCATTCTTTTTGAATACACTGTATAGGTGATTTTCCTCTGCTCTCCTTAGCTTCTCTGCCCTACAGTGTGTGGTGGCTCATTGAAGTAATGTTCAAGGTTAGATGGTTTTAAAGCTTCACACAGCATAATAATTGAGAATTGTGCAGTGAAGTCTCTCTTGATGGGCACCAGTTTGCGAGCAATACTGAACCACTTTATTTTGACCCTTCCATCATTGGTTAACATTCAATGTTTATGAATTTCTGTACATTGCTACATTGCCCTGAAATGCTTGAGAATCTTGTAGGGCACTATTGAACCTTTACACTGTGAAGGAAACTGGAAATATGAACAGTCTTAGTGGCAATGAATCCTTTGAAAAGCTAGTAGAATGAGACTTTACCTTGAGTGATGAGTGGAATGATCACTGCAATGTGGGTGTAGTTGTGGAAGATGAGTACAGCCCAGGCCCTAGCATAATCCCTGCACATTGCATTTAGCCTCAGTGTTGTCCACATTTAAGTAAAATACTTTGGCTGCAGTCATTAATGTCACGGGTCAAGGATCCCTGATGTCTGAGGCAGTAAAGAAGTCAGTTGCTTGTGAGAGATGACTAATGCTTGGGAATCACAGCTTTATTCAATCTTGGCATGTCTGAAGAGGCTGCTCATCTCTCACGTGGGTGTGATTTAACCAGGTCTGACAATGGGAAAGACATTTTAACAATACAAGTGCATATTTTCAAAAATGTACGATTATTTACAATGATATTTTGAAGGGACGGAAGGAAAATGCTAACTATGCCCAAATGTAGTCACAACCTGTGCAACTGAGCTGGAAGAAGTCTGCTCTGTAGTTGACCCTGGTGATTGGGCCTCGACAGCCCAGGCCTGATGAGAGTTGTTCTGGACACTGAAATACTGTGGGCCTTTTCACCTTTATTTCCAAACTGTGGTTTTTAAGTGAGGATTACTATAGAAGCAAAATGCCTGCAGGCCAACTCAATTAGTTGGCTGCCAAAAATTCTATATGGACCAATAGAATGTAACAGCTTAACTATCACAGAAACTCCAAACAGATTGAACTATCATCTCTTGTGACTACAAAGATAACTGACAACTACTGCTCAATAGCAATCCACCCCTGCAAATTATGTCTCAAACTGCAGACACTTTTTCTGCTTTTCCCTTTAAAGAATATATTAGGACACTGGTTAAAAAGCCAGCTTCAACTCCTCTGAAGTGTACTAGTGGGACAGAACTTCTCTTGTGTACCAGCCTGCTTTGAGCAGCAGCATGCTTCACAGTTGAAGAGCTACCCTTTAGTTATCCCTGTGTTGCAGATAAAGACCTTTCTCAACCTGAGTGCTGCAAACCAGTTAGAAAGGAAAGAGCAAAGAAAAACCCTCTGGTGTCTCAAATGCTGGAATTCGATCACAGTGGCAAGGAAGCAAAGCTAGAGAATCTCAACCAATCTGCAAAACTAAGGGTCATGAAACTACCAACATCAAGGAGAAGAACTGGAGTGAGGTCAAGGATCCTTGGCAAACAAGTGCTCACTAGGTTGTGCTCCAGACTCTAATCTAGCAAGTGTGGCTGCTGAAGTGAAAGTTCTGAGTTGGTAGAGTTTGCAGATGAGCACTCCTTGAAAGTTCAGTAACATCCTCCTCAGTTCTGGAAGTGGACCAAGGGTTTCTGGCACTGACCTCTTCCTGGCAGAGTCGGTACCTGTAGAAGAGAAGGAATTAATTGTATTGACGAATAAGAGCTTGTGCAGGTTTAGAATGTGTTAACATTGATGGTAATGGCAGGAAAGTGCAAGTTAACACTATTAACCTCCTTGGATTGCTTACGCATTGAGGTCTTCAGGTCCCCATGTGAGCAGTCACACTCTTCTCCAGCCAAATCCAGTACATTTCCCTCATACAGCATGGGGTACCTCCTGTCTGTACTGATCAGCCTCAACCCCCAACCACCTCCACCCTACCAAACCTCACCAACCCTCTCCGTGCCCAACCCCCCAACTCAACTACCCCCTGCCCCACCAAGCTGATCTTGGCCCTCTCGACCTGACTGTAGGACAATAACTTTCTGAAATGAGACAAAGAGAAGAGTGAATATGATGGAAGGGGATGGGAGAGCCATTAGTGGTGATGCAGGAATGAGTAGAATGTACAAAGGCCTGGCAGAATTATGAATTTCAGAGTTTGAGGTGGGTGAGAGCCTTGGGGTGGACACCCTGCATGCAATAATAAGTGCTGTAAAGCATAGGCCTTGGTGAGAGGCCTGTACAGTGGCACTGTGAGAGTGAGTGAGGGCTCTGAAAGTGTGAGGTAGCAGAGACATAATGGCACTTACCATTGTGGAGTGCAGAAGCTCATTGACCTTCTTTCTGCATTACTGTCTGATCCAGGCTGCTGGACCGGTCTAGGCTGGTTGACCTTTCTCCTATGTCAGTCTGCCGGTTGAAGCACTTCCTTCCTTTCCACTGCCTCCGGATCCCCGTCAGTGAAGCAGTGAGATAACTTGCCTTTCCAATATAGGGGGTGTCCTCTGTGATCATGGTCAAGCCCCACAGTTGGAAGAGAAAGTGAGGACTGCAGATGCTGGAGATCAGAGCTGAAAATGTGTTGCTGGAAAAGCGCAGTAGATCAGACAGCATCCAAGGAAAAGTGATGCTGCCTGACCTGCTGTGCTTTTCCAGCAACACATTTTCACCACAGTTGGAAGGCCATGTTCCTGACTTACAATGCCTGAGGTAATGTGCAGCCTGGGTTTAAACATGTCGCTGTGTGAATCTACCTGACATTATTGTCAGATGACTGTTCCCAAAAGGTCCTGACCACATTTGATCTCAGTGGCAGCATTCTGACCTGAAGGGCAACATCCTTCCCATCATCGTGCTGTACCGGCATATATATATATATTATATATATGCGCACAGAAACCTGAGTGAAGGCAAGGGGTAATCCCTGCACCTGAATGATGAATCCCAATGTACATCCACAATTGGGCACTGTGAACCACCTTCTGTTGAGGTGGTTGCTAACAAGGCAGGCCTAAAGATTGGGTTGCTGCATCTGCCTGTTATTAGGTCGGTGAAAAAGGGAGGCAATGGAGGCGGAAAGGAATGAGTGGGCTGGGGAGCATCAAACCCAATAGCTTGCATCCTTTATATGTGGGATCCTTCCGTCTCTGCATTCAGCACGTGTTAAGATCTTCCCTCTGATTAGGGCCTGCAGTGATCCCATTAAGAATCTTTGTTTTCCCTAAATGTTTTAAAACTGGCTCCCTCACGGCAAACAAGTTATCTTACAGCAAATATTGTAAGGCCAGTGCTTATTTCAGGAAGAGATACTGCATGCCAATTTCTTGATTTATACCATTCTGGTGAGTGGCACCCTCCTGGCGAATAATGATTGCCTATTTCCTGCCTATTGTGGTTGTTTAATACCTGAAAAATGGTGCTGTGCTGCTCAAGTTATGGGGCTTGACCTATTGACACTTTTATGAAGGTATTTTGTCAAAGTTTAAATGCAGTTTATTCCAGATGGTAACACATCTTAATGTTACCCTAGCTGCTTATTCAGTCTTGATTGGTATTCCTGATCCAGGCTGAAGGTAGCATTTAAGTACACTGTCCTGATCCAAGCATAAAATTTTCCAATTATTTAGATTTGCATCGCTCAGCACACTGAATATTGTCAGCCCAGCACATGCCAATCATCTTTTGCATAGTAACCAGTTAAATAAATTTTCACACTTTGTTTTAATTTTTATTCGCTTGTACCATATGTGATTTAAATGGGCTACAAATGTTATTTTTGGTGGTTATTTAAAATCTTGATCAATAAGCTAAAGTGCATATTTGAACCAAAATTTAAGAATTTGGACATTATGAATTGCTCAAGAATAAACAGTCCTCTATAAATACTGGGTGGGAACTCCAGTTCTTCTGAAAACGGCGTCAGTTGTGCAATTCAAGTATACTTCCTGACAATGTTATGTACCATGTCAAATGATGACAAATAATTGTGTATCAGAACCCCACATTGATCCCTCAGGTGTGTCTGTAAGTTTCACTAATGCAACCCAATAAAGTGACCATCAATGGAGCTTGTACATGAATAAAATAATTTGTTGCTCTGCTACTGTGGGCAGCTTACGAGCTTAACCATTTGACCTTACTGTCTTAAGCGATGCTTCAGGAATAATCTATGCATTTTGTTTTGTTGTTTGTTTTGTCCTTCCCCACTATGAAGTAATTTAGAATATTTGTGTCAAAGGTGCTGTACGAAGGTTGGCGTAGCCTAATTAGAACAGCGACTACATTGAATGCACCTCATTACTAATAAATGAACTTATTTTGCATCTGATTTTTATTTGTGGAATGTATGACTTTGTTAAAGATGCTATTCAAGTACAAGTTACGTTGTACCTGCACTTGGACAAAAGAGGTGCAAATCTACATATTATAGAGAAAGGTGCCAAAATATTTTATGCAATCTTGGTAAAGAATATGTGATGCTTCCTCCTGTGTTTGGTCGTGCCGATAGAGAGCCTAAGAAATTATAATGTAGGAACCCCATTGTAATGGTGATGAATGTTATCTATCCTGAATTTAACCAAATATAGGTTAGTTATATACTATACGTAGGGACGGAGTAATAAAAGGTGTATAATATGTATGTATTAATATCATTTTTGGAACTTGGATTTCAAACTGGATGTAGGTGGGTGTTGGTTACTTTTGCAAAGAATTTTCTTTAACAATGAGTCAAAATGTCCTTCCAGAACAGTGATTTAAATCTAACATTTTGTCAGAGAGCTAGTGACTGTGGACATCGTGTAATGTTAATGGAAAGATGATGATATAGTTGTGTTTGTGACAGTTAGAGTTAAACGTGTAAGGCTAATAGTATTGTTCTCAGTTCAGAAGAATCTAGGACAGAACAACGTTTTTCTCAGTTGAGAACAAACCAAGGTTGTGTACAAAATCATTAATTTCTCTCCTACAGGGATTTGGGGTAGGTCAGGGAACCAGCCATCTCAGCAGAAGGTTCACTTGGTGAAATCTCCAAGTGTGGAAGGATGTTTAATAATCTGTTCATTATCAGAATGGAGAAAGTTTATGTTTCCAGATTTGTGAAAAGTTCAGATTGGCAAATTTGTAAAGCAAAGATCAAATTGTTTTCACAGTAAACAACAAGGAAGTTGTCAAGAGTCTGTTAAGTAGTAACTTAGAGTCTAGTTTCCCTGGACTTGAGTGTCCATAATGGATAGTGTCAGGACACGTACTGAAAATTTGATTTGTTACTTGAGGTTTTGCTATCTGTGTTGTATACTTAGCTTTTTTTGATATTTATTCTTTTATGTAATAAACTTTTGTTCTGTTGTTAAAGAAAGTCTACAGCCATGAGCGAATATATCTCATTGATTAACCACCATGTTAACAAGCTAAACAAAAAATAAATAATCTATTAAACCAGGTTTCACTTTTGGGCAGTCAAGCCATCAAGTGGAATTATAAGACCGTAAGGCCACAAGATACAGGAGCAGAATTAGGCCATTTGGCCCATCGAGTCTGCTCTGCCATTCAATCATGGCCGATATATTTCTCAACCCCATTTCCTTGCCTTTTCTCCATAACCCTTGATCCCTTTATTAATCTATCTCTGTCTTAAATATGTTTAAGAACATGGCCTCCATTGCCTTCTGACTTCCACAGATTCACCACCCTCTCATTGAAGAAACTCCCTTCATCTCAGTCCTAAAGGGTTGTCCTTTCACTCTGAGGCTGCACCCTTGGGTCCTAGTCTCTCCTACTAAT
This sequence comes from Hemiscyllium ocellatum, assembly GCF_020745735.1. Classification (NCBI taxonomy): domain Eukaryota; kingdom Metazoa; phylum Chordata; class Chondrichthyes; order Orectolobiformes; family Hemiscylliidae; genus Hemiscyllium; species Hemiscyllium ocellatum. The sequence continues at coordinate 67,732,436 of NC_083407.1, forward strand.
GGAAATGTCTTCTCCATATCCGCTTTGCCCAGGCTTTTCAGTATTCTGTAAATTTCAATGAGATCCCCCTCATCCTTCTAAACTCCTTCGAGCAGTAACCCAGAGTCCTAAACCACTCCTGAAATAACAAGCCCTTCATCCCTGAGATCATTATTGGCGACCTCCTCTGAACAGGATAAAAACAATGACTGCAGATGCTGGAAACCAGATTCTGGATCAGTGGTGCTGGAAGAGCATAGCAGTTAAGGCAGCATCCAATAAGCAGCAGTAAAATGGATGTTTCGGGCAAAAGCCCTTCATCATGAATAAAGGCAGTGAGCTGGAAGCATGGAGAGATAAGCCCCCTCTAGCTTATCTCTCCATGCTTCCAGCTCACTGCCTTTATTCCTGATGAAGGGCTTTTGCCCGAAACGTCGATTTCGCTGCTCGTTGGATGCTGCCTGAACTGCTGTGCTCTTCCAGCACCACTGATCCAGGACCTCCTCTGAACCCCTTCCACTGCTAGCACATCTTTCCTTAAATATGGGTTCCAAAGCTGCTCACAATATTCTAAATGTGGTCTGACTAGAGCTTTATATTGCCTCAGCAGTACATCCGTGCTCTTGTACTCTTGGTTGAAGTTCCATCAACAACTATCCTTTATCATTGTCATCTTTTCTATTCACTTAACAAAGTTATTTTATCAAGTCTGCAATCTAAGATGGGGGACAGGAAAAATTTCTGACTGTAAGAGTTGCTCCTTTTTTTGAGGTATTTTAGGTGCTGGAGGTGATTTCCTCGAATTCCAGGAGCAGCAATTACTGTTTTATACGCTGTTGCATTGTTTTGGAACTTTGGAAAAAAAAGTCAAAACAACAGCAGTTTAAAAGGGAGAAGGGCAGACAAAGGAAGCACATGGCGAGGACATTGCAGGAGAGAGAGAGAGAAAAAAAACCTGCACAGTTACTGCCTTTGTTGTTTGAATTCGTGTATCACTGGACATCAGAGTGCATCTGGGAAAATTAACAAACAGTGAAATTCACAACTGATCCTGGAGGAACTGTTGGGCGAAGTTCACAGCACAGAATCTGATAAGTTAATTGTTGTTTTAAGTCTGTCCAAGAGAAAGGCTGCAGTAGTGAGTACAGTGGATTCTTTCTTGATTATATGTTTTTGGAGATAAGTCTCTTGATTAAACTTAAAATATAAGCCATAGCTATTAATTTAACCTGGTACAGTGTTTGTGGAGGAATAAGACAGTGTTGTTTTTCTGGGTCTGTGAATTGTGAAGGAGCAAAAATGGCCTTTACAGTGAGATGTACTTCTTGTCAGATGTGGGAGTTTAAAGAGAGTTTAAGGGTTACTGCGGATTATATCTGCCATAAGTGCTGTTGGATGCGAATCTTATCAGATCGAGTGGATCGGTTGGAGAGACAGATAGAAGCGATGAGGAATTTGCAACAGCAACAGTATGTGATGGATGACAGTTATAGAAAGGGGGGAAGTCTCAGATACAGTCACATAGGTGGGTTAACTCCAGGAAGGGTAAGAGAGGTAGGCAGCTAGAGCAGGAGTCTTTTGTGGCTATCCCCATTTCAAACAGGTATGCTGTTTTGGAAAATATAGAGGGTGATGGATTCTCAGGGGTACGTAGCTCGAACAGCCAAGTTTCTGGTATTGAGACTGGCTCTAATGCAACGAGGGGTACGTCGGCTTCCAAGAGATCAATTGTGTTAGGGGATTCTGTAGTCAGAGGTACAGACAGACGTTTCTGTGACCAGCAGAGAAAAAGCAGAATGGTGTGTTGTTTCCCTGGTGCCAGGATCAAGGATGTCTCAGAGAGGGTGCAGAATGTTCTCACAGGGGAGAGGGGCCAACAAGAGGTCATTGTCCACATTGGAACCAACGCCATTGGAAAGGAAAAGGTTGAGACTCTGAAGGGAGATTACAGAGAGTTAGGCAGAAATTTAAAAAGGAGGTTCTCAAGGATAGTAATAGCTGGATTACTCCCAGTACTACGAGCTAGTGAGGGCAGGAATAGGAGGATAGAGCAAATGAACACATGGCTCAGGAGCTGGTGTATGGGAGAAGGATTCACATTTTTGGATCATTGGAATCTCTTTTGGGGTAGAAGTGACCTGTACAAGAAGGACGGATTGCACCTAAATTGGAAGGGGACTAATATACTGGCAGGGAAATTTGCTAGAACTGCTTGGGAGGATTTAAACTAGTAAGATGGGGGGAGTCGGAGCCAGGGAGATATTGAGGAAAGAGATCGATCTGAGACGGGTACAGCTGAGAACAGAAGTGAGTCAAACAGTCAGGGCAGGCAGGGACAAGGTAGGACTAATACATTAAACTGCATTTATTTCAATGCAATGGGCCTAACAGGGAAGGCAGATGAACTCAGGGCATGGTTACGAACATGGGACTGGGATATCATAGAAATTACAGAAACATGGCTCAGGGATGGGCAGGGCTGGCAACTGAATGTTCCAGGATACAAATGCTACAGGAAGGATAGAAAGGGAGGCAAGAGGGGAGGCGGAGTGGCGTTTTTGATAAGGGATAGCATTACAGCTGTGCTAAGGGAGGATATTCCCAGAAATACATCCAGGGAAGTTATTTGGGTGGAACTGAGAAATAAGAAAGGGATGATCACCTTTATTGGGATTGTATTATAGACCCCCCAATAGAGGGAAATAGAGAAACAAACTTGTCAGGAGATCTCATCTATCTGTAAGAATAATAGTTATGGTAGAGGATTTTAACTTTCCAAACATCGACTGGGACTGTCATAGTGTTAAAGGTTTAGATGGAGAGGAATTTGTTAAGTGTGTACAAGACAATTTTCTGATTCAGTATGTGGATGTACCTACAAGAGAAGGTGCAAAACTTGACCTACTCTTGGGAAATAAGGCAGGGCAGGTGACTGAGGTGTCAGCGGGGGAGCACTTTGGGGCCAGTGACCATAATTCTATTAAATTTAAAATAGTGATGGAAAAGGATAGACCAGATCTAAAAGTTGAAGTTCTAAATTGGAGAAAGGCCAATTTTGACAGTATTAGGCAAAAACTTTCAAAAACTGATTGGAGGCAGATGTTCGCAGGTAAAGGGACGGCTGGAAAATGGGAAGCCTTCAGAAATGAGATAGCAAGAATCCAGAGAAAGTATATTCCTATCAGGGTGAAAGGGAAGGCTGGTAGGTATAGGGAATGCTGGATGATGAAAAAAACTGAGAGTTTGGTTAAGAAAAAGAAGGAAGCATATGTCAGGTACAGACAGGATAGATCGAGTGAATCCTTAGAAGAGTATAAAGAAAGTAGGAGTATACTTAAGAGGGAAATTAGGAGGGCAAAACGGGGATATGAGATAGCTTTGGCAAATAGAATCCAAAGGGTTTTTACAAATATATTAAGGACAAAAGGGTAACTAGGGAGAGAATAGGGCTCCTCAAAGATCAACAAGGCGGCCTTTGTGTAGAGCCACAGAAAATGGGGGAGATACTACATGAATATTTTGCATCAGTATTTACTGTGGAAAAGGATATGGAAGATATAGGCTGTAGGGAAATAGATTGCGACATCTTGCAAAATGTCCAGATTACAGAGGAGGAAGTGCTGGATGTCTTGAAACGGTTAAAGGTGGATAAATCCCCACGACCAGATCAGGTTTACCCGAGAACTCTGTGGAAAGCTAGAGAAGTAATTGCTGGACCTCTTGCTGAGATATTTGTATCATCGCTAGTCACAGGTGAGATGCCAGAAGACTGGAGGTTGGCAAACGTGATGCCACTGTTTAAGAAGAGTGGTAAGGATAAGCCAGGGAGCTATAGACCAGTGAGCCTGACCTCAGTGGTGGGCAAGTTGTTGGAGGGAATCCTAAGGGACAGGATGTACATGTATTTGGAAAGGCAAGGACTGATTCGGGACAGTCAACATGACTGTGTGTGGGAAATCATGTCTCACAAACTTGATTGAGTTTTTTGATGAAGTAACAAAGAAGATTGATGAGGGCAAAGCAGTAGATGTGATCTATATGGACTTCAGTAAGGCGTTCGACAAGGTTCCCCTGGGAGACTGATTAGTAAGGTTAGATCTCATGGAATACAGGGAGAACTAGCCATTTGGATACAGAACTGGCTCAAAGGTAGAAGACAGAGGGTGGTGGAGGAGGGTTGTTTTTCATACTGGAGGCCTGTGACCTCCAGTGCTGGAGGATCGGTGCTGGGCCCTCTTTTTGTCATTCACATAAATGATTTGGATACGAGCATAAGAGGTACAGTTAGTAAGTTTGCAGATGACACCAAAATTGGAGGTGTAGTGGACAGCGAAGAGGGTTATCTCAGATTACAACAGGATCTGGACCAGATGGGCCAATGGGCTGAGAATTGGCAGATGGAGTTTCATTCAGATAAATGTGAGGTGCTGCATTTTGGGAAAGCAAATCTTAGCAGGACTTATACACTTAATGGTAAGGTCTTAGGGAGTGTTGCTGAACAAAGAGACCTTGGAGTGCAGGTTCATAGCTCTTCGAAAGTGGAGTCGCAGGATAGTGAAGAAGGTGTTTGGTATGCTTTCCTTTATTGGTCAGAGTATTGAGTACAGGAGTTGGCAGGTCATGTTGTGGCTGTACAGGACATTGGTTAGGCCACTATTGGAATATTGCGTGCAATTCTGGTCTCCTTCCTATCTGAAAGATGTTGTGAAACTTGAAAGGGTTCAGAAAAGCTTTACAAGGATATTGCCAGAGTTGGAGGATTTGAGCTACAGGGAGACGCTGAACAGGTTGGGGCTGTTTTCCCTGGAGTGTTGGAAGCTGAGGGGTGACCTTATAGAGGCTTACAAAATTATGAGGGGCATGGATAGGATAAATAGACAAAGTCGTTTCCCTGGGATCACAGAGTCCAGAACTAGAGGGCACAACTAATCCTTCTCAGTGCATTTGATGGGAGGGAAACAAAATGCCCAGTTCCTATGGGCACACAACTGACATGGGTGACACTTCATTGAAAGGAAATAGAAGGTCACATTCAGAAATGGTATTGCTACTTTACATAACCAGCCATCTCATTGACTGTCATTGTAATTGAAACTACAAGAATGAAGCTACACAATCTACCAGTCCTTAGTGCCATGTCATGTTTGAATCCTGTTGAAGGGAATGCTACTCTTTCCTAATGCCCACTGCAGCATCACATTTTGTCATTGTTCAATGTGGGAACATCACATGTTGCAAATCATTTAAACAATTGAAAATATTAACTTTTATCAAACTACAGGAAAAGGGAAGCAAAATAACAAAAATGCTGCATTTGCTTCTGGGTATAAACAAGGGCTGCTTGCCTTTTAAGTAACAAGAAAATTGCAGTTAATAAATTATCACATTCATCCAATACAAGTCTACTAGATGCAGGGATCAGATCAGTTTTCTATGGCATGTGGTACCCAATCCTACAGCATCCTATCATGGATAAAGTGAATTCTTTCAGCTCATCTTTCTCCTCAGAAAACTGCTGTTCCCAATTCTTTAGTGTCCATCACATCCTGGCTTTGCCTGCTTCAGTTGTGCAGTGCTAAAACCATTTCCACCCCCTCTCTTCCCAAACATAGACTGATCCAAACATTGGAACCTTACCTTCAGGAGGTCAGCTGTCTGCTTCATTATGGCTCCAGTGGAAAAATAGCTGCAAAGTATCCACACTCAGCCTCAATCAGGGAGTTGTGTACCAGAGTCATCAGGATTGGTCGCAGTAGTTAGCCTTTGTTTCCCGGTGACCATCCTTGTAAGGGATCCAGCCTTTGAAATGAAGCAAGGACATAAGAGCTTTCAAGGATGTAGGCATGATTGGCATCTCCCATGCTGCCTGGCACTGACTTCCAATAATCACACAGATTTGTGTAATGACGAAGTAGAACCCCTTTCTGCTGAGGAGGTCAGCTGAGTAATGTTATGGCACTCTTAGTATAAATGTACATCCAGTCTGTAGTGGCTTGCACCTGCAGGAGGCCATCTAGTTTGGCAAAGCTTAATGCCTGGGCTGCAACATAGACCTCATTGCAGGGAAATGAGATGAGGCAGTGTGATCTGGCACAAACTGCCTTGATACTTATGTAGGCTCAGGATTGAGCGAACGCACATAGGATCCCAGTTGATCCTTGGAAGCAGTCAGTTTCATAATAAGTTAGCACAGCTGTTACCTTGTCAAATACTGGGATCAGAGAGCTGCTGACCCCTTCACGTCGGAAGTCCCACTCCAGGAGATGACACAGTTTTGTTACAGAGCCCTGGGATATCCTCAGTCTGTGACAGCAAAGTACTATGCTCAACTGAACGTTTCATATGGTGGCTATTTGGCAGCTGCTGGACCTCGGCTTGTTTGTGTTCCTGTTCCTCCTCTATTTGTCTGCCCCTTCATTGCACCACGGCCTCAGTAACTGTAAGGCTCACAATGGCATGATCAATGTGGGGAATATCAGCAACCAGCCAGGTAGTTAGTATGCGAGCAGTCAGCATCCATATCACTTACAAATGATAGTCTGGCATAGTCCTTGATACATGGAATGTATTTAGATGGACGTTTAACAAAGTAGACCTTGTTCTGATGTTTGTAGCATACAAACCAGATTGACATTAATGAAAACTCGTTCCCCACACTATTATCCAGGAAAAGCAGCATTGCATATGAGAGCATATTGGTGAATACAGTTCAAGGAGAGAGAAAAGCAGCTTGAGCAGCCTGTGAGACCTTGATTTTTTTGTGAACTGGGGACTGCAGGCATCGCTTCATAGGTCACATGTGATTAACTCTGCTTCACAGAGATGATTATAATTAATTTGTAATGAGCAATAACATGATCAGGATTGTTTGTGACAAAGGTTTATATCCCTCACAGTTGGTCACTGCTTGCATTCCATATACAGGAAGCTATGATTATAGGTGTCTTCAACCTGTACTGTGTAAGTTCCTGATTCATGCCAATGCCCTTAGACAGGCGTCTCATTGCTCACATGTACAGTCGTTTCCTCAGACAGGGAAAGCTACTTACTCTGCCCACTCCATTATGGTGGTAGCCATTTTTCATTTCCTTGTGCATTTGTGAATCAGATGTGAATGGAAGGCAACACCGGAGTCTCCTCTGAGAGGGCAATTAATGTCCAAACTCTCATGTTCCTTTCCTCTTTGCATTTCCTATCAACCCCATAATCCTCAGCCTCCACATACTCCCACCAAGTCTTTTATTGAAATCTTCATCTCTCAACATTACTCCCTGGGCTGTGGGTCCAACACCATGAGCACTGTCCCCTGATCAAAGTCACAGTGTTGATGACCATAGATGACATGCCCCTTTTCCAATAAACCATATCCTCTAATGTAGTATCATCTCCCACACTTATATGTTGAGTTGCCTCCTTCACAATTATCCTATCCTTTGCATCCGATAATCCCCACCACTGACTTCTTCAACTCTCATTTGTTCTGCTGCATTGACCATCTAGCCCATTGAAACTTCTGGGTCAATACATAAATAGGAAAGTGTTGTTACCTCAAGACATCAATAAAACCCCAACTGCATTTTTACCAGGCCAGAATGTTGAAGGCATTCTCCAAGGTAAGTAGAACAGTGGAGTGAAAAAGCTTCTCTGTGTCCAACTTTGAATGTTGAGTGATTTCCTATCCTGAACTCCCCACATTCCCTCCTCCAAGATCCACTCAAAGACCCCTCATTCTAACTTACCCTCTTTGCTAGTGTGGCATCTTTTGGTACCAACCAGCCTAGCTGCTTTCTGCCTGTTGTGAGTGGGTTATTTGCACCTGAGATTCAAAATGTTTGTTTTGCCTGCTTCAGCATTACTCCCATTAGTGTATTTGTGCTGGAATCTACTTGAAGCTGCATGATCTGAGCAAACTATAATTTGTTCTTCTGAATTTATCATTCTCTCAGATAAATATCAGGTCAATAAAGGCAAAATATTGCAGATGCTTGAAATGTGAAACAAAGACAAAGAATACTGCTAGAAACTCAGCAGGTCTGGCAACATCTTGATGGCGAAAGAAACAGAGTTAACATTTCAAGTTTGGTATAACTCTTCTAAGATGGCATTAACTCTGTTTCTCTCTCCATAAATGCTGAGATATTAAGTCAAGATTGCTTTAAATGTTAATCGAGATAGATTGTAAACTGTTGACGCCTACAATCTTCCAGTAGTTGAGACAATGTGTGTGGTTATGCTGGTATCAAAATTATGCTGGTATCTTTGATGTAGTACTGTCAACTACAAGTTCATTCCTTTTCCGAGGATTTGAAATTTACTACTTTTGGAGAAGAATATAATTCTTTCTGCTAAGTGTAAGGATAGTATGGCATAGACAACGGTGGCCTCAGCATCAATTCCTGTGGTCACAGGTCTCTAGTCCAAAAAGCAACTCTCTACCACCACCCTGTATCTCCTACCATCAAGCTAATTTTGTATCCAACACAAACAAAAGTAGAAATTGTGGAAAAGCTCAGCACATCTGGCACCATTGTGAAGAGAAATTGGTTAACATTTTGAGTCTAGTGACCCTTCCTCAGAACAGAGAAAATTTGTTTTCAATCTTGTATCCAATTGGCTAATCTGAACTAATCTACCATGTGGAACTTTGTCAAAGGCCTGCCTAAAGTCCATATATCTACCATTCTAACCTTGTCTATCTTCTTGGTCATATTCCAAAAACTTAATTTAGTGAGACATGTTTTGCCATGCACAAAGCCTCATTGAGTATTCCTAATTAATCCTTGCCTTTCCAAATTGCCTGTCTCTCAGGATCCCCTCCAACAACTTACCCACCACTAGTGTTAGCCTTACCAGTCTTTAGTTCCCTCATTTTTCTTTGCAGCCTTTCTTAAATAAAGGCACAACATTAGCCAACCTCCTATCCTTCAGCACCTCACCCGTAGCTGTAGATGATTAAAATTTCTCTGCTAGGGGCTACACAGTTTCTTCCCTAGCCTCCCACAATGTCCTGGGATATATTTGATCAGGTCTCGGTGATTTATCTACCAACCATTCGTCTCTTGGCTTTCCATTCAATGGCGAAGACACTGGCCTGAATGAAATTGGAATTTTGCAGATTGGAACCTAGGCTCACTTCAGATACAACTTTAATCGTGGCTGAAACGAAGTGCTATGCAGGATGTTCCTTTTACTAACAAAAGAAACGTAGAAGTATTAGCAATTCTTTGAAGTAAAACGATATCCTCCAGGATTTGCAATAATATACTCTATTACTGCTGTAGGCCTTTCAACAGCATTTCCCATAAAGATCAACCTTTGAAGTGGTGTCCAACTTTCCAGGTTTATGTCTGGCTGAGATGATGATCTATTTCTGAGTGCCTTCTCTAGGCTTGCAGCTTGTTAACTGCATGTTGATTGGACAGGTCTTTCTGGGCTCTGCCAGCGTGAGGGATGTGGTGATGAGATCACATGCTACATGAGCCATTATTATCAATGAGAAGTCATTGGGCAGCTTGCGTAAACATCTGGTCTGTTACCATTCATTTTATATAAATCCTGCATCTTAGAGCCTCAGGTTGGCAGAGGATCTAGGCCTAAAGTAACTAATGTCTTGGGTCACAGTGAGGCTGGTTGGAAAATAGGGCAGTGGTCAGCTCTCGGGGGGGGGGGGGGGGGTTAGGGAGGCTGTTGTTTCTGCTATGTCCAGTCCTTCAACCTGGCAGTCCCTGGCAATACCATGAAGTGACAAGGCCCACACAGTTTGGCCTGTCATGCAGATCAGTGACAGGTTTGCTTGCAGCTATGTAAATCACAAAGACAGTAGACTGAGGAACTGTGGAATGACTTCTTTCAGTAGCCCTTGGGCCTCAGTTGAAAGGACTGAATGCTCACTATAGGGCTTCTTGTCTAAAAAATAATTCTATTGGAAGCAGGAAGGATGGTCTCATTTCAGCCACCTTTATAGATTGTTAGGCAATTGTGCATTTAGCAATCTAAGGGATGAATTAATACAGGATGGCATAGTCAGTGTGACAGATGATAAGTATCAGGTTTTCTGCAATCAAGGGATGGTACAGTTCCTGAGGCAATCCAAGATCCAGAAGCTAATAGTTTGGGGTAAGTCCAATGCTCAGGATAAGTCCAATGCTGTGGCATACATGGATATGAAGTCAAGGAAGAATCAGCCAGCGTGAAGGTGGGATTGGAGTGGACATCTAAGGTCTGTGATGAACAATAAATAGTTGCCATTCAAGTCTCAGTGTATTTTCACTAAGAGGCTTGGAGGCCCCCTCACACTGATAATAGAGGATGCTGTCTAAAAGTGAGGGTTGGAGGCTAAGATTTACGAAGATAAATGAGATTTTTTAGAAGGCTGTGATTGGAGAGTCTGAAGAAAGCTGACTGAAACCAAATATAAAATGACAGGATATGATGTTCCACTGTTCTTTTGTGAAGTGGAAGCTTATGATGAATAGAGGAATAAAGTGAATGCACAGGCACTCATTACATCTGTATCAGAGAGAAAGCAAGGGATAGCTCTGGCACTTTTGCTTTCTGCTCGAAGCAAGATCAGCTGTGAACTGTTCTCAGGATTTGAAAATGAACAAGTGGACAGTGAAGAATGTTTGGCTATTCTATTAAAATGTGTGGATAAAATTGATACGAAAGATGATTTATTGTATAACCGTAAGACTTGGTAGTTTTTTTGATAAATTCAGAAAGCTAGGTGATTCTTCCAGGAAAGAATACTTTAACTGACTATGTGTGAGATTACAGCAATTTCATTTGTAAGTTCTTACATCTATACTAGCTGTCAAATAGTTGGACTGTTAGGATCTCAAACATCAATAGTTTCTTGGTTTTAACCAGATTTCAAATCTAACAGAGAGACAGGTTTCTAGGTCAGATGTCTGAAGCTGTAACTTTTTTTTAGGATAAGTATTCATTTCTGATATATTTAATGGCAAAAATGGACTCAACAACTTGAACACTAAAATTGGTCTACGTCCCAGATTATCAAAGGAGGCGACTGTAATATTTTTCCACGACATTTTGTAGGGACATCAACAAGAGTTAGTCAGTCAATGGTAATTTATAATAAAGACAAAAAAGTAATTATCGACAAAATAACAATGAATAGAGTGGGATTTGGAACACCAGCTAAGTTCCTCACTGACACCGGAGAAGTATGTGCCAATGAGGAAGCAGGGAGCATTATGAGAATCACAATATTGTAGTAACGCATACAGAGCAGAATGTCCTTTAGTGATGGGATGTCTAAGAGAAATCACACAGTGAGTGAAAGAAATCTTGAAACAATGTTTCCGTAGAGTAAATTAACAACTGCTTTAGCCTGTGCCAGACATGCAAAGAACGTACTTCAGATGGATGGAGGCTACACCTATGATCAATTAGATTAGACTACTTACAGTGTGGAAACAGGCCCTTCAACCCAACAAATCCACACCGACCCGCAACCCACCCAGACCCATTCCCCTTCATTTAACCCTTCTCCTAACACTACGGGCAATTTAGCATGGCCAATTCGCCTAACCTGCACATTTTTGGATTGTGGGAGGAAACCCACACAGACACGGGGAGAATGTGCAAACTCCACACAGAGTCGCCTGAGACGGGAATTGAACCCGGGTCTCTGGCACTGTGAGGCAGCAGTGCTAACCACTGTGCTGTCCATTATTTTATGGTAGAAATCCAAAACAAAAGGAGATCATCACTTCTTTGGAAGTGACTGCAATTAGTTCAATTTTAGCAGAACGTTTGAAAGATATGCAGGTGGAAAGGCATTCATTAAAGTGGAGATTTCAGAAAGGATCAGGAGTGTTTTAAGGTATATTAGTAGGCATCAGAAAATAATGTAAATTCCCCCACGGATCTGCTGTCCTCACTTTCTCCCACTAGAGATGTGGCATATTGTAAGAGAGAAGGACAAAGGGAATGGAAAACATATAGGTATTAATTGTGAAATGATAATCTTGCAACATAACAGCCAAACATATTCGATGCTGCTTCCTGAGACTGATTGCACATTGATAGAGCTTTAAATAGATAATCAGAACTGAAGATGCACCATGCACTTTGCAAGCACACATACTCACACCAGACCTTCACGAGATAACTGGCCAACTGAGAGCGTACCAAATGATAGTAAAGATCAGGATAAGGCCATATCTTACAAAATTGGGACTATAGAGTGACATCTATGCCAGAAGAAGTTAGCAAGTGGAGAGAAGTCACCATACTAGGAAGGCAGGAGTAGCCACAGAGAAATACACAAAACTGGCAGCATGTGCAAGCTAATAGAAAGCATTGTTTAATTCAAAAACAACAAGTACTAGAGATCACCGGAGTCAGACAGTATCCATGGAGAGAGAGAGCAAGCTAACCTTTTGAGTTTAGATGACTGTTCATCAGAGCTGAAGTGAAGTGTGGAGGGGACAGCATTTATGCTATAGTTAGAGCAGGGGGTTGGGGATGTGTGGGTGTGGTGGGATGTAGAGTGCAGGATAGAAAGGATGTTGATAGTTCAGATTAAATGATTGGAATGTGAAAGTGGCAGAACAATGGTGTGTCTAACCACCAGACTTAAAGAACAGACAGTCCCACTGGGATGGAGGGGAAGGGAGAGGACATGGTGACAGAGAATGTAACAAGTAAAGCTAACAGAAAGGGAAGAGGTAACAGTTGAAAGTGTTGAAGTCAATATTAAGTCCAGAAGGCTGCAAAGTGCCTAATCTGAAGATGAGATGTTCCTTCAGTTTGCAGTGTGATTCACTGGAACACTGCAGCATGCTGAGGCCAGACATAAGACCATAAGATCGTAAGATAAAGGAGTGGAAGGAAGTCCATTCGGCTGGCTGATGGGCATTTCAACGCAACTTACCCACACTCTCCCCGTATCCCTTAGTGGGCATATGGGCATGCGAGCAGGACACTGTGTTAAAATGACTGGCGACAAGAAGTTCAGCATCAAGCTTCTGCAAAGTGGTCATCTTGTCTGCATTTGGTTTCCCCAAGTTAGAGTAGGCCACATTGGGTAGTGAATACAATATATACAAGATTGGAGGAAGTACAGGTGAAATGCTGCTTCAGCTGGAAAGACTATTTAGGTCCTTGGATGGTGAGCAGGGAGGAGGTGAATTGGCAGGTGTTACACCTTCTGTGGTTACATCAAAAGGTGCAGTGGGAAGGGATGGCAATGTTAGTGCTTGATGAAGGGACTAAGGTGTCACAGAGGGAATGAACCCTGCGAAATGTAGACAGGGAAGTGTGGGTCTTGTTTCAGTCCTACACTGGCCCAATCCCACAACTCTTTATTCAGTACATGCTCCTGACAGGACCTTGAAAAATTTATTCATTTTGCCTCCAATTTCCAGGAACAGGGAGTGTGGAGAAGTTAATCAGATTCAGTGAATCAAGGGATAGACACCTGCAACCTCTTTTTTTTAATAGTACCAGCTGCTTTATGGTGAGTTTAAAGGCTTAACTATTTGCATGTTAGTGACTGGGTGAATAAGCAAATTGTAGTTGGGTTATAGGTGTGTGGGTGGATGAGCTGGGAGCATCAGGTGGTTGGGGTAAATGGACAAATGCGTAGGGTGGGTTAGTTAGCAGCTGGTTAAATGGTAGAGAGGTGGCTTAGGTGGCAGGGTGGGTGAGATGGAAGTGTGCAAGGTCCAGTTGGGTGAACTTGTCAATGGGTAGTGTGATAGATGGGTGCATTAGCAGTGGTTGAGAAATAAAGGGATAAGGTGGCAGACAGGTAGGGTGGTAAATGAGTAAGAAGGTAGTGGGTGAGATATAGGTAGAAAAAGTGGCAGGTAATAAAGTGACAAATGTTGAGGTGGCAATGGGTGAGTTATGGGTGGATAAGTTGGCAGATGGATGAGGTGACAGGTAGATAGGGTGTCAAGTATTGGATGCTAGTCAGGAGGTCAGGGATTAGTCAAAAGGGGAGGTTCATGTGGGGTGGGGCTAGTTAGTGGTCAATGTGAATTGTTATGGGATCAACTCTGGAGTTATTCAGTGACTAGTCTAGAATTTTGCTGTGTAATATTTCCTGAGCTAATATCCACACTTCACCTCAACCCCACCTAACCCCGCCCCCCCACCTTTCCAATCTAGGGGCAGTAGGTGAGTCTCTGGGAGTGTTCACTCGTGCAAAGAATTGGTCGTACTATTCTGTAGCAAGACTGCCATCAAGACTTGCCATGACAATGCATCTGTCCATGTGCCACTATTTAACTGAGAATTACAAGAACCCTCAAACATGAACATATCCCATTAGTTACCAAATGATGGTAGCACATGTTATTTCATGGCAAGAAAAAGCAGTGGCATTTAGTTCCATTCTAGCAGTAATGCCAATGTGTGTGTCAGAATTTCACAGTGTTCCCCTTTTCATGTTAATTGACAATTTTTTTGTAGTACTGTGTAAGAACAGTATCTCTCATTTTTGTGTTTTTTTTTTAAAAACTGTGGACTGCAAGGAGCAAGAATTGTTATTTTTTTAAAAACAGCAGTTTACCAGGACTGCTGCAATAAGGTCACAGCAAGGAATTTGATACCTACTGTGAACTCTTTTTTTTGTGTGGTTATGGGTTCCTGCAACATGCAGACAATCAGGAGCTGAGGTATTATTTACAAATGAAGTTGATTGGTTCTGAGTTAACTGAGCAGGTTAGAACTGGAAACAAGCTGTAGAGACACAGCCACCCAGAGCCAAGGTAGCGACAAATGTGTGTGTTGTGGTTCTTCTCAACTGAAGTTGCTGCTGTCTGCAGTAAAAATAAACTCAGTTTCAACTTGAAGAAGACCAATTTCTTTTCCTGTGAACTTGACTTTTGAATTGATTAATTAGAAACATTTTCTAAGTGAGTCAATTGTTCCATACTTCTTAAACCAATGGAAGCTTCCAGAAAAAGAAAGTTGAACACCAGAGGTCTAGCTAGTCCTCACAGGATCACCTCAGGATCAGGAAACAAAGACCACTGAACATGACCTTCCAGCTTTCCCCATCTCTATTAATAATCTGTTTTCTCTATTTGTTTGGCTATGTGGATGTATGCAAAAAGGGGTTACCAAAGGATTAGAGTTTTAGTCAGTAGAGTAATATGGCAATGGTTTGTTTTGGTTTGCCTGTAGCTAGTTGAATTACTTATAATAAATAATAATTATTGTCAGTACAGAAATTTGGTCCTTGCTTTCTATCAATCTTGGTCTGAAACTCTGTTATATTGTGTTATTGTATATCCTGGCTCAGAGGTAGGGACACTACTATTGCACCACAAGAACCCTAAACACATTTCGGAACTTTTTTTTTAATCACGCTGTCCAGACATGTTATAATGCACTTCCATGGTAGATCGAACATGAACCCAGACGTCTGGCCCACAGGTAGATGTGTACTGCTGTGTCATAAGACCCATCGCACATTTCAGTAGATATTTCATAATCAGTCTGTTCACAGCTGTTATAGCACATCTCCAGAACAGATAAAGACCTGAACCCAAGCCCTCCTGGATCACAGCTAGGGACACTACCTCTGCAATACAAGAGCCCTAACATACACATTTCAGTCAATATTTTCTAATCAATCTGTTCAGACATGTTATTATACACAGCTGGAATAGGTAACCCAGGCCCCCTAGCTCAGAAGCAGGGATACTAATTAATTAATCAATACACAACATGAGTTTACTTTATAACCTTCAACTATTAACATGCATTTGCTGAATCTATTAGGTACTAACAAATTCCCCTCTTTTTGCAATAAGCCATTTCAATAACATAAACAAACATCATAAGAGGAAATCAGAAAAGACAAAATGATAGTACTTCATGTTAAATTATTGTACAGTTGTATAAACCAATCTTTAATATACTCCATATTCCCTTCTTCATCTCTTGAAATCTCAATAAGAAGGAATCTCAATAAGATTACAGCATGGATATTTTTGTGGTCTCATTATTCATTACAACACAAAGTGCCTCGCTATGAGGACATGCATCAAATGTTTTCGACAAGCACTTCTTTTTGTAAAACAATTCAATAGCTGATGGCTTATATCTTCCCATTTTCTTTAAAAGCTTTCCTTTCTTTCCAATATATCTTTCATGCCCATGAGATCACCTCTCAACATCTTTTCTGAGACACCTTTCGGTACGCCAAAATTGTCCCAGATTAAACAGTTATTAATATGGCATTTGATAGGCATATGTTTTATCACCTGCCTCTTATATAATTCCCACAAATACACAATGAATACATAGTCATATTTGTTACTTCTACCAGCTTAAGTATTTCTGCAACTAAGGAACTTTTAACTACCGTCTTTATGGTTTTCAATTGCCAAGCTAATGGATAACATCTATCATTTTCCCTCACTAAAAATATAAAGAATCTTGCTGTTTTTGAATTACCATTAGGAAGATTAGCATGTGAGAATTCAGTAAAAATGACTAATTTCATTCCTTCTGAAAATTTGAGTGTAAAGACTGTTCTAAACTTAATCTTTTCAAGGTCTTATTTGCTTTCAGCACTTACCCCACCAGTAGCTTACTTTAGCATACTTCTTAATTCCAATACATCATAGCACACACCCAGTCTAGTTAGAGCGCATACCTGTTTAAATACTCTGCCAAGTTTCTCAACTGAGCTGCTTTTTCCTTGAAGATAGGGTTTTCTTCAGAAAGGATCTGGCCCAATTCATAAGGATCTTATTAACATGTTCTAGATGAGATTGTTGATTCAGAGTTATTTTCAGTTTAATCTGTTGCCCAATCCTATTTATTTATAAGTTTTTAAAGCCTTCCTTCCAACTTTGAATCCCTTCAGAAGTGTTTCTTTCATAAATGCATCAAATGCCTTAAATCCTCCACACTGACCGCATGCATTAACAAAATGCCTTCTACCTTTTCTTCCCAGCTCCAGTAAAACTGTGCTGGATCTCTTTCTAGCTAAACACAACAATCTTTAAGTCAAATAGAACTAACTGAAAAATACCACAACCTTAATGCATTGTTTAGCCCCTAAACAACCTTGTTTAGCTTCCATTATTTCACCTTCTATGATTCTAACTTCTTTTGGAGGCTTTAAAAATACTTTGTTGAAAATGCTCTCCTTGCAAAATTGCTGCTTTGACATCAATAGATCGACATTCAAATGAGTGTGCCACAAAAGTGCTGCACTAAATCAATATATGGCAATCCAATAATATGGCAACTGCTCTGCTTAAGACCGCAAGAAATTACAGAGAGTTGTGGACACAACTCAGCTCATCATGAGAACCAGCTTTCCTTCCATTGACTCCGTCTATACTTTCTGGTGCATCAAGAAAGTAGCCAGCATAATCAAAGGACCATTCCCACACCCGCCCCCCCCACCCCCCCAACCCCAACCTCCCCGCCCAACCTGGTTATAGTCTCTTCCACTGTCTTTCTTTAAACAGAAGATACAGAAGTTTGAAAACGCAAAACAATAGATTTAAGAACAAGTTCTTCCCCACTGTTATCAGACTTTTGATCAGACATCTCACATATTAGAATTGATCTTTCTCTGCACCTTCAGTCTCTGCATTCTGCATTCTATTCGACTATCCTTATGTACTTACGTAAGCTATTATTTGTCTGATTAGCATGCAAAACAATACTTTTCACTGTATCCCAGTACAAGTGACAACAGCGAATCAAATCAAATCAAAATATATTTTTTCCCACAGTTGGAAAATCTTGTCTTTCTCCCTTGCTGCTATATTGTTCTTTTGATCACCAGAAGCACTTTCATTATGTATATTCATCAAACAAAACAATGCAGGAGCAAATCGCTGCAGATGCTGGAATCTGAACTGAAAACAACAAATGCTGGAGATCATAATGGCTCAGACAACATTCATGGCGTGAGAGGAAGCTAACGTTTCAAGTTGAGATGACTTTTCATCAGAGCTGAAGTGAAGTGTGAAGGGGACAGCATTTATGTTATTGTTCTGGGGGGGGGGGGGCTGGTGGGAGTAGTGGGCGTAGAGTGCTGGGTGAGAAAAGACATTGATGGTTCAGATTAAGTGGTCGGAATGTGAGAATGGCAGATTAATAGTCTGTTTAACCGCCAAACGTGAATGAACATACAGTTCCACTGGGTTGGGGGGAGGGGAAGGAGGACATGGTGACAGAGAATATAAAAAGTAAAACTAACAGAAAGGGAAGAAGTGAGAGTTGGTTCAAATTGGGTTGAAAGGTACCATGCTGTGAAGGCCCCAGCTAAAAGTTCAGCCAGCAGTCACCCTGACATTGCAAGTAAAGAACTCTTTTGCTCAGATTGCTAGCAGCCAGCAGACTATCCACTAACAAAAGGAAGCAGAAAAACAATGATTCGACTGACCTACAAAACCAAGAATCCTGAAATTGACTGTTTAGCCATTAATGTTTCACTGTTCACTGTTCACAGCAACCCATGGAAACCCATATGTATATCTTTTAATCTTTATTTCTTCTGGACTCATGTCCTATTTCTGATCTGTCTGTATTTGCTGTGCATTATAGAGTCATAGAGATGTACAGCATGGAAACAGGCCCTTCGGTCTAACCCATCCAGGCTGACCAGATATCCTAACCCAATCTAGTCCCACCTGCCAGCACCTGGCCCTTATCTCTCCAACCCTTCCTATTCATAAACCCATCCAAATGCCTCTTAAATGTTGCAATTGTACCAGCCTCCATCACTTCCTCTGGCAGCTTACTCCATACACGTACCACCCTCTGCGTGAAAAAAGTTGCCCCTTAGATCTCTTTTATATCTTTCTGCTCTCACCCTAAACCTATGCCCTCTAGTTCTGGATTCCCCAATCCCAGGGAAAAAATTTGTCTATTTGCCCTATCCATGCCCCTCATAATTTTGTAAACCTCTATAAGGTCACCCCTCTGCCTCCGAAGCTCCAGAGAAAACAGCCACAGCCTGTTCAGCATCTCCCTATAGCTCAAATCCTCCAAACCTAGCAATATCCCTGTAAACCTTTTCTGAACCCTTTCAAGTTTCCCAACATCTTTCCGATAGGAAGGAGACTAGAATTGCATGCAATATTCCAACAGTGGCCTAACCAATGTCCTGTACAGCCGTAACATGACCTCCTAACTCCTGTATTCAATACTCTGACAAATAAAAGAAAGCATGCCAAAAGCCTTCTTCACTATCCTATCTACCTGTGACTCCACTTTCAAGAAGCTATGAACCTGCACTCCAAGGTCTCTTTGTTCAGCAACACTCCCTAGGACCTTACCATTAAGTGTATAAGTCTTACTAAGATTTGCTTTCCCAAAATGCAGCAACTCGCATTTATCTGAATTAAACTCCATCTGCCACTTCTCAGCCCATTGGCCCATCTGGTCCAGATCCTGCTGTAATCTGAGGTAACCCCCTTCACCGTCCATTACACCTCCAATTTTGGTGTCATCTGCAAACTTGCTAACTCTACCTCTTATGCTCACATCCAAATCATTTATGTAAATTATTATTTCCTCTCTTCTTTAGACCCTAACACACTCACTTTTCTATTAACTCAAGAAGGCCTGATTAAATTGGCTCCTTTTAAAACATAGGTTCATCTGTTCTGAGAGAAAGGCATCAATAGGGGAGGAATTAACTTTGTAGCTGCTAGGCCATGACATTGGTGGACAAAGAAAGAGAACCAGTTCATCACTCTTCACCATGCAATTTAATAATTTGGGGTATCAGTCTAGAACTGTAATAACTTGGGGAATTCATCCAGGGGTCTGGTCACGAACAAATCTGGGGCTTGTAGCCGCAATTTGAAGTTATAAATGAAACAAAAAGAATTTCTGCAGTTAAGTTGTCACTTTGAAACCCATTTTTGTAAAAAGAGATTGCAAAGTGCTGGATGTTGGCTGTGGGTAATCCCCTGGACTGGTGTAGGAGGTTTCCCTTGTCTAACTATGTCTGGATCCCTTGACTGATGGGTGTTGCCATAGCCGCTGGTACATAGTGCACATTGCTATACTGTAAGATGCCTGCCCCCTTGCCTGAGGATTGCTGATCAGCAAAGCAAACTACGTCATTGTTTGACGGCACTAATTGCCATGGCAAGGTAGTGCCAGGATGTTGTGAGCTGGCATGTACCTGCTTTGGTTTCCACCATGAGTTTTTGCATCATCTAGCTTGTTTGGTGCTTTTGGGAAGATAGGAAGCTGAATATTATTGAGGTAACTCAGACCCTCAACAATGTGTTCCACAAGCAATAATCTTCCTTAATTGGCAATGCGCTGTGAAAGAAGGTCTGCAATTCTCCTAACACTGACCTAGGCCTCACTGCACTACTTGTCTGATTCTACCACAACTCTTACCATAGCCTACACCACTCAGAATTTCCCCCAGAGAGAGAGAAGAAAGAGACAGAGAACAAAATGAAAAATAAGGAAAAAGCAAAGAGAAAAAGAGAGAATGCCAGGGTAGTGTTGGATTTAAATGGGACAAAATGCACTAAAACTGAACTGTGATCTCCGGGAAGTTAGCTCAGGCTGTGAACATAATGGGAGAAAAGGAAGAAGTTGGCTTGCTTTTAATACATAAAGAATTCATTTGGTCTGGAAGAGAGGCATCCACAGGAGAGTGACCCTTTTGTAAACTAACCTTCTTGTAACCAACCAAGGAGATGGGTGAATAAAGAAAGGCGGCTTTTTATCTCTCCTCACCTGAGAGCTGAATGTTTTGGTATGTGCCATCTGCAAATGTAATAACATTGGGAACCTTGACTGTTCTGGTCCTCACAATATTCATTCAGAGTCAGAAAGTGAGTGAAGGAAAGGGGAGAAGTAGGATTTTCAGACAATCTCCCAAAGTCAAGCATTCCACTAAGAATTGGACACTGCTGGGATGGGAGGTCCACAATATTATATTGAGGATGAAGACAGATTCCAACTTTGCATGGCTGGTGGGGAAAAGGGGCAGTGAATAAAAGATTCTTTGTTTCCGCAGTGAACAGTATTATCTGGTTTGTGGTGTGAATTTGATGTCATGGGTTAGGAGCTGAATCAAACATCATGGGTAGCATCTGAATGCTGTGGGAGGTCATCAGACAGTGTTGAGTTGAGGGATGGGGGTAAACTGGACATTGCTGAGGTAGGGATTCTGATGTTGCAATGGGGGGAATGAATTGGACAAGGCATTCAGATATTGTGGAAATATTGGAAAGACTTTTTCAATGGTTGAAGGTGCATTTTGATATCACAGAGGTTTTTGTATGTTCTGGGAAGTTTGTGACATTATAAAAATTGTGACGGTATCATAGAATAACGTGATGGACATTTGAATATTGTGGAATTATTTACCATAAGTCCATAAGACATAGGAGCCATAAGTAGGCCATTTGGCTCATTCATTCAGTTCCACTATTCAATGTGGTCATGGCTGATCTGACAAGCCTTATCTCCACATTCCTGCCTTTTTTCCATAATTTTCAGTTCCCTTACTGATTAAAATTCTGTCTATCTCAGACTTGAGCATGCTTAATGACCCAACCTCAACACCCCTCTGTGGTAAATAATTTCACAAATTGACTACCTTCTGAGAGCAAATATTCATCCTCATTTTTGTCTTAATTGGGTGACCCCCTCACTCTGAGGTTATGCCTTCTGGTCCTAGACTCTCCCACAAGGGGAAACAAACACTCTTCATTTCCCTTGTCAAACCCCCGAAGAATCCTTTTTGTCTCAATAAGGTCTCCACTTATTCCTCTAAACACCAAAGTGTACAACCTAAACTACTAACTATTCCTCATAGGATAGTCCCTCCATATCCAGTATCAATCTAGTGAACTTCTCAGGAGTGTCTCCAACACCAGTATAGCTTTCCTTAGATAAAGGACCAAAACTGCGAACAAATATTCCAGCTATGGTCTGACCAGTGGTTTTTTTTTGGTAGTTTTGGCTATTTTTATAGTCTATTCTCTTTGAAATAAGGGCCAACAGTCCATTTGCTTTCCTTATTTCCCAATGAACTTGAACGTTAGCTTTTGATCATTCACGCACAAGGATTCCAAATCTCTCAGTGCTGCAGCTATCTGCAGTTTTTCCACATTGAGTAATATTCAGCTCTTTTATTCTTCCTGCTCAAATGCATAATGCCATATTTTTCCCACATTATATTCCATCTGCCAAGAATCTGCCCACTTGGTTAACCAGTTTATATCCCTCTGCAGACTATTTGTGTCAACATCACACTTGCCTACCCATTTTTGTGTCATCTGCAAACTTGGCTATAAGACATTCACTTCCGTCATCCAAGTCATTAATATTGATCATTACGGAGGTACCTGGGCAATGTGGGAGATATTTGAAAATTGCATGAGAGATTTGGATACTATAGGGGTTAGTCAGACATTGCAGTGTTAGTCAATTACATGGGCTTACAAAGTCAGCTGATTAGGAGGATCTAATTGTGTGGAGCTAATGTTCTTCACCCTGTAGGAACAGTTCTGTTCATCCTAACCCACCAGAGTACACTGGAGCCACTTATTTGATGGATTCAGCTCTTCTAATTCCTCTCAACCTTTAGATTTAACAAGTCATATAAATCTCAACCTCTGTGTATTTAAAATCAAACTCCAAGAAAAGAGAAGATCAGTCTTCTTACAGTGGCCAATCTAACTCCTGAGGGCATGTTGGCCAAATACTTCACCAACCTCCCACATGTCCACCTCTGGCTCACTTCCATTAACACTGGAAGTGGGCAGGTTGGAGTCAGGTTTACAAATTTAAAACATCTTTCCATTGTTATAATCTCGTAACTGCTTTGAGATTGGAACCAGATTAGCACTTCCTCCACCCATAGAATGGAATGCAATAATACAGAAGATAGCCACATGGCCATTCTGCCTAAGCATATTATAGATTATGTTCAGAAAGAAATGTTAATTATGTGGATGGTGGAGGTAACTTTACAACTTCAAAGACATCTGGGGAGATCTACAAAATGTAAACTCAATGCAGTCACTACATTTTTCATTTAAAACATACCTTGGTAAACCACAATAAATTCGAAAGAATAAAATTAACTATTTCTGAAAGGTTTGTAATGCAGCAGTAGTAAAATGCATATTGTTCACAAATGGGGGAAGTTCATGCCACCAGGTATGACATAATTCTATGTTTGTAACATATAGAAATTATGTGCATGATGTTGGCATTGGTGGTGTTAAAAAAGATGAGAAGTGACAGTTTACACATCTAGCTTCAATTAACACATTGATGGCATTTTGCCTGGCTCCTTGCAGCGATAATGCTGTTGTCAAATGTGTTTAGTGCACCAAATCTCCTGGAGCCTTCAGCGAGGCAGCAAGCTTCTGACAGATTGAAGGTTCAGAGATAGGCTATCATGACAGATGGAAGCTGGCATCGATGTTCAGCTTTTGCCTATCACTAGGGACCTGCTCCCCTTTATTCTTCAGAGCTTAGCTCGGCAACCTTACCCACTTTTGATGAAAGCAGGGGACAGCATTGTTAAATAGTGCATCTGTGTATGTTAGGCACTTTTGTTAAAGCATAAGGTAGAAGGTCTGTGAAGTGAATAGAGGCCCTCTCTGCTATCACTGCATTTTATGTCTGCTGGTATTTTGACTTAATGCTTAGATGCTGTTATGTTCTCTGATTTTTACCCTTGCTAGCCATGTTTTTCCATCTGCATACTGCAGCCCATTTGAGGTATGATAATCAGTTGATTAGGCAGTGAAGTCGTTTTCCCCGAGGCTCTTTTGTGTGCAAAATCCTCACACTCAATTGACATGTGGACATCATAAAGCTGATGAAATGCAACTGTAATGAACGAGAGGGAGCGGCATCTGCAGCAGCTGAAATGAAGGACTCTTCCCACTCGACATGCTAATTCACAAATCTGCTCTCAACTTGTACTCTCTAGGGATTGGGAATGGATATGAATCTCCACAAATGCATATTCAAATACTGCATTGGCCTATGTGCTGTGAAATTCCTGTGTGGATGGGAGATGCTAATTTCTAGACAGATTATATTGCATCAAATGCAGTAATGATCTGACAGTTCATTTGCGTGGAGCCTTATGATCAAAGTTTAATGCATGGATAGGCGCAGGTGTGCAGTAAGCACCAATGAGCTCACTCAGATAGAACCAGGGTCCACTGTCAAATTATCAGTGTTAAAAAGGCTGATGCATGAGGATATTTGAAAGACATTTAAAAAATTAATGTATTCATATTCAAAACATATTGTAACAGCAGTTCATTAGACACAGCCTACTCTACTCCCATAAAACTGACATACGACCTTTAACATTCAGGAACAGCCATACAATGAACACCCTTACCACACACTCACTCAGCAAAGATAAATGTAATTACTAATATGACTGGAATCAAATCTATTTTGATTGGGTGTTTTCAAAACTGTTGATATTTTAACGTTCAATTGTTGCTCAGAATATATTTATTTTAAAGGTTTACTTTCTGATCATGAGAAAGCATCAAATAAACCCACAAACCAAATAGTTGGAAGAATTAGTTTGAAAAAAATAGACATCTTGAGAGGTACAATGCAACTGGCAAGTCTAATAGCCTAGCCTCACTTCTGAAGTACAATTTCACTGTTACAATTCTTGCTACATTTCTATGTTGAAAGAATAGTTACAGCTAGGATCTACAGATAACACTTCAAGAATTGAAGTCACTTTTCTGCACCAAAGGTAGCATAATTACTTTTCTTTATTTTAACAGAAGATCATAATTTAAGAAATTATTCTGCATATTTCCAACCCCGCATCAAAATATTGGCATTGTATTAACATTTAAAATAAGCTGCTTTTGAAATGATTACTAGTACATTTCAAGAGTGATGACAACATAAATGCTCAAAAGGTTAACCAGATAATTAGGATCAAGTTAACCCACAGTGTACTGAATAACCTTGGTTACAAGTCTCTGTAAAAGATATTGTAAGTTCTAAAATATTTTACAATTCAGGAAATGTAGCAACAGACAATTTTTAGATATTGCCTAATAATTTGCAGTCTTGTTTAGTTTTTGATTTGAGTGTCAATATCATTACAGAGCTCAAAGAGTTACAGTCTTACTCCACACCTTCATGATCACAGGTTCAAGCGCTGTGGAAGTGACACTCCAACAAAGATATGTGATGCGTGTAGAAAGTACAATAGCTTACTATTCGAAAGAAAAGCATTTATATTATGAACGTGACCTGTCCAATACAACAGGATCTGGGTTACACTAAGCCTGACAATGACAAGGTTTTATATCAACATCCCAACTCAGACCTCATTGTCTGGCATCACTGACTACTGATCTGCCTCAGTGCTCGCTGATGTATTAAACAAAAATCCAAAACAATTCATCGTATTGTTCCATAAAGACTGAGGTTTTAGAGTAACAACCAGGTTGATTGGATAACTCATGAATGATTTTAACTTGTGGCTGAATTACTTGTTGAGCATTCTTGTTCCTTCACAAAAAGGAATCTATAATTGGAGCTGACTGTGAACTAAATAAACAGGAGAGTGATCAAAAGGAGGGCTATTTAAGCAACATAGTGGCAAAACTAAAAAGAATCGTTGATCAGATTTGGTGATTCACCACGTTTTATTTTGCCTGAAATGAGCTCATTCAGTCTTGATGCTTTTCTTCACAATGCGAAAGCTTCAGTGGCCAATGATAGTTTTGATGTGTAAAAATAGCAGTGTGTTTTGGAGACTAGAGTAAACATTTTTGATAAAGTGAGAGATCTTCACATGGCAAATTATTTCTGTAGATCACCATCGTCATTTAATAATTCTTATCCATTTCCAAAAATGGGGACATTGCATGTGCCTTGAGCTTAGTTTCCCTTGAACAGAAATATGGTAACCCTATGTTATAATGAGGATGATGTAAATATTCTTGTTCACTCCCTCTTCCTGGTTCCATTAGTGCATTCACTTGTTTTGATAAGCTGTACATGATCGAACAGATTCAGGGAGCCACTTCCTGGAATGGGGGAAATCAAGAATATGGGAAGATAATTAAATTAAATATAGGCTATTGGGAAGAGCAATTGGGAACACATTTTCCACACAAATGTTGGTGAAATCCACAATTTCCCAGTCTTTCCCATCCCTCTCCCCCACTCCACAAAAGGCTGTGAATACATGGGCAATAGAACTTTCCGATACTAAGACTGATTGATTTCTGTTAGGTTTGGGCTCAGTTAACCAAAAGCTACTTGTCTTTTTCGGCTACTTGTCCATTCTGCTCTGGATTCTCTGTGTCCAATAACAAAATCTGAACAAAAATAACTCTAAAATGGAACTCTTGGTAGTTTTCAAAGCATGTTGGATCTTGGGCTTCATAAATATAAACATTAAGCACAAAAACAAGAATGTTACACCAAAACGTTGCAAAGCTCTGGTTAGATCACATGAGAATATTGCCTCTAGTTCCTGACTCCACACTTATGACATTAGACATTTAATAGGACGAGTCCAGAGATGAACCATTTTAGCTGTGAGGTTAGACTTGAGAAACTAGGCTTATTCTCACT
Organism: Hemiscyllium ocellatum; assembly: GCF_020745735.1. NCBI lineage: Eukaryota > Metazoa > Chordata > Chondrichthyes > Orectolobiformes > Hemiscylliidae > Hemiscyllium > Hemiscyllium ocellatum. Next base: position 67,758,998 of record NC_083407.1, read on the forward strand.
GCAGCTAAGGAGAGTGAGGAGTGACCCGATAGTGTACAAGGTAATGACAGGCTTAGATGAGGTAGACAAAGAAAAGCTGCTCCATGAGTACAGGTTCAAAGTTTTGGTCAAGAGAATGCAGAGGATATGGGGAAGAATCTTATAATGCAGTGAGTGCTAATGACCCACACCTTACTGACACAAGAGTGGTGGAATGGAAAAGGGTCAATGATTTCAAAAGAAAATTGGCTGGGCACTTAATGGAGAAATAAATCTGCATGCTACAGTGATAGTGCAGAGGAACAAGATGGCTTAGATGTCTCTTCATAAATCACCTCGACTTGATAGGCCAAATGTCTTTTTTCTGTGTCATGATGGCAGCATGACTTGATTTATGAAAATCAAGGGACATGGAGCTGTGAAGTTGAAATACAAAACAGCCAAGATGCATTTGAATGGTGGCGCAGGCTTGAGGGGCTGAGTAGCCTATTTTTATGTTAGGTTTTACTCATATAAATTCCCCATCTTAAGAAAAATCCATGAAAGCATATCAATGGGGTGGCATTGTGGCTCAGTGGTTAACACTATTGCCTCATAGCACCAGGGTCCTAGGTTTGATTCCAGCCTTGGCTGACTGTCTGTGTGGAGTTTAAGTTCAGTGCATTCATCAGAGGGAAATGGATCTGGATGGGTTACTCTTTGGAGGGTCGATATGGACTTGTTGGGCCGAAGGGCCTGTTTCCACACTGTAGGGAATCTAATCACAAAGTTAATATTTTTTACCGAAAGGCATCACACGGTTGGTCATCAGGTACTCTGTGCAGCCTAGGCACACATTTTCTAGCCAATATTTCCTTGTTTTGACCAGGATTTTTCACTAAAATGGAAAACCCAATGATGAATTGTGATTGTAGCCATTGGAGCTTAAGAGAAACTATTCTGAATTAATACCTTCAAGTTAAGGGCAGCCCACATTCAATTCCAGCCTTGGGTGACTGTCTGTGTGGAGTTCGCACATTCTCCCTGTGTCTGCATGGGTTTCCTCCCACACTCTAAAGATGTGCACGGTGGCTCAGTGGTTAGCACTGCTGTCTCACAGCACCAGAGTCCCAGGTTCAATTTCAGCCTCGGGTGACTGTCCATGTGGAGTTTGCACATTCTCCCCGTGGGTGTGCTCTGGTTTCCACCCACAGTTCAAAGATGTGCAGGTTAGGTGAATTGGCCATGCTAAATTGCCTGTTGTGTTAGTCAGAGGGAAATGGGTCTGGGTGGGTTACTCTTTGGAGGGTCGATGTGGACTGGTTGGGCCAAAGGGCCTTTTTCCACACTGTAGGGAATCTATTCTTGAGGTAATTTTTTTGTAATAACAAAATCTTGAAATAATTTTATTTTAATATATGCATGGAATTTAATGTAATGTCTGTTTGGTTACGTTTGAATTCCTTATTTAATTCTGTCACATATCTACTCACCTATGACTCATTTAGTTATAATCTATTCTTGTCTACCTTCCAAAATTATAATAACAGGCCATTCAGATCAGCGCACCATCACCAGCCAATCTGTGAAGGGAGATGTAGTCTCTGGATTCTTCACTGTCTGGAGGCAAGTGAAATCTTAATATCTGACCAAACTGCTACTTTATTGTGAGATTTCTTGATACTAATTGAAAGGTGCCCATATAATTGATAGTCCAATAATAATCTAGATGACAAGTGTAGATTTGTCGTGTGCTGTTTAAAACATGTTGAAGGCAGAGCTTGTAGAGATCTTGAATAATGAAGTCTGTCTGTAATACACTTCCATTCCAATACCAACATCTTGGGATGTCAATAACAACGCAAGCAAGAGTCATAAATGGATGTAAACTGTTCTCATGACACAGGGTAAAAGGGCTAACAATAACATGAAAGCTAAGTGTTGTCTTGTCGTAACACCTCAATATTCATCAAGTGTCAAATTGATATCACAGATGCATTATTACATACGCTGATTAAACAAATCACAGAACAAAAGTATAATTGCCCAAAGCACCTTTCTTATAATTTACATTAAAGACTACCAGTTTTTTCTTTAAATTTAAGCTATATGTTTTTTTTTGAAGTGCGTCTTGCGTGGGAAAAATTGTTAAATATGTTGTTTTGGGTATTGGTGACAAGCACAAACCAGCTTTAGGAAATCATATATTCAGGTTATGTAATGCAGTTTCAATGGCTGACTTCATTAACTTGTTTTTATTTGCTGTGTATCACTGCAGAAGCTTTACAGCCCATTAACTGGGGTCTGATGCCATTACGGTTTAACATTAATGAACTGCAATTAGCGTATGATATGTAATAATCACACACTATTTTAAGCACACATAATAAGATGCCAACAATACACATTTTTATATTATATCCTATTGCTATTGATATTAGTTTGTTACTGATTTCAATGAAACGAGATCAGTGTATTTAACCAAGCATTTCCTGGAATGTTTTCTTTGCCCAAATCAGCTGCATGTTGTAAATTTCTCCCAAAGAAGCCCAACTCTTCCCAAATTCTTTATTATGCTTGAACCCAGTTCTGCAGTTTAACAGAGTGTTTTATTTTGGAAAGCAGAACTGTTGTTACTGAAAATAAATATTAGGTCATTGTGTTTGATTTCTTATTCCTATAAGATGCCCACTTTCTGTCACAATATTTTATTAACACCGATTTTGAAAGTAACTGATATTTAATAAATGGCAATCTGAATGAACGAACATGTGCAAAAAATGAAATTGGTTTCAACTGGGTGCTCTGGTATGTTAAGATCTGAATACCACAGATAAGAACTGAACAATTACCTAAGCTGTGTCCAATAGCTCCATTTTAATGATGTACATTTATATATATGTATGGTTCATCTATCTGAACTGACTGCATAACTGATTGAAGTATGTGTCTCCTGAGCAATTCAGGCAAGGCAACTTCCTAATGCAGTTCCCAAGTGAACAACAAAACTTCGTGTTTTTTTAACGTTTGGCTGTAAAATATTACCAAGACCCTCGAGGGATTGGTGAAATATTTGTACATTTTTGGAAATGGTTAAAAAAAGCACTATTCAAAAAATCATCCTTAAATTTTCTCTTGTGTATTGTCTTAATTTAGCAACCAATGGATTTCAGATGTGCTAATGTGACTGTTTTAAGTTGCTCACCTCTTTAAAAAATTGTTCCTCTAGATATTGCTCTTGATGTGAAGAAAATTCTAGCTTTTTTCATATTAAGTTTTCAAATATGAATATTGCAGCTGCCTTAAAATAAAATCCTACATTATTTATTTATTAATATGAATTGCATTATATTCATTCCTCCTAACATTCTGTTCTTTTTTGATGAATTTTGATATTTATAAGTACATTAAGTTTCACATAGGTTTATGGTACTGGGTTTCTAGTGTTTACAGTGAACACATTGAAAAATTGACTTGCTAATGGAAACTTTTATTCAGTAACCATGGGTTACTGTGTCATGTGATTTGACACCAAGTACAGACAGTGCTGATTAGTAGCATCCAGTTCTGTCCATCTCTGTGCATCAGTGAACCATCTGGTCATTTATTCACTAATAAGCCCCTAATGGCCCAAATATTCATCGGCCTGTCATTGTGACATGGCATAAAATGCCTACATCTTTCAACTTGCTTTGACATGTTGCTTGTTTCACATCAGAACGCGTCACTTACAGGAAAAGAGCTCAGAGGGTAAAAACTTGACCTAATCGGCTGTGTTAACATTGAGACAGTGTCTTTGTTATCAATTCATCTGCCTGCAATCATGTAAATTAGCCATCTTTGATTGACCTAATTTTTTTTGCAATATTTTAAAAAGTAATTTTTGTCTATCAATAATATTTTAAAAATCAACTTAGTAATTGTTAATTTTCTGATTCAATAATTATATTTTATGCTTGAAATAAACATAAATAAATCAGTTGTAGTAATATCAAATTATTTACTGATATTAAAAATTGTCTTTCAACCTGTGTATGCTCTGAAACATAAGGCCAAAATTGACTGAATTGTGATATGCTATTATATGGAGGTTATATTTTCCATCAAACTTCTCACACTAAATGGCAAGGTTGATACAACCTTAGTGTTATATTTCCAGTGCATAAGGAATTCCCTAACCATGAGTTTTCTTTTTAAAAATATAGATTTGATTTTCATATATTACATGTTTTCTTCTTTCCTTTACAGAAGACACAGAATTTGCATGTGCTCCATCACACAGCAGAAGGCAGCATCTCAGAACTCACAAAACTTTTTTCAACTTTGATCAGGGATCCAGCTCTTGAACCTGATGGTCTAGTGACGACAACAAGGTTAATCATAAATGTTTTCCTCAGTCAAAGAGACCCAGAGGTCTTGCAGGCGGGATGGAAAAGAGAACCATCCTCTTATAAACACAGAGAATGCTGGAGAAATTCAGCAAGTCTGGCAGTATCTGGAGAGGAAAACAGAGTTAACATTTTGAGTCCCGAACTGAAAGGTGTTGGTTCAAGAGCCATCCTCTTTCCCGTGGAGCACCACAGGAGGCCATGATGCCAGATACCGTTGGCCTAGACTTAGGTTTTGTGCATGAAGAGAAATGCTTAACAGTATCAAAAGAAGGTTAATGATTTTCCGTGTTCCATAAGGGCAAGTGCCACCATCTCCTCTCTGCTTCCTCACACTCACTTGAGCTCTGCTAACACCCAGTAACATCACTAATGCTAATGGTATACAATGCTCACCAATCTATGTAGCATCTCTACTCAATGTCTCCTTTTTTTTTGGTTTGTTTGTTTCGAAGGATGGATGATTTGGTGTGGGTTTACAAATAACGTGAGTTGGCTTATCTTCACGCACTTTGTGCAGAGGGGATTGGGAAAATTGGAGGATCTCCTCCTAGGTCTGGCTAAAGGAGCCATTGGCAGGCACAAGCATTGGATCATGGGGGATGTCGTAATTCCCGACCGTCTGTCCCTCTCCCATGACTGTGTTCATTAACTTCAAGAATGAGCATACAGTGTGCACCAGCAACCACAGGGGCTGGACTGCATGATGTTGCCCATTGAATCCATTGTGATTTAGTCCTGTTCCTTGATTCCTCCCCTTTCAGATGTTTGTTATTGTTACATTGCCCCTGATGGGCTGTATTTTTAATTCATTAATTGGGTGCTTTGTTAATTTGGTACTGGATCTACTTTAAAAAATATAGTTGAGGACTGTTGCCCTGAAATGATGTCCCCTGTAATTTACAACTGGGTGACTGGTAAATTTGGTGATGGATTTATTTTTTAAAACAGGAGCTGGCTGCTGGGATAGGCACAGGTCACAGAATGTGGAGAGAATTAACTCCTCTTGCAATTTATTTTGATTTCATCCTGTTTTCCCTCCTTTTTGATTTTTTGGTTATTGTCATACTGCCCCAGTGGACAATATTTGTAATTTACTATTGGGTGATTTGTAAATTTGGTGATGGATTTATTTCTAGACTACAAAGAGCTGAGTGCTTTAGGTGAGTGTGGTGGAGGCTGGAGTGCATTATTTCTCCCTCCCATTTTATTTTGATATTGTCCTTCCTCCTTGTTTTTTTTTTCATTTTTGGTTCTGGACTGATGATTCTTATTACACGGTCCTAAAGGTCAGTCTTACTTGTGCTGTGTTAGTTTGTTGATTGTGCTATTCTGTCACCCAAGAGCTGTGTGCTTGATCAGACTAAAGGAGCTATCAATAGGCCCTAGTAAGAGATGCATACATCCTGACTGCCTGTTTCTTTTTTGTGGTTATGTCCATTCCAGGGTCTCCGAGGAGACAGAACGCTATCGTGCTATCTACTTGATGCATTTTGAGAAGATGTGTCCCATAAAGGCTGAGGTGCATCAATGTCTCTTCCAGCCCCATTTTGATTTAGCTCTCCATTGATTCTGAACCAAGTATTGAATGGTGAGACAAGAATCTCATGAATGAGAGTGTCTTTGCACCCAGGTGTATGTATTAGCATGCCATTATTGACTAATCTTGACCAATTATATGCCTTTAAAATTCTGTCACCCACCAGATAGAAACTAGATGATGACCATTTGTGATATGAAAGTCAGAGAGAGTACCTGATGACATCCGCTCATTGTGTGCTTCTCTGGGTCTCCCTTCTGAGCATCATTCTCCAACTTCCCAGGGCACATTCCATGGACAGTACAGCCCCTCTCCACAGAGATTGGTATTGGATGTGTTCCAGCCTGTCCACACTTTCATGGCACATCTCCAATACTCTTATAATACTGCAATTCAATGCTACATTTTGGAGCATACTGGTACCCACCTTTACTGTAATGCTGGTGCCAGGACATTATGTGTATAGGGAATGGGCATCCAGCTCACGATACAACCAGAGTGCATTCCATGGCTTCTCTCTTGATCTCTTAACATTCACTCACTTTGAGTTTGCTTGCATGTCTGGCCTTTTTGCATATTGTCTCCTCAGCCAGAGCTTAAATACCTACTTTCCATCTGTCTTGCCTTGCCTTTTAGCACATACATAAAGCCAGGCAGGTTGCCAACTGTGATTAGTCAAAGAGATGGACATGTTGCTGTACAGCAGTGTGTGTCCTCAGTTTGTACCAGGTGCTGTACCAAAACATACACAGCCAACACATTGCATGTGCTTCAACCAAATGACCATGTCTCAAAGTCTAATGAGAGTAATCCTCAGCCTTCAGTCAGGAGATGCCAACACAGAAAGTCAAGCTCAGCCTCTGAATCAGTGCAGGGGCTTGGACACAGTCATTCGGTTGCTCGAGGCTGTTGGGGTTGTGCATAGCTTTGCAGCTGGGAAGTGGGCCATGGTCAGTTCTGTGCAACCTGTCTGGGACTCAAGTCAGCTGGGGAGAGGCACACAGATTGGACAGAGGTCTGGTCAGTTATCAGTCAGGGCTTCATGAGGAAGTGCTATCTGTGCTGCTGTGAGCGTACTGCTGCACTGTAGAATGTTCAAGGTGCTGTTCTGACTAAAGGACATCTTCATCTTCTTACTCAGCAGAATGCTGCAGCTTTCTAACCATCCAACCCACAGCCTCAGTCTGTTCTATTATTGTCTGGAGCAGAGATTCTGAGGATCGATAGGCATCCTCTGTCCGGACGATACCTGTATATAACCCTCGACATGACCTTCATGGAATCCTGATGTGGGGGTGGGTGTTGGGGATGTCATCCCCTATCCCTTATTGACCCCAATGGAAGGAGGTGTTCCATTACAGAAACACAATACAACACGGTGTTCTGACCACCATCTCTGGATGGAGTATGATTCCACTGGCCGTCTCTCATTAGCACAGCATTCCATGGAGGATGAGTGCTCCTGAGTCCTCCCTGCATCTTGAGGGTGCCTGTGGCTGACAGTGGGTTCACATCTGCATTGCATACCAGCCATCCAGTCAACTGAGCTAACCAACCTCTACTTAAATGCCTACTCAACAAAATCTGTACCTTTTTTGGGACCATGACACCATCCTCATGGTCACAATTCAGAAATAAAAGTGACTAGAAAACAAACATTGCAAACCAACTTCATCAAACAAACCTCCCAATATTCCATCCAGTTGTCAACTAGTATCATTTGTCTTCCATTCGCCTTCTTCTTTGTTCTCCAGAGCAGTACTAACATTGTGGCTGCAGCCCGCCTGGTTGAAGACTGCAGAACTTCAGCAAAGATTGCAAATGATGTGGTAGAATGACCTTGAACTGGTGTGGCCCTCGAAGGCCCAGCTATGATCTGCACCACCTTGACTATGGAAGCAGCTGTCTGAGCTGTCTAGCTGACAAGAAACTACAAGGTCATGGGAGGATTGGGCATTGGTGAAAAATACATTTACTGTTATACTGAAAAGGGACACCAAGTTTGTGTTCCACAGGGACATGACCATTTGTTTTGATCCCGGCTAATGGTAATACTGGTCAAGTTAAATCCCAGAATGAACTGGGTTCATATATTCAAAAGTGTGGTGCTAGAAAAGCACAGCAGGTCTGGCAGCATCTGAGGAGCAGGAAAATCGACATTTAGGGCAAAAGCCCTTCATCAGGCAGGGCTTTTGCTTGAAACATCGATTTTCCTGCTCCTCAAATGCTGCCTGACCTGCTGTGCTTTTCCAGCACCACACTCTCGACTCTAATCTCCAGCAGCATCAGTCTTCACTTTTGCTTGGGTGCATATATTACATATTTCTTTCTGTTTACCATGGAATTCCGTCACTGAATATATTCTTAAGAGGCTGCCAATGTTCTTTTAACAAAAGAAAATTAATGTTCATTACACAAAAATGAAAAACCTAAACTGTATAATACTATATAAGAACTAATGGAATTACCTTAATACAAACATTTGAAAGAAAAATTCATGGCTTTTCTCCCAAAAATACCCTTACAAGCTGTCAGACTTCAGTGAAGAGACACCCATATTTCCACACTAAACATCTTTCTCAGCTGGCATTATTATACTTAGTTTCCATTCAATCTATTTTTGTGCATTTACTCGATGCTATTTTCTTCATTTAATGTCTCTCCCCGAGACCCATAAAACAAACTGTTAATTCAGTTACATTATATTTTACAGGAGTTTCCTGAACTCATATCTTCACAGCCTTACAGGAGCCTTCCTCTCTCACATTCCCACAGTTTTATGTTTCTGGAGCGTTTATCTCAATAACTTCAAAGCACCTCAGAACCTCTTCCCATTCTTACTGTTTGGAGATTGCTACTAACAGCACCTCTGCTTTTAAGGGCCTTTTTGTCCTGAATGAACTTGCTTCTCTTTGATTTTGTTGGCTGTAAAAGACAAGTCAACAAATGTCCCCGTTGGTTTAATGGACTGTGATCTGAAATCACATGACTTATTATAAATACTGTCTTGAACTCAATGTTCAAAACTATTTTCTGACCTTGTCAAAAAATCGGGTCTTCATGGAAATGAAAACTGAAATCTATTGTCCCTCCATTTCAGAATCATAGCTGGGGAGACAGTGATTACATCTAGATAATCCAGCCTACTAGACTAACGTTGTCAGGACATGGATTTGAACCTCAATTTGGCAGATGATGAAAATGAAATTGAAAGATCTGGCATGAAATCTAGTTTAATGGCAGTCATGTAACCATTGTTGATTGTTGTATATATCCATCTGGTTTACTAAAGTCCTTTAGGGAAGGCAATCTGCCATCCTTACCTGGTCTGACTTACGTGTGTCTCGAGACCCACAGCAATGTGATTGACTCTTAACCATTCTCTGGGTATTAAAGGATGACAAATAAATGCTGGACCAGTCAGCAACACGCTCATTCTTAGAATGAATATAAAAATAAATAGCATTTTATGAACCTTCATGATGCACCTTTATGTGGTGAACCTTAGTAACTCTTGTAATCAGATAGAGAACAATGGTGAAACCTTGCAAGCTTCTTCGGAGATAAGTATGTGCAGCCCTGATGGTAGCATCTCATCTTGCCTGGTGTCAGGCTGATCTTCTGCAGTAGTGAGGTATTGGATGAGCTAGTATGGAAGCTAAGACATCCGGCATCAGGAACTGCCTCATGGTTATGTCTGCAAATGAATTGGTCACTACTTCTACGGTGGAAGGATGGATTCCAAGCTCTGTGCACAAAGTTATTGTCAGATTCATTTTTATTCCTGGCAATGGCGGCAGGCTTTCTGCAAGGCTTAACAATACATAGAGAAAAAGAAAGTGTAGGGAAGGAATTAAGTACATTGTGAGAGGGAGGACTCGAATTGAGGAGACAACCATTTTCAATGGATTTATGGCCTCAGGTGTGGTAATCTCCACAGGGATGAGGAATACCCCTGCCAGTTTTACTGATGTTGCTTATAATCACACTTTTTACTGTGTGAGAGAGAGGAATATGTGATATTGAGTGTGGTGTAATCTGATCATGTAATGTGTCTGTTCAGGCAGTGTGTACGTTGTAATATGTGGATAATAAGCTATGAATATGGTGTATGAGTCGTGATCGAGATTGTTGGTAGCTGTGTAAAGAAGTTATGATGTGTTGAATAGTTTGTGAGGGTAGTCACCCAGTTGCTCTCACTGGTCTTGACCACCTGATATCTGCTTCTACTATTTTCTCAGTGTTTACTGGGGAGACCTTTCTTCTCCTATCTACATCTAGCATTAAGGTTTTCATTGCTGCATTGGTGAATCTTAAAACCTGTATTTTGTCATGTTGTGACATTCCTGTGTTTTCCAGAGCACATTGTGTTCTAGAATGTCTGCCTGCCCTCTGATCCAGCCAAGTTGCATCTCCCCCTTGTTATCTACTGGGTGGATATATCTTCAGTTCTGAAGAAGGGTCACTGTACCTAATTGTTAACTTGACTTCTCTCTACAGATGCTGCCAGGCCTGCTGAAGTTTTCCAGTAATTTCTGTTTTTGTCCCCATTGTTACCACAAGGCGAAGAAGGGAAATTAACTATTTTTAATTCTGTCAGCTGGTCACAACAAACACTTTTATTACTTGTTCAGTACCTTTAATGTTGTGTACTAGAAAATGAAAGAGAAAATTACCAAGGTTTCCTTGGTGAAAGAAAGATGAAATTTATTACTTACCAATCCCAAGAAGAATTAACTTAACTGTGACATCAAACATGTGCAAAGGCAGGAAATAATTTTAAATGAGAGTGTCTGGTACAGATAGTGGAAAACAATTTATTAGTATCTATAGTTTTGAGGTATTAGATTTTAAACCCGAGGCCGCAGCTGAATAGTTGTTAACTTGTATCGGCAACAGGACGATCTGTGGATGTTTTTGAGTACTGATGAATAGTTTTTTTTCCAAAGTTGCTTTTTCCTTGGGTTCTGTTTTTAAAATGTTGGCAGAGAAAGGGCAGGAAGTGAGAGTCTTCTAATTCTTGCTGGCAAATCCATTTATAATCTCTTTCTTTGCTGTTCAAAAGGAAGTGCTTGAAACAGGGTCTGTTAGTTTACCATGGAGTCTGCCTTCATTATTTTTCCAAGCTGAGGGATTGAATCTTGATTGTCAATGTTTAACATTATCATGATGTTTTTAATTCTGCAGACTGACTGTAAGTAGAGTAGATATCCCAAACATGTTCTAATCTCTCAGAATGTTGTGCTCCCTGCTCAGGTACATGGTTACCCAGCACAGTTAGCTCTGACTGCACACTACAGAAGCTAGCAAGAGTGGATCATGCAACATGACCCTTGTATTTGATTTGGGTGTTCTCAAATATTAATCGCACAACATCTGAATTAAGAATTACATACTGATTCACAAAATAAAAACTGTAATTCACTATGGCCTATACTTTTATATCTTTGCTGATGGTTACAAGACAGCGCCTACAATTCGCTCAAAGTTGGCAGCTAGAAATAACAAGATTCATTATCTATGTCAGTTACATTTCCATGCACCCCAGCAGGTGCAGAATGTATTCAACTTGTTAATTGAAGATTAGGTTGCTCAATTCTATGACAGAAATTCATAAGAAGCTAACAGAATTATCTAAGTCCACTGTAGGCCTCGACCTCACATCAGCTCTGTCATCAGCATTGTAATGAGAAATGATCCCAGCCAATAACTTGAGTTTTATTTAATATTTAGTTGACATGACTCTATAGTATAGTCAGGTAGAAACATGGTTAGAATATAAAGAGATAACCTATTGCTTGGTACAAAATAAACTTGTTGAAAATGTGTTGCTGGTTAAAGCACAGCAGGTTAGGCAGCATCCAAGGAATAGGAAATTCGACGTTTTGGGCATAATCACACATTTTCAACTGTGATCTCCAGCATCTGCAGACCTCATTTTTTACCCACAAAATAAACTTGGCTTAGTGTCTGTAAAATCATCATCACTTTTACTGATAAGAATACCACTTCAGTTAATCCATCTTATTCTGGTATTGAACAATATGTTGCTACTTAGTAGTGCTTTTTATGTTATAGTGCTTAACAAGGTACTCTGCAGATGCTTTCTTCCTTTTCTTTTTTTTCTTGTAACTGCATAAATCAAAGACTACAGTGAAAGTTGGGAATCTAAGGCAAAGCAAGTTACCTTCCCCAAGGGTGGGGATCTGCTCTTGTTTGAACCTCAGCTGCCTTCCATGCTCACCAATCACCTGGCTTCCAGCCCACCGCATTGTCCCAAGCCAACCACCAGTTCATTTAATCTTATTACTCAATGAAACATTTTCTGATTATGCTGATCATATAAATTATTGTTCACTTCTTTCCAAGAATGTTGGGAAATAAATGAGCTCCTACTTTAGTTGCCTAACCAGGATTAAAGTACCTTATTTATACAAAATCTACTCATAGATTCAAAATTACTGGCATTATCTCCTTACTAAGAGATTATTTGTATTTTATTTTGATTATTGTTTGGGAGACAGAGAAAACAATGTACTGGAACTGGCACAATATCCTTGCACCTGTGCAGTGGCTCCATGATGGAAACATTGGCCTTGGGCAGCACATGTTGGTCTTCAAAATGGGAGCTTATCCTTCACATTCTATGTGGTAAATATTAAGGTGATGAGGTCCAATTTCTATTCCACACAGTTTTTTACATTTATATCGAGCCATGAGTCTTTTTATTGCGTTAAAGTACTTGTCCATGTTCTCCTGCCGTTCTTGAGAAAGTGGGAGTTGGGCTAAAATGTCAGTCAGGAAGGGAGACCCATTCAGGTTTAGTAAAATCAGTTTGTCTCTACCTAATGGTAATACAGTTACACAGAGATGTTGTAGAAAAAGTAATAATATATTAGAGACTTTTAAGAATAATTAATTGAATTTATAAGTGCAATATTTATACTAATTTGATCACACTGATTGAGATATATCACCATGATATCATCATGTAAAAGAGAAATAAATGATTCAAATTATTTCCACAGCCCAAGAAAATGGACAATAATAGACTTTTGATTATTAATAATGAAAAGTTATTCATTTACATTAAAATGTTTTTTTTGTACAGAATAAAACAAAAGTTTACCTGACCTTAAAGATGGGAGCAATAAGTACAAAGCTGATTTGTTCTACCTTTGATATTGTCCTTGACTTCAATTCAAGTCCAATTTTGCCTTAATGTATTTCCCAACTCTTCCTTCTGAGGAAGTTACCAGCAGACTTGCATTGGTTGTTTAGGAGAGTGAATGATAACTGGCTGGTAAAAGTTATTTCCCCATTCATCACTCTAACATGTCTCTTGCTGAGTTGCTACATTGTTGTGACTTTGGTGGACTTAGTTCCAAGGACTTAGATGGGGCAGAATTTGTGAGATGCAACCAGAAGGATTTCTTGAAACATTATGTAGATTGTCCAACTACGGATGGAGCCATACCAGACCTTGTATTGGGGTATGAGTCTGGCCAGGTGATTGAAATTTCAGAGGGGGTGCATTTTGGGAGTAGTGATAATTTTTCTATAATTTTTAAGATAGTTATCATTGAAGATAAGACTAGTCCTCAGCTGAAACTGCTAAATTGAGTGAGTCTCATTACAACAGTTTTAGGCAAGAACTGGATATGTTAGATGGGAGGCCGTGGCTGTTTTGAAGATAGATCTATATCTGACATGTGGGAGTTTTTTAAAGGCCAATTGATCAGAGTTCAGGACCAACAGTTCTCTGTAAGAATGAAAAATAAAGATGGCAAGATTTGGAAACCCTGGATAACAATACATATTGAAAGATTAGTCAAAAGTAAGAAGGAAGCATATATAAGGTTTAAGAAACTGAAATCACATAATGCCCTTCAGGAACGTAAAGGAAGCAGGAACAAACTTAAACAAGGAATTAGGACAACAAAAAGGAGACAAGAAGTGCCCTTGGCAAGTAGGATTAATGAGAATGCCAAAGCATTTTAACATAATTTAGGAGCAAAAGGTTAGTTCTACTTGAGGATAAAGGAGGGAATTTATGTATGGAGCCAGAGGAAGTGGACAAGGTCGTTAGTGAGTACTTTGCCCCTCCAAAGAGAAATCCACCCAGACCCATTCTCCTACCCTATATTTACCCCTGCACCTAACACTATGTGCAATTTAGCATGGCCAATTCACCTGACCCGCACATCTTTTGGATTGTGGGGGGAAACCAGAGCACCTGGAGGAAACCCACGCAGATACGAGGAGAACGTGCAAACTCCACACAGACAGTTGCCCAAGTTTGGAATCAAACCTAGGTCCTTAGCACTATGAGGCAGCAGTGCTAACCACTGAGCCACCGTGCCACCTGGATATCAGCCACATGCAGGCAGATGGGATGACTTCAAGTTTAGCACTGACATGGTGGGCCGAAGGGTTGGTTCCTGTGCTATACTGTTCACGTTCATGTTCAATATTCTATATTCTGCATTTGCTATAATGAAGGCCTTTACCTTGGGCTGCATCTTTGATCCTTCTGATCAAGGATTACAGTGAGAACTTGCTCATAGTGAAAAAAATCAGAAAATGAAAACTGTAAAGAAAATGTGGAGGAATAATATTTTTGGTGTAAAACAAGAGTTGAACTTTATTCTGCATCTGTTAGATAATGTGAAAATGATGAATATATTTAGCAGGTGGCAAAGGTGAAAATCTGTATTCCCTTGTCCAGCATCAAGATTCCAGGAGTGGTCAATAACCTGTTAAACAATAACCTGTTAAGCAAGTCACGTTGTAACCCATAGTAATGGGGCTGTCATGCAAGTGTCCAAACTCACTGCTGCATCCAAGCCATCGTATGGTCATTGGGTGCCATTTTAATTTTGGCAGATGAAATGGATTTTTTTAAAAAGTATGCACCAAGAACTACCTAACTGGTAAATTACTTTGCTCTTTCTTTTCCATGTTCTTTAGAAGACTTATTCCCACCTAGTAGCCTTGGACATATATGCTAAATTTACAATGGACAGTCTGCAGATTAGACTGGTAGTAAATTGTTCCCAGGGTAGACAAAATTTAAAATTACAAACAAGCAGAGCATAATTTAGTGCATAGCCTGTAGCACATCCTCACAACATGGCAAAGTGCTTTGAAGTATTTTGGAACGTAGCCATAGTTGGTTTGGAACCAATTTGAACTGAGCAAGATCCTGCAAATAGCAATGGGACAAATGATCTTTTAGTCTATCTCTTTTATGGTTGCGGTTTAGGGATACCAGAATCGCTCTCCAGTTCTTCTACAAGTAGCGCAGTGTGACCTATCAGTCCTTGCTTTAACTTCTTATCCAAATAATAATACACCAATACCACAACACTGAATTGTCAGCCTAGATCTATACTTAGGTTTCAGTAGTGATTCTTGAAATGAGTTTCTGAATCAAAGTTAACAGTACCAGTGAAGCCAGGGCTAATGCTATTAATATTTAAAATGAATGCCTTCTTATTCAGCCTGAGTGCTTCCACTGCAGTCCACCCAGCAGAAAATTGAGTGTTTCCAAAGTATGTCAAATTTCTGTGTGGGAGGAATTCTCTAATGCTAGAAATCAAATTTAAACTGCTTTAACGGATAGCCAGCACCAGAAAATCCAGGTCTGGATTTGGTTGTGGGTTATTTCTGTTCACTACGACACCAGATACTCCAGTTACCAATGGAATATTAAAGGAGCAGTATCTGTTGTTTAAGATAATCATAAGGAGATGAATAGTTCAATTCTCTTTGGTGAACAAACTCTTTCAGAATCTCATTTTGTTACCATCAGTCAGATGTGCACATTGAGTGGAACAGTAGTATCTGGCAGCTTCTCAATGATCAAATGACATGGATCTGTGTTGGGAGATGAATGAGCTAAAAGACAGTTTAAATAAATCTAATTTGCATTTTTTACAATAGGCTAACCAGTCAACCACAAAATAAACAGGACTTATTAATTGCATAAAGGCTGTTATCTCAGGATCTGGTAAGATTCAATCAACAATTTCAGATCCAGCATCTTTGAAGTACTATTTAGCTCCATATTATAATAACTTATGTTCACTGACACACAAATAAATTCTGATTTCATTTGTCTTTTTCCACAAGAAGTATGCATATTTTAATTAAATTATCAGATATCAATACAGCAATATTCAAAATTGCAAGAATATTAATTTGATACACTTGTTTTCTTTTACTTCTCATCTTTCACCCCTCAGTTGCCCTGCAAACATTGACAAATACCCCTCCGTAATCTTTTGGGGTCGAAATTGGATTTTGTTTCAGGGCATAAAATTACTGCAAGATCCAGCTGTAGGAATGAACTTGCCTGGGTCTAAATAGTGGCTGAAATGCCTATGATCAGAGATTTCGGGTAGAACTTTGTCAAGAGTCCCCAACACTTGCGAAACTTGACATTAGGCCCTGCATCTATGTAAATGTGGGCTCTGAGCAGACATCTATTTTTAAGCCCTTCTGTGAAATTGGATGACTGGAAAGCAATGACCATCCTCAAAAAGGTACATTATTTAAAAAAAAATCCTCGAGCCAGACTGAGCAGAAATGTTCAGTTCGACTCTGCAGTACTTGAGACTTCAGTTCCCCATTAAGGTGCCAGTTGGCCAATGGTGAACAACAACAGGCAATTAAAAAATCCAGTTGTGATGGAGCCTGGGGATGGTGGCTGTGGTGGGTATCATTGCATCATATGTCCAGTCAGTCCTACTTAATCTGCACATACAACTTCTTAGAGGGTACTCAGTGTCAAGAATGTGGTGCTGGAAAAGCACAGCAGTCAGGCAGCATCTGAGGAGCAGGAGAATCGATGTTTCGGGCAAAAGTCCTTCATCCTGATCTCCAGCATCTGCAGTCTTCACTTTCTCCTGCTTGACTTTCTTCAGCCCCAAACCATTTCTGGATGATCAAGGGGGAGAAAGAAATACATGCCATCAGCTTCAGTGGTGATATTTGTGGTGTGATTGTGATGTGAGATTGGCAAGCTCCACAATAAAAAGGCATTAAACTTGGGGCCTGTACAGCTCAGCTCCCCCCTGTGTGAGTTCACTAAGCTTTTGGAGAGCTAAAATTTTAAACACTTTTAAGAAGTGGTTGTACAAAACTAGCAAATTTTTGCGTGTTTGCCTTTTGAGACAATGTTTTGAACTCTTGAGTGATTGTTTTCTTGAATGTACCTATCTATCCATGCAACCAGTTCAAACATCAGCAAGGCACTGTCCACTGCTGTGATTAACAGTATTGTTATGACCGGAGCTTGAATTTGACATCTTTTCAAAGACCTCTTCAATAACCCCTTTACCAAGCTTCACTACCAACCATTCAGGGCAAATCTCTCCTTTGTGCTTGTCAGCTCTGTAGACTGAAAGTCACTTCTGCCTGTAAAAAGTGCCTGCACTTCAGCTGTCAATCAACCCTTGCAGTGTCAGCTGAGAGCATGGCTGGAGCCTGCTGGATTAGAGGGTAGTTACCATAGCTGTCAGACTACTGACAGCCTGACACCCACTTTCAACATTTCCTTCCATTCCCTGTGTAGCATTTTAGAGCTATCTTGAAATGAAGAATACAAATCACAATTTCTCCTGCTCTGACACCTCCTCATTTCTTCATCCACAAGCAGGCCTTTGACCTTAGATAAGCAGTTTTATTATGTATGTATAAAAATAATGAGCATTTCTGTCCAAAGAGAGTTAATATGGAGTACTTACTAATTGTAGTTTGTTGTGGAGTATGAGGTTAATATTCCTTCATGTAGTCCTGATTTTGTTTCCCCTCTTGGCCCTGACAAATCTTAATGAAAGTTTTTGAGACTTGACTGCAATAATAAGCAGACATTCACATGTCCTCTGTGTCAAAGCTTGAGCATTAAGCTTTTCTTTTTTTTAACAACAGTTTGCATAGCCTAAAGCATCTATTAAAATCCCTTGTAAAATTCATAACATAAAGAGTGCAGTGCGGGTTATGTCTAAAGGGAGAGAGAGTAAGCTGCTTATTAGCAAAAAGTCAGAAACCCAGGGCCAATTACAGATCACAAAAAGAAGGAAAATTAAATGACAGGGGAAATAATTTTTTTAACTCAATGGGCTCAGGTGAAGAAAAAACCCAAGATGAAAAACAAAGTGTGTTCAAAACATGTAATTAAACAGAACTAGTGCAAAGCAAATGGTAACAGTGTCTCAATAAAATCTATGCAAAACAATCCTTAGCACTTGCTGGTTCGACGCATATAGACTAAATTGGTAGGATTTAGATGCAGTCCCTTAAGAAGAAAAGCAGGGCTGCAAGGAGAAAGACTGAGCTCAGGAGATGCATAAGAAATCTCTGTGTAGAATTTGAAATGCCACAAATTAGATTAAAAATTAGCCCCTTCCCCCTTGAGCTGGTGGAAGGAGAATAAAGTAGCATAAATAACACTAACATTGCTGTTCCTTTAATTATGTCCCTCACTAATCCTTTGTACAAAAGCTCAAAAGTTTTCATGGTGCTACTAAGTTCTGATTGCTGCAAAGTTGGTTTTGAATTTTTGTCTTATTACTTGAGCATTTTATAACCTTTTTTATGGTACCGTATTCAAAGTGCATGAAATAACACTGGTATCTTGAGTACTTCAGTTTACTGCACTCTTGGCATGAGTAACAGATTAAATTATTGCTCCCCATTTACACCAGACTTTCTGCATCAGGGAATAAAATAAATTGACGATTATTCAGGATGCTGGTTTCCCTGACCATGACTTTGCATTGTGGGAAACCATACAAATGTAGTCATTTTAAAAATCCCATTCTATAAGTAACAGTCATAGCTGAATTCACTGTGAATATTAATCTTTAAAAATAATCACAGAAAAATGTAACACACCTCAGCAGTAAATAGAAGAACCAAAGAGATTAAATATTTAATCTTGGTGTGCACAGATGGCTGAGTAGATGCAGAGGGATGAAGTGAAGAGCTGCAGACAACACAATATTGACGTATTTATATCTTTATTATTTTGATATTCTTACACAGAACAGTTTATAAATCCAAAGCAAGGTAAAATCACCTTAGAGTCCATATTAGCTGTTACTTTTTCCCTCTGCAAATTTTTATTGCATCTTCAAGACCTTACATTCACATGTATATTTTATCAATCTGTTGTAGATTTGATTTCACCAATTGATCACATGGAGAATGTATTACAATCTCCCAGCTTAATTGTCCCTTTGCTGAGTGCAATATGAGTTGAAGGGTTGAAGCAATTTGTCCTTGGACCATGGGGTGCTGTTTGTTCAAGGAGTAGGCATTCCTGTTAATTGCCATTTTGGTTGGAATTCTTGTCCCATTGTTGCTGATCTAGATTCATCAATGAACAGCTAGTGTTGAGTGAACTTCCAGGAACTGCTTCCAAAAAGCTTTGCACAAAAGCAAAACTCTGTGAATGATGGAAATCTGAAAGGAAAACAGAAAATGCTAGAAATTCTTAACTGGTTAGGCGGCACCGCAGGAGAATGAAACAGAATTAAAAGGTTGAAATTTATCAGCAGAATAGGGACCCTGATGTCGGGGTGAAAAGCAAGTCATGGGTCTACACTTGCCTCTAACATAAGTAAGGAACAGAATGGGGTCTTGATACTACCAGCCCAGTCACAGGCATTGACAGTTCCACAGTTTCAGCAGGGGAGAAATGGGCTCAGCTGTGTCATACAGGAAAACTCAGGAGCTAGGCTGAGCACATTTTTAAAAGAAAGCTTTGAACATTTTAGGATGATGGTCAGAGGCATTCTCTGGGTTGATCTCTGGAGCCCTGAGCCCTGCCTTTCTTGCCTGAGACCCCTTCTTCTGTCTGTAAAGCCCTTAACCTTGTATTTTTGAGATTATTACACATTCCATGCTAAGCTCACCTTTATTTCACTTGTTTCTGATTTCATTTGCCACTTTTACAAGTCATTCTGTCATAACAAACGTTTTGTCAATGCAAATTTGCTGTAACGTGATTGATGAACCGGGGATGCTGTTTTTAAAGTACGAACTTTTAATGTGTTGGTTGTAATGCAATTACAGTGGCAACAATTTCTGCGCTGTTTCTGAAGTGCAATTTTTCTATTATTTGCACAAGAATGCAACCATCGCATTGTAGAAGAACTGACTGTACTAGCTTTACATGATTAGATTCTCTACAGTATGGAAACAGGCCTTTCAGCCCAACATGTTCATACCGACCCTCCAAAGAGTAACCCACCCAGACCCATTCTCCTACCCCATATTTACCCCTGATTTGGCAATTTAGCATGGCCAATTCACCAAATCTGCACATCTTTTGTATTGTGGGAGGAAATTGGAGCGCCCAGAGGAAACCCACACAGACATGGGGAGAATGTACAAACTCTACACAGACAGTTGCTCAGGGTGGGAATCGAACCCGGGTCCCTGGTGCTGTGAGGCAGCAGTGGTAACCACTGAGCCACTGTGCCGTCCATAACATCTTTCCAATTTGAGCTACCTCTCAGGTCCCAACAGCCCCCTGTCAAGCTAGTTGAAACCCTGCTTAACAGTCTGAGCAAATCTACTTGAGAGGATATCATGGTATGTTAAAGTCTAACCTGTCCAGTTTGTACAGGTTCCACACACTCCAGAACTGATCCCAATATTTCAAACATTTGATGCCATATCTCTTACACCAATCCTTGTACCACTTCTTCAGTCGAGAAATCCTCCTATTTCTATGCACTCTAATATGCAGCACTGGGAGTAATCCTGAGTTTACTGCTTTTTAGAATTTGCTTTTAATTCAATTCCTGTCTCTGGCAACTGTCTGTGTGGAGTTTGCACATTCTCCCTGTGTCTGCGTGGATTTCCTCCCAGTGCTTCGGTTTCTTCTGACAATCCAAAGATGTGCAGGTTAGGTGAATACGTCATGCTAAATTGTCCATGGTGTTAGGTGCATTAGTCAGGGATAAATTAGGGGCATGGGTCTGGGTGGGTTACTCTCTGGAGGGTCAGTGTGGACTTGTTGGGCCGAAGGGCCTGTTTCCATCTTGTAGGGAATCTAATTTAAATTTCCCTCTTAACTTCTTAATATCTGCTTTCATGATATCATCCTGCTTTCTGCCTAAGCCTATGGTACCAACATAGACTAGGTTTAGAAACATTGGAAGATAGACCAGGAATAGGCCATTCAGGCCATCCATCATTGCCTGCCATTTTAGATTGTCGCTGACCATTATCTTCAGTGCCATGCTCCTGCGCCATCTCCAAATTCCTTAATGTCCTTCAGCTGAATCTTACATTTTTACATTGCAAATTGCATCAGGATTTTTGCAATGTTTTCCATCATGGAACCTAGTGAATTTTATCATCATATATTCCCAAACATGCATTGTTACTTACCTACCCCACTTCTAAAGCAGCCCAGTTTCAGCCTCGTCTTCTCACACACCCTTCCCACAAAAACTCAACATTCACGGAATGAGGTTTCATTCCTGATGAAGGGCATTTGCCCAAAATGACATGGTGGACAAGTAGGAATTGGTGACCCTCTTAGTGGACAATGACCCTCACGTCCTACTGGACAGGGTGGTGTACTAGTAGGACTTACTCTTCTTCAAGACCAGCATTGAAGGCATGTCACTAGACCATGTCAATCCAGTCTGAGGTTGTCACCCAGGTCAATGACCTTCTCTATTCACATAAATCATAAGATCCCTACAGTGTGGAAGCAGGCCATTTGGCCTATTGAGTCCACAACAGCCCCCTGAAGAGCATCCCACCTAGATCCACTCCATTTCTATAACCCTACATTTCCCATGGCTTATTCACCTTACCTGCACATTCGTGGACACTATGGGCAATTTAGCATGGCCAGTTCACCTAAACTGTACATCTTTGGACTGTGGGAAGAAACCAAAGCACCCAGAAGAAACCAACGCAAATGCGGGGAGAATGTGCAAACCGCACACAGACGGTTTCCCAAGGGTGGAATCAAACCCAGGTCCTTGTTCTGTGAGGCAGCAGGGCTAACCACTGAGCCACTGCTCTCTGCAGCATAAGTGCCACCATCTTTGCTCCCATACCCCATATTCGCTCTATCACTGGTACTGCACCCAATTCCCACCAAGGCTCATACTCCAATGCTCTCACTATTGCGTGCAACACATGCCCTTTTGCTGTCAGGCACCCCAACCCCTGACACCACTAACGCTGCATGGCCTCTGTGTTGCTTACTCACTCACTTGGGACACTTCCTCACCCACACCAATAGTAATAGCTTAGAAAATGGCACCCACTTTCATCTCCTGTCATGCCCCCACCTTCTCACTCTAGAAAGAAAGCAGCCCACAGTAGGGGAACTCATCAAGATGGGTGGTGGCTGCCTGGAAATTGGAGAATTGAATATAGGGAGGTTATACAGGACATTGGTGAGACCACAGCTGAAGTATAGGGTGCAGCACTGGTCACTGTACTTACGAAAGGATGTTAATGCAATGGAAGCAGTTCTGAGAATGTTGCAGTATGAGGGAAGGTTAGCGAGGCTAGGCCTGTGTGATGAGGTGTTTAGAACAGTGATTTAATTGAAACATTTAATTTAATTAAGGTCATGATTAGACTTAACTGGGTAGATGTTGAAAACATGTTTCCTCCAAAGGGCCTTTTTCTGTGATGTGAACCTTTATGACCCTCAGACTCTTGTGGGAGGACTAGAACCAGGCAGCGTAGTTTAGGGATTACGGCACGCACATTTAAGGCTGAGGTGAGAAAAGTTTTTCTCTCTCAGAGGGTTGTGAGTCTTTGCAATTCCCTTCAAAAGTCAAAAATATTTAAATATTTTTAAGCTGAAGTAAATAGACTGTTGATTTCCAGGAGTTGAAAGATTATTGGGGATATGCAAGAATATATAGTTGAGGTTAAAATCAAATCAACCACAATCTTATTGAATGGTGGAGCAGGCTTGAAGTACTGAGTGAGTCTACTCTTGTTCCTTGTTCGTACATTTGTATGTTCCCAAGTCTGTGGTGGTTTAGCTTGTTGCTCCTAGTTAGCTGCATCCCCCTGCTTTTGCTCCATTCATGACTAAGGTGTGCAGTTATCTTTTGCCTATAGGAACTCAGGTCAAGTGTTATTGATAGGCAGAGGGCAGATGTGTACCGCTTAGAGTCATAGAGTCATAGGGACGTACAGCACGGAAACAGACCCTTCCATCCAAATCATCCATGCCGACCACATACCCCAACCCAGTTGAGTCTCACCTGCCAGCACCCGGTCCATATCCCTCCAAACCCTTCCCATTCACAAACCCATCCAGATGCCTTTTAAATATGTAATTGTACCAGCCTCTACCACTTCCTCTGGCAGCTCATTCTCTACATGAATCACTCTCTGCATGAAAAAAGTTTCCCCTTAGGTCTCTTCTTTTTCTTTCCCCTCTCACACTAAAGCTATGCCCTCTAGTTCTGGACTCTCCCACCGACCCAAGCCCTTCATGATTTCATGAACCACTATGCGGTCACCCCTCAGCCTTCGACGCTCCAGGGAAACTAGCCCCAGTCTATTTAACCTCTCCCTATAGCTCAAATCCTCCAACCTGGCAACATCCTTGTAAATCTTTTCAGAACCCTTTCAAGTTTCACAACATCCTTCCATCCAATAGGGAGGAGACCAGAACGGCACACAATATTCCAAAAGTGGCCTAACCGATATCCTGTACCAATAACATGACCTCCCTATTCAATACTTTGACCAATAAAGGAAAGCATACCAAATGCCTTCTTCACTATCCAATCTAACTGCAACTCTACTTTAAAGAACCTGTAATCCAAGGTCTCTTTGCTCTCTGCTGAAAAAGCAAGATTCAAACAGGTGAGTGGGTGCTGAATGGGAAAGGTATGTATGAAATAAGGAACGAGTCCTGAGAAAGTTTATTTATCTGCAAGAACTATCAAGTGAAGTGAGTTTTATGTAAGTATAATGAAAGCAAGGAAGTATAGTTACAATGAAACTGAAGGATCGTGTGCAGTGGTAAATGTAGTGATGGTGTAAACGGAATTGTTGAATGTACTGAAATAAAGCGTGGGTAAAAGACACTGTCATATATTTAGAGAGAGGGGGATGAAGGAAATGAAATCTAGTGCTCACCTTTACTGTCCTAGTAAGATCATCAAAGCACTTGCTTCATCATATTCAATCCTGAGGGTAAGATTCCTGGAACATGGAGCCTTGGAAATCTCTCTCCTATACCTGGTTGGCATTATGTTTCCGAACCACTGTCAGGGAACACCTGCTATCAACTCTGTTATACCCAAATAAACAGTCAAATTTCAGTGCTTATAACTAGGCGCCTTTATTTTTAGACCTTCTAGAATATTCTGTCAAAGAATAACAAAAGTATTTCGAGACAATCCATCGAGATATAATTACAACAGTGTGATCACTCTCATCAGAGAGCCATCTCTAATTCAGTTGGCAATATGTAAATACAATTCAGATCATCCTCTTTCACAAGCATCTCCAGGGAGGCTTCAGGTAATCTGACAGCTTGTTCATGACAAATTTTGAAACAAATTTCTTCTTGCAACAATGAAACAAAATAACTAGTGAGAAGCAAATACCGTCTTCCTTTAGGAAGTGCATTCCCAAATTCTTAATCGGCTGCAGTCAGTGTGGTGATGGTCCTCCCATGTGCTGTTAAGTGGGAAATTCCAGCATTTTTACCCAGCAACAGTGAAGGAAGGTGATATAGCTCATAGTCAGGATGGTGTATATCTTTCAGTGAGTTTGGAGATGCTGTAGTGGATTCTATGGATGGTACACACTGCTGCCACTGTGCATTGATGTTGGAGAAATATAATGTTTAGCATGGGGTACTGATCATGTGAGTTACTTTATCCTTGATGGTGTTGAACATTTTTGTTGTTGGAGCTGCACTCATCCAGGCAAATATTCCTTCACAATCCTGACATGTAGCTGGTGGTTAGACTTTGGGGAGTCAGGAGCTGAGTTACTGACCAAGAGTCTGATGTGGTTTTGTAGCTGCCGTATGCACACGGTTGGCCCAGTTAATAGCTGGTAGAAAGTGACAGCCCAAGGTTGATGATATGTGACTCAATGATGGTAATTCTATTGAATGTCAAGATGGGGTGGTGATTAAGGACGTAGATAGACTTTCTATTTCTGGGGACGAACTTTGCCTGACACTTTTGTAGCAGCAATATTATTTTTCATGAATTAACAAAACACTGATGCTATCTAAATTTTGCTAGATGTAGGCAGGGACTGATGTTTCAATACCTGTTGAGTTGTGTATAGACTGAACACTGCAATAGAACATAGAACATCCCCACTTCTGTCCTTATGATGGAGGAATGGTCATTTATGAAGCACTGATGATCTTTGGGCCTATGATACTATCTGAGAAATTCTTGCATCACTGTCTGAGTGTCGTCTTTCAGTTCTACAGCCATGTTCCCTTGTGTTAGGTATAACTACAATCAGTGGAGATCTACCCTCTTGTTTCCCATTAACTTCAATTTTACCAGAAATAAAATTGGTAAATGGGTACACAGAGGTTGGTTCAATTTGTCAGTTCACTCATGGGCCTCATTAGCTTATTTCAGGGTAGTCTGCTGCTTGAAGCTAGTTTGACTGATGAGATGTTAGCAGGTAGCATTGGCTTACTGGAAGTGTTAAGAATCAGGCACTGGGATAGGAAAAACGATGGGATGAAGGTCAGAGGCAGTTGTGGATGATAAAGGATTTGGTAAGTCTTGGAGGTGCCCAAACTTTCCTGTAGGTTCCAGAAAATCATTCCTAGTGCTCCAAACACACAAAAAAGTGAAACAAATTAGTTTTCCATTTAGGGATATTTAAAGGATCAGGTTGGGAAAAGACCATTTTTACAGTCATAGTGTCATAGGGTCAAGAGCACTGAAACAAACCCTTGGATCCAACTCATTATTGCTAACCAGATATCCCAAACTGATGTAGTACCATTTGCCAGCATTTGACCCATGCCCCTCTAAGCTCTTCCTGTTCATGTATCCATCCAAATACCTTTCAAATGTTGTAATTGTTCCAGCCTTCTCTGGCAGCTCATTTCATACATGCACCAGTCTCATGAAAAGTTGCCCCTCAAATCCCTTTTAAATCTTTCCCCTCTTACCTTAAACCTATGCCCTCTAGTTTTGGACTCCTCTATCCTGAGAAAAAGAACTTGCCTATTTATCCTATCCATGCCCCTCATGATTTTATAAACCTCTATAAGGTCACCCTTCAGCCTCCGATGCTCCACAGAAAACAAGCCCAGCCTATTCAGCATCTCCCTATAGTTTAAACCCTCCAATCCAGCAACATCCTTGTAAATCTTTTCTGAACCCTTTCAAGTTTATTAACATCTGTCCTAAAGCAAATAGATCAGAATTACTTGCCTGTACTATAATGGCTGTGGCCTCATGACTAAATATCCTTTCAGTAACTACCCTGAAAGGTCCATTCAGAACATTATATGTTTCAAAGGTTTACATCTCGTTCTTCTAAAATCCAATGGGTCCAGACCCAAGATGTTCAACATTTCTTCATTAATAAGCCCTTCATCCTAAATATGAGTTGAATGAATCTTCTCTGAACTACTTCAAATGACTTATTTTTCAGCAAATAAGTCAACCAAAACTGTACACAACATTCCAGATATGGTCTAAGGTCCTGTTCAGCTACAGTAAAACTTCCCTTTTTTATTTTCCATTTCCCTTGCAATGAGTCCTTTGATTTATACTGAAAGATTTGATTAATGCAACCAATAATCTGTTAGTTTGAGTCATTGTTGTTCTCTGTTGGTTGTGAACCTTCCATGCGACACAATAATCTCGGTCCTTTCCTCTCCTGACCACTTTCGACAGTGCCCCCATTCTCCATTTTAACCACTTTCCTGCCCTGTTCCTGTCAGACAGGCAGGATTAAAATCAGCCTTGTAATCTTTAAACAAACATTAATGGCTGTTTTCACAACTAATCAGATCATTGCTTTATAATAATCTATCTACTAATTATTGTTAATTGGAGAACATATGTTTGATGCTCAGTGGGGTAGGGCTGACTGTGCTGGGGAATAAAAATGTGGTCTTTTGAGTTGGTGACAGTTTTAACTACAGACTCCTTCGAATTCAATCTGCTTTTGCACTTGATATCAAACAAAACATGCTGTCTGAAACCAAGTCAATAGCTGTTAAGGACTCAATTCCTGTTCAGGGGAAAAGCTTTTGCGATATTAATTTATTTGGCTTAAATTTACTTCAAGACAACAACATGTAGCTCAGAGAACATTTTGCTTTTGAAGTTATGGAGAGATTTTTACTTTGATCACTGACAGCAAAATAGCAATCATGAACCAGTCATCTGTTTTACATGATGTCTGTTTTCATTGAAGTAAACAAAATTGGTTCTAAGAAGCGTGGGAGAGATGGATGGGAGTGAAGTGGAGGGTGAGGGTAGGAGTTGGTTGCATAAAATTACTGACTGATGAACTATTGTTCATTTTCTGCTTGGAAGTTGAAGCCAAAATACAGCACCACCTCATCTACTTTGGGGTGTTGCTGCCCATAATGGGGCTGTCATTGGTGGACATGTAGTCAGTGAGTTGATAAACAGATAATATTGAATGATGATTCTGCACATTTGTAACAGTTGCACTTTATGATTCATAAATGCTCTATTTTCCCTTGTTGATTTTAAAAATGGGATGTAAGCCTCACTGAGAAGCTTAGCACTATTGCCCGTTTCTAATTGTCATTTGAAAAGGTGGCAGTGAAACATTTTCTTAATCTGCTCTGTAATACACCCCAGTGCTCAGAATGAAGAGCACATCACAACAAAGAGGGAACAATGGTGACATTTCCAAGTCAGGATGGTGTGTAACTTGCAATAGGGTTAGGGTTTGGCATGGGGAGCTTGCATGTTGTGGCGTTCCTACATGTCTGTTGCTCATGTCCTTCTAGATGGTGGGAGTTACAGGTTTGGGAGTTCTTGTTGAACGATCCTTTGCAAGTTGTTGTAGTACATCTTGTGGATGGTATATATGGCTGTCAGTGTAAGTGGTGGTGGAGATAATGAATATATGGGATGGTTTGAAGCTTACTCACTGTTGTTGAAATATCATCCATCCAGGCAAGTGAGGAATGGTGCATCATGGTTTTCATTTGAGGCTTGCAAATAGTGGAAAGTCTTTGAAAAGTTGATGAGTTGGGCCATAATAGACCCAACCTATGACCTGCTCTTGTATTCATGTGACTGGTGCAGCTAGGCTTCTGTTAATGATGACCCACCCCTCTCCCCTACCCATCTAGGAAGTTAATAGTGAGGGATTAAACAACAATAATGCTTCGAATGTGATGGGAGATTGTTTGCATCCTCGTTTGTTGGAGATGAATATTGCCTCGCACTCATGTGGCACAAATATTATTTGTACCAACTGGTCTATTCCTGAATGTTGTCCTGGCCTTGCTGCACATGGACAGAATCAAGAGTGTGTTGCTGGAAAAGCACAGCAGGTCAGGCAGCATCCGAGGAGAAGGAGAATCAACGTTCCACATAACTTAGTCCCTTGCAAGGTCATTTCAGAGTTAGCAACTAACCACACTGCTGTGGAGCTAAAGTAAAATACAAGCCAGAACAAGTAACAATGACCAATTTCCTGTCCCAAAGGATGTTGGTAAATCAGAACTTTTTTATGACATTTAAGACTTTCATGGTCAACATTACCACTTTATTTTGGAATTTTTAAATTAATTGTGTTTAGAATTCTCAGCTGGCAAGAAGTCATAGCTGTCAGGATAATACACTAGGTCCCTGGATTACTAGTTATCGACGTTATCCTACCCATGACCATAGTTCTTACCACTACTCTTCTAACAGCCTTGTCTGCTCAATGAACTGCAAATCCATGAGCATCAGTTCCTCTCTTGTACCTTGCCATCATGGATTTTTTTTTCGCTGTAAACCTGACAATGAATACTACCAGGATACTCCACGACAACAAGCATCATAGTTGAGTCCGAACCTGAAGAGATGTTTGAGGTGAACAGCAATAGGAAACCTTGCTGAATTTCCCCTGTGAGTTCAGGCACTTCTTAGCAGACTATTTGAATCTACAACCTATTGCTCAATCCTCTTTATCATTTGGTTTGGGCTGTGGGCAGCCATGAGCAGTTGGCTCGGTTACTCTGGGACATTCTGACACTGGAAGAATGCCATGTCAATAATTGTCAAGCACAACCATTACATTAATATTTCAAGGACAGTCAAAGATTTTACAGCAGTCAGATTGGTGACAGTATTGCGTTGTAGCTTCTGCAACCTTGGTTGTAATATTATTTAAAGTGTTGGAAAAGAAAACAACAAGACGCAAAGTTGCATGTTTCATCTTAATGGGAAACACAAATGTGTAAAACCACCACATTTTTAGGAGAGGGAAATGAAATG
The DNA here is from genome assembly GCF_020745735.1 of Hemiscyllium ocellatum. Lineage (NCBI taxonomy): Eukaryota > Metazoa > Chordata > Chondrichthyes > Orectolobiformes > Hemiscylliidae > Hemiscyllium > Hemiscyllium ocellatum. Next base: position 67,788,367 of record NC_083407.1, read on the forward strand.
TTCACCCTGCATCTCTTTTCTAATATAAAGGGAGTATTGGACATTTTGAGGTTTCTTACAGCAACCACTAAATTCCTGAAACCACTTGACTGTAAAATTGTTTTCTATAACTCCGCAGCTGGAATGTTATGGAAGTCTGCAGGACATAAAATAACATGGACCCCACAGCCACATTTGATGTTGGGAAGGATGTTAGCATGGAAATGCTATTTGTGAGCCAGTAGCTGTGGTGACAATCAGTGATTTCAGTTGATTTGATGCATATGTCTTTCAAAGCATAGTACCATAGAAGGGAGACCACAGGAGAACATTTGGATGTATGCACAAATCCAGTAAAAGTCTCTCTCATCTAGGCGTACTCAGCTGATGGTGGTGTTCACCCATATTTAAAGGGACAGCCTTCTTATTTGCGGTGAAGTGCTTTGAACTTACTTTTGTTGTGGAGAAGATTTTGGAAGTACTGCAGCTTGTGTTTGAGGGTCTTCTGTTGAGCCAAAGCATCTAGGAAGAAAGAAAGAGGATATGCTCGTTTGTGCTCACATGACCACAAGAGGAATATAGCTGAAATTATAGAAACGGGAAGGCTTTCAGTAGAAGGCCCTACTCATAGCAGCCTTTTAGCAGGCAATGCTAATATCCCAACCTCATCCAGGAACAATGCCTGAGACAAATCTGACTCAATAAGGAGGTATTCACTGAACAATGTAATCTTCTGCAACTAGACCCAGACCTTTACACAAAGCTAAGGATGGCACTGATTGTAAAGGTCAGGGTTGCATTAAATCTCAATGTGACCAGCTCAGTTGGATACCTGGTTCAAATATGGAGTTCTGCTAAATATGTGAATGGGTTTGGTAGGTGGAAAAGGTTTTGGAGATGGGATGCCAGTTTGCCATGACAGTGATTTGAGGAGAGAGATGATGCCAACAGATTTGAAGGCAAAAGGAATAGATGACCTATCAGACATTCTCTAGTATATCATGATGATGTGATTTGGAAGGTGACAGAAGTCCTGTAGATGAGTAAAGGTGATTGGGTAAAGTTTTCTGTGTATCTGAGGAAGCAGATCCCAGGCAATGTTCCCCAAGTTCCAGTGTGATTGTACAAATTTCCAACTCCCGAGTGAGGAAAGGTGAATTGGCTTCCATTCTATACTTTTCTCCCAGACCAGCTGAATTTAGGGTTTAAAAAGAGCTATTTAACCAGGTTGGAATTGATGGGAATCATGGGAAAACTCTCCACTGATTGGAGTCATACCTGGCACATAGGAAGACAGTTATCTTTGTTGGAAGACAGTCTTCTCAGCTCCAGAAAATCTCAGCATGAGTTCCTCAGGTTAGTCCGGACAGCACTTCTGAGATCTCAGGCTCTTGTTGTAGTTTGCTGTTCACATCCACTGCTTCTTCCCAGGGGAGAAAGTGAGAATCCATTCCCATTGTTTGATTAGGTCTCCATCATTTGATGTCACCAACTTACTTCCACTTCACCCATACAGTCATGGATTGGTTTCTGCTACTTATTGAATTGAATACTCCCTTCTGTGAGGAGAGAAAACAGGGAGTTGTGAGTGTCAGTACTAGGCTTGTGTAGTGTGAGGGAATAACAACATTTGTGAAGGATGACATTAATGTAGAGGTGTGACAGGGCAATAGCTGAGGGTCATTGTGAGTGTTCACTGTTTGGATGGGGATTAGAAATAAAGGAGTGAGTGCAATTTCAAGGTAAGTTATTCTGAGGAGTGCTGTGCAGTTCAATACTGAAAAGGTCTGAGTCTGAACGCTCAGCAAGTGCAACTGGTACATTTTCTACTCTCCTTAGCTCATGGATCCTCATGAAGCACTGTCTCCAGGCTGGAGGAGTACACATCATTTGATAACATCTTCAGCCTCTTCATTCTGTGCTTCGGACAACTTTCCTTACTGCATTCCTCAGATCCACAGCAGGAATCTTCAGGTAAGAGATAAAGACTCAGGGAGAATCTTTCTAGAAATCCTCTCCATTTCCACAGTCACTGAAGACTCATAAAATTCACGTCCACGTAATACTTTGCATTCAGTTAGAAATCTTCCTTTTGACAGAATGGGCGGCCATACTGTATGTTTTGCTTAATGGGTCAGGCAGAAAAGAGATTGGCACTAACTCTATAGATGGGTTAAAGTATCACAGCAAAATCTGCCCATTAACAAATCAGGTTTCCAAACAGAAAATGACTCTGCAGTGCACTACAAATCTGGGAAGTAAGAAGCAGTGGTTTAGGACAAATGAAGATTTCTGGATTGTTACTGTAAATATTTCTCACTGCAAGAAAATACAGCTCAAACTTCTCTTGCTTCTCCAATTATAGTCTCTTGGACCTAACGGATTTTCAATTATCCATATTGGTGACCATGCTTTTAGATGTCTTATCCCTAAGTTCTGGAATTCCTGATCCTGAACCTCTACACCATGTTTCTCTCCTATTTTAAGACAGTCTTTTAAATCTAGCTTTTTGTTCAAATTTTTGCTTCATCTTTCCTGATTTCTCATTTGGTGTGTCAAAAATTGTCAATTTGTATCGCTCTTGTTAAATGCCTTGGGACATTAGATATGCTGCATAATCTAAGTTGGTTCTGCACATGTGAATGACCTGGATTTGGAAACAGAAAAAGTGTGTCGAAGTTTGCAAATGATAGTAAGATCGGGAAGGTTATGAATTGTGAAGCAGGAACAGTAAAAGGTAAAAAGGACTTTCCCTGGGGTAGTTTGAAATGAGTTCTGAGCCATGAAAGTTCAGGGACATCCATGTGGTGGGGGCTGTCTGCAGATTACATCTTGGCAGATGGTGTGCAATCCAATGTTTTATCTCCCTGGTGAAGTAGAGTGTGCAAAAGCAATTGCCTTTGGATTTTTGAATTTAGATGTATCTTATACTGTGGATGTGGCTGTGGGGTTAAATGTGGATGGAAGTTAACATAGCTATCTGTTTTCTTTCTTTCACTTTTCATCTCATACTTTTCCTCCATTAACAAACACTCAAAAAGCAGAATGCTAAATCCAAATTTTGAAGAATCCAATGACTTTCTTTATTTTCACTACTAGGTCAGGCCTTGATTCGTCTAACTCACCAATAGAGTTTGAAGAACTCACTCCCTGAACAATTTTTTTTGTTGGCCGTTGTATTTGCATAATTTGTTCAAATGACACATTCCCTTCAACTATATCAAAAGCATGTCTAGCCTCACTTCAAAATCAAATGATAAAATAAAAGCAAAACTCCCGTATACTTTGTAGCCATTTCGATGTCATTGCCCAGCATGCTAGCAATGGATAATATGGTTTGTAGGCCCATGATAGTCACAGCAATCTGTCTCCCACCTTCTCTTGCAAAAAAGAACAACAAAACAAAATCAAAATATATGATTTTATCTGGTTAGCAAACCTATGATTATGTCATTCCACAATGAGTCCAATGATTTAAACAATTGGCCCATAGTAACAGATTTTGGCATTTTTGAAAGGAGGTGAGAGGACTGAAGATACAAGACCTATATTTTTAGAAGGAACGTGGTCAGTATCCACCTTGAAGAAATTTTAATTTTGATGGACTTATCCAGAACCAAATGTAATGATTTATTTTTTAGCTGGCGATAGACCTAATGTCTTGCCCCAATATTAGCTTTTAATTAATTCATTAAAATATACATTTAAGTTGACTTCAGCACTTTTATGTCTAATGTGATTGTTACAGCTTCTGACAACCACTTCACTGCTGCCATTTTTCAGTTTCACATTGAACTCCCAGACAATAAACACTTGATGGCTGCTCAGAGATGACCTAACAGCATTTTCAATGTTCTGCCTGAATGTTCAAAGGGATTTATTTTCTGTCACTTAAAAAAATAGCAGAAAGTTGCTGCAGTGCTGGTATTTAAGAATATTGCCATTTAAAATACACTGAAATGTTAAGACAGTGAAAGCAAAGCTGAACAGTATTGATCTGATCGTTGAGGGTTCTGTTAGTTCAGAGTTCCACAACTGACTTTGTTGTCTTGGAACCTTCGGAGGATGCAGCTTAGTAGGAGAATGGATGCATTGTAGCTATAATGCACCCAAATAATACTTAACAGTGCTATCATTTTTTGTTGACAATAAATAAATAAAGAGTTTGTTGAAATGCTAATTGAAGTGTTGAAGCACTACCCTTTTAATTGGCGTAAAATTAAATGTCATGTCACAAATATGCTCAATTCATGGTTCATATATGAAAGCTATACTTTTCCAATTTTGAAAATGAGATGGCAGCATATTAATTACCATTCTACTTTATTTTACTTTAATAGGGGTTTTTACTGAATCATATTCTGCAATTCTGCATTGCAAATTTTCACAGCATCATATAACTTGGACTGTTCTCCCAAGTGGGTAATAATAACTGGCTTGCAGTTTGAACAGCTTAATGGAAGAAACTGAAGGCAAACAATGCTGATGCTTTCAGTGTAACTGACCCCTATTCCGTTAGGATTCCAGGATCTGCCTGAAACATCGATTCTCCTGCTCTTTGGATGCTGTCTGACCTGCTGTGCTTTTCCAGCAACACATTTTCAGCTCTGATCTCCAGCATCTGCAGTCCTCACTTTCTCCTTGAAGATTTTAACCTACCGCGAATCCTCTTGCAAGGATGCCTTCCTTGAAGCAGCTCTCTTCCTCCCTTTACAAGGATTTCAGTGAGTCCCTCTCTCCTACTGGACACACTTTCCTCATTTCTGAAGAAGGGCTTATGCCTGAAACGGTCGATTCTCCTGCTCTTTGGATGCTGCCTGACCTGCTGCGCTTTTCCAGCAACTCATTTTCAGCTCTGATCTCCAGCATCTGCAGTCCTCACTTTCTACTTGACACATCAAGGCAAGTTTTAATACAGATCAACTGAAGGACCAAACTTGCTGACCAGCCTCCTCATCCCTTTATTTATGGCAGGGCTGGCAGAGAAAGTCAGCATCCAGCTGATAGATTGAGAACAAGCCCAACCTTGGCCATAACATACTGCAACTGGCTGCTGTTAGTGGAAAATAGGACTTTCATCTATCTATGGTAGCTAGCCAATCAGCCTGCATGCTCAGCAGTGCCAGAACATGAAAGTGGACACTGCTGGTATTGCAATCAGTCCAAAACAAAGGCCTGAATGGATCCCAGACACATATAAAAAGAGAGGGTTTAGCCAACTTTGGCAGGGGGAGGGAGGAGTTGGAGGAGTGGAATATTGGGTTTTAAAGTATGTGCAGGTAGAAAAGATGTGTATCCTATCTTTTGGAGGGGTGCCCTGATACACAAAAGGTGCCTCTGAAGATAGATCCCCACTTCCTTCTACAATGCTAAAATCTTGAAAAAAAAATGGGTTGCCTTCTTCCATTGTCTACCTGTGCCAATTATATTATGGCACAGACAGGTAAGTAATAACAACATCAATTGAACTTTTAGGAAGCTCAACTTTCCCTTAATTATTTACTTGCTTATGGTGGCCAGGCTGCCAATCTTATAACCCACCCACAGTCCAAATAATAGGGTCAGATTGGGCAGAAGTGCGAAGATGGTAGACTGGGCACCTACCCTATTTTACATGCCCAACCAACTAAAAACATACCTGATGGGGACATGTAATATCCAGCCCATCATGGGGTTGGGCGTCACTACCTTGAAGCCAAATATATATTTCGCCACAACTCTACTTTTGGACAATTTCAATATTGTGCAATGTCCCAGAAAAGACATTCATGTTTCCTGTTATCAAACTCAAAATTGTGTTAGCCTTACTACAGTTTCATCTACTTGTACTTGCATTTTAGGAAATTGTGTAATTGAACTGTTAAATCTGTATCTCTGTTCACCATCATGTTTCTTTGCAATCAGTTTATGCTGATTTTCCTCCCCCAAAAATGTATTGTCATGCACTTATTCTGATAAAATTTGATCTACAGACTGCTTACTCTTCTTTTGACATCTTCTTGAAGTCGATCTCACTGTTTGTCAATGCCAAGCACCGCCTATTTAGGTGAGGTGATAGTGTAACAGTAATATCATTAGACTAGCAATCCAGAACAACAGGTTAATGTTTTAGGAACATGAGTCTAAATCTCACCACGGCAGCAATGAAATTTGAATTAAATGTAAAGTCTTGCAGGACTCTTGGATTTATGACATGGATTGGTGAAAAAACCCATTTTGTCCTTTCGCCATCCATATCCAATCTGGCCTATATGTGACTCCAGACCTACAATAATGTGTTTGACTCTTAACTGCCTTTGGGCAATTAGCGATAAACAATGAATACTGGCCTAGCTAGCAATACCCAGAAATTCTACTTCTGTTTCTTATTTCATAGAAAAAAATTAACTCATAGAAAGAACTTCATGTGAGCAACTAAAAGAGAAACCCTGTGGAATGACTTAAGTAGTTGAATGCTTTTATGTGGCAACGGTCGACTATTTATGGATAAATGAGCTAAAATGGAGTAAATGGCATTTCTCATCTGTATCTATCATGTGATCTTATGATCTTCAAGTGGAATGTTTTCAATGTTAACCACTAGCCATGCATGATTTGCTTAATTTTATTTCTGATTAGTAAATAAAAATGAGTAATAGACACCTCCATTGAGCATGAAATCGCAATATAGTATCCACATTCACTAGACATATGCAAGCACACGTAATATTTTTGCTCTTATTAGTAAAGTACTGATGAACAAGCAGAGTTTAAGTGTGTTTGTTACTATTTTGGGTTTTTTACTGCTTTGGTTGTTAAATAAGTATAATTCAGTGGAGAGTATTTATTTCTGTTGTTTGAGTGTACACAAGACTTTTCTCTATTAAAATTAATGCATGCACTTAAAACAGTGCTGCCATAACTACAGCAGTATCTGGTCATCAATTTCTATTAGATAATGCTGTCTTGATGGTTGAATCAAAACTACCATTGACACCAGTTTTTTTTCCCCCGAAACATCAAATGAAGAGTAGTGTGGAGGACCATACATATGATTGTACATTTTCTGACACATTCTGTATTGCCTAATTTCATTATTTCCATCTGCCTTATCTAGGATTCTAACTGGTGAATTTCAGAGAAATGGAACAATTGCTTTCCTCTTGTGGTGGACATCATTAATCTGGTTGACCCAGTAGTTCATTTCCTGGCAAACTGCTACAAAAGTAACATTACTTTCTTGGATTTAATAAATTAGTCAAATTTTCCAAGGGATTTTAGTCTAGCAAATTCCACAAGAGATTGAGGACCTGTGCAAACTAGGCAAGCAGCAATGTGTCCCTCCACAGTTAATTCAATGAAAGAAACATTAATGAGACACAAACACTCTCAATGGTGGAATATTTCCTTCAAGCTTAATTCAATGACAGAAGGAAGTAAGAGAAAGAGATAAAAGAGACAGAGAGAAAAAGAAAAATGTCTTATTCAGTTTTCTATATTTTCAAAATCTTGGATAATAATTCAAATCTGAATGAATGAGGATCTGCACTTACAAAAAATGTTTCAGTACTGGAGAGGTTTCTCTTGGTAGTAATTAAGACTTTACCATGCCATAACATTTGCATAAAATGGAATAATTGATAAATAACATTTTATGAAGTGTTTTAAACATTCTTTTCATTATATTTCTATGACTGCATTACTCTCTTTTGGTCAACATAGACACAATGAACCATGAACAATGAGCCTGGTGAAGCACACACTTATTGTCCAGCACTAATTGCCCTTGTCAGGGTGCTAGGGAGCTACCTTCTTGCACTGCTGTAATTCTTGTGGTGTAGTCACACCCACAGTGCTAAAGCCGAGTGAATTCCAGAACTTTGACCCAGTGACTGTGAAGGAGCAGTTATATAGCAAGGTCATATACAGCAAGCCAGGATCATGGGTGGATTGGAATGAAACTTGCAGGTGGAGGTGTTCCTATGCTTCTGGTGACCTTGTCCTCCTAGGTGATAAAGGTTGCAGGTTTGGGAAGTGTTGGGAAGTAAGCTCGGTGAGTTACTGCAGTGTATACTGTAGATGGTAATGACTGCTGCCACTGGACATCAATGGTGAAGGGAGTGAATGTTGAAGATGATGGATGGGTGCCAATCACTCAGAATGTTTGTCCTGGATGGTGTTGAACTGCTGGATTATCAACTCCTGACCTGCCTTTGTAGCCATAGTATTTATATGACTGGTCCAGTTCTATTTGTGGCCATTGGAAACCTCCAGAAAGTTGATAGTGGGATATTCAGCAGTGATGTTCAGCAGGCTGAATATAGTGTTAGTGGGATATTCAGCAGGCTGATCTGTAACTTGACGCTTATCTTAGATGTTCTCCAGACCATGCTGCACATGGAAATGGACTGTTTTAGTGTCTGAGAAATTGTGAATTGTACTGAGCATTGTGCAATCATCTGTGCACATCCACAATTCAACATCATGGTCAAAAGTCATTGATGAAGTAGCTGCACAGCCATTGATAAAGTTTAACTGTGTATATGCAAGCTCTGGATATTTCTTTCTGATGTACAAATTAAAAATGCTGAACATTGATAGTGTTCTTCAGCATTATTTCTACTGCCAAATCCACCCATTTTTGGAAACATACTGTGGCTCCCTTCTGTCCTGGGAGAATTATTATGGTGACTGCATTTCCAACTTCCCTTGTTTTCTTCCCTTTCATTAGACATTAATTACACAATGAAGTTGGGGCAATTTGCTGGAAGAGGTGAAAAAATTGAAATATGACAACACTATTCAGTTCAAATACAATATGAGCCAAACTAGCCTTCAAACGTTTAGGTGCCAATTTGGCTGTTGAAATGTGCACTCTAAATTTTATCACATTGTCTTCCTTTCCTCCTCTGATATTGTCTAGCTCTTCCAGAAATCTGTGCTGTCTGTTGCTAACAGATGCAGTGTTTTATTTTTGCCATTTCCAACTATGGTTTGTGAGCAAGTTTTCTAATGTGATGGCCTGGCTGCATTCTAAACACTTTCCAAAACAATTAACATGAGTCTAACTTTTAGCTAATCAACAGTTCTGTATGAAGTTATCCATTTTCTCTACGGTCTTGATATTCTATACCGTACTGGTACTTAGCAAGATCCTGGAAAATCTGGGTCATTTTTCATATCTTAGGGGCCTCATTGCCTCCAGTGTGACATCTCAGCCCTTGTCCAATTGAGAAATAGAATTATTGAGGACTAGGATGTCAAACCTGACACTGAGGTCATGGTTTACCAGGCAGCACCTGCTTATTTCTACTTGAAATAACACCAGAAAGATTGGTATCCATCGTCAAGTCACGCTTCATGTAACGTGGAGAGTCCATGACATTGATTCAGTTCCCTCAGAGCCAGCTGTCAAACTGAACAGGATGTCTGACACTCTGAAATTTAATCTGTCAGCCAAGGCTCCCTGATAGGACAGATTAACAGCCTCAATCAGGGAACTCATGTTCTAGGAAGTCCATCTGGCTGACCTCATAAGAATCACTATACTCCCCCCATTAGACATAGGCTGGTTCATTTTATTGTAGCTCCTCCAGGGGTGTTTTAGCACCAGGTCTGCTTCTTCTGACTCTGTCTCGGAGATGGACAGCGTGGAACATGCTGTAGCTCAACCCTTGTGCCTGGAGCATCTCGAAAGAAATTCATTCTCTTCTTCAGGTGGCAAAGGCATCAAGGTAGTGACATCTGCCGTGTCTATCTCAGATTCTGAAATATCTTCGTCGTTTGATGCAGAGGGAGAACCCTACAGGTTCCAGAACAGTTGGAAAGGCAGGCAAGGAGCCTGGCATGTTTTGCTGCTAACCCATTTGTGAGTTTGCAGCTTTCATATGGTCCATATGCTTGTTCAGGACCATCACACCTACCTGAAATTTAAATGTCACTAGACCTGACCTAGGGTCAACCATGCCTCTTACTCATGCAGGGCCATTTCCATGGTTCCTACACCGAACTTCGCCACCTGAAGTAAGCTGTCTCTCTTGCTTAGTAGAGTCTCGTGTCCAGCACTGGCACTCCTGATATAATTTCACCTCCCCCAGGTACAGGAAGATCAGGTTTAACCTGGTGCAGAGTCTTCTCCCCATTAACAACTCTGCTGGAGCTAGCCCTGTACTTGCATAAAGTGTCATCCTATAGTCAAACAGGAACTGGGACAATTTGGTACCTCATGAAGTTGTAGGCTGTTTCTTTAAGCCTGCCTTCAAAGTTAGGACTGCTCTTTCTGCCAGACCATTGGATGATGAATGGTATGGAGCTGAACTTACTTATTGAATGCCATTTGACTTTAGGAAATATTCTAATTCCCCACTTATAAATGATGGTCAGTTATCTGTGACCAACACTTCTGGGAGTCAGGGTGTTGTAAAAGATGCGCGTAGTTTTTGTACCATTGTTCCAGTGTTTGATGAATAAACTCTGTGCATGTCCAACCACTTTGACGGGGCATCCACAATGACTAAGAACATTGAGCCTATAAAAGACCTGCATTGTTGACATGTAACTGAATCCATGGTTTACCCAACTATTCCCATGAATGTGGGGGAGCTGCTGGTAGTAATTTTTTGTCCTTGTTGGCACTCTGGGCACTGCCCACCAACGAGGCTATGTCTGCATCCAATCCTGGCCACCAGACATCACTTCTCATCAGCATTTTCATTTTGGAAACCTCTGGATGACCCTGGTGGGGTTCAGCCAATATCTGGCAGCAACCTTTGCTTGGAACAATCACTTTTGCTCTCCATAACAATATGCCTTCTCAATTCTGGTTTCGACGGCCCTTTGTTTTCTCCCATCACTACCAGCTCTTTCGGTTTTGCTAGGACCAGATCCTTCTGCGCCCAAAGTCTGATATTGTCAGCTATGACTGGAAATGTCTCTGGAAAGTTTAAAACCAGTACATTCTCTTCCAGTAGTGGTATCACTGGTGGTGTATCTGCCAGTGGGAAGCATCTCAAGGCATCCGTATTTGCTACTTGGCCTCCTGATGGTGTTCCAACTTGTAATTGTACACACTCAGTATTACAGCCCATTGCTGAATTCAACCTGAAGCTATGGTTGGCACTACCTTGTCCTCTTTAAGTTGATGTAGCAGACATTTGCGCTTTGTTATTATTACAAATTTATGTCTATAAAGATATTGGTGGAACTTCCTCATTCCAAATATGACAACAAAATGTTCTTTTTCTCTCTGGGTGTTTTAATACTCTGCATTAGCCATATTCCTGGATACATACACAATTGGGCATTCCTCTCCATTGGGCCACTTATGAGCTAATACTACCCTGATGCCATACAGGGAGGCGCCGCATGCTATTACCAGATATTGCTTGAGATGATGACTGTTTCTTCACTTTCCTGAAGACTATGGCTTGGTTATGCAATCATTTCAAAGGCTGACCCTATTTAAGAATTATGCAAAGTTGCCAGGGTGGAGGGCAGGTTATGTATGAACTTTCTGTAATAAGTCACCAGCCCAATGAAAGACCTAAACCCCAGTATAGATGTGGGACCCAGGACACCTTTGATCACCCTCACTTTGTCTCCCAAAGGGTGCAACCTAGTCTTTTCAACTCTGTAGCCCATATAGGTCACTTTTTCTCCCTAAGATGTTGGATGCTTGGAAAAATAGTCTAAAGACTTTGTTCAAATTCATTAAGTGCTCCTTATCAGTCTTCCCTGTTATTAGCATGCCATCTAGATAAATGGTAATTTGGGGTAGGCTTTGGAAAATGTTTTCTATTGTCTGCTGAAAAATTGCACAGGCATTGCATTAAAGGCCATGAACTCAGGCAGCATACTTTATGGGAGAATAAACAGCCTCAAATGTCAGTCCACTGGCAACAGCAAAGGGAAAAAAGCAGCTACAAAGCCAGAGATTAAAGAGAACCTTGAGATTAGTGAGGAAAAGAATTGTGAAAAATTGTCAAAACATTGATACATTGCAAAGCAATGGAGTCAAACTGAAACACAGACCTGGAAAATGCACAGCTGTGAGTAAAGGCCTAAAGTCACAAACAGTGGTGCAGGCACAGGAAGAGCTCCATGGATCAGAAGAATCCAACCTGCTGCTCCTCTAAACATTTTGGAAACAAGGCAGTGTACCATGATTCACCCAGTGGATTCAACCCAACCATCCAGTTGATAATGTTCGTTAATAGCATCCTACATACCATACTGGATGCTAACTGTGGATCCTGACATTTATTTTTCAATAAAGAATCCAGTATGCTGGCTACATCTATGATATCCTTTGCCATTGTTTCAACAAATTATCTTTTGGAAATGCATCTGCTCCAGAAATATTTCAGAGAACAATGTTGAACTCATTAGAAGGGATCAGTGGTGTATTATGGACAATACACTGACATATGGAACCATGAAAGAGGAACATGATCAAAGTGCCAGAACAAACTGACAGTTGTACAGGGCGTAGGCCTAAAAAAATTAATAGTGAATATGAAACTTTTTTTGTCCATAGAAATGACCCCAACCTTTCAGTTGCTTGCTATTTGTTCCCATGCTTAATATTTCCACCCTGGGTCACACCTCATTTTCTGTTTATGCACTTTACAGCCTTTAGGACTCAATATTGATTTCCACTAATTCAAAGCATAACCTTCGTACATACCTGGCTGTTTCATATCTGTGCCTTGTTGATTTCTCTCTCAACAGATTGGACCAATTTTCTCCTTTTCACACCTACCATTTGCATCTCTATCACTCCTTTACCATTATTGCCACTCCTTTTGTCTTTTGCTTTGGACAGTCTCACTCTATTCATTCCTTCACCCTCTCTGCCAACTGTATAAAATCCATCATTTTCCATCCCTTTTTAAATCCAAAAAGGTATCATATTGGGCTCAAAATCTGATGAAGGGCTTTTGTCTGAAACGTCGATTTTACTGCTCCTCAGATGCTGCCTGAACTGCTGTGATTTTCCAGCACCACTCTAATCTAGATTCAAAATGATGACTGTTTTTCTGCATGGAGGATGCCAGATTATGAGTTTCTCCAGCATTTTCTGTTTTCTTTTAAGTCAATTGTTTGTCTAACTCACAATCAGACTTCTTGGAAACAATATGTAAGCCACTGGAATCAGTTGATTGGGGTGGCACGGTGGCTCAGTGGTTAGCACTGCTGCCTCACAGCACCAGGGTGCCAGGTTTGACTCCAGCCTTGAGCAACTGTCTGTGTGGAGTTGCACATTCTCCCTGTGTCTGCATGAGTTTCCTCCAGGTGCTCCAGTTTCCTCCCAGTCGGGTGAATTGGCCATGCTACATTGCCTATAGTATTAGGTGCATCAGTCAGAGGGAAATGGGTCTGGGTGGGTTACTCTTTGGAGGGTTGGTGTGGACTGGTTGGGTCGAAGGGCCTGTTTCCACACTGTGGGGAATCTAATCTAAAAAGAACCAATGCTTTTGAAAGGTTAAAACCTCATAATACCTTCAGAACACTTGGCACACTATGATTCACACTTACTGACTAGAACAGCCCTGTGGACAGTATTATTTCAAGTGCAGTAAGATGGAAAACCTAAACCAGTCTACTGTGCCTCTAAATCACGACAGTGAAAGAACAATGTTCTACCACAATAGAAAAAGAAGCTTTAGCGGTAATCTGGGCATGTGAAAATTTTTCAAGTGGGATTATGTTTCAAAATCAATCATAAATCACTGATAATCGATAATCCTTTGAACATGAGGAAAATTACCTAAATGCTACTCAGAATACAACAGTTCAGAATAAGATGCATGAGATAAAGATTGAATCACTGAATACATACAAGGAGGATACTAAACCTCAGCAGACACAATCTAAAGGACATCTTAACATGGTGCTAAACAGGATAACTTTGACCACCTCAAGCTGATTGAAGTATATTCATTCTTATTCACTCAAAATTTACCAGCTCCTGAAAGGAAGTAGGAAGAGATAAGGCAATGAACAGAATGAAGAATGTTTTCAAATTTAGAAATTTTGTCTGGAAGAATGAACAGACTATGTACTAAACAAACCAACATTGTGATAATACTTGGAACACTTCACTATTATTGATGAGTTATTAGTCTTAGACTAGACTGGTCTATAAGATTAGTTATATCAAGAATCCTTCAGCTTGAGATTCTTTAAAAAAATTCACCAAGGACATTTGGTGATTACAAAAAGTCATATGAGTTAGCAACAATCAGTCTGGTAGCTATGTTTAACTCAGCCTTTAGAAGAAATGATTTCTGACTGTATCTTTGCGCTGTAAAACAGCCAAGAACGAAAGGAATCATTATTGTCAATGTCTTTTTTAATGAAGTGATGGGAGTGCCTGGGACAGGATTTATTCAAATGAAATGAGTGAAGTGAAAAATCATCCTTATAGCCATTACTATTATTCAAGATGAACTGAACTCAACCAATTACTAGTTTCACACCAGATATAATTACCTAATCCACCTTCCCCCACCAAAAATGTATTCCACACACTGGATCCTGCACTCTGTACTGCCAGGCAATGGACCACAATTTGCAAATAAATAATTTCAAAATTTCACGTGATTTCATTTACATTAGCATTTGACCTCACTACCCTCAAGGAAATGGATGAGAGAGGAATATGAATATTTCAGTCATGATTCAAGAAAACAAAGACTTCAATTTTATCCTGTAGATTTTTCCACTAACACAACTACAGCTGTGTAATCGCTATTAGAAGTACCAAAGGTTAGAAGACTGATACATGGCTTTCACCTCTGTCACACAGATTAAAGCCTAACATTAGAGAGAACAACCACACAGAGTAAAAGACAGAGAGGAAGGACTAAGGAACAACTATGCTTGACACTTCAATACAGGCACAGGCCAATATAGTTATTAGAGCTGAAGCCTGGATAGACAGTATGGATAAGAGACCAAACAGGTATGGGTATAATAATTGACAAAACACCTTAACCAAGATTGGACATAGTTGAGACAGACTATGTTGTCATAAAGCAAACCTATAATGCTTTAATTTCTTTAAACTGATCTATAAAAGTTTGCATGTACTGCTCAGAAGATGAAAACTATACAAAAGTCCAGCCATCCAGAAGAACACTCACAATAACAGATGAGAAGGTACAGACATCTCAAGGGAAGTTCAGAACCAGACCTGCAAGTTCATCAAAGTACCAAAGGGACATTCCCTGTGAAGTCTGGGACTTTGGGGTGTCAGGAAGAGGCATAGGAAGACCTATAGAATGTAAATATGATCTGGACAAATAATTATGTCAGAATCATTTGAGATCTAAAAGAGAGCTGAAGCTCAAACCTTGTGTTAAGAGATAATGTAAGTATAGATACAGCTGTAAATAAAGATTTCTTGCACAAATACAGTGTACTTTTGAAAGAATAAGCAGCTACAAGCTCAACTATACAATGAAACAAAATGCTTGACTTTTATAACTTAAAAGTACAAGGACAACCAAATGCGTGGGAGCATCACCATCTGAGAGTTCCCCTCTAAGTCACACACCATCCTGACTTGAGACTATATTGCTGTTTCTTTCACGTCACTGCATGAAATATGTAGAAGACCCCTTACAGCACTATATACAAACCTATGTCAGATGGACTGAAATAGTTCAACAATGCAGCTCCCCATTATCAAGGGCATTAAGGGAACGTTGTCTTGGTTGGTCTCAGGTTGTCTTGTCAACAATACATATTTCAAGAAGATTTAAAAAATGATAAGCTCATTAAAGCCCAATGTAGATATTTTAAAAAGACCCTATCAGTTTTGTATGGATGACGTAACTGGTAAAAAATGGAAATGTCAAACACTGCTATAGGTAAATCACCAGATGTATTTTAAGCATTTACTTTTGCAGCTTTTCATTGAAGGTGTTGGGAATGGGAGTGGGGGCTTAATAGGCTAAATTTGAATTGAAAAATAACTGAAAAACAAAAGAGAGACAGTCATACTGCTAAGAACAAATTGTAGGTCTCCAAAGAGTTAGTTGAAAATCACACAACACCAGGTTATAGTCCAACAAGTTTAATTGGAAGCACACTAGCTTTCGGAGGTGGTCCTAATGAAGGAGCGTCGCTCCGAAAGCTAGTGTGCCTCCAATTAAACCTGTTGGACTATAACCTGGTGTTGTGTGATTTTTAACCTTGTACACCCCAGTCCAACACCGGCATCTCCAAATCCAAAGAGTTAGGGGGACATAGAAGACCAAATATATTACCTGGGATAAAAAGCACAAAGAAAACAGATATCTTAAATGTGTTTGGACAACTCTTTTAGCCATACACAGCAATAAACGAACTCTGGACTTAGTTTTAGGGATTGAAGATGGACAGGTAGAAGGAGTATCAGTCGGGGACCTGACTGTGTGTGTATTGACTGTTATGTTTGCCTTGGCTAATTATACTTCAAGAATAATTAAATGAATGTAAAGTACATTTTTGTACAATTTTTTCTTTAAATCTGAAGAAGAGACCACAATTTTTATTTAGACCTTTTATTTAGGCAGACGTTGACTGTTACAAAGTCTTCCATTTACCCATAGTTCTCATTAGGAGTGAGTCACACTTTAAAGTGTGCCAGTCCACCACCTTAATCACTAAACACCAAAAGGTGAAACACAGCAGGAAGAGAGACATTTTTTGTATCTATCTTTGAGATGCTGCTGCAGTGTCAGCTTTAAAGAGTGCGTGTTCAGCCCTTAAATGTCATCAGATAGTAACATGCTGTTTATACCATATTTATCAAGAGCACTGTAAACTTTATTAGAACTAACTTTCAGAATGAGTTCAGATTCATGCTTCCTGCTGAGCTTCATAGATTCATAGGGTATAACATTCTTTTGATTAAGTTGAGTTACATCAGGATTGTTGGAGGGTTTGTTGCCTTGAGGCCCATTGAGTTTTCTTGACATTGTTGATCAAACTTGCCTCAGCAATCACTGACCCTGTACCCAGCATCTTCACTTCAGATTACTGCCCTATCTTACTACTAGTTGTTCCCAGAACAACCTGATACTTAGCGGATATCCCAGAATTCACTGGCATCCCTTGTGCTGATGCCATATCTAAATGCCCGCTGTGCACTATCAGTCTGGATCAACCCCATACAGCTGCTGATATTCACCCTACACATGGCAGACAGGGGACATCAGTGCTCCCACTTATGTACAGGGTCAAAGAGATCCTGCTGGAAGGGTTAATACACAGCTGGGACTTCTTCCTCCCCAGTGGAGACCAATATACAAGATCATGCCAGCCTGGTCCAGGGTTGCCACCCTGGTTGTGCAGTCTCAACCGTCTGGAGGAATATGCAACACAGTAGAAGGAAGGCCAATGACCTTGTCCAGTCTTTTAGGAGAAATGCTACATCTTCTCTCCAATATCTCACACTCATTGTATCTCTGCTGCTTCACTCACCTCCCATCAAGGCTCAAAGATTTGAAGATTTGAGGTACAGAAGGAGGCCATTCGACCCATCAGGTCTGTGTCAGTTCCTGACAGAGCTACTCAGCTGGTTCCATTCTCCAGTCCCATCTTTATAGCTCTCCAAATTCATCACTTTCAAATATATATTCAGTTTTCATTTGCAACCTCCAATGGAATCCAACTTCACCACTCTCCCAGGCAGCACATTCTAAATCTTGACAACCCTCTGAGTAAAGAAGTTTCTCTTCATCTCATTCTTAGCTTTCATGCTGATAGTCTTGAAATTGTGACCATTAGTTACTGACATACCAACTCATGAAAACAGAATGTCCGTCTTTACCTTGTCAAAATTCTTCTTTATTTTGAACACCTTAATAAGGTACCTCTTAATCTTCTCTCCTCCTAGAAGGATAAGGCCAATTTCTCTAATGTTTCCTAGTATCTAATACCTTCTATTCCTGGTATATTTCTGATAAAACTCCTTTTAACTTTCTCCATGGCTTTAACATCCTTCCTTAAATAAGATGCCCTGAACTGAACATAGTATTCCAAATGCGGTCTGACCAATGATTTGTCGAGGTGCTTTACAACATTTTCTCCACTCACTGTTACCACTCCAATCCCTGACACCACTGAGCCTGCATGTCCTCTTTTGTTTGGGATACATCTACAGCTGCACCAACATTTATAGCTTTGTCACCCACTTTCATCCCCCATAATATCTGCAGCTCTCTCATTCCGTGAGGAAAACAGCCCACAGAAGAGTAGAAAGAATCAAGACAGGTGATGCGCTGCCCGTCATTCAGCTCCTCATCGCTAATGAGTAGGTTATCCTGATTCAGAGCACCTGAGTGGGGCCTGGACTGTTATCAGAGATGCTGTTGACTGACTATGTAAGGAGTTCTGATGGAAAGCTCTCCTCCTTGACTTGACTGAGGCTTTCTGACAATCAATACAAGTCTCCTGGCCCTTGTCACCACTTCCATATCAAGAATGTTTGGGTGATTGTAGTCAACGCTGCTCCTGTCTCTACCATAGTGTTCTATAGCAGCTGAGGGTTCAAGTGGTGACTTTTAACATTGAGCAGTGGAATTTCTTATTCATTATTATCACTGTCTCCTCTACTGCAACATTAAATTCATCCTTTTATTTTTGTAGATGCAAAGTAGTACTGCAGATCTGCCCTCTGCCTCCGCAAGATTTTCTTCTTTGTTCCTAACTAGCTCCACTATTGTTCTGGATTTCCTTTCATATTCCTGGTATTTTTTTTCTCATTCACCTTCTTTGCTGTTAAATTCTTTTCCAGTTTCCCTCTTTGCTCGCTCTATTCTGTGGCATTGTCACAGTATTTCATTCTGCATCTGATGTTTGTCATAAACATTCTTTATCTCTTTTTGTTTTAAACTATTATTTCCTTTATCATTCATACTACTCTGGCTTTTGGTGCTTGTGAAGCAATGTTATTTCAACAGAAAACAAAAGGCCATTAAATTTCATTGCTGCTGGTATAAAATTACTTGCATCAAATTTTACAACTGATTAAAGTATTAATTACAACTAAAATATTAAATCTAATATGATGTATGAATGACAGTAAATTGATATATTGACATTATTAGAATCAATGATGTTTTGTTTTGATTATCTGTTTTATGTTTAAAATCATCAAAATCTGCTTCTATTCATATCTTTCAACCAGATTAATGTTTTAAGTCTGTATATTTCCTTTAACAGTATTTTTCTAATTAAATCCTTCATTTTATTTAGTTTCTCAATGTCTTAAACAATATCTCATGAGTTCCCTTATATCAGTTGCTAGGAAGAATGAAAAAAATGGGAAAAGTGTTTAGGCAGTTTCTACTCAGGGTTCAGTACAGATTCAAATATTATGTTTGGCTAACACAAAAATCCAAACAATCACCTTCTCTGGGACTAGTCTTACAAACCTATTACTTGGTTCATTTTATCACAAAACTGTATGGTTTATTCCCAAAACATGGCTAGATCTTCCTCCTTTTCCTCCAAGTTAGTAATGTTTTATTCTTTTCTTCCCCAAATGCAATTATGTGCATGCCTTTACTCTCTCCCCATATTGGATTGTGTGTCTTAATTGCCCAGCATCAATCCAATAAATGCATTATATAAAGTAATAAGAGATAAGAATGTGGCCAAAATGCTTATGTAGTTTGCACTGTGGAGGAGTTTCTGAAATAAAGAGATTAGGTGTTTTGCCTTTAAAAAAAAATCCTTAATTTTAAGGGAGAAGTAGTTATAATTGGTTTAGGTTTCTTTAATTTCTTTAAATTTGCTCTTTAGAATTTGAGCGAGCCCCTTAGTAAAAAGAAGGAGGAAGAAATTCTGAATCTGGGCTGTCATTTTAACAGCAGGGTACCTTAGTCAAATAAATTCTTGCAAGTGCATCTGCATTCAAGATATGAGGCAGGTACTTTGCTATTGCATTAATAAGTGGTGCTGTCCTAATTACCACCATTTGACAAATGTGTAAGGTACATTTTAAAATTAGTAGGTCATAACTTCCAGTGATGATCTGTAAAAGATAACATAAATAAGTATCATATATAGCCAATACTTTCAAATGATTAGATAGTCACTCTTTCAAGTAAACCAGATAATAATATACTACCAATCCTGAATATGTGGGAGCACAGCAATAGAACCATTTAATTGCATTGTAGTTCTTTTCAGCTTTTAAAATTTTTCACACTAATGAAGTGTCATACAGAAAAAAGTTGTATTGATTTTTCCGCCACACAGCTTCAACCACAAATATGTAATTATCCCTTTTATATCTGGCAGGGGATTAAAGTAATCTATAGTGCATAGTCTTTGTTCATCCCTGATGGGTTTCATGGTACTTTTACCCTTTTCAAAATATGCTATCTTTTGATGAATGAACTTTAGACAAAATGCTGCCCTGATTTCTCATTTCTTCTAAAGCAATGTGGTATCCAATTTGCTTTTAATGTTTTCTCAGGTTGTTGATGCTTTTTTCAAAGCAATCAGGGATAAAAACATTGGGGACTCCTTTGTAGTTCCCTGATTTTACTTGTTTCTTCCATATTTTATGATTCCTCCCCACAAAGTTTTTTGACCACTAATTTTTACTAAGTATTTAGAAAAACGCAGCGTATATGCAACAAATCAGCTTGTTCCATCACCAATGATTTTGAAGGACCATTTTGTCATTTACCTTTAGTGCTTCATTTGTGCATTTAATCCATTTTCAAATCTAGGGGAGCATCTATTTAAATATGTGCACACTACACAAGCACCAGATATTAGCCAGTTGTACTCTAACTGGAACTGTGGTTTAAAAGGAATATTATTAGTTGGTTGGTGAATTGTGAAATGATTAGTGTGCCACCTTTGAATGGCACACAAAGTACATTCATTACGTGATACTCCGTGTGCTGTAGGTCAACACTTACTTCTGTGGACCAGTGAATGACAGTGCTATTTCACTGAAAATGTTGTATATTCTTGCATGTACATGTGCTGTTGTGATGAACATCTATCATTGCGCATGAATAACTGCTCACCGTGGATAAATATATGACATAACCTTGGGCTTATTTTTCTAGTAGAGAAGTGATAGAGGTCAATGACATCAAACCTTTGCCTTGTATGCACTTGACACACAATTCTGCCTGGTTGGAGATGTTTCTCCCTAAAAGAGAGTGAACTATTTAATAGTATTTAATGACCTGCTAGTGACACTGTCACACTGCTTCCAAATTTTCCATTCTGTTGTTACGGCTTCCAAATCACGCAAAACTTACAGTACCTAATCAGCACACCTAATGTGAAAAAAATCAACAAAAATATGATGGCCTCAGCAATAATGGGAACAGGGTGCTAAGTTCATGTGTGATGATATGACTCCAATCCTGTTGGGAAGTAGGCCAATAAAATTTAATCATGGTATTTGCAAGACTTCATGGTAACTATCCACTTTTTGGTTTAGAATTGCAACTTCGTTCATGATACCATTGAGTTCCAAATGGGAACACACGTGGGTGTATGGGGCATCACATTCATGCCCTAATTTTTGCTTACCACGGCCATGATTTGTAACCTGTCCAGTCCTGTTGGAAATGAAGGGGGCATCAGGTACAATTTATATCCACACTGATTTTTGGAATTATGGCATGGCCGTGAATATCTCTCTCACACTGCCCTGAAATCCGATATGTTGCCAACATCCCTTATACCCTGCAAGGGGCCAAATAGTATTCCTGAAGAAGGGCTCATGCCTGAAACATCGATTCTCCTGCTCCTTGGATGCTGCCTGACCTGCTGCGCTTTTCCAGCAACACATTTTCAGCCAAATAGTATTGCAAAGATAGAAACAGAAACTCAGAAGGTCTGGCAGCGCCTGTGGGATGAGCAATGCCTAGAAGCACACCACGGTGCTCGGTAGTTCATCCCTAACACTCAAACCACATCTCGTTCTGACACAGCTTCCAATTAGGCCAGCTGCACATATCACTCTTCGCCACTGTACATCTGCAACAAATCAGCTGTGGCAGGTACATCACCCAATCAGATTGACACACTAGTACTGACATTCTGTTTCTTTTTTGGAGGAGGTCACCCACAAAGGAGGGAGTTCCAAAGGACAGGCAGAGGACCAATGTGCTTGCTTTCCCTCAGCCCCTCAAAGGGATGCTGCGCTGGGTACTGGGCACCAATGGCAATGTGTGTGTTCTTTTAGCTGCCAAAGTCATAGTGGATGATGGTAAGTTACTGCCTTCTGCACCTTCTCCACTCACCACCACCAACTTCCACCCCCGCCCCCCAAATCATGAAAGGTGTCATGACATGGAAGCTACTAATGATGGGATGAGGCTTTCCTTTGCTAATATACACCTCTTCCCTCACCCCTCCCCTCCTCCCATGATGCTTTTGTGCATTCTGATGGTTAAGAATTGCCTCAGGTTGAAAGATGAGAAGAGAAACAGACTTCTAAAGGTAAGATTCTGGATTAGTGGTGCTGGAAGAGCACAGCAGTTCAGGCAGCATCCGAGAGTACAGGCATCTATAGACTCTTTGAGAGTCAGAATCTACAAGTAGTGAGGCCCAATGGACTACATCCAGGACTGGATGATAGGTCAATATGTGTGGAATCTCCAGAGCCAAGCTCCCAGATCAGTTCTACTGCGAACTTGATGGAACAAGAGGTCAGCAATCAAGCTGTACCCCTTCCCCTTGTCAGTACTCAGGGGTTCCTCAGGAAGGAAATGATCCTTCCAGCATACTGACACATGAGAAAATGAAGGAACATTAAAAGAGCCCTTGAGGGAGTCCCAGGTTCCACAGAACACCCAATCTCAGCATTGGTTTTATGGGCAGTAAGGCATGGTCTCTGAAACTTACTGGTTAATGTGGAGGGCCAATCAACTGCCAAATGAAACTTCATTCGATGCTTTTCTATCCAACACTCCATCAATATACTCGCATACAAGGGACACACATTGGACCTGAAGTAGCAGGTCAGTGTCATACCAAAGACTTTGTCTTGCAGACCAAATTCCTTGTGTTAAACATGCTCACACCAGGTTCAGGTCAGGTTCATGTTTGTGTACACTGGAATCTCACCTCAGCTCATCATGGAGTAAGATACATCTGGTAGATGTATCAGAGCCTGCTTGGTCCTGGGCAGCAGAGAAAACCTATCTGTAGTCTCACTAGTAGAGACCCTTGTAACGTATTACATGATGGAAATGAGGTGCAAGTTACATTATTATGATAGACATTGAGACTATGAGGAAGAGTTTAGTTCTTGCTCCTTCAAGATCCAAAGATGTTGCCTTGCCCAAGTTGTTGTGACATCATTTTACTGCACAGAACCTAATACTCATCTCAATATTGACCTTTTCAGACACTTGTACTCTGATCAATCACACTTATGCTCAATCTAAAAATGCCATGCATTATTCACATTTTGTGACACAATTCGTTTTGACGGTCTCCATACTGCAAACACATCCAAGGTGAGAACCTCATTGAGACCAACCACAGGAAAATGTTGATAAACATGCACACTTAGATTCTGGATGTGCTCCCCTATCTTTAAGGAGGATCAGTCACTGATTAGTTACATGGACAGTTTGGTTCCATTGGGAAACAGGGAACCTGAGAGCCCAACCGTTTCACTGTCAAAGTAGGGATCACTTCCAAGACAGCATTGCCTGACTGCTTCATAATGTAGTGTCTAATGGCTGCTGTCTCAGCTTCCACTGTAGTATAGGCAGAGTATTCCCGGAGATTATGAGATTCCTGTCTGCTGCTATCCTGGTTTAAATTGCATCCATCACAGATAGGGTCTGCAGTCCAGCCGTCTGTTCTCCAGCAGTTTATAAAGAGTACTGAGGTGTTGTGATAAGGGAGAGGAAGTGAGCCTGTGCAGGAAAAAATGTGATCTCCTCTTTCAAAATTCATGCTCCTGCCACTGTCATTCCAACAGTGGGCAATACTACCTCTCAGTCAGCCAGCACAGACCACTGCCAGCCATGCCCAGGTGGCACAATCCTAAGCACCGAGCTCAAAGTCTAGACTTGCTCCAGCTCATCCTGCATATCTGCAGTGTCCCCAGCTTTCCACCAGACAAGCTGCAGCTTCTGTGGTAAACTCAGTAGGTGCACTAGAACAGGCAGGATCACCCACAAGTCACTCATTAGCGAATGCACTACACCAATTAGTTCTTTCCTTTTGCCGTATTGATCTATTGCTGTATGAAATTGTTGAGTGAATGTTTCTGTGGCTATCCATTATTGAGTGATGTGGGCCACAAGATCGCTGCGATGAGGGGGAGGGGGTCATAAATGGGTAAATGTAAGGGGATGGTGTCATCATACTGGAGATAGAGAAGCCCATTTCAACACAAGTGAAGCTCGCAAAATGGTCCCTCCCTCACTATTGGCCTTGTTTTGTGCTCCTCTTCCTCCCAATGGGGTATTTTCATCAAACAGGAGGTAGTGAGTTTTCAGTCTTATAGAGTCAGAGTGTCATACAGTATGGAAACAGACCCTTCGGTCCAACTAGTCCATGCCGAATATAAACTAATCCCACCTGCCTGCTCCTGGCCCATATCCCTCAAAACTTTTTCTATTCATGTATCTATCCAAATGCCTTTTAAATGCTGTAATCGTACCCAAAACTACCACTTTCTGAGGAAATTCATTTCACATGTGAAACACCCTCTGTGTAAAAAAAATTGCTTCTTCGGTCCTTTTTTTAAAATTCTCTCCTCTCGCCTTAAAAATGTGGCCCCTAGTCCCTCAGTGCAAGACTAGGGAAAAGACAATTATCATCAACTCTACCTATACCTCTCATTATTTTATAAACATCTTTCAGATCTCGTCTCAACCTCCTACACTCCAGTGAAAAACTCCCAGCCTATCTAGCCTTTCTTTATAACTCAAACCTTCCATGCCTGGCAACATCCTGGTAAAACTCTTCCAAACCCTCGCCAGCTCGATAAAACCTTCTTATAACTGGGTGACCAGAACTGGACATAGTAGTCCAGGAGGGGCCTCACCAATGTCCTGGACAACCTCAACATGACTTCCCAATTCCTATACTCAATGGTAATGAAGGTGAGTATGCCAAATGCCTTGTTAATCACCCTCTCTATATGTGATGCAAACTTCAAAGAATTATGTAGCTGTACCCCTAGGTCCTTCTGTTTAATTGTTAGTTAATGAAGAACCCAGCACACCACCTTGGGACATCCTTGATGTCCACAGTAGAAATTCCCCTCAATACTTACAAGAGCAAAACCTTTACTGTGGGCAATAGTCTTTGATATTGGTGTGTCTGGAGAGGGTGGTGGTGAAGGTGAATCAGCCCAGTGGTGAATGGTAGCGCCTGAGCATTGGTGACTCTGACGTGGTGGTGGTGCTTCTGAGTCAGCTCAGAATTTGTACATAGATGGACTTCTGTTTTTAAGCTGTAGTTTTTCATTTTCTCTTATTCTTAAACTATCAAAATGGCACCTGATTATGGTGACAAATGAAAGCTTTTCACTGCATTTTATCGTATTTCACTATAAAATACATGTGACAATAAATCAATCATTCATTCATTCAATGGTGTGCTCCACCCTGTTCCCAGTAGCTCTGTGACTTTCTGACATTGTGTGATGGGATATTGGAGAAGGATCATGGGCCATGTAGTGGGGGGTGGCTCATGCTACTGCACAGCCATCTTGTGTAATGTCTTGAAGGCCCAAAGATGGTGGGTGTTTCAGACTGTTGCAGGATATAAGCATTATGAACGCTACTGGGACAGTATACATTCAACAAAATGAACCTCTTGGTATTGTTATGAACTAGGCCAGACCACTCAAAACATTTTTAAGCAGGCAGCCCAGACCATAATTTTGCAATTTGTTTTGGTAAGTGTACACTGAAAATTACCCAGAGTAAGTTAGCTAGGTTGACTATCAGGTTTTAAAACAGACTGATATTTATTCACAAAATTACACAATGAAACACAAAGAACAGAATAAAGAACCCCTTCAGAACTCAGTCTATCCAAACTAGACTTAGTTATGCTGTTCTGAATATACACAATAGTCCTAATAAGCAACCCTTCTTAAAAACAATAAAAATGGAACAAATGCTTACAGCTTGAAGTTAGAAGGACAGAAGGAGAGAGAGTTTAACAACCTGTTTCCACACAGCTCACTGTTGAACCCCTAACTAGTTCTGCACTGAGCTGACCACTCCACTTTCATTATACAGGTCACTTGTAAAACATGACCACTTTGGCCTGAAATCTCATCTGTTTACATATAAACAAAAGGCCTTTCAAAATCTTTTTTCATCTGTGTATCAAACTAGTCACCTTGGAGCCAGGAGTGTTTTATGACCCCCTCTGACAACAAAAAAACAAGGGCCCAGTATCCTTGAGTAAAGGAACAGCTTTTAGAAAAAAGTGACTAGCTTTGTGTCAGTATACTCACATATCAGTTACACATTGACTGAATGGTAGCAATATTATTGGACTTTAACACTGTACAATTTTCCTTTAGGGCTGAAAATGTGTTGCTGGAAAAGCGCAGCAGGTCAGGCAGCATCCAAGGAACAGGAGAATCGACGTTTCGGGCATAAGCCCTTCTTCAGGAATGAGCCTTCAGGAATTTTCCTTTAGGCCCCAGTTTAACAACAGTCTGTCTACGTATCAATGTCTCTGTCTCAGGTCTGCTACAATGCTCCAGTGAGGCTCAGTACGAACTGGAAGAACAGCATCACATCTTCTGCTGGGGGACTCCACAGCCTTTGGGACACAATATAGAGTTCAATGATTTTATAGTCTGACCACCTCCTTCCATGTATTTTCCTCACACCGTCATCTCGGGAAGTTGGCATGACATGGATTGCTTTCAGCACAATCAATCCATTTTCACTCACTCATATCATCTATCCAATTTTTCTTCTTTCCTTGCTGATTGTCAACAATTCCTTTGTCTGCCAAACATTGTTACTCTCTCTCTCTCTCTTTCTCTCTGTCTATGGGCTCCATCTACACCCACCCACTCTCTGCTTTCTTCCTCCCAACTCCACTAATATCCTGTAATCAGCATAAATACGACTTTTTCCTAAATGCTATCAGTTCTAAAGAAGGGGCACAGGACTTGAACATTAACATTGTTTTCTGTCCATAGATGCTGCCAGACCTGCAGAGTTTTTCCAGCAATTTCTGTGTCTTTATTTAACTTGTCCAATTGTAACGACTGTGTCTTTCTAGTTTCATGTCTTCTTTTAAAATATGGCATCAGAAATGAAAAAGAACTATTTTAAAATAAATGTTTGAAAGAGTGTCTGTAGATTTGAAAGCACGTACAATGATACCCATGGCAGGCATTATAAATCACTGTTTGAACAATAAGAATTGAAGTTCAGATTGTAAAACAATTTTAAGTCAAGGATATGTACTGATGCAGCTCTTGTTGGCTGTGAGAAGTTGATTGTTCTGTGGACTACAATGACAGATCTTTTGGTTGTCAACAACTGTGCCATTGATTCTCAAATGGCTGAGCAGCTTGGAGCTGGGAACAAGTTACAGTGAGAGAGAGAGAGAGAGAGAGATAGAGAGATAGAGAGAGAGAGAGAGAGAGAGAGAGAGATAGAGAGAGAGAGAGAGAGAGAGATGGAGAGAGAGAGAGAGAGAGAGAGAGAGAAAGAGAGTGAGATAGGCGCATGCAAATCTTGTTCTAGCCCGAAGGCTCAGTCAAAAACTCAGTTAAAACTTGAAGAAAACCAAATACCTTTCTTGTAGCATTTCTTGGGAACTGTAATTTTGATTTGGTGAATCAGAGATATTTTCCAAATGAATCAGTCACTCTGTACTTCTTACAAACCAATGAAAAAATCCAGAGGAAGACATCTGAACAAAAAGGTATCTGGCTGGCTAAAGTCATGTCAACATTGGAATGGGGAGCAAAGGTGACTTGACCTGACTTTTCCATTTTTATACCTCTACCAATAATTTATTTTCCATATTTGTTTGTCTGCATCTGTGCGTGCATGTGTGTAAGTGCAAGGGGGAGTTTATAATGGGGTTAGAGTTTTAATCAGTCATACAAATAGTTTATATCTGTTTATCTGTAGTTAAAGTCCGATTACTTGCGATACATAATAACTTGTGGTAAATACAGAAACCTGGAATGTGCTTTCTATCAACCTTGGTCTGAAAGTCAGGTAAATTGGAGTATGTGCATACTTTATTTTAAAAGAACTTTAACATTTGCTACAATTCCGGGAATAGCGGGGGCTTGATTTACAGCACTGTACCCAGTGGGTTGTAACACAATACTTCCACATCCCTTTAATTAACTGCATCAATTTAAATTTCATCTATGCACATTTTTCAGCTTCTGCCCCAAGTGTGTCTTCTGACCTCCAACAGAACTGTGAAGAAATGTGTAAGTGGGCTGACCCATACAAGCTGAGTGCTAGAACCATTCTGAGGAGAATTGTTACAATTCTTAATGATTTTGATACTGACATGTGCCAGAAGACAGGATCTGTCACTCCTATGCAGATGAAGTAGATCTTTTAAAATATGACCTGCACCCCAGGAGAAGCTATGATGAATTTGAATAATTTACTCACACATGTTATTCTGTTCCAAAGACGTTCAATCATATGCTGCTGATGAGGGATCTGGCTGCTTGTGGCTTTTTTTTTGTATTCACGGTAGTTGTCCCACATCACATTTTCCCTGCCGTTAGTAGCTGCTAAAGAAAACAGCTAACTTTTTCACATGAAGTGAAAACCTGGAGCTATCTCCCCCAAGCAGCTACTGAAACTCGGAGTCAATTGAAAATTTCACAACTGAAACTGATAGATTTTTCTTAGGCGTGGGAATTAAAGCTTACAGAACCAAGGAAGATAAATGGATTTAAAACACAAATCAGCTTTAATAGGATCAGATACAGGCCATTCAGCCCCTTGTGCCTACTCCACCATTTTAGATCATTGACTGGTTTCACACACTATTCCCTTAATGTCAGTGATAACTCAAAGCTATGAATCTCTGTCTTGAACTTACACAAAGGCTAAGCTTCCACAGCCTTATGGAGTAGAGAATTCCAAATATGTATCACCCATATTCTAAATGGCTTGCATTTTATTCTGAGATTTTGCCCCTTGGTTCTAGACCCCACAGACTGGTGAAACATCATTTTTGCATCCATTCTGTCTCCACTCAAGAATTTTGAAAGTTTCTATAAGACTACCTCTCATTTCTCAAAATTCCACAGAAGGTAAGCCCAGCTTCCTCAATCTCCCCTTCTAGGATAGTCCTAACATTTCAGAATCAGTCCAGTGAGCCTCCAATACATTTCCTCTCTGGCAAGTATATTTGCTTAAGGAAAGGGCACCAGGACTATACAGAATTCTTCAGGTGTAGTATCACTAGTGTTCTATATGATTTAAGCAAGACCTCTTTGCTGCTTTAGTCAAAATCACTTGTGATAAAGGCTCACATTCCTTCTTAATTACTTGCTAAACCTAAATGCTAGCTGTCAGTGACTTATAAACAAGAACAGCTAGATCCCTTTGAACATTAACACTTTCCAATCTCTCACTGTTTATGAAATACTCTGCTCCTCGGTTCCTCCTACCAAAGTGGATAACTTCACACAAATTCACATTATGTTCCATTTGCTTTGCTTCTGCCTAAGCAAGTTCCCACAAAGTTTTGCATCTTTTACACAGTTGGAAATATTACAATGACCCCTTTATTCAACTCATTGATGTAGATTATCAACCTCTAATTGAATGCTTACTGTGAATGTTTGAGACTTGGAATATTTCTGGTGGGATTGCCTTAGTTTTGTTAAGGTTACACTTGAATGAAGTATAAATCCTCATTTGTGTATGTGCTATTTTGCCAGCGAATTGATTATCATTAAATTCATCTGAATGCCTGACTTCAAAAGATTTAAACTTTAAAAGATTTTTTTACAGTTGCTTCAGAGTTGTGCCATCAAATAGGGCAAAGAATTCAATCAGTTAGCTAAATATAGATTGTGTTATGTAAATAACATCATAGCTCAAAAATTACAGCGATATTGAAAGTGATGGGATGAAAACTAGTTTAGCAATTTAATTTGTTGTCCATTGGTGTTCTTGTAATTTTAAGCATATTAACAATCACTTCACATTACAGAACCCGAACACTGTTTTAAAGAGAGATATGTTACTGAGGGATCGTGCATCCATCAGGGCAAATGCAAGGAATGTCAGATTTCAAACAATCACAACAATTTATACCATAGGTTAAAAGGGTGTTGATTGATTGGTATTTTGATTCATGGCAAAAAATAATAAGAACCAACAAAGTAAAAACCGAAAGAACTGCGAATGCTGAAACTCAGAAACGAAATTGCTGAAAAAGCTCAGCAGGTCTGGCAGCATCTGAGGAGAGAAATCAGAGTTAATGTTTCGGGCCGAGTGATCCTACCTCAGAAATGACAAATGATTTTGGCAACATGTCTTTCTTTTCAGCAAATTAGCTGCTGCAATATCTGTTTGATATATACTGAACTGAAATGTGTGCAGGTGATGTTTAATCCTATAAGTAATACGGCAAGCAAGAACCTGTTAATCCAATAACCACCCAACTGCAATGGCAGATTGTGGGATAACTCATCGGTTTATGGAAACTGGTATTGAAACATAGAAAAATGTCATTATATAAAAATATGATCATAATAATTCATGTTTGAAAGTATTGGTCAGAATCAGATCTTCATGGAAAACTAACAGTATGGAATAAGATACATGGAATGAGTTTCATCCTGTTGGTAACAGCAAAATAATTGTTTGCACATAAAATGAAATTGCAAAGCTTAAGTGGAAATTAAGTGCATTGCATTAAGAATAAAATGAACAGCACCACATGATAGTCTAGAGCATAGAATTTGGAGAGGCAGTGAGGCAGGCTTGGCATTTTGGAAGAAAGGGATATGTGGTCTGGAAAATCAGTAGAGAGAAGATTGAATTGAATGTGTAGGAAATTAAATTGGGAAATTAAACTGCTATCCCAATTGCAATTATAATCTTCCTGCGAAAGTCCTACATTTAACATTTGAGATGAATTTCAAAATAAAAATAACAAAACCTCAATCTTTGCAGGACAATGTCCTCATAGCTTTATGATGTGCATAGAAAATTGACATAAAATGCCAGCAATTCAGACTGCTCAGCAAACTAAGTCCATTGGAGGAAAGAAGGGTTCTCTATTAAAGTCTCATTATTGAGCACTATAGATTGTACATGGTTATGAATTGACAGGGAGGAAATGTTTTTACTATTATCCTCTGTAATGTAGTGGGATCATTGCAATAAAGTCCAAGAGATTAAGAGCTCATGTTCCCCTCCCTTGATATGAATAAATAAGTTGTTTGCTTGTGCCATAAACATCTCCTCCTAACATCTCACTTCTAACTGAACGAAGGCCCATAGTTTAAGATCTGTCACAGCAAATTATTAACCTTCACATCCATTCAGGAACTGGAAGTAACAAAGTCTTTAGAATATTTCGTACAGAGTTTAAGTACTTAGGTAACAACCTATGTTACATACAGGAAAAGTAGAAATTATGTAAATTACCATGCATGGTTTCCCCATGTCAAATCATTTTGTTCCATCTTACAACAATTTTTAAAAAGTATGCAACTGATATTGATCATTTTATTGTTTGAAATAAATGTCATGTAAATGCTGAAGACATTTAGCAAGAAATTAAGCATGGTCAAGGATTTGTATGTAAAATATTCCTGATGAAGGGCTTTTGCCCGAAACGTTGAATTTCCTGTTCCTTGGATGCTGCCTGACCTGCTGCGCTTTAACCAGCAACACATTCTCAGCTCTGATCTCCAGCACCTGCAGACCTCACTTTTTACTCAAGTATGTAAAATATTGACAGAATATCTCACCTATAGTTCTGACAAGTTAATTCAATGGGTATCTGGTTGGAATTATTGGTCATCGCCCAGAAATATTATCCAGGAACAGTCCTCCTAGATTGCATTCTATATCCTAACCAACTTCAAAATGCACAAATACTTAATGCTCATATATACTGAAGGCCTTTGTTTAGATATATTGTGAATTATGTTGGAGATGTTGGAAATGATTATCAGTAAAGTAATGGAGGCTTCACCAGCGCTAACATGGAGAACATGCTTATCAATAACCAGCTCACTGGTGCTCAGTTTGCACCTTTGAACTCATTATAGTCTTGGTTCAAACATGGACAAAACAGCTGAATTCCAGTGTCTGGCCTTGACATTAAGGCCACATTTGACTGAACAGGTCATCAAGGAACTCTAGTAAAACTGTTATTAATGCAAATCAGTGTGAAAACTCCTCTGCAGTTGGAGTCATACCTGGCACATAGGAAGATGGCTGTGGTTGTAGGAGGTCAGTCACCTCAGCTCCCAGTATCTCTGCAGGAGCTCCTCAGGAAAGTGTCCTTTGGCCCAACTGTATTCCACTGCTTCCTCAATTGACCTTCCTTCCATCAAGATCAGAAGGTGGAATGTTTGCCGATGACTGCACAATGTTCACATGATTTGTCACTCCTCAGATACTGAGAAAGTCCATGACCAAATGCAGCAAGATTTGAACAACATCCAGCTTTGGGTTGACAAGTGGCAAATAATGTCAGGCAATACCCCTTTCCAACAAGAGAAAATCTAATCATCTCATTGACATTCAATGGTATCACTATCACTGAATTCCCCACTATCAATATCCTATGGGTTACCATTGACCAGACACTCGACTGGACTGGCTATATAAGCACTGTGGCTACAAGAACAGGTCAGCAATGTGGAATCTTGCAGCAAGTAATTTTTTTCACCTCCTGATTTCCCAAAGTTTGTCCATCGTTTCCAAGGCATCAGGAGTATGATGGATTACCTCCCACTTACTTGGATAAGTGCAGCTCCAAGAACAATGGCTACATGGGAATACCATCGCCAATATGTTCCCCTTCAGCTACTCGCCAGCTTGACTTGGACTTATATCACTGTCCTTTCAATTATCACTGGGTCAATATCCTGGAACCTCCTCATGAATGGCATTGTAGGTCTGTCTACACTAAAAAGACTGCAGCAGCTCAAGAATGTGGTTCTCCACCATGTTCTCATGGACAACCAAAAATGAGCAGTCAATGTAGGCCCAGCCAGTGACTCCCACATCCCATGATGAATAAATAGAAAATATGCAGTTAAGAGAACATGCTCATAATTAAAGACAAAACCTCAACCAAGGTCAACAACAGCTTCCACCCCATTGGCCTTTTAAGGTTACTGAGTCTCTGACCTATCATGTTCCTGAAGTCAAACCCTGAAATGCTTGTATAATTGCCTTATTAATGAGCTAAGTATATTTTCATTGTTAATCTTAAAAATTGAAATTGTCTTGTCTTGTGGATGGAAGTTTAAAGAGTTTAGGCCTATATCCATTGGACTTTAGAAGAATTAGAGACAATCTCATTGAAATATATGGTAAAATCATAATACACAAATGTGGTCTCACTACTGCCCTAGATAACTAAAGCAGAACATCCTTACTTTCAAGTCACTCTGATAATAAAGGACAGCATCCCATTCACTTTCTTGGTTATGTGCAATATACTAACCTTCTGTGATTCAAGCACTAAACACCTAAATTCCTCTGCACTTCAGAATTCTGCTGTTTGTCTCCATTTAGGTAATTCTTTGCTTTTATTCTTTCTGAAAAAGTGAACAACTTCATACTTCCCACATTACACTCCATCTGCCAGATTTTTACCCAATCACTCATTCTATCTACATCCATCTGCAAACACTTTACATCTTCTTTACAATATACTTTCCTACACATATTGGTGTCCTCTTTGACTTTAGCTACCATGCCTTCACTTCCCCTGTCTAAGTTATTGATGTAAATTGTAAAAGCTTTGAGGTCCAAGCACAGAACTTTGCAGGATTCTACTTGTCACATTGTGCCAATCAAAGACCTATTTTAACATATTCTCTGTTTTCTGCCAACCAGCCAATCTTCTATCCATGCTAACATGTTCTGAAAATCTAAGTAGGGTGCATTTAAAGTTCCCTTTATCCAATGCTCATGTTACTCCTTCAAAAAACTTTGATAAATTAATTAAACTTGATTTTCCTTTTATGACTCTTTCCAATTACTTGAGTCCTTCTAAGTACTCTATATCCTTTATAATGATCAATTCTAACATCTTTCCCAAAGCAGGCATAAAGTTAGTTGGCTTATAGTTTCCTGTTTTCTGCCTCCCTCCCTTCTCGACTTAAGTGTTTATATTTGCTACTTGTCATTCTGGTGAAGCCTTTCCTGAATGGAAAGAACTTTTGTAATTAAACATTAACACATCCATCAGCTCAGGCAGATGGTTTTGTTGGCATTCAACCGAGCGGATTGTGTTACGATGTTTGCAAACTGGTGTGGCTTTTTGACTTTACTGTAAGATAAATGACAGCTTTTAAGTGCCACCCATTGTGGCATTTCTTGCTTCATGTTTCACGATGACGTGGTCCAACTTTAAACATTTCCAAGCAATCTGGTATTCATCCATTTTAAACATGTCCCTTGGCTCAAACTGGGTGAGGTCACTTTACAGCTAATCATCTGTCATTGCTGCTGGAGCAGCCACACCCTCATTATTTATCAAGCAGAAGGTGAAGCTTTGTCTTCCACTGTATAAATTCCTGAATGGGCTGTACAGGGTGAATACCTGGAATTTGTTTCTCCTGTGGGAGTATCTAAAACTGGTGGACATTGAAGCAGTCACAATCTGCTCCACCAGACCACCAGATCATTCAAATGTAAGAAACCTGCGAGGATGTGGAGTAAGCGTGCCGGCCTGTTAGTAAAACTGAGACTACAAGTTTCAAGACCCTCCCTTCCTAGCTTGCTCCTAGCAAAATGTACAATCTCTGGAGAACAAGATGGACAAACCCAGATCACAACTCAGCTTCCAGGACTCTGCTTCACAGAAACCTGGCTCAACCCATCCATTCCCAACTGCACACTTTAGGCTGATGGTTTTTCTATCCATTGTATGGACCATACAGCGTCCTCAGATAAGACAAAGGATGGAGGGGTTTGCTTTTTAATCAACAACTTGTGGTGAATGGACATTGCAACCCTGGGCAGCCATTGCTCCCCAAATCTTGAATTGCTCACCATCAAATGGCACCCCTTCTATCTACCATGGGAATTTACTGCTGTTATACTAACGGCAAGCAAAGATTGAGGAAGCTCTGAATGTAAATGAGGACTGCAGATGTTGGAGATCAGAGCTGAAATATGTGTTGCTGGAAAAGCGCAGCAGGTCAGGCAGCATCCAAGGAGCAGGAGAATCGACATTTCGGTGCCTCATCTTCCGCCTAGGAACCCTCCAACCACAAGGGATGATTGCAGATTTCTCCAGCTGCCTCATTTCCCCTCCCCCCCACCTTATCTCAGTCCCAACTCTCGGACTCAGCACCACCTTCTTGACCTGCAATCTTCTTCCCGACCTCTCCGCCCCCACCGCCTCTCCGGCCTGTCACCCTTACCTTAACCTCCGTCCACCTATCACATTCCCATTGCCCCTTCCCCAAGTCCCTCCTTCCTATCTTTTATCTTAGCCTGCTTGGCACACCTTCCTCATTCCTGAAGAAGGACTTATGCCCGAAACGTCAATTCTCCTGCTCCCTGGATGCTGCCTGACCAGCTGCGCTTTTCCAGCAACACATTTTTCAGCTCGAAGCTCTGGATGTGCTGTACTCCACCACTAACACCCTGGAGACGGAACACCCCGAGACCCTGTTTATTGTAACTGGTGACTTCAATCAAGCCAATCGAAGGAAGATATTGTCCAAGTGCCACCAGAGCATTACCTGCCACACCAGGGAACTAAATATTTTGGACCACGGCTATATCACTGTGAAGGATGCCTGCCACTCTATCCTCCGCTCTCATTTTGGGAACCCCAACCACAATATTGTGTTTCTTCTCCCAGCTGACAGGCAAAAGCTCAAGCAGGAGACCCCCCAGGCAGATACAGGTCTAGTGCTGGTAGGAAGAGGCAGAGGATCAATTCCACTGCTGTCTGGAATCAGCTGATTGGGCCATGTTTAAACAGTCCACAGGTACCTTGGACGAGTACGCCACCACCACCATCACAGATTTTATCAGCAAATGTGTGGAAGACTGCATACCAAGGAAGTCAATCTGGGTGTTCTCCAACAGGAAACCCTGGATGAATCAGGGCATATAAAAACCAGGTGTGAGGCCTTCAGATCAGGAGACCCACTCAAATATGAGGAATCCAAGTATGACCTTTGCAGAGCCATTAAGACAGCCTAGGACCAATACCGATCCAAACTAGAGACACAGACAGCCACCTGACGATGATGGCAAGGACTGAATAACATCACAGGTTCTAAGAAGAGACAGTGCAAGATAGCAGACGATGACACATCCCTCCCAGATCGTCTCAATGCCTTCTATGCACTTTTTGAGCAGAATTTTGGCAGAGAGGTAACACCTATTCTGATAAGTCCTGACATACATATCCCAGCAGTCACTGCATCAGAGGTCAGATCAGTTTTCCTTCGTGTGACTCTAAGGAAAGCAATGGGACCAGATGGAGTACTAGGCTGTGCACTCAGAGCATGCGCAGATCAACTAGCAGAGGTCTTCTTGGACATCTTCAACCTCTCCCTGCAGCAGGCCACTGTGTCTGCCTGTTTCAAGAGGGCCAACATCATCCCTGTGCCTAAAAAGGCTCATGCAGCATGTCTCAATGACTACTGTCCAGTGGCCCTAACTTTGGTGGTCATGAAGGGCTTTGAAAGGCTGGTCATGGCATTAATCAACTCCAGCCTCCCCACTACTCTTGAACCACCCCAATTTGCTTATCGGACCAACAGATCCATGTCAGATGCCATAGCACTTGCCCTTCACTCCTCCCTAGAACATCTTGACACCAAGAACAGCTACATAAAAATCCTACTCATTGACTACAGTTCAGTCTTCAACACTATTATCTCCTCAAGACTGGTTACTAAACAAGTAATCTCAGATTATGCCCCACTCTCTACAACTGGATCCTCAGTTTCCTGACCCCCAGGCCACAATCAGTGAAGACTGGGGACAATATTTCATCGCCACTAATACTCAACACTGGAGTCCCCCAGGTGTGTGTACTCAGCCCCCTACTGTACTTTACCCATGACTGCATTGCCAAATACCAGACGAATGTCATTTACAAGTTCGCTGATGACACCACCATAGTTGGTTGAATCTCAGATGGCGACGAAACAGAATATAGATGGGAGGTGAAAAACCTAGAAAATGGTGCACTGACAGCAACCTAGCTCTCAATGCCAGCAAAACCAAGGAACTCATTATTGACTTTTGGCAGGGTGTTGCTCATGCCTCCCTACACATTAACAACACAGGGGTGGAACGAGTGGAGAGTGTCAAGGTCATGGGAGTGGTCATCAATGACAAGCCTTCTTGGATTCTTCATTTGGATGTACTGGTTATTTAAGCCAAACAGTGTTTCTTTTTCCTCAGGCAACTGAGAAAAATTTAGCATTACAGCGAATACCCTTGCTAACTTTTATAGGTGCGCCATCGAGAGCATTCTGTCTGGATGTATCACTACCTGGTATGGCAACTGTACCACTCAAGATCGGAGACAGTTACAGAGAGTGGTGAACTCAGCCCGGACAATCGCAAAGGCCAACCTCCCATCTATAGAATCCATCTACCAGGTCCGCTGTCAAGGAAAGGCCACCAGCATTCTCAAAGATCCATCCCACCCTGGCAATGTTTTTCTACAACCTCTACCATC
This sequence comes from Hemiscyllium ocellatum, assembly GCF_020745735.1. Taxonomy (NCBI): domain Eukaryota; kingdom Metazoa; phylum Chordata; class Chondrichthyes; order Orectolobiformes; family Hemiscylliidae; genus Hemiscyllium; species Hemiscyllium ocellatum. The sequence continues at coordinate 67,826,209 of NC_083407.1, forward strand.
AGGGAGAAGGTACAGAAGCCTGAACAAATGCACCAGCCGATTTCAAAACAGTTTCTACCCTCCTGTTGTTAGAATACTGAATGGACTCACAAACTCTGAGTATTTGCTTGTACCTGTGTTTTTGTTTTTGCTGCTGTTTACCTATTATTTACTTTTCTATGCTATTTAACGATGTGATCTGCCTGTATTGCTCGCAAGACAAAGCTTTTCACTGTGCCTCGGTACACGTGACAATAAATTCAAATCAATTCAATAATATAAAGATCCTCCTTTTAAGGCAGAGATGAGGAGATTTTGTTTTCTCTTGGAGGGCCATTAGAGTATGGGGTAGCAGAGGGATTTCAAGGTTAAAGGGAGGCAGACAGGCAAGTGGAGCTGAGACTACAAGTAGATCTGAGACTACAAGTAGATCAGCCTTGATCTTATTTAATGTTGAACCAGCAGGTTTGAAAAATCACATGCTCTATTCCTGCTCCTGTACTTCTATGGTGCCCTGCATGGTTCTTCATTCAGCACACATAAAATAAATGGTGAAGTCAGGAGACCAACTCAACATCATCGCAAGCAATTTTACTCTCAACATTCATTGCTTTCTGAAGTTAAAATACTGGCCTCGTTTTGTGCAATCATCTAAGACCAATTTCACATCCTGTTTGTGCTAAAATGACAGTGCCACGTATGAATGAGAAATTCTTTCGCTGCATCACTTTTCAAACATATAGATACAGTTCTGAGAAATCTTTCCAGAAGGTATAAATCCATTCAAAATATGTTTCCTGCTTTGTTAGAGCAATTCTCAATTTGGAAATTTATTTTTAAAAGCACTCTGAATAAACTGCTCATTACTTTTAAGATGATGAAATAACACATGTTTTAAGGAAACGGAAGTAAAAGGGGAGACTGTTTGACATAATGATAAATCAAGGGCTGTTGGAGTAAATTTAAGCCAATCTCACAGACATATTTGAAGATGGGAAAAGAGACATGAAAACCGAATGGAGGCCAGTCTTCTGTCTTCGCACCAACCCCTGACTTGTGTCCCCTATTTCAGGGCGTTGGAAGGTAACAAGCAACCCACACACCCTTAGGCCTAATGAAGCTTAATAAACATTAACTGCTACTTAAAGATTTTATTCTACCCTGTCACAATTTTTATGTCAGTAAGACAAGAACATGGCAAACAATGATCAGGAAGGAGGGTCATACCAATCAGTTGTACACATCCAAGACTGTACCACCCTCCTTGCACCTCCTGCCCTGGCCTGTCTATGCTGATTCTCATCCCTGTCCTTCACATGCCTCACAAAGGTCTCCCAGCTGTCCCTGCCCAAAATCCCTGGACTTATCTGAAGCCCAGTATCCACCTTTACTCCTTCAATGAGACCGCTTATAGGCACAATAATATCCACTATTGTCTTCTGGTGAAGCTGGCAGTACAGAGCTGCCAACCAGTCGGATTGGTTGGCTGTTCTCTCGGTGGAAGTTCCTGTTCCTGACACTTTGAAGGGTGCCCCCAGTGTATTATCACTGCAGGACAGCCAGAGTTCATGTTGGCAAGATGTTGCTTGCCTTTTACACTCGGTGAGTGTGACAGATAACCCATTCTCCTGAAAAATCCACCATCATGTATCAAATTTTCTTGCAGTTAGACATTGGGATTTACCCCAGTGAGATTTCAAAACTGAGGAAGAAGTGCACTTATGCCCTTTTCTATGTTTTATTATTTGGGAAGCAATAGTCTTGAGCAGGTTCAAGAATTCTGACATTTCATTATAACTAAAAAAAAGCCTATTGAATTTAATCAATTATATTTAATCAAGGATAAATATTTAACCCAAAGAAGTACAGTCTTCATGAAATACGTGACAGAGGTGGTTTTTACTCAACTTAATATCAATTGTTTAATCTATCCCTGATTATTTCCTAAAGAAATGTCAGTTTCAAGGTAAGATTACCTTAATATAATTGCAACCTCACAGAAATGGTAAAACAATGGAACTCATATGCAGGATTAGATTTGATCCACATGAACTGTTTTGACTTTACAAATCAAAGTGATTTATTATGACTTCGCTACATAGGAAAACAGTTGATGACTGTTATTGTGAATTTGTCTTCAATGCCCTTTATGGGTATATCATTTGAACATATTTGTTTAAATATTTTAGGACCATGTTGAAAGAATGAGCTTACCATATTTTCTGCATGACACAAAATAAGAGGAAGGTAAGGAAGAAATGATGAAGTGTGAGTACCCTGACTGTTGACATGAGGACATGTAGGGGGTCAGAATGATATTTATTGATGAAACTCTCAGCTTCCAATCTGCTGCACTGAGTGCACATCATGCAGCTGTCAGGACAGACATTGTTGAAAAAATGATGTTTTGGGACAATTTTCAGCTCTCATTTACAAAGAGTACTGAAGCAGCAAAAATTAGTAACAGATCTCACAATGTATCTTATTTTGACATGATGCTTTAGACCTTTGATCTGGAAAAGAACAACATATGCATCATCCATGAGTTGCTGAAATCCAACAGAACCTTCAGTAAGACTGCTTTAAACACTGTTTATAGCTGATCTCATCACTGAAGCCTTATATTGTACACAATCAATTACAATGGATGAAAGACTGCTTCATTGGCAAAATAATTGATTTGTTGTAATTTTGCTTTTTTGTTAGTTTTTGATTTTGTTGATTTACACCATTCCTTTTTATTTCTCTTCCATGCTTCTCAAAACCATATAACTTCACTGAGCGGGGAAAGCAATGTGTAAAGCTGGGGGAGGGGTGAGTGAACAGGCCTGCTATTGCATTATCTTCAGTTATGAGGTTACGCCAGCTGCCAGGCTATATTTCAGGGTACTTGTTTTAAGGAATCAAATATAAGAGCTAATGCTGTTGTGAATTTATAATTTTACTGTTGATTTTGTTTTATTTTACTACAGTCCTTGGCAACACTAGCATAGGAGGGGGGACCTGCATTTCTCAATGGACAATACATACAAGGAATCTGAACTCCTCCACATTCCAACAAACGGCTTGTCAGGAGTTAATTTGCACGAACAGTACAACAACACTGTACATTATGAAACATAACTGACTGAACTTGACATATACTATGGTTTGCAAATGCCTTCAGCTCACTGAGAAGATTTGACTCCATTTATGAGTACATGCATGCACAGAACTGGAAAGCAGTCACCATGTTTTGAATATTAGGACAGTATACATAAGGCTATTCATTCACACCATCAAAACATGCTGTAGTAAGCTGACAAAATATGTATCTGTTCCATCAAACTGCCAAATTCTCTTTAAAATTGATGTCATTGGAATTTCATTGTTAGTGATTATGAATGATGCAGCACAACTGTAGGCAGTACTCAAAGGAATGAGTAGAAAGTGAGGACTGCAAATGCTGGAGATCAAAGTGGAGAGTGTGGTGCTGGAAAAGCACAGCAGGCCAGACAGCATCCGAGGAACAGGAGAATCGACGTTTCGGGCATATGCCCTTCACCAGGAATGAGGGTTGTGGCCCGGGCGTTTGAGAATTAATTGGGAGGGGAGCTGGGGTTAGGGGGGGAAGGTAGCTGAGAATGCCATAGGTAGATGAAGGTGAGGGAGAAGTGGTAGGTCAGAGAGGATGGTGGAGCGGATAGATGGGAAAGGTGGTGGACAGGTCAGGAAGGCAGTGCCGAGTTGGAGGCTAGGGACTGGGATAATGGAGAGGGAGGAGAAATTAGGAAACTGCTGAAATCCACATTGATCCTGTGCGGTTGCTGGGTCCCAAGGTGGAATATGAGGTGTTCTTCCGCCAGGCGTCGGGTGGTAAGGGTTTGGTGATAGAGGCCCAGGACCTGCATGTCCCTCGATGAAGTCAGAGGGGGAGTTGAAGAGTTCAGCCTCGGGGCTATGGGGTTGGTTGGTGTGGGTGTTGCCACTGAACACTTCAACTCCCCCTCCCACTCCATCAAGGACATGCAGGTCCTGCGCCTCCTCTATCTTCAAACACTTAACACCAGAGGCCTGGAGGAAGAATGCCTCATATTCTGCCTTGGGACCCTGTAACCGCCTGGAATCAATGTGGATTTCAACAGTTTCCTCATTTCCTCTGCTCCCACATTATCCCGGTCCCAAGCCTCCAACCTGGCAGCACCCTCCTGACTTGTCCATCACCTTTCCCATCTATCCACTCCACCCACCTCTCCGACTTATCACCTCCCTCACCTTCATCAACCTATCCCATTCTCAGCTACCTTCCCCCCCAAACCCACCCCCTTCTCATTTACCTTTCAGCTCCCTGGCCCACAAGCCTCATTCCTGATGACGGGCTTATGTCCGAAATGTTAATTCTCCTTCTCCTTAGATGCTGCCTGGCCTGCTGTGGCTTTCAAACACCACACTCTCAAACTCAAAAAAACCCACCAGGACTGGATACATGCTAAGAGAAAGAATACCAAAAGTTGTGTTTCTATGGTACTTTTGCAAGTCACTCAGACTGCCAAATAGCAGGTAATTTTGCATTGATGGTGGAGTCGGAGAGGTTCTGATGAGATAGAGGCAAATGTCATCAACAAACATGTGAAAAGCAACTGTGCTTTCAGATAATGTTGCTTCTTGTATTGAAACATCATGAAATCAAAGACTTTTTATGGATGCAATAGGAGATTATTTGGTTTATCACATCTGCACTGTTCTTTTGAATGAACAATTCTCTGAGGATCACTCCCCAGCCTTTTCTCCATGATACTGTATATTTTTGTTTATCCGATAACTCTGTAACCTCCTTTTGAAAGCCTCATTTGAACATGCCTGCACCACAATTGGCAGATCCTGATCATTCAATGCATGAAAAAGTGTTTTCCTCACATCATTTTTGTCATATAAAATCTTATATTTTTATAGTACAGTTAACATCAGAAGATATCCTAATGTGCCTCATGTGAGCATTATATGACACCATGTTGCATGACAGGATGTTAAGTCAGATGACCAAAGGCTTGGACAAAGAAGTGATTTTAAAGGAGGAAAGCAAGATAGAGAGGTCAGCCTTCTCAAGAACACAATGGTGCACAAGAAAAAGGGAGCAGGAGTAGAATGTCAAGCCAGTCTAACCTTGAATATGATCCTGGTTGGTCAACTCCATTTTTCCACCTACTCCACAGATTCTTGATTCATTGAGAGACAAAAATCTGCCTTTCTAAGCCTTAAATGTATTTAATGACTGAGACCTTTCGAAATAGAGAAACCTAGATATTCACAACCTTTTGGGTGAAGTAATTTCTCTTCATCTCATTTTTTAATCGTTAGCTCTTCATCCTGAGACTGTGCCCCTTTGTTGTACACCCCGTTGGTCAGTGGAAACAGTCACGACCCTATCAAGCCCATTCAAAATCTTGAAGGTTTCAATGAGCTAACCTTTTATTTTGTCCAAACCATAGAAATTATAGACTCATTTTACTCAGGCTTCCAAAGTAAGTATTCCTTAAATATGGAGAACAATTGAACACAGTGTTCCAGATGTGGCTCCAATTAAACCCTGTGCAATTGTAGAAAAATGTGTTGCTGGAAAAACACAGCAGGCCAGACAGCATCTGAGGAGCAGGAGAATCGACGTTTTGGGCATAAGCTCTTCTTCAGGAAGGGCTTATGCCCGAAACGTCGATTCTCCTGCTCCTCGGATGCTGCCTGGCCTGCTGTGTTTTTCCAGCACCACATTTTTCAACTCTGGTCTCCAGCATCTGCAGTCCTCACTTTCTACCTGTGCAATTGTAGCCAGACTTCTTTATCCATTGTTCTAATTTCTTTGCAATAAATACCAATAAACCATTGGCCTTCCTAATGGCTTGGTGTACCAGCATGCTAATCCTCTGCATAACTAACCACCCTAATATTTAATTAGAGGATATTTCTCCTCATCCAAGACTCAGTGCCAAATAGCAGTCTGATATTTCTGCATCTGTGGTGGAGTCAGAAAGATGGTGGTGAGGTTGAGCTGAAGATCATCAGCAAATGTGTGAAAAGTAACTCTGTGTTTTCAGCACATAGTCAAGAAATATGATGGGGCTGCTAATCAATAAAATAGTGAATTAGGAATTCCTTCTTTCCTGAATACTGGTGCAAGAAGAAAAAGATTTGGCGGCAGCCAAGGAACAGCGGAATGATCCCTTCCAATATGTGCTTTATGGCTTTGTTACATTCAGTGTTGGTAGTTGGCAATGGGAGAAATTCTGGATGTCATCAGAACTTTGTGGATGGTATCAATCTGCGTGAATGTCTTGAGAAAGAACGCTTGTTCTTTTTTGCTTGCTCGAGTCCTTGCTAGTATTCCTCATCTCCAGTTACCCTTGAGAAGGTGATGGTGAGCTGCCTTCTAGCCTTGTAGGATCATTGAAATCCTGATGTTCAAGGGGCTGCCATGATGCTACCAACTGACAAGTTCCAGGATTTAGACCCATCAACGGTGAAGGAAAAGTGATATGTTTCAAAGTCAGATTGACATATAACTCGGAGGGAATTTATGTTCCATGCACTAGCTGTCTTTGTCATTCCAGATGGTGGAGGTTGAGGTTCTGGGATGTGTTGCTGAGGAAGTCACTTTTAGGTAATAATACACAATATAGCTGTATTAAACATTGGTGCTGTGAATGAGTATCTAAGATGGGGACACAGTGGCAATTAATCAGGTTTTTTTGGTCTGGATGGTGCCAGACATCTTCAGTGTTGTTGCGGCTACACTCATCCAGGCAAGGAGAGTGTCCCATCACACTCCTGACTTTTATCTTTAGATAATTGAGAGCTATGAAAAGTCAGAAGTAAATCATTCAAGAAAGGTCAGAAAAAATACTTAACCAAAGCATTGAACTGAAGGAATGTACAGCTTTGCAAAAATGATGACAGGTCAGATGATTGGTCAGAATATGATGAATAACAGAGATTAGAATTAATCAATTAATTAATCAATTAATCAGGGGCAGGAAAGTAGACTGATAGAAAGCTAGCTAGGAATGTAAAAATAAATAGCAAGAGTTTCTACAGCTATTTAAAAAAGAAAAAAAAATAAAGTACAAAGTACAATAACTACCGCCATGAACATGGGGCATGGTTTCCTTAACGATCTTACATGACAAGGAAGCTCATAGATTTCAGGTACACTCCAGATTTTCCAAAGGAGCCATGATCGTAACCTATCCTGCCAGAAATGCAGAACGCTGCCAAAAGGTAAGTGTGGAATGACATCTGATTGTGATTTCCACTCCTTAGAAAATCCAGGCCATTGATCCATTTAATGTCTGGGAGAAAGCAATCCATGAGGAAAGGCATCTTCTTTCAAGATAGCCTTGTTGTGACTAACCGAGGAGACAGGTGATTAAGGCATGGGAGACAGTTCACCCATCCTCACTTGGAAGCTTAACGGTTTGAGGTATGCAGTAACTGTAACAAATTGGGAAGCCTCAGTTCGAGACTGGATGTTGCAACCTACCAACAGAATGTGAATTGAAGGCATGGAGCCTGAAAGTGGTTCAGGTTCCATGACTGCTACGTTGTACAGGAAGAGTGAATGAGTCACTAGCTCCTTTCCAGTTCAGCCACCAAACAATATGTCTCTCCCACTGATGCCATCATCAGTTGTAGGGACTTTTATACCTTTAACATTGGGTGTCTTGAAGGCCCAAAAATGACTTTTTGGATTAGTAATCTGTTTATCACATGGCTAATTCATCTCCACTGATTCGTCTCCTGTCCAATTATTTAATTCAGACAATTGGCTAGAGGAATAATGTTTGAAAATTCCATGATTACTCAATAGAACTGTGATGGGTATCTACTGGCTGAATAAATGCCCTAATCAAGTGCACTATTTATTCACTCAACTCAAAAACATTTGCCTTAGTCATTCTGAGATATTCTCTGGGATCTGAAATCCTGAACCATTCTAGCAGGGTGTAAATCAGCTACATTGTGCATATTCTTAATTGTTGTCTCATTAGCTTTTAATTATGCAGGAGATCAACAAAGGTATCACAGTGGAACACATCCATGTCCTCGTGCTGAAGATGGAAGAGGATGAGGAGTTATAATTCCTGTGACATAGCAAGATTAGAAGAAAGCTTATGGATCACTTAAAATTAGATTTCATACCTGTAGATTTATATTGTGCAAAATGTCAAATGAATTGTAAAACAGCAAAGAAAGAAAAATGTAACTGCTGGGAAAATGAAGTAAAATAAAAATAACTGAAAATTCATAAACAAGTAAGGATTCAAACATGGAAAACACAGTTTAATATTTCAATAGAGACCATCCATGAGAATTGTATCAGTAACATTTTCACTGTCCACACCTTTTAATCTTATCATAAAATCCGTACAGTGTGGAAACAGGCTGTTTGGCCCAACATATCCACACCAACCTTCCGAAGAGTAGCCACTCAAACCCATTCCCCTACACTATTACTCTATATTTTCCTCAATAAGGCATTAAACACTATGGGCAATTTAGCATGACCAATTCACCTAACCTTCACATCTTTGGATTGCGGAATAAAATCCACTCAGACACAGGGAGAATGAGCAAACTCCACACATACAATCACCTGAGTCTGGCCCCTGGCTCTGTGAGGCAACAGTGTTAACCATTGAGCCACCATGCCTCAATGGCTTGTGAGATTGGTGCCAATTAGTTTCAAGTATCAAAGCAGTTTTACTCTGTGCACTTAACACTGCAGCAATAGAGCTGGGAATGTGTAGTCTCATTTTAAATAACAGCTTAAACAACTTCTAGAGAGAGGAGACCCTCAGTCCAGCTGAGAGCTCACTCCTCAGAAGACAAAGGACAAGCTTCACCTACTACACCACCTAGTCCCTGAAATGATTTATCATAATATCATGACTTGTGTTTCTGCCAGAAGGCCACTGCTAGATAAGAGATAATGCATGTACTGTTTACTACATAATAATTTAATTACACATTTCAATTTTACAGTAGGTGGCTGGTTCTTTTTCTGTTGACAACTGAAAATTCCATACATTTGGGAACCACATTACAATGATACAATATAACTAACATAGAAAGGAAGTGTTTTAATCTAATTCATATGTGGAAATTATTTGACTGTAGAGGAACAATAACAATTAGTGCGAATATAATGTATGGAAACAAGATAATAAAATTATTTGGTATTGACATTCAAAGAGAATATTATAGACAGTTTTCAGTTCAGATTTTTCCTTTTGAAGTCAAAACCTTCCCATGCAAGATTAACGCACTGGCAGCAATTCACAACTGCTTATGCGACATAAAGCATATAGATACATAAAATGATTTCCTGACATGCTTCTGTGAGCCTCTGTAATCCCAGTAATACAGGAGTGCCATTGAAATGCCTAAGTGCCAAAATCCATTAAAACTGTTTTGTGTCTTCTGCTTATTTTTAGAAGCAATCAAGTTTTAACTGCTTGTGAAAAAAATTACACAGTCAAGTGTGTTTACTTCACCTTTATAAAGCTCCTTTTGTCCGCCCAATTAATTTGTTATTCCTGTCACTACATGTACTTTATGCTTCAAAAACTGTCACTGCTGCGTCTGCCTATTTTAGTAAAATGCCATTTAATTGTTGGAGCATTACACTCTAACCAGAGCTACTCTATCAGTCCCAGATGAAACGATCTCTTGCAAACAAGCTACAAGGAATTTCATGTGTGTTGTTATAGTCTATCATTATTAACTGTCTCTTGTTGGATGGAAGAGGTGGTTCTTTGCAAACAGCTATTCATCAGAGCTTGCCAAACCAGCTCACATCTGACCTCTACTGCGATAATGCAGCATCAAGTAGGCCAACTACTCAGTTTAGCAGTGGAGCAGGGAGCACAATCTGGCTGTAAGATTAAGTGTGCTGTTTCAGGTTTTCATTCCCATGAGCTTCTCTGGCTGATGTTGTATTGATTGTGAAGTTTACCAGTAAGTATCACAAACAACAATAGCCAGTTCAACGATCGGTGATGCCTGAATTTGGATCCCCTGTGGGGGCACTGCTTTCTAGGCTAAAGCATTGTCATCATGATGTCTGAATACAGGTTGGAAGAGTCTAGGAGCAAAGTGAAAGAACTATAACCTGAGATCTTAAATAAGATTATTGTAAGCCAGTTGTGTGAGTAACATGGATTTAATTATCTCACTGAAGCTGGGAGTAAGCCTCCCGACCTGCGAGGCTCTGCCATCCCCAGAATATTTTTGAAGTTATCCATCATAGATATTTAGAAAGCAATTTTCCTGATAGATTATTAGACTGCCTTTTCTTTAAGAATGTTTCTGCAACACTGCCACAAAAAAGGAGCTAGTGGGCAAGATAGTAAGCAACCAATTAAAATTCCATTTTAACAACCAACACAGACTTCTAATGGTTAGCTGCTTCAGACCGTACATTTGGACTATTTACTGAAATCTGCCAAATATTGAAGCTAAATAATATCTGTACATCATAATAACAATAATATTCATTTCTGTCCTCATTTCCTCCCTTTAAAGATTTCCCAAGGTCAAGTTGCTGATCCCTCAACTAACACTGTGGGAGATGTTGGACTCTCAGTGCATGGTTTTTCTGCTTTATCATTCAAGGCAATGAGTTGCAGATTGCTGATTTTTATTTTGCCAAATATGTAAAGGCTGGCTTCTCCAAAACCCTCCATTTAGCAGCCTACTCGATAAATAACGTCTGATTAAAGAAATGCTAAATAGCTCCATATGGTCAGCTCAAAGATTTCATTTTTGGCTAAAATGCAATAGTACTACAGATAATGCTCATACCATTCTTATATAACTCTTTAGTTAACTTAGACCACATTAATGTATGAAACAATATTCTATTAGTTTTGATACCCTTTCAGAAATAAGTGTCCTGTATGTTTATTGCTGCTTTTATTCATCATATGCTATGGCGACACTGAGTCAAAGAGAGGATTTCTCACCATTTCTACTGTTTGACAGCAGCATTTATAAGCATTCAGTTATCCTAGCGTAACTTGAAAATAACATCTTGGAAAATTGCAGTCTTCATTCTGCATGCAAAGATCAAGTAAGTCATTTTACACAATGCATTCATGAAACACTGGGAAATCAGGATCAGGATTAGGATAATCCCAGAAATTAGGATCCACAAGCCAAAGATTTGTAAGCTTTTTTTCTCAGATAATTGAACCTGAAAATGATTAATTGAAAAGATTTCAGAATCAGTGGGTAATTTTACCAGATTTTCTATTTATTTTTAAACCTCGTTTTTAGGTTTCCCAGATTTCAGAAAACCCAGCAGGTGAAAAAGGGGGCAAGAAAGGCCACACATCAAGACAGGTCAAAAGGAGGAGTGCTGTCACCCAAGCCCCACAAACCTTTACACTTCCATCAGCCCGTATAATGGTTAACTGCCCATCTTCTCCAAAGTCTCACTGCTTCACAATCTCTTAATCTCTGAAAGTCCGTTCCTTAACTTACTGCTGTGATTATTCTTTTGCTAACTTTCCATCTGATAGGTAGGCAGTCTGTCAATCAGGCATACTGTCAAGTCAAGACAAAAACCTGCTGAAAACAGTATAAGACATCCCATTATTAATTATGGCAAAATGCTGGGATTGTCATTCAGAAATCCTAACCACTTCCCCTGTCCCAAGTCTCTTCACAACACAAAGTAAATATCAGGACCATAATCTTGGAAGACCATTCCAAAATCTTTATTCTATATTGTGAACATTTGGTTTAAACCTATATTGATGAGCTTATAAAACCGTGTATGTATTTACTTATAGTATTTCCACTATTTGAAATGTAGTAGCCAATTTACTATACTATCTGATGTTACAGGTTGCTGTTACCTTCCTTTTAAGTATAAAAAAACCATAAAGTCTGCTTGGTCCAGTGTGGTAGCGGAAAACTGCTTCTAGGTCTAATCAAAAAGAGTCTTTTGCAGTTAACAAGATACAGTTTATTGCATTTTACTTGTTTACTTCTGTTGTTGTATTGATAGGATAGACATTGTTACAGAGACGTTGAAGAGGACCTGATGTTAGGTCTTAAGGTTCAACACAACAAATGACATACCAGTATCAATGAGAGACTAATGTAGGATGGACACCAGACCCTCAAGGTTCTTCTCAGTAATGTGGACCAAAGAATCCTACAGGCATGGAAAGTGCTGAGCAAGTAACAGTGAATGCTTTAAATGTCACAAAATAGATAATTTTCAGAAACTGCGGAACACAGTTAACTGTATACAAGATCAAGTTTCAGAAAAGCATGGAATCAAGCCACTACACAAAGAGTTTAATGAAATTGAACAATCTACAACAGAAGAAAAACCTAAGAAATCCTTAGCTGTTCTTCCCACAGGTCTATATTACATTATAATAGTACATAGTGCTTATGGCATTGCTAAGCATGATCCATTTCTGACTTGTATTCATCTGCCTCCTCTCCCAAACTTTATTTCATGATTAAGATGACACATTTGTGCATAAAATTAGATTTACCATTGCTCCACCTCCCCCAAATCTCTGACATTATATGTGCATGGTGATCTGGAGGTCTCCATCTAGAGGCTTCTGAACTGTGTAACGAAAATTGATATTTCGTTAGGTGGACAACCACTGCATTTGAATCTCTGTCCGACAGTCTCAAATCTGTAGGTCCTTTTAAATCAGAATTAATTGCCTTTAATTGTTTGAATTTCTCTCGCTGTGAACATTTCTCTGCATAAACAGACAATTTCTTCTTTTCAGTATCTTGAATCTTCAAAACAAGCAATTTCTTCCTCATGATATCTTGAATCATTGGACTTTGGTAATCTCTTCTCAATAGTGGTTTCCAGGAAATTGTGTACACCCCTGTGTTAACAGTTATTTATTCTTAATCGGTTTGCAGATCTGTGCGAAAGAATTTTGAATCCAACATTTTGATTTATTTGGATTCTCTCATTTACCCTCAGTGATTGCATTTTTGTTGAAACTAACATGTGCACTTCTTTAGTTCTGGTATTTGAGAAATAAAACAGAAATTGCTGAAAAGAGAGAGAGAGAGAGAGAGAGACTCCTTTCCCCTTCCCTACTCCTTCATTAGCATATATGGTAACCTTTTCCAAACTACAATCTATTCTGAAGAAGGGTCACTGGACCTGAAATATTAACTCTGCTTTCTGTCCACAGATGCTGCCAGACCTGCAGAGTTTTTCCAGAAATTTCTGTTTTTGTTTACTGCTATTTGAGGATTGTTTCTGGCTTGAAACAATTCAAGGAAGATAAAGAAGTCAAATATTCTGCTTGAATTTCTCTCTTCTGAGTCACCTCTATCAGCATCTACTATCAGACTTGAAACTGTCATCGTTGTTTGTACACAAAGCTGTGCTACTCTCTGAGCTACATCAGATATAGATACATCTGAAGTGATGGATGAGTCCACTCACCATCTCATTGTTTGTTTCTCCTTGCAAACTTTGCTGTCTCTTGCAGCCTGAGTGTGCTGTTGATAGCAATGGAAAACATTTATGCCAGGCCACCATAGCCATAGGGTCTTGTTGACAGTGTGAAATAAATTTCTTAGGCCAACACGTCTGATCTCAATGGATTCCGTTTCTGTTCCTCCATGAATCTAGACAGCCCTCTGAAGTCTTTTACCAGCTGTTGTCTGACTGGTTGCTCCTTGAGTCACTGTTTCTTGACTAACTGTTCCTTAACTTTATTAAGTTTTAATGGTCTCATCATTTGAAGAAATTGAGGTCAAGAGATGCCTTCCTACTCAAGAGTGAGTATTCTTATTGTGAAATACATATATGTTTCTCGTATTTGATGTCTCCTTTTTGTGGAGCTTCTTGTAGTATACATTTAATCTTGAGTGGTATGCCTCATGAACAATTAGTTGCACTGTTTTTTGCTGTAAATATGTTTTCTTAACCATAGTTTGCTATCTGATAACATGGTGGCACTCATCCTAGAATCGAAAATTATTTTGTTAGATTACCATCGACATAAATATCAGCTTGCAAACATTTCAGGACTGGATCATCTATTTCCCCCAGGAATATTTCAGGTTTTTCTTCATGTTGCAGACTTTTCTCTCCCATCAACCACTGTGTTGGGTAACTATTTGTTTTCCTGCTTTTCAGAAACTGTACCATATTTCTGCACATCTTCTGAAAGTGACCACTTGTATGACAGATAAAGCATACGGTTTTACTTGCTGGCTACTTTCTATGCCTGACAGGCTTGTTTGCCTAACGTTGCTGACTAGGACCTATTCTGTCTGATGTCTATTCCATTCACTTCACTGGTTACTCACCGGCTTTGGCATGTCTTTTCTTTGTACTTTAAGTATTGAGTGGACTCTGTTGATCTCCTGTGCCAAAGTTGAATTTCTTCTCCTAGATTTGATCTGCATTGCTTCTGGACTTCTCCTTTTCTCACCATCCAAATAGTTAGGCCTTCTTTGAATAGCATCAAATCAAACAAAGACTCATCAGCAATTCCGACAACAATTTGTCTCTCATGAATTTTGACTTGGAGTTAACATAGTCATGGTTTTCCACGAATTGGTACAGACTATTAATGAAACCATCTATAGATTTCTCAAGATACTGAACGCTTCTCTTAATCATACTCATTCAAGAATATTATTAGTTCCAAGCTTGAATTAATCCACAAAACTTTTCAGTACCCTGTCAAAAATAACTTTTGTTATTTTTATTCGTTCATTGTTGCAACATCATCAGCTGTAAATAGTGTATTTACTTATTCAGCTTCTGAATTATCATCTAATTTGGAAGTCATTCGGCATCTCAGAAGTTTTTTTCATTGAAGAGCTAATCGGTGTTTTACTTGGCCCATCACTGCTATTAAATCATCCTGACAATATTACTTCTGATCCTGAATGCGATTATATATTTTGGATACTTATAAGACTTTTCTTTCAAAGTAACAACAGTCCTGCTGTCCTTTGTTATCATGCTGCAGGGTTATTTTGCATTTTGCGGATAAAATGGAGGATTGCCTCTTTATCTGTTGAAGATAGAGATTACCACCTTGCTTTTAGCTTCACTGTATGAATCCAATTGTTTGTAACTTTAACAAATAATTTCTGCTTTCATCATGGTTCTATGGAACAATTCTCACTCCTTGGAATTTAGATAAATGGTTCTAGCCTTTGTTATAATGTTTATGAAGGATTCTCCTGACCTTTCTATGCCCAGAATAAAGTCTCCCAGACTTTCTTTCCCCATTAGAATAAGTCGATTTAGTCCTCTAATCTGCGCAATGTTATAATTTTAAGTTCTGGCTTTGCAATATGTCTTCCATAGCACCTTATTTTAGTTTCTGTCTCCATGACTTGTGGCACCCTCCCACTGTGGTAACACCATCCATCTGTGAGTTTGTAAAAAATTTCTCACTTTTCTGACCTTGGATACCGTGCTATTTTAAAGTTGTCTCTGGTCCACCAGAGATTTTAAGCTTGCCTTACAAAACCTCCAATATCTATTCATACTCTGGTGAATTCTGACTCAGGAGTACTCCCACAGTCGGTTGCTTGCAGTGTAGCCTATTTCTGCTTACCAGCTCACCTTTTCCAGGGAATCGCTAACTGTCTCGGCACAACTCCTCTCCTACAAAGTTTGAAACACTTTTACCATATACTCGAGTATTCTTCCTTGTTGAACATTGCCATTCAGGTTTCTCTTACAGGGTTCTTACATCTTCAGCTCTTTCTCACTGCCGTCTGTGCCACTTGAGCAGGAAACTTTAAACTGAGTCTGAAGGTTTCACATCACTGCTCACCATTCAGTTAGAGCTGTCAAATCAAACCTGCACTCCTACCTACCCAGTTTGTGGGTATGCCAGCTCATTATACTGGATGAACTGAAACTAATGATGAATGCTCTTGCCATAAACCTCTTGGTCGGTGTAGTAGAAGAAAACCACTGCTTGGTCTCTCTAAAAGAGTGTTTGTAGTTAACAAGATATAGTTTATTGCATGTTACCACCTAATTACATGTTACATTGATATGGTAGATACTGTTACTGAGGTTTTGAGGAGGGCCTGATGTTACATCTCAATAAGTTGCTCTGCCCTCAAGTCAATGTGACTTGAACTCCTTCCCTAACAGCATTAGGGGTCTATTTACAGCAGCAGCTCAAGAATAAAAGAGACCTCAGGGGCGACTTTATTACGCAGTGGGTGGTAAGCGTATAGAACAAGCTGCCAGAGGAAGTGGTGGAGGTTGGTATAATTGCAACATTTAAAAGGTATCTGGATAGGTATATGAATAGGAAGGGCTTGGAGGGATATAGGCCGGGTACTGGCAGATGGGACTAGATTGGGTTGGGATATCTGGTCAGCATGGACGAGTTGGACTGAAGGGTTTGTTTCCATGCTGTACATCTCTATGACTCTATGTCACTCACCACAACTTTCTCAAGGGCAGCCAGGGTGAATGATAAATGCTGGCTCAGCCAGCAACATCCACATCCCATGAATGATTTTGTTTTAACAAGTGACCATTGTGGGTGATATTCCTCAGTAAAATTCAGCACCATATACAACGGTGTTTGAACTAATAAATAAAGGCATACATTTTCATCAGGTCTACCACTGCAGTCATGAAATAGTCAGAAACAAAGTACATAAGCTGCCTCTGATGGATAATTACTTAAACGTTTATAAATAAGAAAAGAAAGTAAAAATGACTTTACATAAGTTTGTTGTTGTTGGCAACAAACAATCTCATACAGGTTTTGAATTCTATAAATGTTCACCTAAAGCAGAAATGTATTCAATTGAGACAGAAACAGAAGGGAATGTGTATGCCTATTCATTCTGGTTGAAGTCAGTGCTGTATATAGAGGACCCCATGCTCGGGTCAGGACTATATTTAGACCACCTTTATTTCAGTGTAGTCCAAATGTAACTTGGTACTTCAATCAGACAAACTCCAGCGTTGATGGGTTTCTGTACAATAGGCCCAGGTCATGTGACAAGAAAATAATTTCTTAGAACGTTTGCTAATTATGCACAGGTTGGATAACCTGTTTCCTCAAAAGGGAAAGGTTCTGCCATTGTGATTAGAACTGCAAGTAATGATTTATTATTAAGTGTCCAGCATTGGCCATTGCCAGTGACAGTAGCTGGAGCAGAACGTTGCCCTAGGCATGGCTGGCAATAATTATAAAT
Source organism: Hemiscyllium ocellatum (assembly GCF_020745735.1). Taxonomy (NCBI): domain Eukaryota; kingdom Metazoa; phylum Chordata; class Chondrichthyes; order Orectolobiformes; family Hemiscylliidae; genus Hemiscyllium; species Hemiscyllium ocellatum. The sequence continues at coordinate 67,843,417 of NC_083407.1, forward strand.
ACAAATATTTGCACCCTTTCAAAACTCTCCATACCAGTCTCTATTTGGCTTGTCATGCATTATCTTTTCCAGACTGAATAGTGGTTTGGCACAAGCTCAACCAATTGTAGCAGGAGGGCTACCTCTCAAATGCCTTTTTATCAAAGGAAGAATTCTGGTAAAAACACATGGTATAATATTTAAAGCAAATGTCAATATTCATATTGGTGTTAAAATAGCCATACAAATACTCACTATCTGAGCCAGCTAAGGAAAATGTCAGTAATAACAGATGATAAAACAGTATCTTGTTTTATTAATATTACTGATTTAAAATACTTTCATTAAGAAATACTTCTGTAAAAAAATTGCTTTTGTACTTTCAATTAATGATAAAATTTGCAAATTACAACAACAGATGCTGAACATTAATCTTCTAACATTTGCTGCTTTTGTGGAATCTTTCTATACACACTTTGGCTATAAACAGTGACTACACTTTATTGGTTGTAAAGCAATTTGTGACAATCTAAGAACATGGAATGTGGAATGTAAATGCAAGTCTTTTCAAAGTTTGATTTATACTGTGAAGGATGTGGTTAAACTTATTGCACAGAACTATTAATGCAGTTAAAGCATTAAAATTGAATAACATTGTTTGAAATGAATGAGGTGGAATGTAATTTGCAGTCCAGCAGTAGAAGGTCTTGGGGGGTATGCTGTGTAATGTAAAAAGGGATAGGAATTATTTTCACATCTACAATTCCCTAAATTATTTATCTTAAATATTTATTGATCCATCAAGACAGGGATGTATTCATTGCATCCAAAACCCCCGAATGAAGCAAAATAAGGTCAATGGTGCATTATTGGAGGCCTGGGAGTAGATCATCAACATTTTCTGTTGATCGTGGTACAGGTCATTTTAGGGGAGAGGAATTATGAGAAGAAACAAGTGTAAAATGGGCAGAGATAAGCATTTAGAGAAGTTTTTTTTACTAACAGTACCCTATAATGTCCTTTGAATCTGGTGTTTCCCATCTTCTTCACACTGAATGTGATAAATCTGCGATGCTCATGATGGGTATTTCCCCAGGTGGTTGCTAACATAAATACAATATTTATATTTTAATACAGAGGTGCTGAGAGTCTATATGAAATAATTGTATGTAATTGAGTATCCCCCTGGCAAAATTGCACACTGTATTTTTACTGACAGTTTTATGCTCACTCAAATCAGTTTTAATTATCGTATTGTTCTCAGGCTGACACTTCTCCCATTAGATCTCTAGTTATCCAACTCAGTGCCACAGATTTTCTTGCAGCTGAGAGTAACAGGATGACCTTGGTTATGTAGTTGTACATAGCTTGTTACAATTATGAGGTTTTTAAGATTGCTGTGTTTTCAGACTATCTTTAATTTAATGTAAAATGAAAGGGGTCAAGTGACCTGTTCAGAATTCTGCCTGACAGCAAGCTTGGGTGCTTGATTGCTAGAGGTTAAACGTGACCGAGATTGTCTTCCTGGCAAGAAGATGTGAAGTGGCTAGACTTGGAGACAATGGCAGCCTGGATGCGAACAGTGGATAGACTGCAAATCTCTAAAGTCCCAGAAACATGTTGAAAATGTCAGGTTGTAAACTGTTGCTCTTTAAACTGTTCATTTATTACCAAAATGAATGACAACTGAGCTATCAAGGAGAGTTAATCATCTATGTCTGGATACAAGTCTCATGTAGTTCACATTTCCATGAAAGTAGTGTTTGCGAAGAGAGAATTTTTAAAATTATCCCTGAAAACACAGAGGTACAGTTAGTCAGCCAAGGATTGGAAGGGAGAAAATAGTTGGAGGCATATAGCTTTACAGTTCACCATGTGGAAATGCACAGTGGCTCAGTGATTATTATTAGCATTGCTGTGTCACAGCACCAGGGACCCCAGTTTGAATCCAGCCTTAGCCTACTGGTTGCACATTCTCCCTGTGTCTGCGTGGGTTTCCTCCAGGTGCTCAGGTTTCTCCCACAATCCAAAGATGTGCAAGGTAGGTGAATTGGCCATGCTAAATTGCCCATAGTGTCCAGGGATGTGTAGGTTAGGTGCATTAGTCAGGGGTAAATGTAGAGTATTAGGGGAATAGGTTTGGGTGGGATATTCTTCAGAGGATCGATGTGGACTTGCTGGGCCAAAGGACCTGTTTCCACACTGTAGGGATTCTATGAGGTAGAAGTTCACAATCAAATCACTAAGACTTAATTTGTGAGGAGTTAAAATTTGCCTACAACAGTTGCCTAAATTTGGCTGGAGGGAGACATCTTCAGAAACATTAGCACTGTGAAAGACTGTTCTAAATTTTTAAAAAATCCAGACTGGCATAGAAAATGAGATAAGGTTAACATTTAGAAGCAGAGAACCATTCTGGGATGATTCTGGGAGAATTGAATGTCAACTTAATAGAGCACAGCATATGCCTGTCAATTATGCCTGTTGATCATGCTGAGGACAATAATGGAGGGGTATCAAGTTACTTGGTACTGTCTAATAGAACTTAGCAACTTGGTCTGGCATAGGGAGTGCTGCCCCCGCTTCCGGAAATAGGCTGTAGACCCCTCAGCTAGCAGTCAACATATCTCTCATACACCCCTCAGTAAAGTCAAATCTTCTCAAGTAAATCTCCCAGAGACTGTGTAGGGAACAGACAGCTTTGAGAATCACCAGTTTAATCTTTCAATTCCACTCTTTTCTCCCTTTCTTCATTCTGTAAGGGTTATGGAATTACTATCAGAAAATTCGTGTCGCAGAGCAAACTTGTGCTTCCAGCAGAAGTGGTTAAGTATCGCCTCAAAAGTCTTGGCAGACCTTCCACAACAACAAACAACTAAAAGCATTATACAGGCAAAGTAAAACTAATCTTTGGTTGCAATAAATAATGTGTTCGCGTCAATGCTGCCTCACAGGCAGAATCTTGTTGAGAAATCAACACTCCTGCCTGCTAGATGGAGAGCTAGTGATCGACCTGCCCTGCCTGTTTTTGGGAAGGCCCATTGAACCAGAGGTGAATAAAGCAGAAGAGCACAGTGGGCTTTTCCCTGGAATCAAGAATCTAATAAGGCAGAAATTGAATCTAACTAGCGCTGCTGATCAAACTTGTGTTCAACAATGCCACAGCAGGGTCCTAGGATCACAGTGCAACTAAGGGGGGGTGGGGTAGGGGTCACAGGATGAGGGCTCTGTAGCAATGTTAGGGGTGGTTCTCAGCAGAGCCATTCCCTTCCCAAAGTCCAGTCCCTTGATAAGACATTGATCGATGTGCTCTGATTGAGGGAACTCCCAGCCACCCAGCCCAACTCCCTTCAAATTTAACCTCAAGAGTCTTACAATCTCGTTTTTTTGCTGTACTTTTCATTTTCAAATATTTTATTAAGGACTGAAGGTTAAGGACCAAAATATTTTTACCTTTGTTCCACATACAAATTCATTTGGTTATGAAATATTCATTCCTTACCAGGACTCATTTCATTTCTGAAATCAGACATTGCAATAATGGACTATCTATGATCACTGTGAGGACATGGAGTACAACTGACATACAGCCACCTACAGGGTGTGAGATATTTATTCAGACTTGAACAGCTCAGGCTTTCTTTAAGGGTTTATTTTATAGAATCACTGCATCTGCTCCATCTTGGATGGAGAAAATTTCCTCCTGCATTTACTGTTCAAATCCTACCCAAAGGTACACTTTCCTTTAATAAATTAAAACAAACATTAAAGCAGTGCAGATTATAGTGTCAATGTAGTTTTATATATATAAATAACTTATTTCAACATAACTGTTTGAAACACAGAATTCTGATTTACCAGAGCTATTCTATCTTATAGAATTCCTGATGCAGGCATAATACTTTAATACATAATCCTGATTCAAGCACAAAATGTTATCCAATTATTCATGTTTTCATTGCTCAGCATATTGAATATTGTCAGTCTAGCACATGTCAGTCATCTTTCTCGCACTAACAACTTCCCATGAAAGATCATATTTTGTATAATAAAATGTCTAATAATTTGAAATCAGTTCCAGGAGCAGCCCAAAATGCACTGAGGATATTGTGAATAGGCCTTTCAGTTTATAAGAATTTGATAGAAAACCTAATCCAAACATTAATATTGGTCAGAAAACTAATTACATATTCTTCAGGAACTTGAGGGGTTTCCCAATTAAATGCAGTAATTTCAAAGGATGCTTTCCTTATTCTGCACCAACTGGATTTCCACAAAGTTATACTGGTCATTAAGAAAACAAATAAGTAAATTCCCTGCAAATGCAACTATTTCTGTTTGCTTATTTTCACAGATGCACGAGTTAATAAACAGAGTCTAAATTTATTCTTGTTATATTCCACTTGTAAACATATGAAAGCCAAAATATTAGATTAGATTAGACTTACAGTGTGGAAACAGGCCCTTCGGCCCAACAAGTCCACACCGACCCGCCGAAGCGCAACCCACCCATACCCCTACATTTACCCCTTACCTAACACTACGGGCAATTTAGCTTGGCCAATTCACCTGACCCGCACATCTTTGTGACTGTGGGAGGAAACCGGAGCACCCGGAGGAAACCCACGCAGACACGGGGAGAACGTGCAAACTCCACACAGTCAGTCGCCTGAGTCGGGAATTGAACCCGGGTCTACAGGCGCTGTGAGGCAGCAGTGCTAACCACTGTGCCACCGTGCCGCCCACATTGTAGAATTTTCCATGGAATGGACATCTAGGCAAAAATCCTGGAATCATTTACAAAACAATCAGTTGTATAATTATAAAACCAAGAATTACAGTTGCTGTTAAAAACAGCAGATGCCACAGGGAAGTACTGAATGTGCAAAGGGGAGCTTAAAAAAGGCACCAAAAGAGAAAATGCTGGAAAATCTCAGCAGGTCTGGCAGCATGTGTAAGGAGAGAAAAGAGCTGACGTTTCAAGTCTAACTGACCTTTGTCAAAGCTTTGACAAAGGTCAGTTAGACTCGAAACATCAACTCTTTTCTCTCCTTACAGATGATGCCAGACCTGCTGAGATTTTCCAGCATTTTCTCTTTTGGTTTCATATTCCAGCATCCGCAGTAATTTGCTTTTAACTTTAAATGAAATTAGGAGAAAAATAAAAGGGGGACATGAAAGAATGATAGCAGGTAAAATAAATGAAAATCTTAAGTTATTCTGCAAATGCATTAAGAGTTAAATGATAATTCAAGAAAGGATAGGGCCCATTAATGACCCCAGAAGTAATTTGATTGTAGAGTAAGGTAGAGTTCTTTGTGTCAGTGTTCACTAGTGTCAGAGACAATATGGGTGTAGACATCAAGGACTGTGATATACTTAAAGAAATTAGTATAGACAGGAAGTTAGCACAGACAAGTGGTAGGGCAAACTTATAAGGAGACAAATCTCCAGAGTCGTATGAAATGTATCCCAGGTTGTTGAATGAGGCAAGGAAAAACAGCAGAGGTACGGGCAATAATTTTCCATTCCTCCCAGGACACAGAAAAGGAACCAGGAGACTGGAGAACAGCCAACGTATTATCCTTATTCAAGAAGGGAGCAAGGGATAAACCAGGAAATGACAGGCCAACTTCAGTCGTAGGGAAACTATTGGAAGTTATTCTGAGGGACAGAATTAATCTGTATTTGGAAAGGCAGGGATTAATCAAGAACAATCAGCATGCTTTTGTTTAGGGAGGTCCAATTTCATGAATTTTTTGAAGAGGTGATCAGATATCCAAGAGTAGATCAATAATCTACCTGGATTTCAGAAAGGCTTTTGGTAAGGTCCAACATAAGTCACTGACAGCAAAAATTACAATACACGGGATCCAAGGAAATTTGGCAAATTGGATCCAGAAATGGCTGTGGCAAGACAAAGAGGGTGTGTTTTTGTGACTGGAAGCCTGCATCCAGTGGAGTCTCACTGGGGTCAGTGTTGTGTCCCTTGCTGTTTATGGATTATATAACCAAGTTAGACTTGAATGTAGGAGGTTTGATCAGCAAGTTTGCGGGTGATATGAAAATTGTGGGGTTTTAAGTAGTGACGAGGATAACCTTAGAATATGGGAGGTTACAGACGAGGTAGTCAGATGAGCTGATTAGCAGCAAATGGAATTCAATCCAGATAAATGTGAGGTGATGCATTTGGGTAGGATTTACAAGGCAGGGGATGCATGATGAATGTTAGGACTATGGGAAGCACTGAGGGTCAGAGGGTCCTTGGTGTGTATGTCCACCGATCCCTTAAGTTAGTGAGACAGGTAGATACTGTAGTTATGAAATCTTATGGGATACTTGCCTTTATTACTGAGGCAGAGAGTTTAAGAGCAGGTGATCTTGCTGGAACTGTACAACAAGCTGGTTAGGTCACAGCAAGAGTATTGTGCAGTTCCTGAATCCACAGAAAGGATGTGATTGCAATGGAGAGAGTGTAGAGGAGATTTACCAGGACGTTAACTGAGCAGGTATGTTTAGATATCAATAGAGACTGGATAGACTGGGGTTGTTTTCCTTGAAGTAGAGGAGATGGGGGTGGGGGTTGGGGGGACATGATTTTAGATGTATAAAGTTACGAGGTGCATAAATAGGGTAGACAGGAAGGTATATTTCCCTTTCTCCCCAAAGTGAAGACTGCAGATGCTGGAGATCAGAGCTGAAAATGTGTTGCTGGAAAAGCGCAGGTCAGGCAGCATCCAAGGAGCAGGATGATTCCTGAAGAAGGGCTCATGCCCGCAACGTCGATTCTCCTGCTCCTTGGATGCTGCCTGACCTGCTGCGCTTTTCCAGCAACATATTTTCAGCATATTTCCCTTTGGCAAAGGTATCAAAGACCAGGGGGTATAGATTTTAGATAAGGGGCAGGAGGTTTATAGGAGATGCTACCAAAGCATACAAGGCTATATTCCTGATGAAGGGCTTATGTCCGAAACGTCAATTATCCTACTCCTTGGATGCCTCCTGATCTGCTGTGCTTTTCCAGCACACATACTTCTGACTCTGATCTCCAGCATCTGCAGTCCTCACTTTCTCCCATACAAGTCTATAGGCCAAGTGCTGGTAAGTGGGATTAGAATAGGTCCGTGGTTATTTTCCACCAGTGAAGACTCAATGGGCTAAAAGCTCTTTGCCATGCTGTTGAGTTCCATGACTCCATGACTGTAATAACATGAGTGCAAAGGATGAATTAAGATGAATTGAATGGGCTTTCTAAACATTAAATGTCACTGTGGTGAATGGAAGTGCTTGTGTGCACTTTCATCATTTTTAGTATCATATATCTGGATTTGTAGCATATAGCTCATGTTACTCTATATTGCTCTAATTTTCCCCTCCTTTCATTGATTAATATACTTCACATTGAATCTCAATGAAAATCATATTGGCTGTGTGGAGTTTATACATTTCCCTGTGTCTGCATGACCTTCCTCAGAGTGCTCCGGTTTCCTCCTACAATCCAAAGATGTGCAGGTTAGGTGGATTGGCCATGCTAAATTGCCCATCGTGTCCAGGGATATGCAGGTTAGCTGGATTAGCCTTGGGAAATGCGTGGTTGGAGGGATAAGAAAGGGGGATGGGTCTGGATGTGACGCTCTTCAGAGAGTCAGTGTGGACTCAATGGGCCGAAAGGCCTGCTTCCACACTGAAGGGATTCTATGATTCTACGATTATAGGATGTGAAGGAAGAAGCTGCAAACACTAGTATAGAATGAGTATCGGATAGGTGGGAGTTCAATAATGTATTTATTTTAAACAAAAGAAACTCTGAGTTAACTTCAGAAAGGAGACCATAATTTTTTAAATTGGTGTTGTTACCAAACTACGTCACTATTATTTGTAAAAGAGGCCATTGTCAGATATTATTTCCCTACCTGTTCACAGTAGGCTGTGTACTAACACAGCATTTCTGAAATACTCAATGTGCAACACATTCTTCAGATTTGTCAGCATGAGTTACAAAGAATTACTAATCCACAGGTTAATCAAACACATATTAACAATAAGCAGGTGAATGAGAGTGTAACGTGTTTCAGGATGGTCAATGATTTGCAATGGTGGTGTGTTGAAGGGGGGAGGTCGACACTTCTCTTGTGAGGGAACAATCCTCCTCCTAGCTCCATAAAAGAACTAAATGCATTTCTCTAGAAGGATTCAACTAGTCTATCTCCTGCTAGGCTTTCAGCCTACTTAGAAAGTTGCAGTCAATTGGTTGTTAAGGTCAATATTAAGATTATTTTATTCATACTCAATCTACACAATAAATGAAGGTCCTGCTGACTTAGATGTGTGTTCCTGAGGCCTGCAATTTAAAGTTGCAGCCAGCAGACTGACTCCAAAGCACAACAGCCATGCCCCCACTTCATTTCAAATATTTTCACACTTGACAGTAACTGATGGGAGAGGTAAAAGTCCATTGTGCTGATAATGGGCTTAGTGTTGCTATATTTTTGATTGTCTTTTACTATGAGTACCTTTGATTTCTATGGCTGATGGAGTCTATCATTTTTATAACAGACACCATTCACTTCGCAACACAGAGGCTCACAGCTAAACTGCAAACTCCCAGTACTTCCTAGCCTGGCATTTTCTCAGATGAATACTTATACTACAGGCTTTCCTGCTTATCAGGCAACCGACTCATCAAGCTGGCAGTCTGCAAGGTAGGACATGGCATAATGCTCAATCCAGATTTCCAGCATCTTTAATGTTTTGCTTTTTATTCATCAATTCAGCACTTATTTTTGCACTTTGCTAATTCTCACCATTATTTTCACTCTCAAGGGACTACATTTCAAAATAAAAACAAAATATTCCAGTATAGAAGGTGTTTGTACATTTTACATGGTTTATCCATTTAAGACAGAGATGGGTGGAATTGGTGAAAGGTAATAGGGAATAGGCAGGAATGGGGAGTAATCAGGTAATCCATAATCTTTTAGTCTGACATGTCAAGATTGAGGAGCTGAGTGGTCTGCTCCTGCTCCTAAGTTGTATGTTTGTATATTCTTCAAAATCAACCTATAAATATACAAATATTTCTCTTTCTTAATCATATTGAACCTAACGTCTGAATGCCTTCACAGTACACACATGAAAAAGGCTTTCCCAAATGGATACTTAAGCATAAGCCTCTGTAATCTTTACATTTGTAGAGGAGAAATTCTAAGACCTGGCTCAATATTTCTTTCAAAAGATATGGTTCTCTCCTTCTACAGACATTGCCCAAGGATATTACCCATTCAGATGTAAACAGCAATTTGTTAATCTGTCTTTGGCTAATCAAGCAACCATAAAAATCTGCCACCTTCATATAGATTCTTGTCAATTTTCGTGAAACTCATTGGGATTCAGTGCTATCATGACTCTGTTTTTGTACATTTGTATCTGTAAATAACATCAGTCATTACCTTAATATCTCGCCTCCATAGATTACATTTTGTAAATTGATCAATAAAAATGAAAGGTCAGCTTTGAAATTCAGAAATTTATGGTTTTAGAAATACTCTAAAGTTTAAAAGACAAAGTTTATCAGTGACATATCTGAGTCATGATGACATCTGAGAACAATTACCATAGAAAATTCAAAGTTAAAGAGCTAGATGTTTGACTCAATGTAGAGTCATAGAGTCATAGAGACGAACAGCACGGAAATAGACCTTTCAGTCCAACTCGTCCATGCCGACCAAATATCCCTAACCTAATCTAGTCCCATTTCCAGCACTAGGCGCACACCCCTCTAAGCCCTTCCTATTCATGTACCCATCCAGATGCCTTTTTAATGTTGTAATTGTACCAGCCTCAACCACTTCCTCTGGCAGCTCATTCCATACATGCACCACCCTCTGCTTGAAAAAGTTGCTCCATAGATCCCTTTTAAATCTTTCCCCTCCCCCATTGGAGGCGGAGGGGTGATCTTTTAGAGTTTTATAAAATCACAAGGGGCATGGATAGGGTAAATAGACAAGGTCTTTTTCCTGGGGGGGTGGTGGGGTAAGTCCGGAACTAGAGGGCATAGGTTTAGGGCGAGAGGAGAAAGATATAAAAGAGACGTAAAGGGCAATTTTTTCATGCAGAGGTGGTGCGTGAGTGGAACGAGCTGCCAGAGGAAGTGGTGGAGGTTGGTACAATTGCAACATTTAAAAGGCATCTGGATGGGTATATGAACAGGAAGGGTTTGGAGGGATATGGGCTGGGTGCTGGCAGGTTGGACTAGATTGGGTTGGGACATTTGGTTGGCATGGATGAGTTGCACCAAAGGGTCAGTTTCTATGCTGTACATCCCAATGACTCTATGACTCTAAGTCCAACTTTTCACCTCTAGACTCTGGCAGATACAAGTCTTGCCTTTCCAACCTTTCCTTGCAAAGTAAGTTATCTATTCCAGGTATTTGACTAACATATCTTCTCTGAATTACTTCCAATACACATACATCCTTTCCTCTATAAGGAGACCAATGCTGTACACATTGCTCCAAAAAGGTCAAAGTCCTGATCCCTATGGCACACCACTCATCACAGCTGGCCAAGCAGAAAAAAAAATTTATGCATATTTTCTGTTTCCTGCTAGCTAGCCAATCACTTATCCACGCCAATATGTTACACCCCACACCATGAGTTTTAATTTTTGCAATAACCTTTAATATAGCACCTTTTCAAATGACATCTGGAAATCTAAGTACAGTACATCTTCTGACATGCCAGCAACTTTTTGCAGAATCACATGCTTTTTTAAAAGTTTTATACTACCTTTAAAATTTTTAATAAATTTAAGATACGACTTGTATTTCTTTTTCTTTTTGGAACGTAATTATTCCGTATATTCTGAAATACTTCTTCAATGTTTGCCAGTGTAACTCTACTGATCTTTTCTTAACCTAATCTGTCCATTCATTTTAGAACTTTGCTTTCATGTCTTCGTAACTGCTCTAATCTTCAGTGCTGGCCTTGGACTCATCTTCTCAGCCTCAAACATCAAATTCAATTATATTAAGATTGCTGCTACCTAGGAATGCCTTTACTCTTGGATAATTGATTAATCCTTTCTCATTGGAGAATGCCAGATCTAGTAATGGCTTGCTGTTTGGTTCAGTCTAAAATGTGCTGTCCTAATAATTTATCCTGAAAACGCTCTGTGAACGTTTCATCTGGTCTTGCCCATTTAATTTTTTAGACTGCATGCAGTATATACTCCCCCATAATCATTGTCACCATTTTGTGACAAATTCTCATTATTTCTTCCTTTACATTTGATCAAATTGTTGTCGTGCTTCACTAAGGTCGCATGCTAGGTCAAACCTCCACAATTCCCCTAGTCATCACAGAAGTTAAAAATGTTATTGATGCGTGCAAACTCCACAGTTTGTCTGTCAGACAACAGTCAGGTGAAAAGAAAACATGGACCAGATTTCTCCACTAGACAAAAGGTGCTATTTATTACAAATAAACTGATTTGAAGCACTGTTATGAGCTGTTGACATATAAATCAAATAGTTAACACTCCCACCCCCAACCCACATACACATACAGACAGATATAGTACAACAAAATGGATATTATTGGTGGAGGGAAAAAGAAACTGGAAACAGTTGAGCACTAGTTTTCAGAATTTGGTGGAGTGTTTCTTTTGTTTCCCAAGTCATTCAGTCTCTAATATCTTTCTTAAGGTTCTCTGACTTCTTCACAGAAAGCATAGAGAAACTGGTTCATGCATTATAAAGTTTCTGACATATTGGTTAGAAGCAATAGTTTACAGCAACTGGTGGGAGAAAATAAACTGTCTTTCTTTAAGCCTTACATATTTTGTCATAGAGAGTCACATACCATCTGTCCTTTTAGCAGTCCAAAGGCTTCTGCCAATATCGTTCACAAGCTGTTCAGTTATCCAGGAGCCAGTTAGATAGTTGTTGTTACGCTGATGGCCTTTGGCATTCAAAACTGGTCACAACTCCACAAACCAATCAGTAGCCAGTTGCCGACCAGATCTTAATTTATACACAGATCACTGGAACTGGGCCATCATAAATACTTTGCCCAATGCCCAACAAACTGGAACACACATCTCCCTAATCAGTTTCTGAGGCACATTCATTTCTCTAACCTTATTTGCTCTAAGCCATTTGCAGGTGGTGTGGTAATATTGCAGCGTTTATTATCTTTGAGGTCCTGCTTCTTAATTTGGTGCCTTGACTCTCAGACTGAATATGTAGGACCTCTTTTGTCCAAATTGCCATTATCTAGATGGACCATGGTGATTGGATCCTTCACTCCCACTCTAAGTTCCTCTCCAACTCTGAGCAGATGTCTTGAACCTTCTGGAACCTTGGTCATTGTTGCAGAGAACAATCTCAAATCCTATTAGCACAGCCTTCCCTTTTGACCTTCTTACTGAAATGGTTTCTTATATCATGGTCAGTAAGCCCATCTATCTTACAGTCTTCACTTACCGCAAAACAAGCTGAGAAATCTCAAATCTATTGGAAATTTGCAAAGATTGAAAATCTTGTTCTCCTGCTGTCTAGGTCCCCTCACCTGCTTCACCTGCAGTCACACCCTCATTTTTCTTGGCAGTCAGCAAATCAGAATACCCTGTTGTAAGGGCTGTGACTTCCTCCTGGAAAAAAATATCCAGGTAATTTTCCCCTCGCTAGATGTGTTATAGTGCACGTAATTCAGCCTCTGGTTCACAAACTCTGAGCTGAAACTCTGTAGAAACAATTATTACAAATTTGCTTGCCCTGAATCATAGAACATAGAACAGTACAGCGCAGTACAGGCCCTTCAGCCCTTGATGCTGCACCAACCTGTGGAACCAATCTGAAGCCCATCTAACCCACACTATTCCATTATCATCCATATATTTATCCAATGACCATTTAAAGGCCCTTAAAGTTGGCAAATTCTGGATTAATGGTGCTGAAAGAGCACAGCAGTTCAGGCAGCATCCAAAGAGCAGCGAAATCGACGTTTCGGGCAAAAGCCCTTCATCAGGAATAAAGGCAGAGAGCCTGAAGCGTGGAGAGATAAGCTGGAGGAGGGTGGGGGTGGGGAGAAAGTAGCATAGAGTACAATAGGTGAGTGTGGGAGGGGATGAAGGTGATAGGTCAGGGAGGAGAGGGCGGAGTAGATAGGTGGAAAAGAAGATAGGCAGTTAGGACAAGTCCGGACAAGTCATGGGGATAGTGCTGAGCTGGATGTTTGAAACTAGGGTGAGGTTGGGGAAGGGGAAATGAGGAAACTGTTGAAGTCCACATTGGTGCCCTGAGGTTGAAGTGTTCCGAGGCGTTCTTCCTCCAGGCGTTGGGTGGTGAGGGAGCGGGCCTCCATGTCCTCGCAGAGTGGGAGAGAGAGTTGAAATGTTGGGCCACGGAGCGGTGTGGTTGATTGGTGCGGGTGTCCCGGCAATGTTCCCTAAAGCGCTCTGCTAGGAGGTGCCCAGTCTCCCCAATGTAAAGGAGACTGCATCGGGAGCAACGGATACAATAAATGATATTAGTGGATGTGCAGGTAAAACATTGATGGATGTGGAAGGCTCTTTTAGGGCCTTGGATAGGGGTTAAGTTGGCAAGTCTACTGCTAGTGCAGGCAAGGCGTTCCATGCCCTTACTATTCTCTGAGTAAAAAACCTACCTCTGACATCTGTCCTATACCTATCACCCCTCAATTTAAAGCTATGTCCCCACATTCTAACCATCACTATCCATGGAGAAAGGTTCTCATATCCACCCTATCTAACCTCTGATCACCTTGCATGTTTCTATTTCCCTCTTAATCTTCTTCTGTCTAACGAAAACAACGTCAAGTCCCTCAGCCTTTCCTCATCAAACATTCCCTCCATGCCAGGCAACATCCTGGTAAATCTCCTCTGAACCCTTTCCAATGCTTCCACATCCTTCCAATAATACAGCGACCAGAACTGTATGCAATACTCCGAGTGCAGCCGCACCAGACCTTTGTACAGCTACAACATGACCTCATGGCTCCGAAAGTCAATCCCTCTACCAATAAAAGCTAACACATCGTATGTCTTCTTAACTACCCTATCAACCTGGGTGGCAACTTTCAGGGATCTATAGTCATGTACACTGAGGTCTCTCTGCTCTTCCACACTACCAAGAATCTTACCATTAGCCCAGATTCTGTATCCTTGATACTCCTTCCAAAGTGAATCACCTCACACTTTTTCACATTAAACTCCATTTGCCACCTCTCAGCCCAGCTCTGCAACTTATCTATATCCTTCTGTAACCTGCAACATCCTTTTGCACTGTCCACAAGTCCACCAACCTTAGTGTAATCACCAAATTTACTAACTCATCCTTCTACGCCTTCATCTAGGTCATTTATAAAAATGACAAGCAGCAGTGGCCCCAAAGCAGATCCTTGCAGTACACCACGGCTAACTGAGCTCCAGGATGAACATTCCCATCAACCACCACCCTCTGTCTTCTTTCAGCTAGCTAATTTCTGATCCAAACCACTAAATCACCCGCAATCCCATACTTCTGTATTTTGTGCAATAGCCTACCATGAAGAACCTTATCAAGTGCCTTACTGAAATCCAGATATACACCAACTGCTTTACCCTCATTCACCTGTTTGGTCACCTTCTCAAAAACTCAATAAGGTTTGTGAGGCACAACCTACCCTTCAGAAAACTGTGTTGACTGTCCTTAACCAACTTTTTCCTTTCTAGACTATTATAAATTCTATCTCTTACAATACTTTCCAATACTTTACTCATAAATGAAGTAAGGCTCACTGGTCTATAATTACTAGGGTTGTCTCTACTCCCATTCTTGAACAAGGGGACAACATTTGCTATCATCCATTCTTCTGGCATTACTCCTATAGATAGTGACGACATAAAGATCAAAGCCAATAGCTCTGCAATCTCCTCCCTGGCCTCCCAGCGAAGCCTAGGATAAATCCCATCCAGCCCAGGGGACTTACCGATTTTCATGTTTTCAGAACTGCTAACACCTCCTCCTTATGAACCTCAATCCCATCTAGTCTAATACCCTGTATCTCAGTATTCTCGTCGACATCATTGTCTTTTTCCTGTGTGAATACGGACAAAAAATATTCATCTAGCATCTCTCCTATCTCTTCAGACTCCATGTACAACTTCCCACTACTGTCCTTGACTGGCCCTAATCCTACTCTAGTCATTCTTCAAATCCTGACATATCTATAGAAAATTTTACGGTTTTCCTTGATCCTACTTGCCAAAGACTTCTCCTGTCCCCTCCTGGCTCTTCTTAGCTCTCTCTTTAGGTCCTTCCTGGCTAACTTGAAACTCACAAGCAAACTAACTGATCCTTCACATTTCGGCTCCATTTTGGAATGGCAGGCAGTGACCAGTGGGGTACCGCAGGGATCAGTGCTGGGACCGCAGCTTTTTACAATATATATTAATGATATAGAAGATGGTATTAGTAATAACATTATACAAATTTGCTGATGATACTAAGCTGAGTGGCAGGATGAAATGTGAGGAGGATGTTAGGAGATTACAGGGTGACCTGGACAGGTTAGGTGAGTAGTCAGATGCATGGCAGATGCAGTTTAATGTGGATAAATATATAGTTATCCACTTTGGTGGCAAGAACAGGAAGGCAGATTACTACCTAAATGGAATCAATTTAGGTAAAGGGGCAGTACAAAGAGATCTGGGTGTTCTTGTACAACAGTCAATGAAGGTAAGCAAGCAGGTACAGCAGGTAGTGAAGAAGGCTAATAGTATGCTAGCCTTCATAACAAAAGGGATTGAGTATAGAAGCAAAGAGGTTCTTCTGCAGCTGTACAGGGCCCTGGTGAGACCACACCTCAAGTACTGTGTGCCGTTCTGGTCTCCAAATTTGAGGAAAGACATTCTGGCTATTGAGGGAGTGCAGCGTAGGTTCACGAGTTCAATTCCTGGAATGGCGGAACTACCTTACGCTGAAAGACTGGAGCGACTGAGCTTGTATACCCTTGAGTTTAGAAGACTGAGAGGGGATCTGGTAGAGACATATAAAATTATTAAAGGATTGGACGCTCTGGAGGCAGGAAATATGTTTCTACTGATGGGTGAGTGCCAAACCAGAGGACACAGCTTAAAAATACGGGGTAGACCATTTAGGACAGAGATGAGGAGAAACTTCTTCACCCAGAGAGTGGTGGCTGTGTGGAATGCTCTGCCCCAGAGGCAGTGGAGGCCCAGTCTCTGGATTCATTTAAGAAAGAGTTGGATAGAGCTCGCAAGGATAGTGGAATCAAGGGTTATGGAGATAAGGCAGGAACAGGATACTGATTAAGGATAATCAGCCATGATCATATTGAATGATGGTGCAGGCTCGAAGGGCAGAATGGTCTACTCCTGCGCCTATTGTATCTTTACATAACCTTCTTCTTCTCCTTGACAAGAGATTCAACTTCTTTAGTAAACCATCGTTCAACCACTTACTCCCTGCCTGACAGGTTCATACTTATCAAGGACACACAGTAGCTGGTCCTTGAACAAGCTTCACATTTCAATTGTGCCTATCCCGTGCAGTTACCTTCCCCATCCTATGCATCTTAGATCTTGCCCAATCGCATCATAATTGCCTTTCCTCCAGCTTATAATGCTTGCCTTGCGGTATACAGAGGAACCTCGATTATCTGGCAATCAGTTAGCTGAATTTTGGATTATCCAAACAAGATCACAAGGTCCCGATGCTTGGCTAACTATGTTATCTGGCATTCGATTATCCGGCATCTGATTAACTGACCGAAATACTCCCTGTCTGTGTTGTTCGGATTATCGAAATTCTTCTGTATACCTATCCCTTTCCATCGTTCAAGTAAATGTAACCGAATTGTGGTCACTATCACTAAAGGGCTCACCTACCTCCAAATCTAACACCTGGCCAGGTACATTACCCAGTACCAAATCCAATGTGGCCTCGTCTCTTGTTGGCTTGTCTACACACTGTGTCAGGAAACTATCCTGCACACATTGGACTAAAACTGATCCATCTAAAGTGATCAAAGAATAGGGTTTCCAGTCAATATTTGGAAAGTTAAAGACCCCAAGATCCCTTGTCACTCTCGCTCCTATCCAGAATCATCTTTGCAATTCTTTGCTCTTAAATCTCTGGAACTTTTTAGAGGCCTATAGAAAACTCCCAGCAGGGTGACCTCTCCTTTCTTGTTTCTAACATCAGCCCATACTACCTCAGTGGATGAGTCCTCAAACGTCCTTTCTGCTACCATAATACTGTACTTGAATAACAATGCCATGCCTCCTCCCCTTTTACCACCTTCCCTTCAGTAAGAAACATCAAAACCCTGGAACCTGCAACAATCATTCCTGTCTCTGCTCCATCCATGCCTCTGAAATGGCCACAACATCAAAGTCCCAAGTACCAACCCACGCTGCAAGTTCACCCACCCTACTCCGGATGCTCCTCACGTTGAAATAGACACACTTCAAACCACCTTCCTACCTGCCGATACACTCTTGCGACCTTGAATCCTTATTTATGACCTCACTACCCTCAATCTCCTGTATAATGGAGCTATAACAGGTTGCCAACCCCCTGCTGAATTAGTTTAAATGCTCCCAAAGAGCATTAGCAAATCTCTCCCCCACCCCACCCCACAAGGATATTGGTACCCCTCGGGTTTTGGTGTAGTCAATTTCATTTGTAGAGGTCCCACCTACCCAAGAATGAGCCCAAGTCTTCAACTGCTCTCCCTTCCTATTCTTCGCCTTGCTAGCACGTGGCATGAGTAAAAAACCAGAGGTAACAACTCTGTTTGCTCCAGTTCTAAGCTTCCACCCTAGCACCCCGAATTTCTGCCTTACATCCCCATCCCTTTTCCTACCTACATCATTGGTACCTATGTGGACCATGACTTGGGGCTGCTCCCCCACCCCCTTAAGGATGCTGAAAATGTGATCCAAGACATCATGGACCCTGGCACCTGGAAGGCAACACACCGACCTCTAGTCTCACTTGTTCCCACAGAATCTCCTATCTGTCCCCATAACTATGGAGTCCCCAATGACAAATGCTCTATTCTTCCCTCCTCCTCCTCTTCTGAGCAAACGGGTCAGACTCCGTGCCAGAGACCTGTACCCCATGGCTTACCCTTGGTAAGTCGTCCTCCCCAATGGTATCCAAAACGGTATACTTGTTATTGAGGGGAACAGCCACAAAGGATCTGACTGCCTGTTCCTTTTCCTGACCCAACTGTAACCCACTTACATTTTTCCTGTACCTGAAGTGTGACTACCTCCTTGTAACTCCTCTCAATTACCTCCTCAGCCTCCCGAATGATCCAAAGTTCATCCAGCTCCAGCTCCAGTTCTCTAACATGGTTACACACATCCAAGAGCTCCCAGATTCCACAATCGTAACACATCACCTACTCTGACATCCTTAAATGCTTCAGTTAACCGCTTAATTAATTTATCCAATTATTTGTTTTCCTTGTTTATATATTTTATTGACCCTATCTCCAGGTTCTGTACTATTTTCTTTTGAAATAGACCTTAATCACTTACCAAATCATGTCCACTGGAGTAATGCCAGATGATTGGAGGGTGGCAGATGTTATTCTCTTATTCAAGAAAGGAAATAGGGATAACCCTGGGAATTACAGACCAAGCAGTCTTACGCCTGTGGTAGGCAAATTATTGGAGAGGATTCTGAGAGACAAGATTTATGATTACTTGAAAAAAATAGTTTGATTAGAGATAGTCAGCATGGCTTTGTGAGGGGCAGGTCATGCCTCACAAATCTCATTGAGTTCTTTGATGATGTGACAAAACACATTGGTGAACGTAGAGCAGTGGATGTGGTGTACATGAATTTTAGTAGGGCATTTGATATGGTTCCCCATGGTAGGCTCATTCAGAAAGTAAGGAGGCATGGGATAGGGGGAAATTTGGCCATCTGGATACACAATTGGCTGGCCAAAAGAAAACATAGGGTGGTAGTGGATGGAAAGTATTCAGCTTGGAGCTCTGTGACCAGTGGTGTTCCACAGGAATCTGTTCTGGGATCTTTGCTTTTTGAGATTTTTATAAATGATTTGGATGAGGAGGTGAAAGGATGGATTAGTAAGTTTGTCAATGACATGAAAGTTGGTGGAATTGTGGATAGTTGTGGAGGGCTGTTGTAAGTTGTAACGGGACATTGACCGGATTCAAATAGTCTGATTAATAGCGGATGGATTTCAGCCTGAAAAAGTGTGAAGTGATTTATCTTGGAAGGTCGAATTTGAATTCAGAATACAAGGTTAAACGCAGGATTCTTGGAGGAACAGAGGAAACTTGGAGTCCATGTCCATAGAGCCCTCAAGGTTGCCACCCAAGTTGATAGGGTTGTTCAGAAGGTGTGTGGTGTGTTGGCTTTCGTTGGCAGGGGGATTGAGTTTAAGAGTTGCGATGTCATGCTGCAGCTCTATAAAGCCCTGTTTAGACCACACTTGGAATATTGTGTTCAGTTCTGGTCGCCTCATTATAGGAAAGATGTGGAAGCTTTCGAGAGGGTGCAGAGGAGATTTATCAGGATGCTGCCTGGACTGGAGGGCATATCTTACGAAGAAAGATTGAGGGAGCTAAGACTTTTCTCACTGGAACGAAGAAGGATGAGAGGTGACTTGAGAGAGGAGTACAAGATGATGAGAAGCATAGATAGAGTGAATAGTTAGAGTCTTTTTCCCAGGGCAAAAATGGCTATCACCAGGAGGCATAATTTTAAGGTGATTGGAGGAATGTTTCAGGGAGATTACAGAGATAGGTTCTTTACATAGAGATTGGTGGGTGTGTGGAATGCACTGCCAGAGCGGTAGTAGACTCAGATACATTAGGGACACTTAAGCGACTCTTGGATAGGCAAATGGATGATAGAAAAATGGAGGGTATGTGGGTTAGTTCAATCTTAGAGTAGGATAAAAGGTCGGCAAAACATCGAGAGCCGAAGGGCTGTACTGTTCTATGTTCAGATACTCATAAAAATGTTCTCCTATCAGTGAAGAATCCAATTCTTACATGATGAAAAGGTTAGAAAGTGCAGAAGAGCATCTTTTTCCTCCTTAATGAACCCAGACACTCATCAAGTGCTAACGTTCCATTCAAAATTGTATTTAGTGCTAAGTCACATTTAGATGTCCCTATAAATGTACTTCTGAAACAAGGCATTAGCTCAATCTACAGATGAAGGTAAACCACTTTTAATTGGTTTCCTGAATTAATTAACTTCAGCAGGAGGTAGAGGGGGCTTCAGTCACCTTGCTTAAGCCTGGATGAAATTTAGAATTTAAATAGTTATTTACAGTTAAATAATAAAAGTAAAATGCAAATAAAAGATATTAGGAAGTGATTAAAAACTCCTAAACAAACCAATCTTCCATCCCTCTGCTTAGAATCATAGTCAGACCTAACTCAATCTAAAAGGAATCCATTCCTGAAGAAGGGCTTATGCCCAAAATATTGAATCTTCTGCTCCTTGGATGCTGCCTGACCTGCTGCACTTTTCCAGCAACACATTTTCAGCTCGGATCTCCAGCATCTGCAGTCCTCACTTTCTCCTCAATCTAAAAGGGCCCTATTGGATGGAATTTTCACTCTGGGGAGGTGAGAGTTAATTGAGGACGAAGTGAGGACTGCAGATGCTGGAGATTAGAGTCAAGATTAGAGTGGTGCTGGAAGTGCACAACAGATCAGGCAGCATCTGAGGAGCAGGAAAATCGACATTTCGGGCAGGAGCCCTTCATCAGGAAACAGAAAAATTGACGTTTTGGGCAGGAGCCCTTCATCAGGAGGATATAATTGAGTTAAGCCTGCCATCTCCAGGGACAGTTTGGAGGTGACTATGGGACTGGGCAACTGTTCAGGCTGCCATACAGTCATCGACTCATAGGGCAATACAGCACTGTAATAGGAGCTTCAGCCACCATGTTTATGCTGATCAACAAACACCAAACTACACTATGCTATTTACCTGCACTTGGCCCACAGGCAGCTATGCCCTGGCATTTGAAGTGCTTGTCCAGATGCGTCTGAAATATTGTGAGAGTACCTGCCTCCACCACCGTCTCAGGCTATGCACCCCATACATCTAGCACCCTCTCAGTGAAAAATGTTTTCCTCAGATCTCCTCGAAACCATTGCTCCCCACCTGAAACTGATGCTGTCTGATCTTAGACATGTCTGTCATGGGGAAGATAGTCTCACAATCTACTTTGTCTATGCCTCTCATAATTTTGTACACCTCAATTCACTCTCAGCCTCCTTTGCTCCAAGAAAACAATCCCAGCTTATCAATTCTCTCCTCAAAGTGGAAACTTTTCACCCTAGACAGTATCCTGGTGAATCTCCTTTGCACCCTCTCCAATGCAATCATGTCCTTCCCATAGTGTGGGGACCAGAGTAGAGTCATAGAGTCATAGAGACGTACAACATGGAAACAGACCATTTCGGTTCAACTCATCCATGCCAAGTAATTATCCCAACCTAATCTTGTCCCATTTGCCAGCACTTAGCCCATATCCCTCCAAACCCTTCCTATTCATATACCCATCAGATGCCTTTTACTGCACACAGTATTCCACCTTTGGCTTAACTTACGTTAAGGGATCAATGGACTTGTCCCGAGGTCCCTTTGTTCGTCAGTACTCTCTAGTGACCTGGGTACATGATATTACGCATGATAGAGGGAAGTAGGAGAGATGGTGCTATTGCATTATTAATAAAAGAAACTATCATTGCAGTAATAAAGGAGGACATTCCAGAAATCACTTCAAAAGTATGTGGGGCATGAAGTGGCATAGAAGCAACAGAAGGTATGAGGTGGCATAAGAGGTAACGTAGTGTTAGGTAGCATAATGTGGCATGGGGGTTGGTGAAGGGATAAGGGGCAAGGGCTGGATGGCCTAACATCTTTTTATAAAACAATGTCAGCCTTCTATCCAGTCCAGAATACTATTTTGATGGGTTTCTGCAGTCCTCCCAATTCTGAAAAATTCAAAATAAAAGACTGAAAGAACTGCGGATGCTGGAAATCAGACACAGAAACAGAAATTGCTGGAAAAGCTCAGCAGGTCTGGTAGCAACTGTGGAGAGATAGCAGAAATCTGAGTTCTGATGAAGGGTCACTGGACCCAAAAAATCTGCTTTTGCTTCTGAAAAATTCTGACCCACTGTCTTTGTGATATCACTAGGTCACTAACAGAGAACCATGTGTGCCTAATGTAACCTGGCTTGTCTCATTGAATATGTTTGGTTTTGTTTAACTCGTTGAATTTAGCCATTGTATGCATAATCATTCTACTAAAACATTTGTGCAGTTTGCAGCAGGACTAAGACTGCTATCTAAGTGATATTATTCAATAGTAGGAGGCTTGCAGTGTGCCATGAAACATTTACAATCAAATGATCCAGTTGACACCATACACCCAAAGCGTGGAGGTCAAGTAGTTTATATTATTCAAACTCGGAGATTTATGTTACTGCCTTGAACTTATTCTTTATTGTTTGTTATTTTAGAGTCAGTAGCAGCAAATAGCAACCAGTTTCACAGCAATCGCTGAAAGCCATTGTGAAAGAAGTATAGCTGAAAAATACCCAAGGGAAATATTTTAGATCTTTCTGATAGATATAGATCTACCAGGTTGACCTGATAATTCTCAGGCATTTTATTTTTTTGTGTGAAATATGTGCAGTAGCACAACTCCTCATTCACTGATCAACTCACTCATTCACTCGCCAACTCACCCACCTACACACTCAACCACTCACTGATTCACCAAATCACTTTCTTACTAAGCCAATCATTCATTGAAAGACTTGAAATAATTGAAAACTTAAATGATAGGGTAGCTATTGTTCTGATTTCTCTGTAAGGCCTGGGGGGAGGGTGTCCTTTTTTCATTTGTCTTATTCTACATTTTTTTCAAGACTTTCCCTGAAAATGCTGCATGGCCCATTTCAGCAGCTGCCAGGATGGGAAGTCCTAGGTGAAAATGTGCAATTTCGTCAGGATATAGAGGCATCACAAGCCAGTGATGATGTGCTCATTAATACTGCTGACTGGAAGGTCTGAATTGTGGTGTTGAGATTCCTCATTATAAGTACTTTCATAATAACACAAACAATGAAACTTCTTATTAATTTCTTCATAATTTGTTCCTTTTAAACTTTTAATTGTGAGGTTGAAACACTACTAACTCACTTTGATATAACACATAATCCTGTCACATCTAAATGATTGCATGACACATTTATTGCCCGAGTATGTGGCCTTTCTGTGAACAGCTTGATCAATTTAATTCCATTTTTAAGACACAGATCCTTCCATATCCATGTTAAACTTCTTTCATTACATCTACCTCTTCTCATCACTTCCATTGCTTACTATTTCTATTTTGCTTCATTTATCTTTTATAACTTTGTTAAATGCCACTGCCCACATAATGTCATACATTTGGTTGACAAACTGGTTCTGTTTATAAGGTGGTATTATACCATGTATCAGAATAGTATACATTCCCCACCCTGCTCTAAAGGAAATAACAGCCCTTTATCACTTCTGAATCACAAATAACAATCATTCTCATAAACAAGAGCTTAATCAAACAAATGCCAAATACTCTATTTTGTTAAAAGTAATTTAATACAAGTATGCTCAAGTACTAAGAATGTGTATCAACAGTATAATTTAACCTGAGAATATAGATAATGTTAACTATGAAAACAAGGTTGAAGAGCTTTGAAAACATTTTCCCATTTTTGATGAGCGAATGAATAATTATAACTGAGTTGGTGTGTGTGTGTCTGTGTCTGTGTGTCTGTGTCTGTTTTGGTGTCTATGCCTGTGTCTGTGCCTGTGTGTGGTTGTCAGTTGCCACAACAAAGCTGGAACAATGTCACATAAGACCACGGGCATACTGAAATTACACATCAGATGACAGCATTGCAAGGAGATTTATACTATTTTGTTATTGGCATTGTGCTGCGTGGAATATCACATATGATAACAACATTACTTTTTTTTATCTGCTTCTATTATTTTCCAACAATTCAACTCTGTCACGGTGAATACAGCCACAAAGGCAAGGAAGCAGAACTGTGGATTCCATCTCAGCGCCAATGTTCCACAGTGATTGGCCATTCAGAGGTTTATCTCTGCCTGAAGATGGATATAGGTGAACCAGACTCCTGTCAGTTTTTCCCCAGGAGGAGTACACATTCCCACCAGCAGCCACATAAGGACTGATGGAACTCATCACACACATTGTTAAAGCATCAGCCTCTGTCAAAACTCCAACCTCCTGTCACAGTGATGTCAGATGAGTGCCCTATTGCTTAATCACCACACCACTGAAGAAATGATTTTGGAATAGTCCCTGAAGTAAACTCTGTTTTTCACGCTTTTTCACTTTAGTATGCTGTTTATTTTACCTGTCTTTAGTAGTGATAGACCATTACAAATACCAGATCTGAGATACTGCATGCACTTATACTGAGTTTTCACAGCTACATTTCCACAGTAAATCTAAACCAGGTTATTCTTTTTAACATCCTAGAATGATATCAAACAATATATTTTCACAAAGATCATGTTATACAGGTCATAAGTGTACTTTGTATGAGCCCATGCTAGTGTTAATTACTTACTTCTTGCTAAAGTTCCCCAAAAGAAGCTGCCTGAGATTTGCCCCGGCCTCTTTAGTAGGTTGGAACATTTTTCATTGATGATATGCAGCTAGTTGTGGCATGTTCCTACTATATAGCAGGACAATGTGTCTTATGTACTCTCACTTGAATGTACTCTCCAGCTCTCCTTGACAGGGGGATGTGGAAAGGATATTTCCTCTGGCAGGAGATTTTCAAACTAGGGGTAACTGTTAAAAACTATGGCGCAATCTATTTTTGCCAGAGATAAGAAAGTTTTCTCTTTTTCTTTCTCCTGGAGGATTGTGAATCTTTTGAATGCTTCACCTCAAAATACTGTACAGTGGAGGCGGAATCTTTGAATATTTTTGAAGTAGACTCTTGAAAAGCAAATGGGGTGAAAAGTGAAACAAAAACAGAAATTGCTTGAAAACATCAGAAGTTCTGGCAGCATCAGTGGAGAGAAATCAGAGTTAATCTTTCAGGTCGAGTGACTTTTCCTCAGACTGGGATGAAAAGAGGTTGGGTGCAGACAGGAATATGGAGTTCAAGTTAAAATCAGATCAACCATACTTGAAGGGGTGTGTGACGTACTCTTTATCCTAATTGATATATTTGTATGTTCAGTATGTTAGACAGCCTGATGGAAAGGCTGGACAAGTGGCAGATGAAATGAATTAAGATAAGTCTGAAGTGGTTCTGAGGAACAAATAGGATGTGCAAAGATTAATAGGTCCACGAACTACATCCTGTTTGATATGTTCTGCCCAACGTTGGCAATGGCCTCAGTACTGTCCCTTTATTGGAAAGTAGGATGTTCAGACATGCCTGCACTCTTCCCTCCCCCACCCCATCAACCACCCCCCGCCAATTGGGTGCGGCTATCTCTTGCTGTGCACCATTTTTGCCTGGTAAGTGATAAGGAGTGCATCAGGAATGCAGTGCAATGTGTTTCAGAAAAGTGGTTGTTCTAGTTTAATAACTGGTAGAATATGGACACTGTGAGATGTGGATATGAGGTCTGCAGCACTGCCAAATGTGTAAGGATGAGATGAAGCCATGAATTTTCAATCTAAGATCCAATTCAGAGACTGTTAATTTATTTCACTCTCATATCAGTTCAGATACTAACACTGTATGTACCTTTTGAGGGATTTCATTTGTACGTACCTACTGAGGGATTTCATTTCACTTATACATAGATTGGAGAAGCTGGAATTGCACTTAGCGTGGGGAAGCTTGAGAGGAGATTTGACAGAAGTTTTCAAAATCTTGAGGACAAATACCCAGAGTAAAGGCAACATTAGGAAAAGCTCAATTATGACCTTCAAAAATTTGAATAGCTTTCTTCTGAATTCTAACCATTCTATGATTCTATTGCACAATATAGATCAGAGAATGGGGAGTGATAATTTGACTCTCCTGCTGCAAGTATTAGGATGTGACATTTAAAGATATAGTCACTGATCTTGAGCTCTTGTGTAAGGCTTTGAATTTCTTGCAACATGCCATCCAAGTCCTCTGCATTAGATCCTGACATCACCTCTGAGACTATCTTCTGTCACTATCTTTTGACTATGTTTGTGGAGGGCCTTGTGCCTTCCTGATCTTCTGGGGGTGGTATGTGGGCTTTGTTTACCGGCTCCATTCAGCATTGCAAAGACTGATGCTCACTCTGTCCATTGTGTGCCATACTTCAATGTTCCCAAGATTAGCTTTTCCACCAGCACCTGCTTCAGCCAAAGAGCACCTGAAGTAAAGCTAATGTATAGTTTTGGGCTGGGAAGTCCAGTTTTAACTGGTGGAGGAAGCTACAATCTTGAGCCTTTTGATGATGGATTCAGCTAATGAACAGCACCTTTAGAATTGGCTACATGCACCAGTCATTCAAATGAGCAGGTAGTATCAAGTTGACATGCTGTCTACATTATACTAAATGGGCATAATTAATTGAACATAGCAATCCCATGCCCATTTTCAGGGTATCCAATTTAACCCCTTTGGCATGTTAAATTCAATTATTTGTCACTCAGAATGAAATTAACCTTTACTCTCCCTGTTACACAAATTCTGATTGTTTTCCTGGTTATAGTGAGATTTGTTTTCAAATTATAACAACTTATTATGTTATGGCAAAAAGAACACTTACTACAATCCACCCCATGTTGCTTTAACTCAGACAGACAACCTACTGGCTGATTACGGTTAAATACAACACATCTAAACACAAGAAGATTGCCAAATGAGAGACACTGTCACACTTGTTATTTATAAAAGCACATTACTTGTTCTGACTATTAATCTATTGTCAATGTAAAAAACAAGCAGTAGTCACAGTTAAACATTGCACCAGGAGGAATCAACAATATCCTCTCTGTGGGACCTTAGGTGGCCAAGCAATTGTCATGCAAGCTTTGTTGTGAGTAATAATCTGCCCTTTAATGACGAAATGATGGACCTGCCAAGCACTAGCTCCTGCCGTGGACTGCCTGTATTTCCCTCCTGCCAGGCAAAAAAAGATACCCATCTGGGAGTTATTAACATATCCTCATCAATTCAATACCGACTTTAACATAATCCATATTTGTTGGAGGAAGTCCAAGAACAGCTCGAGAACAGCAGTCATATGTTGCTGTGACACATTTCAACCAGTAAAGATAAAGCATGCTTGGGCAGCTAAGCAATTCAGAAATGCAAATATCAAAAGTGCTTCTCTGACTAGATAAAAAGGACAAATCCCTCTTGGCAAGACACCTGAGTTGCTTGTTTTCTATCCTGAATTCTCCAAATGATGTCTTGTATAGTTATAAATAGAAGATCAAAGCTTGTGTCATCCCCATTATGTCTCTAAATGGGTTATGTGGAAAATCTGTATTCACCACTGAGTTTGTGTCTCTTAAATAGCTGGTACTACATTTCCTATTCAACAAATTGATTAAAAATAAAATGAATGTCAAGCTAATGCTTGATTTAAATTCTCGACAACATCAACATATCTGGCTTTCAATATCAACGATGGTGCTTCTTCAACAGATCTCTGATTTCTAATATAGACTAAAAATGATACTAAACAACAATGATCAAAAATAGCCTGCACTCAAATATTCAAGGCTAATCACAGATAAGAACAGTTGCTTCAATTTCTATAATAATAGTATAATTTTATCACAAACTTGTAGTAAACATATGTTTGACTTGAAAGCTTTTTTCCCCGAAATGCAGTATGCAGGTTTTGATCCATTTACCCTGAGATAATGTGAACAATTAGACACTCAGCATTCTTTTTGGCATTTCTCCAGCAAGAGCTGTGAGCCAATGTCATTGCAGCTTTCCCAGAGTGTGCTAATAAGATAACTGCTCCCTGTTCTCAGGCTGTAAGGCTGGTGCTATCAGTTTAAAACCAAAAGAACACAGCTACTATGAGCTAACTTAAACCGACACCAATGTCTTCCTTTTATTGAAAGCTTTATATTGTTTCTTTCTTCATAAAAATTATTATTTCACATGGATCTACATTATTTTTTGACACATTTTAATGTGCATATATATAAAATGGGATGGAAGTGGAATTTGGCTAGATGAAGAGTTGTTGTCTATCCCTAATTGCTCTTGAGAAGATGGTGGTAAACCACTTTCTTGAACTATTGCATTTCGTGTGCGAAAGGTACTCCAAAAGTATTGCTAAGAAGGCAGTTCCAGGAACGTTATGAACAACAGAGAAGAAATTGTGATATATTTCCAAGGCATGCGACTTGGAAGGGAAATTTCAGGTTACCACGTTCCATTCTATCCGCTGTCCTATTCTTTCTAAGTGATAGAAGTTACAGCCAGGATTTTGCCAATAGAGCAGATGTGCCAATGTCAGGAGGAACATGTGTGGTATTTGAATGCATGGCAGGCAGCAGAACTTCCACTTGGATTTGACCATCAGCATCCAATTTCAGTGCTGCCAGTGAGCGAGTCATTAGACTGACAATGACAAGTGGGTCCTAGTGCTGGCAGTTTGCATGCAGCCTGGATTTTTAAATGCCCCGGTTACCATTGCAATAAAAAACAACTCCACTTCAGTCCATTGGCACACCTGGCATTTTGATAACATCACTGTAGTCTCCTGGCACCTTTGCACTAGTCATTCTGAGGTACTGTAAAAGTGTAACACCATACCACTGAGATGGCACAGTGAGATAGCTATCGAGCCATGTCAGCTCTTGACTATTAATGGCCTTCTGAAAAGGACCTGCAAGCCATTCAATTCCACCAAACCACTATGAAGTCTAAAAGGAATTAAGTTAGACTGAATACCTAGGCAACAGAAATGACAGCAGCAGACCCAGTTCTGAAGAAGGGTCACTGGACCTGGAACATTAATTCTACTTGCTCTGCACAGATGTTGCTAGACCTACTGAATTTTTCCAACAGTTTCTGTTTATATTTCTGAAGTAATTTGTACTTTTCTTTTCGGGTAGGTGACATGGTGGCTCAGCGATTAGCAGTGAATAAATACCTCAAAATAAAGTGAATATTATTACTGCTTGACCTAGCATTATAGAACCATTAAATAATACAGCTTACAAGAAGGTCAATTGACCCATTGAGTCAAATTTTAAAGAATAATCCAGTTAGTCCTATCATTTCCCCACACCCTTGTAACTTCTTTTTCTTCTGCTACATTTTTGAAAGCTCCTATTGAATCAGTTTTCACCACTGAATCAGAGGGTCCTTCCAAATACTGACCAGTCATTGCATGAAAAGGTTTTTCTTCATGTCTCAAGGGTTTTTGCCAATCACCTTACTCACTCAACAAAAAATGTGCAGGAGTGCTCCTCTTGGCTTCCCCTGGTCTAAGGAGAATAGCCTCAGCTTCTCTAGCTTATCTGCACAGACACTTCTATGAATCTGTGCTGATCAACATTGATCACTTCAGTACTAATAAACTGGAAAGCTTTGCCTTTCTTGAAAGGCATAGAACCGTGGCTTGGATTCAGTTGGCCTTTTAGGTCACAGAAATAAGGTCCTGGAGTTTGTCGAACACTGTGACATGGAAATATTATCTTACTCACCACTTTGCTGTTACTTTTCCTTGGTGAAGGTCAAGAAGTTTCTATCCTAGAGCACAAAATGTCAGGGTCCTGCTTGATACATCTGTGCACTGCTGACTGATGTTGCAGTTGTCCCTTGGGTTAGTCTCTAAGAAACCAAGGGCATGTTGTTGATAGCCATTGTGATGTCAGCAGCTGGTACGTACTGACAAAGCAATGCTTATGGTTAAGGCTATCCTTGGCTAGCTTAAAGCTAATGGCTCTACCACTACTTTCTTGGTGAGCCTTAGCCTGTGAAGGTAATTGCTTTCAGACAATTCTAGCTCGCTGTACTGGAGGTTGGCTGGCTCAGTGATCTGGAGTAATACTAACAGTTTGGGTTCAGTTCCACACTGTCTTAGGTGACCATGAAGGATTCTCCTTTTCAACTTCTCCCCTTGCCTGAAGTGTAGTATCTCTCAGGTTAAATCACAACCAGTCCTTGTCTAATGAGAGAGGAGTCCACTGGTACTATGGGAAATTTACCTTTCGATACTTATGCCTGGTTCTTAAATGTAACAATCTAGAAAACAATCATTGTGTGCAGATCACCGCTGATACAGGCAAATTGTTCCCAGAAACCTTTGGTTCACCATGCTGTCTAGTCTTCGAAAGGATCAGGGATATAAGGCTAAATCTACAAAAAAAAATTGAATGTTTCCCTTTAAAAATTGCCTAAAAGAATGTTACTGATCTTATTAAACATGCACTGCCCAAATTAAGCTTTAGCATCATAAAATTCTAATTATTTATTACCATTTGAGAGCAGTGTTCAGGAAAGGTCCACCTTGGGAAACTAGCCAATGTGCAAGTGGACTGTGTTTTTGCTCTTTTAGTTGGCCCCTGTGCAACTGAACTTGCCAATGGATTAAAATACTCAACAGGTTGAATGGTGTGTCCCTGTCACCATGTTCCTATATCAATTATCTGGTGTTATCTCTCTTAATTCAATAGAAATTTCCATTAGTGACTTTTGGGTCTTGTGGACAAGGAGTTAAAATGAATTGAAAATTCAGCTTAAAATTTCACAAAAACACAGGAGAAATATTCTCTTTTTGGCCCACTGAACAGACATCTGGGGCCCAAACTGTGCAGGCAACTTCAGCTGTGCTACAACATCAATGTTTCTCTGTATCTGTGCTGTACTGTATACAATTCTGTCAGGGGAGTCATTCCAGGCATGAGCAATATTCACCAAACTAACTCATTGAAAGCTTTGATAAATTCTCTCGGAGCAATAGCACAAATGGCAACACTCACACTATTCTGTCCTGGTTATTGAAAAAAAGAAAAGGAAAAACCTGAAATTACAGGCTTGTGAGTTTTACCTCAGTGGTAGGGAACTTATGGGAGAAGGTTCTTAGGCATAAGATTTACTCACATTTGGAAAACAAATATGGACTTAGTAACGATAGGCAGGATGGCTTTGTGCAGAGGTTGTATCTCACAAACTTGATTGAGTCTTTTGAGGCAGTGACAAGGATAATAGATGAGGGCAGAGTGACAGATGTTGTCTCAATAGATTTTAGCAAAACCTTTGACAAGGTTCCTCACATCAGGCTGATACAAAAGATGAAGTTACACGGGATCCATGTTGAGCTGGTAAGATGATACAATCACAGAAGACAGAGTAGCAGTAGAAGGGTGTTTTTCTGACTGGTGATCTGTGACCAGTGGTGTTCCACAGGGATCAGTACTGGGAACCCTATATATTTACATACATACATATGATTTAAAGAAGAATTTAGGTGACCTGATTAGTAAGCTGTCAGATGACACAAAGATTGAGAGAGCTACAGATGGTGAGGAGGATTGCCAGAGGATGCAGTAGGTTATTGATCAGCTGGAGACTTGGATGGAGAAATAGCAGATGATGTATAATCTGGTCAAATGTGAGGTGATGCATTTTGGAAGATCTAATGCAGGAGGGAAATATACAGTAAATGGCAGGACCCTTAGTAGCTCAATACAGAAGGATCTAGGCATCTAGGTCCACAGTTCCCTGAAAGTAGAACACAAGCAGATAAAGTAGTTAAGAAGACATATAGCATGCTTGCCTTCATTGGTCGGGGCATAGAGTATAAAAATTGCCAAGTTATATTTCAGCCATCTATAACTTTAGTTAGGCCACATTTTGAAGAGTATGTACAGTTCTGGTTGCCACACCACCAGAAGGATATGGAGACTTTGGAGAGGCTACAGAAATGGTTCACCAGGATCCTGCCTGACTTGGAGGTTACTAGCTATAAGGAGAGACTGGACAAACTTGGTTTGTTTTGACTTGAACATTGAAGGATGAGGGATGATCTGATAGAAGCTTGCAAAATTATAAAAGGCATAGAAAAAATGGATGGTTGGATTCTTTTTCTCATGGTAGAAATGTTAATTACTTGGGGACATAAGCTTGAGGTAAACAGGGATAAGTTTATTTTGAGAGGCAGGTTTTTTACATAAAGGGTGGTAAGTGGAGGAGGTGGAAGAGGTTACAATAGCAATGTTTAAAAAGCATCTTGACAGATACGTGAATAGTCTGGGAATAGAGGAATACGGCCCATAAAGAGGTTATTGGTTTAGAAAGGCATGATGTGTTGGTGCAGGTCTGGTGGGCCGGAAGGCCCGCTCCTGTGCTGTGCTGTTCTTTGTGGATTTATTCATGCTTTTCAGGACCACTGGACAATTCAAAGTGCTTTACAGTCAATCAAGTGCTTTTAAAGTACAGTTACTGTTGTCATTTAGGAAACATGATAGCCAATTTATGCACAAGAAGGTCCCACAAATATCAATGAGATAGTGCCTAGATTATATGTTTTTGTGATGGTGATTGAGTAATAAATATTGGCCAAGACACTGGGATAGTTCCCTGGTATATGTTATGGTCATGCCGTCTTTTGAGATACCATGGCTACCGTGATTGCCACCAACCCTTCTTATTTTTATTGCTG
The DNA here is from genome assembly GCF_020745735.1 of Hemiscyllium ocellatum. Taxonomy (NCBI): domain Eukaryota; kingdom Metazoa; phylum Chordata; class Chondrichthyes; order Orectolobiformes; family Hemiscylliidae; genus Hemiscyllium; species Hemiscyllium ocellatum. Next base: position 67,876,104 of record NC_083407.1, read on the forward strand.
TTAATCTGAGGTATGGAGGTTGGTTAGCTCAGTTGGCTGGACAGTTGGTTTGCAATGCAAATAATGCCAATGGCATGGAATGCAATTCCCACACCGGCTGAGGTTACTGTCAAGGAATTTCTGTCTCAGCCTCTCCCTTCTCTTGAGGTCTGATGACCCTCAGGTTAAACCACTATCTCTTCTGTAATTCTGAAGCAATTCTGTATAATGAATTCCATACAATCCCGTTTAATTCCGTGACTAAAGTATGTGATATCTTGAATCATAGAGTATGTAAATCCTAACACAATTATTGTTTAACCTATTTAGTTTCACGTTCCTCTCAAATGACAGCAGCCCAATGGCTTGGCAAGACTATGTGACTTGACCTTTGGTCTGACTTTCTGATACCAAGTGGGAAAAGATATTCACACAAAGTCTTTGGCAGAATAGGGGTTTTATCTTGTTGAACAGTGGTTGTTAATTATATAGTACTTAACAGTTGATTACATTTCATCTGAGTTACGTGACCCACCTTATGTGACCTCAAGCTAGACTTGAGAAGAAGTATACATTCTTGTTTAGCTACATAAAACATAGCACATTCAACACTGGAACACTCCCCTCATCTCCCTCAGGGACTGTCTTTTCTAACCTGATGGGCAGAAGTTTTTTTTAACCCTTTCAGTCACTAATTATGTCATATAACATCTTCCCACAAGCTTTTCATTGATTATTCAAACCTTGATTTTTTTTTTGAATGAGTGAAGTAGGTTTACCTTTTGGTCCATCACTACTCCATCTTGCCCAAGTCTCTGAATTGATAAATAGCTGTTGACTTGGTTGGTTTGAAAGCTTGATGCTTGCGTATAAAACTTCAAATTCAGTTCCTGGCTATATTGGAACTCTGACTGATCTTTGATTTACTGAGTCCCCTTTACAGATATTCTCTTATTAAATTTGCTGTTGAATGTTTGTCTCCTTTGGAGGATTTACGATCCTATGATATTTCATTTTTCAAATTGTCAGAGAACATAATTGTGTTTCTCAAAGAAGTAATCTTCTCCTGTAAATGTTGCAACATGATAGACTTGGATGCCATCGTTCAATTTGCATATATGTTAATTTGGATAACATCAGGTTCAATCTTAGCAGATTCAGTTATAGATTCTGTGGTTCCAATGTTACTTTAAAGTTTTTCACATTCTCTGTGAATGCCCCACTTTCTTACTAAAATTGCATTGGTGAGACAATGTTGGACACTCTTTCTGTTTGTCTGTTTTTTTTAAACTCCGTATCTGGAAGAGTGATGTCTGACATCAAGGGATCTTAAAGCCTTTTTGTATTGATCGGTCATTTGATGCTTTGGTGTCTTTATAGCTGATCTGCTTGAACTAAGTAGATTTTCTGTTCTAATCATTTTCTGTTTTCAAATTTCAGCTTCTACTACCATCTTTCCAGTGTGCAATCCTGTTTTTAATGTAACATATCTGAAAGAAATACCTCAGAAATTGCAAATTCTGTCTTGACTGAGTTCTGGTTGTAAGTTATTATAATTACAAAATTTTGGAAACATGAAAGTTAACAAAGTTGTCACCAGCTTCACCTGGAACCTGGAAGTATTCTTGTATTAAATTTTGTTCTGTACATTGAGTCTTTGCCAGTGCAGACAAAATGGGCTGAATGGCCACCTTCTGTGCAGTAAGAATTCTGTGATTGTGTAATTAATGTAAATGTGTTTACAATATTATCAGAAGTATCTGTTTTGTTATAAGATTTGTTTTAAAATATGGTCTGTTACTGGACTGGCAGAATAAAGAAATGCATTCAAATGTTCTTCACTAGATCTCTTCTGTAATTCTGAAGCAATTCTATATCATGCATTCCATAAAATCCAGTTTATTTCATTGTCTGAGCTATATGTGATCTTGAATCTTATAGGGTTTAAAGCCTAACACAACAACTATTAGTTAACCCTGTGATGACATTATGGCTTTAAGAGGTGTATGTTGTCCTTTATTTATGAAGGAAGGTTGAGAGAGAGGTGAAAGCGGATATGCACAAAGCCAACAAAGTAAACCATTAGTGAGGCCTTGGGTTTTTAATTGAAAGTTGGAACAATAGAAGCAGCCTGAATGGGTGGGGTTAAGCTCACACAGATTCAGGATTTTTAGTTTCAGCTTTTAATAATTGCTTGAGTTTTGAAACTGGATGTGAAAGCTATTTATCCTCTATCTGTTACAACTAAAATCTGGGGTTCCCTTCCTGCTGCTAGAATTGCATGTGAGACAACCTATTTTACTGAATTTGCCTTTGTCAAGAAGTATGTTATGGGTTGTTACTATATTGGAACAGTTAATTAGTCATAGTTAATATACATATTATTTTGTTAAGCATTTAAATAGAGTTGCAGTTAAGCCAATTCTATCCTTTCATTTTTATTTTGTCTCCATTTTAACTGTAGTGTAAAAATAATGCATGTTTTGCTTAAAGTTGAGTAGTTTGACCAATCATCTTGCATCAGGAATGCAACACCTCACACTTATCCTCAAAATAAGAAAAAGTTCGGGTCTGGGCCAGCTTCTTAATATATTTTGAGGGGATTTGGTCTGGTCCATAACAATTCTATTTAGTATGTGTGAATAAGACAGAATATTATCAATAGAAGAGAATGGCATTTTCTGTTGTATTTTGTGATATGCAAAATCTATTAGTAAGAAAAAATAGAGACATCAATGATAACCTCTCAAGAATTGCAGACGATTGACCTAAACTGTACACCAATCAAATAAGAATATATTTTGTAAAATGTACTGAAAATCTAAAACTTAAAAAACATTTAAAAATACATAAATATTACATTTTCAGATACACTAAACTTATTTCCAAGATTATCCAGAAGCTATTGTTCAAGGGTAACATTCCTATCTCTGAGTCAGCAAATTGTGGTTTCAAGTCCCCCTTGCAATATTTTCCCACATAATCTGGTTGACATTCCAGTACTGTGCCGAGGAAGTGCAACACTTCCAAAGGTGCTGCTTTTAAACTGAGGTTTCATCTACCTTCTCTGGTGGACTTAAAGGTTGCAGCACTGGGTGTAGAGCGCCTGTAATTTTAGCACTATGATGTCCAAGCTTGTGTCCATACTTCTAAAGCTACATTTTCAAATCCTGATGGAGCCAAGGATCCAAAGGACAAGAAAGGCCTGTTGCCCTCAGGTTTTTGTAGGGCAGGTGGGAGGCAGCTCTAATATTCCATCCAATCTATTTACCATGGCAAATATGTTGGTTAGTGAGCTGATTGAAGTCTCACTGGGAGAACATGTTCAGATCTTAAAGGCTGCAAATGCTGTCTGGGGAAGACCCAGATACAACCTGGGGAACCAGTCATGGGAAGCACAGAGAATTAAGAGGGAGCCATGGAAGTGTGAGTGTTGGCAGAGTGTGACCCAGCCATTGGTACACTGATGCCATCGGGGCAGCAGAGGTTGCAGGGTGAGTCAATTAGGAGATCAGCAGTCTTGACATTGTCACCATGCTAGTACTGTGTGTCTGTAGGTTTAAGTAGCTAAAGAAAATAATGGGGGTGCAGGGTGATACCTGTGCATAAAGAAGGATACATGTGACAAAAGAGGCTGGATTTTGGGTCCAGTTGAGAATCAACAATCTCTACAGGAATGCATTGACCCAGGCAAGAGGAAAGCAACAGGGAGGAGTAGGGGTCAGAAAAGACCTTGTGGGCTACACTCTCTATGTTCACAAAGTCTTGTGCCCTTTTCACTCATGATTTCATTACTCACTGGTTATAAACTCTGCCAGTAGTCACTGTGACTTTGAACCTCTTTGCTTCTGGCTCTTTCCAAGAGTCAGTTGTGTACATTGGTGAGATCTTACAAACAGTTGCATTGCCACTACATTGCACAAATTTCTGACGCCCAATTTTTAGTGTTGGACAGTACATTCAATTCCAGTAAGAGGCAGCTTCATAGGTACAAAGTGCTGAACTCACTCTGGTTCAGAGTATCATCAATCGTATTCATGTAACCATCAAGGCACCAAATGACCATCCAATTAGATTTATTAATAGGAATGATAAGCCATTACGCAACCAAAAGAAGAACTTCATGTGTGTTTTGCTACAATTACTACAAACATGGATTCTAGTTCTTAATACCCGAAACCTTTATGGACTAATGTGATTTTTAGAAAAGGAAGTGGCAGATTTCATCACATGACTATAAATTAACACAAGCTTTGTAAAACCAATCTATGATGTAAAAATATGATCTGCACTGATCCATGAGGTAGCTGTAATGAAAAATGTATTATTTATGTCAATATTAAGATTATTTTGGAATTTGGATTTCAAAATAGAAGCAGATACATGCTGATTAGTTCTGTGAAGCTGTTTTTACAAGAAAGTGTCCTTATAGACCAGTGACTACATGCAGCGCTTTTCCAGAAAGCAAGTGACTGTAGACTCCTCTAGTGTTGAGGGGAGGATGTTTGTACTGTTGGGTTTAGGACAGATAGAGTAAATGTGCAAGAACATTCATTTTGCTTTCAGTTTAGAAGAATCTGAGTTTGGTTAGAAATGTGCAGATTAATAGAACTGAACAAGTTTCGGTTATCACATTTGTGAAAAGTTCATGTAGACAGGTTTGGAAATAACTTATCAGATTGCCTTCCAGAATGTATAACAAATGAACTGTAAGGGGTTAGTTAAGCTGAAATTTATGAGTCGATTTCGGAGGGCATTATCTCTGCATATAATTCTCTGTAATGAAAAATGTTGGGAAATAAATTAAAACTTTGTTATGCTGTGCATCTTGAGATCCTTCTAACCATCTTCCATATTTAGATAAGTCTTTCTTATTCTTTTCTGTATAAACTTCTGTTCTGTAGTTAAAGAAAGTCTGCAGCCTCTTGTGAATATACCTCAGTGACTAACCACCACAATAATTAAATAAATGAACACATTATCCATCAGGCCAGGTTATATTCAGGGCTCTGACTTATCCAGTCATACCATCAATTGGAATCTTAACAAAGCAACAACATCTGCTGTGACATCTAGAGTCACAGGCAAAAGGATTGATGTCATCCACTTTGGTCTAACCAAGTGGAAAATAATTGCTGAAATACTTCATCATTAGTGGATGGCCTGAACACATTAAGAAAATTCCCAAACAAATTTATTCTTCTTGGCCATATAGAGATGAACCAAGGCTATTGAGAAATGTCATTTTCAAATGCGTTCAAATATTTATTTGCAAAATCTTATATCAAGATCATAATATCTCATAACCTTCATCCCTTGCTCAACAAGAATTTATCTACTTCTGCCTTAAATATATTTAAGAACTCTGTTCTTGCCACCTTTTCAGGAAGAGATTTCCAAAGACTCATGACTCTCTGAGAGAAGCAAATTTCCTAATCTCTGTTTAAAAAGGGCATGATTTGTAAAAAGTAATGCCTAGTTCTAGATTTCCCATAAGAAGAAATAACCTCTCTATTCTACTCTGTCAAGACAACTCAGGATTTTATGTATTTCAATCAAACAGCAGTTAATTTGCCAGCAACTGTGGGACTGGCAATATGTAGCTTGCTGGACTAAAGGAAATTTGCTAAATTAATCTGTCATCACCATATAGCTTTGGCTGTGGTTTTGAAATAAATCTGTAGCAGTAAGCCATCCATGGAACTGCAGAACCATATCCATGACATTATTTGTCCACTGAAACATTATCTGATGTGCAAAGAAAATGCATGGAAATACTTGTCTCTTAGTTTAAATCTGTACCCTTACAGATATTTCTTGTTGAAAAGATCCTATTCCTTGAAGCAAAAGAAGTGGGTGATGGTAGGAGTCATATTGTGATAGAGTGTGTATCTGTGACAGGCAAGCTTGTAGCTTCAAGAGTTCGGAGTGTGACATAATTCCATATGATACCATGGCGTCATACCATGTGACATTCTTGCATAAAGTTATAGCCCAAACTTGAATAATCTGAACTCTACTTTGGAATCCATTGGGAAAGGCCTGCCAATCAGCCTCTTCAGTGATGAGAGCCCAGACTACATTGAATTCTGTAATAGAGATGTGGTGTATTTCACTGTGTGAAATAATGTTCTGATATTGCTGTCCATGGTTCCATTTTTCTCTGGCACCTCCTCCTGCACACTAGTGCCATACTCATCACTAGTACCACCTTTTATGTGTGTATGCACCTATATGAATGTTCCTGCCTACTCTAGGGTATGCTTCTAAGGTGTGTTTGTGTTTTTTCAGAATTATCCTATGGCTGTAATGGCCCCAATATTGATTTTGAAAATATAATTCATCATGTATTTTAATCTGCACATCTGGGAGATGTAAGAAACCATATGAGCTAGGCTTGAAGAGTAGAAACCTCTGTAGAACTGGGGTTACCCAATGCATCAGTCTGAAGCATTCGTGAATGGGCTGTTGCACTTTGCAGAGCATTTTACACTCTCCAATCACTATTTCCACATCAAATGCCCATTTTGCTTTGCCTAACTTGCTTTTTATCAGCAACTTCATTCATGTCCACAGCTATTTCTTCCATGTTAATAGGCATGCGGAGCTATGGAAACCCACTTCACAAAATATCCTCTTGTGAGCATTAAGAGTCTTTTACACTCATAAAGACAGTAATAACAATTTGACACCAATTACAGCATTTTTGACCTTAACATTCCAACACTTTCCCTCTCTTCATCTCAGTCAGCAGAATAAGCAATAGGAAGGAACATCCCCCACCTCCACTGCCTTGACTAACCCCAACCATCACCAATCCCATTAAAGGAAGTGTTTGACCACTTTTTTGATTTGATTCATTTCTGATGTCGGTTTTTCAGTTTAGAAAAGAGTTTGTTGGCCTGTAGCTTAAAGTTTGTGAAATCTACAAGAAGTCATGGGCCACAAAGTGGTTCTGACTTCGGGGCTTCTATGATCAGCCACTGGCACTGTAATTTCCATATTCCTTAGACAGCAGTATGAGAGGGTGAATGAACAGAGGTGACACAGTGGAGGACAAACTGCTTGAGATGGAGGGGATGGACTTTCTGGGGAGAGAAACTCTGTTCTGCCAATTTCCATCGTCTTCAGCAAGAGTCTATATCCACCTAGAGACTTATGGGAACAATTCATTGAAGTTAACCTCCGGAGGAAAGTGATATTTCTATTTTGCACAGGAAGTGATCACAGAAATCTGACACCTGTTGTAGGTAGACCTCAGAGCAAGATGACAATAGCATTAGCATCATCCTGAATGTCTTTGTGCTGAAATCCTTTCAGGCTGGAGCAGAAACCAACTTCAACTCCATCAACTACTGTCTAAGTATGGTCACTGACATTGTACATTCAAAGGAAGGGTTATACATTGCAATCTATTTTGACAAAGGAAGCAGGAAGAGCAAGTATGTGGCTTTGCTATTATAGGAGTGTCTCCCTGATGCTTTCTGCCACATTGCGCTTTGTGGATATTACATGTAAATTCAAAGACGTGTCACAACCATAAAGGGTTCCTCTTCTTCAATGTACAGCTGGGAGGTGATCATGCAGGTTTATGCTTGGCATTGTGACAGCAGCCATGATAACATTTTATTCCACCAGTGTCTGTTCCATTAGCATTGGATCTTCTGGGAGAAAGCAGAGTGTGATTACTACTTGATAAGATGTACCTGCTGACCACTTAACTCAAGACTGTTTGGTCTGCTATACCCTAAACAATCTGATCACTGTGATGAAACAGTCCTTGCCACCAGGTACAGGAGAGAAGCTGAGGAAGAGAAGATAAGACATAGGAGCAGAAGTACACTGTTCAGCTCATTGGGTCTGCTCTACCATTCAATGGGATCAGGCTGATGTGACAATCTGCAATTACTCAGCTTTCCTGCCTTTTCCCCACAACCCTGGATTCCCTTGCTCATTAAAATCTGTCTATCTCTGTCTTGAGTTCACTGAAGGACCCAACCTCCACAGTCCTCTGCAAAGAATTCCACAGATTCACTGCCCTCTAAGAGAATAAATTCCTCCTCTCCTCTGTTTTAAATATGTAAAACCTTTTTCTGAAATTATGCCCTCTGGTCCTAAGCCCTCACACACAAGGGGAAACAACTTTCCTGCATCTATCCTATCAAGGCTCTTTAGAATCTTGGATATTTTCAATAGATCACCTTTGATTTTTCTAAACTCCAATGAACACAGTTCCAACCTACCCAATTTCTCCTTATAAGACAGCCCCTCCATACCCAGGCCAGACTTCCTCTCTAATGAACCTTCCCTGGATTTCCTCTAATGCTAGCATTATTTTCCTTAGGTAAGGGGACCAAAACTGTTCACTAGTGTCATTTGACTAGTGATTTGTATATTTTAAGCAACTCCCTATTTTTATCCTCCATTTTCTTTGAACTTGTGTGCCAGGTTTTGTGTACAAGACCTGCCAAATCTTTTTGTGCTGTAGCTTTCTACAATTTTTCTCCATTTGAATAATGTTCAGTCCTTCTGTTCTTCCTGCCCAAGTGCATGACCTCACATTTTCTCTCAATATACTCCATCTTAGTGGTATGGTGTAAAGACAACAATCTCTCCCCCAGTGTTAGCAAACAAAGGTGCTGGTCACCAACAGCAGGAAGTTGAGCAAAGGAGATGCCCATGTCTGTATCAATGGTGCTGAGGTGGAGATGGTTGAAAGCTTCAAGTTCCTCGGCGTTATTATCAATAATCTGTCCTGGTTCATCCACATCGATGCAACATTCAAGAAAGCACACTCATGCCTCCACTTCATCAAAAGGTAAAGGAAATTCTTTATTCTGTTCTATTACCCTGTTGTACTTATATAAGAAATGGCTGCATGGATAACACACAAAACAATACTCTGCACTGCATCTTCTTACATGTGACAATAAAATTAAATCAATTCTATCATGTTTTGCCCTTGTTCACTTAACCTGTTAATATCCCTCTGAAGACACTCTGTGTCATCCTCACCACTTGCCTTCCAACATATTGTTGGGTCATTCACAAACCTGGCAATACTGCATTCACTTTTCTCATTCAAATGATTAATACATATTGTAGATAATTTTTCTCCTACACTGATATCCATGGCACTCACTAGTTATAGGTTTCCATCCTGAAGATGTCGAACTTACCCCACCTCTGTCTTCTATTAGATAGCAATCTTCTATTCATTTTAATATGTGACCCCCAACACCATTCATCTTACATTGAATCATTGCAGTAACATGATGGACATCAACTCTAGCTACTCCTGTAGTTGTCACAAAAGTTAAAGCTTATGAAAGAAAATCCAAAAACCACAATATTCTGACCCAGGTTTATTTTTTTTTTAAAAAACTGATTATTAGCTTCTAGCTACAGGTAAAGAATTAAATAAAATAAAAACAGCTTTTATAAATTCCCCCTTACACATACAGTCAGACTAATATTAATAGGAAAAACAACATGTAGGTAGAAGGAAAATTGGCAAAACAGTTCTGTAATCTTTGTTCACAAGATTTGTTGGGCTGGTTCTCACTGATTCAAATGTTTCTCTTTGCCCTTTGTTTTTATGAATGCTTTCACTGGTTTGTAAGAGGCACAGGGTGGCTATTTCATTATGACAGATTCAAAGTTACAAGTTGCATCAACTGTTGAATAAATGTGTGAGCTGTTTTTTTTTCTGGTTTAATGTAGTTTACTGTAGAGAACTGAGAGAGAGGCTTTTGGCTGCTGCAGACTGGCTGATTTCTCTCTGGCCTGAACTAGCTTCTCTCTGTCTTGTGCACAGTCCAATGTGTTCAGCTACTGGACAAACAATTACCTGGATTCGAAGTTTGTGAGAAGATTTGTAGCTCCGGTGCACATCGTTGTGGTTCTGTTCGCCGAGCTGGGAATTTGTGTTGCAGACATTTTGTCCCCTGTCTAGGTGACATCCTCAGTGCTTGGGAGCCTCCTTTGAAGCGCTTCTGTGATGTTTCCTTCGGCACTATAAATGCCAGAGGAAACATCATAGAAGTGCTTCACAGGAGGCTCCCAAGCACTTAGGATGTCACCTAGACAGGGGACAAAACATCTGCAACACAAAATCCCAGCTTGTCGAACAGAACCACAACATTACCTAGATGTCAGCAGGCAGGGGACCTTTGTCATTGATAATTGGTTCCTCATCCACAAACCAATCACTTCACTCATAAACAACCCTTCAGCTCCAGTTACTCTGCACATTGCTAGAATCCACAGCTACACAAAGTTCATAATAGGTGTCAAATTGCTTACTTTCAGAACATGCAGCCATCCTTGCAAATTCCTGCATTTTAGAACAGTTATTTTTCATTTCAGTCCACTGTTAATAAAAAGTACAAAAATAAAAGACATGGGCATCATATTATTTTGCTTTTATATTAACAGTAGAAGTGGTAGTATATCAATCCAACCTTCTTCACTTGTGCCTCTGCCTAACAGCCCTGTACCATTCACCTAATGGTGATGGTCAATGCTCTTGCATTCATAGTGACTACAATCCTATTTTTTAAGTTTTGTACAGATCTGCCAAGTCTACATTGACCATATGGTAAGTTTGCAGAAATTGTTTTCCATAAAATCCATGAATTTTCTCTGAGGTAGTAAATTTAGTAGGGATATGAAGTGTATTCAATAAGATATTGGAAGATTTTCTCCATAGCTCCTAATATAAATGACTAAATTGACAGTTCTATTAACTATTTAACATTGACACACAATCACTAAAAAGATGTCCTCAGTTTATTTGTTATCTCAGTATGATGGCTAAGAATGATAAATGGAATAACCCAATGTCCCACTGCTATGTAATGGGTACTTTATTTTTACTGTGACATTTTAGGAACCTAAATTGTCTTTCATTTCATGCACCTATTTATGCCAAAGATAGCATTCTGTGAAAGGACATGAAGGGACCACTCCTACTGTCCTGAAACCAGTTACCAAAAGATAAGTATAAACAACCTCCTTCCTTACTTCAAAAACTGGCCTACAAACAGTGACTTTGCATGATGGCAAGGCTATAATTGGAAGCTTGGAAATGGAACACCAAAGATACCATGTTTATTGCTCCAGGGAGAAATGTAATTGAGCCCCACTGCTATAGACAAGTACCACTCTTAAGTGCTGCATATTTAATTACTCAGATTTACTTTTTGCGGAAGGCATTAATTTCCACAACTTTTTATTTACTGGAGAGAAAAGTATGAAAGACATTTCAGTGCTCCCCAGAATCATACAATACTACCCTAATCGTCACTAGTGAGGTCTGTATATTTATTTTTAACTGACCTGTTTAGACACACCTTAGAGGCAGTGGGACTTTAACCTGAACCCTCTGGCTCAAAGGTAGCAAGAGTACCACTACACTACAAGACTTTCAAGATGAGGTGTGTGTTTACTTGCAAACATTGATTACCAGTTTACAGAACAAATATGTATACGAGCCAAATCATGTATCAAGTGTATCATCCAGGCGCCCTGACCTGAGAATTACTGAAGAACTGTAATCATGATTGGGCAATGGATACAATCCAGTCAATGAAGGGCAATGGCAAGGATATGTTTCACAATAATTTACATTTTGTGAAAAGACTTCATTCACTTACAATCTGCTTGACACAAGGTTGACTGCATACATAATAGAAACAACCAACATCGCACCAAATCCAAATAACATCCAAATAAAGTAACGATCCTAAGAAAGATATTTGCAGAAAATAATAATGCCACTCCTGACATAATTAACTAGCATCAGTGCCATTGTATATAGCACCACATTGATATACAAATCTAGTTCTGCATTTTAACACCTTCACTAACTACAGCACAGTGTGCAAACAGGAATGAATACAGACAGACCGATTGCCAATATAGCAAAGTAAGTCCTATATTGTTTAACAGATATTCATTACTGTATGAGTGGAACTTTATTGCACATCAATAATAGAATTTAAGTGATGGCAATACCAGAGTCAATACATCATAACAATAAACCAAAACAAAACAAAGGTAATGGGTCTTCCATGCCCATAAAGGTCTTTACAAAAATATATTTTACAAACATAAATATGAGCTGCTAACCTTTAGAAATTTTCATTTTAACAATAAATGAATTGTTAAGTCTAAAGGTTTACCATTGGCTGGAACCTTTTACAGCTGCTGGCAGTCGCAAATGAGATATGCGGAAACATTTGATTGTGCAAGAAGATTAATTTCAGCTTCCTGATGGCAGACCAAAAATAGGATATCAACATTGAAATGGATGGAAGGCAGATCAAGCTCTGAGAACCTATTTGTCACACATTAGCATGTCGTACACTGAACACTATTTTGCCAGATTACATGGTACTTTTGCAATTAGTTCACCAGCAAATGAGAAACACATGACTTCAATTTTATAACCGATTAAAGCTAGTATGCAGCAGATGATGTAGTTTTCCTGGCGTATTTAGACTGTGTAAGAAGGGAAAGTGGTGACATAATGATAATGTCACTGAATTAATAGTTCAGAATGCCAAGTTAATGTAACATGGGCTTCAATCCCACTGTCACAGATAGTGAAATTTATATTCAAAACAAAAATCTGGACTGAATAAGAACTTCTTTTCCTTCATGAGCAAACTTATTGGACCATAGGAGAGGGGCTATTTGTTGTAAGAGATGTACACAGCTGACTCCTGGGATCTATTTTGGGAAATATGCTGCCCCAAGCCCTTCTTTAATACTAGTTCACAGGGCTTACTAATATTAAATAGTGAATGATTAACCACTCCTAAATCTTATGCAGAACAGACACATACTTGAGTACAAAGAACAACTTATTACATAAGGGGAAAACAGGTTACACTAGCTGAAACCTAGTTAACTACATTAACACAAGGCCAAAGACATTGTTACCCGCCTGAGGGATTGGAACTCTCTGCCACATAGCTGCACACTGATGAGCAGCTTCTCTCAGAAATAGTGATTTAAATATGAGTGAGTGGAACTATTCCAATGCTTCTGAGTTAACCCTTTCTCGCCAACTGCCTGATACAATATCTATAACCAGGTTTTTCCCTTTGTTTAATTCAATATACATTTGGTAAACAAGAATATCAAGTATACCTCTTATTTCCTCAAGTCTCTGAATGTACACATTCTTCTTAAGACCGTAAGACAGAAGAGTGAAAGTAAGGCCATTCGGCCCATCGAGTCCACTCCACCATTCAATCATGGCTGATGGGCATTTCAACTCCACTTACCCGCATTCTCCCTGTAGCCCTTAATTCCTTGTGACATCAAGAATTTATCAATCTCTGCCTTGAAGACATTTAGCGTCCCGGCCTCCACTGCACTCTGCGGCAATGAATGCCACAGGCCTACCACTCTCTGGCTGAAGAAATGTCTCCGCATTTCTGTTCTGAATTTACCCCCTCTAATTCTAAGGCTGTATCCACGGGTCCTAGCCTCCTTGCCTAATGGAAACAATTGCCTAGCGTCCACTCTTTCCAAACTTGTGTGAGTAAGTGGTTGTTTGCTTGAGGATGATCTACTTATGTGTTGTTCTTTATCTTTCTAAGCCACTAGTTGATCTTTAACATCTTGATTTCCTTCACTGAAGATGTTTGTTGTAGGTTGTTCTTTTGTTTGGAGGATATTTAATTTACTCAAAGCATGCAATAGAAGGCAGTGTGATTGGTGAAAGAAGCAATTCCCTTCTTTTGATATTGTCGCAAGGTAGATTTAAGTGAAGATCTTCCACTGTGACACATATTCCATTATTTTCAGTGTACAGTATCGGTAATCTCTTCTCAGTGGTGTCCTCTGGATAGATCACTATCATTATAAGTTCACTAATTGTATCAAGTGGTGGTTCTGCTGGAGCTGTTTGAAGGTCAAGTTCTAGAAGTTTTTCACAGGCAAAGGACAAGACAACAGCTGTTTTCCGCCCCGTGAAATATGTAGCTTTTCTATGTTAGCAATGTGGAAGAATTGTTTAATACCAACACAGTTGGTCTCATTCACTGTGAGCTTCTTTCTGCCAGCATTCCTTTGTCTTCTTGTTTCTGACACATGCCAAATTGATCACTGGTAGATTTCTTCTTGGATGAATGGAATCCTCCACTGAATTTTAAAATTTTAGGGCATGACATGTTTTCCAGCCCAGATGTGAAGACTTCTGACTCTGGATGACATAGGTATGGTCTGCAAACTGAAATTTTTTATATCTTAAAAGAAAAAAATAATATTCCTTTAATCTTAGGGGTAATTTCACCTGTCCCATTTAATATCAGATTATTAGGTTGAAACTTTGTTTCTTTCAGCCAAGGAACCTTGTCAAATAATATAGTGATTTTATGTTAAGCTGGAATTGAGTTTAATTCCGTTGACGTAGATGAGCTCTGTCATGTCTGGTTGAGATGGGTTGCCCTAGGAATGGCTGTGGCATTTCTTCAAAAAGCTGTATCTTATCATAAAGATGCATTCTAATGGAAGTGAATCTTTGGAGTCATGAGTTTATTCAAACAGTGTTTGATGTAAAATTTTAGCTTCAATGTGACAGTAACCAACACTGTTTCTGTTGTGGAAATATTTCCCATTTTGAAAACATTTTCTTGCAAAAGTTACATTCTTGTGCTGGACTCAGACATTGCTTCTGCTTTTCTTTGCTGCATATCTTGGACAGTAACTCCTATCTTCAATAGATTTGAACACTCTTTGCACAATCCAATAATTGTTTGGAGAGTTTCTACCTTCTGAAATTATCAGGTTCTGAAAGACTACTGTAGTAAATTTGTTCTTCTGTTCCCCAGATGTTTTTTTTCTGATCTTTTAAAAATAAAACTCAATTTCTAACACAATCTGGATAACCTGTTCACATGTGAGCTCTTCCTTTCAGGTTGGTAAGTTTGAAAGAGATGAATTAGAAATTTTGATGACAGTCTGTCTCTGACCAGTTCTCGTTGTAATGTTTCATGTTCACAAGTTTCAGACAATGGAAAAAGATCATTGATGAAGTTGTCAACAGATTCTCTGTATTGAATTGCTCTTGCTGTAAGACAATTAGCTCTTAAAGGGAAATGGTTGTCAAATAAGTTTCAGACATTATCAAAGGTATCAGTATCTTCTTTTACTTTTGTCTATTAATAACATAGCCTGATATTGGTCCCACAGCATAAAGCAGCATGTTGACTTGTTCTGCTTTTGATTTGCTGTGTAAACCTGAAGCAATCTTGTATCACGTGAATTGTTTCTTCCTTTCCAATTATATTAATTCTCTGTCTGAAATATCTGTAACATGGAATCTGGGTAGAAGTGTAAAAACTTCCTTCATTTCTTTGTTAAATTCAATTGTTCACTTTAAAAATGAAAGCTTATTAAAGTTATTTGAATTCTACTGTATCTTCAACCTTTCATTGTTAAATTTGAATGGTGGTTTAAATTCAATTGCTACATAGGTTGTTGGAGAACTTCCAGCTGGAAAAACATTATTTGAAATTGTAATTAAATTTTAATTACTGATAAAGCTAGATAAGATCTTCTAATAAATCTTTACTACGTAATTAGTTGTTATTTAGTAACATTCTTGAACTTCTTTCTTCAAATCTTCTTTGATATTTTTCTATGTTTTGAATTGCAATCTCTACTGAAAAGCTGTTTCTTCAATAAATCTTATTAAAAAATTTAGAAATGTTTCCAGTATTGTAAAATCTAAAAATCTTTTAGTAAGTAAAATGTTATCTTCTCAAAATAAACAGTTAAGATGGAAGTTTCACACTTCTTGTACTTCTTCTCTGTATATCTGGATCTTTTTTGACAATATAGGGAACTCAAGCCACTCCATCTTTTTCACAAATTGTTTTTCACCTTTATCCTCTCAAAATCATGTCTATCCTTTTTTGCTGCATTGTTCAATTAAAAAAATGTTTTGCTCTTAATCTCACTAATGATTCTGCCAGTTTGAAGGAATTTTAAATAATGGCTTCCCCGATGATTTATTAAGGCATATAAAATAATCTTGACCGCACTATTAACAATGCTCATTTTAAAAGAAAGGTTTTTCTGAGTTCTACTTTCTGTTAGTATTCTGGGACAGAATGGAATCATAATATTTACAGTACTGAAGGGATTATTTAACCCATTACATCTGTACGGCTCCTGAAAGAGCTGCCCAGCTAGTCCCATTTTCCAGCACCATCTTCACAGCCCTCTGACTTCAACACTTTCAAATACATATCCAACTCTCTTTTGAAACCTCACATGTGATCTATCTCTAGCATTCTCCCAGCCAACACATACCAAATCCGATCAATTCTTTAAGTGAAGAAGTTTTTCCTCATTTCATTCCTAGCTCTCTTACTAATATTGTCACATTTTTGTGAAGTTTTCTTTTCTCTTCGGTTTGGTGTGCATTCTTTGTATTCCTGGTGTTTTCTTCACTTTAGACAACAGTCCACATTGTTGGCACCATTTTGTAAGAGATGTCTAGCACCTTGTTCTGCTGGGTTCTTCTTTGGGTAGATTTGCTGCCACAAGTCCTTGTTATACTAGTGTACAACTTACTACTGGTGAAGGATTAACCACGTGGGAGGCATATACCTGAGTAGTAAGAAGCAGTTCATTACATAATATTAAGATAACAGGTTACATTAGCTTAAAACAGGGGTGGCAATTAATTCTTCCAAGGGGTCACATGAGAAACTTGAGGTGTGTTGGAGGGTCGAACCAACAATAAGTTGAACATAATTCTGCTCATTTTCCCATTGTAAAAAGTACTAAATTATATAGTTTTGCACTGAAACTTATAATCAGAGGAATAAGGATATTCTGTTACAATGAAGATATGAAATTGTGGAGTAGATCAAATATAGAAGAAATTAACAATAAAAACAATAATTTCAGTATTTCATTTTATTTTTAACATGTTAATCTCACAAACCAATAATGAAAAATTGTTTCATTATTGTTTAGTATTACAAACAACAAACAACTCTATACAAAAAGCGATAAGTGCTTTTGAGGTTTTTTAGTTCATTTTACTTGTTTCATGAGAAACATCCAGTCTGTTTTGGGCTTGAACAAGTGCACTGAAATCTGGTTGAATGTCTGAGGTGGATATGTGAAGGGCAGCCGAGAGGTGATCATCAGTGATAGAAGATCTGTATTTGGACTTCATCACTGAGAATGTCTGTTTGCATATATAGGTAGATCCAAAGAGGACTAGAATCTTTTGAGCATGCCTCCTCATGTGTGGAAAGTTCTCCTCTTTGAGGGAAGAGTAAAAATCAAGCAGTGAGACTGACCTAAAGTACTCTGCCAGAAGTGTGTCAGACTGCAAGTCAATGAGTTCAAGTTGAACATCACTAGGTGCATTCTCCACATTGCATGTAAATGGGGAAAAAAATCATGTGTGTTTCATTCTCAACCATTTTAAAGTCTTGAAATTGCCTTGAAAATTCACCATGCAGTGCTTCTAACATAGGTGAGTACCTGTGGAGGTGATCAGCTGAAGGTACGTCTTCCTTCAGTGTTGGCAAGTGGGTGAGAATGTTGTCCTCCATTTGGCTTGAGAGAAGCTGCAACTTTCTCATAAAAGCCTTCACCAAGTTGTACATTTCATGCACAAAAAGGCCCTTGCACTGAAATTTCACTTTTAGTTCATTCATAAGTGCAGTCATATCAACAGCAAAAAAAGGTCTGCAATCCAGTCTGCATCTGAAAGTTGTGAAATGCCATTCCCTTTCTTCACACAGAAATCTTGAATCTCTTCTCTCAGGTCCCATATACTTTTCAGCATTTTGCCCAGGCTGAGCCACCTGACAGCTGTGTGGTAGCCTATGTCACAATGTTCAGTCTCATTTTCTTCCAAAAGTGCAACAAACTGACTTTGATTCAAAGCTCTTGCCCTGATGAAGTTAACTATTTTAGTTACAACATCAACCACATGGTTAATTTTTAACACTGACTTACACAACACTTCCTGATGTATAGTACAATGCAAAAATACCAATTTCTGTTCAGGTCAATTTCTGTCACTTCCTGAATTCTCTTTTAAGAGTCCAACATTTTTTCCCATTAGATTTGGACGACCATCCATTGTCACACCCACCAGCTTGTCCCATTTTAGTCCAAACATGCATTTACCTCCATAAAAAAATCATTACCAGTTGTTCTTCCTTTCATTGACTGTATGGCTGCCAGCTCCTCCATGATTTTAAAATCCGTAGTTATCCCACGGAGGAAGATGAGTAGATGGGCTGTGTCACATACATCACAGCTCTCATCCAAAGCCAAGGAAAAAAAGTCAATGTTGACCACTCTGTGCTGCAGCTGAAACTCCAGATTTCTCGCGATGTTCCCAATCCATCTCGTTACAGTGCATCGGGAGAGAAGCACATTCTGAAATGCCTCCGTTTTCTCCAGGCATATTAGTTCTGCAGAGTCCAACAAGCACTTCTTAATAAACTCTACGTCAGAAAATGGTTGACTGTTTCTGGAGATTTTGTGGGATATGACATAACTTGTCTTGGTGTGAGCTGACATTTTGAGGGCTAGCCAGCAAGCATCGCTTTTAGCTGTTCACGCCTGCACATACACGCGCACGTGCGTCCATACCTAAATAAAAAAAAAGCATCCTTTTCAAAACAAAAGCAACACAGTTCTATTGCGTGCATGGCGTAAATACTTTTTCATTTATGATATAATTTAAGACTGATCTCATGCGGGCCAGACAGGAATGACCAAAAGGCCGGATATGGCCTGCAGGCCTTAAAATGCCCAGGTCTGGCTTAAAAGGTCCAAATAAACATGTTGGACTCTCACCTGTTGTGGTGTGACTTTTAATATTAGCTTAAGACTGTTAACTACGTGTCAAGGAAATTAAATTGACTCGACTCAATTATCAGCAAGAGCAACCAAAAAGAGCTTTATTAATTTTAACCTCTGCATTGCAGAGGGGCAACCTGCACTTGACAACAATGCCTTGTGCAAGGGCCCTGTGCTCCAACTGCCGAGGGGACATTAACTACCTCAATCTGTCTATCCCCCTCCCCCACTCCAACCTCTCACCCTCACAACACGCAGCCCTCCAATCCCCCTGCTCCAATCCCAACCTCACCATCAAGCCAGCGGATAAAGGGGGCGCAGTAGTAGTCTGGCGCACCGACCTCTACACCGCTGAAGACAAACGCCAACTCGAGGACACCTCTTCCTACTGCCCCCTCGACCATGACCCCACCCCCCATCACCTAACCATCATCTCCCAGACCATACAGAACCGCATCACCTCAGGAGATCTCCCACCCACAGCTTCCAACCTCATAGTCCGGGAACCCCGCACTGCCCGGTTCTACCTCCTTCCCAAGATCCACAAGCCTGACCACCGTGGCTGACCCATTGTCTCAGCATGCTCCTGCCCTACAGAACTCATCTCTACCTACCTCGGCACTGTCCTATCCCCCCTAGTCCAGGAACTCCCCACATACATTCGATACACCACCCATGTCCTCCACCTCCTCCAAGACTTCCGTTTCCCCGGCCCCCAATGCCTCATCTTCACCATTGATATCCAATCCCTCTACACCTCCATCCGCCATGACCAGGGCTTTCAAGCCCTCCATTTTTTCCTCTCCAGACATCCCCAACAGTACCCTTCCACCGACACTCTCATTTGTTTGGCCGAACTGATCCTCACCCTTAACAATTTCTCCTTTGAATCCTCCCACTTCCTCCAGACCAAAGGGGTAGCCATGGACACACATATGGGCCCCAGCTATGCCTGTCTCTGTGTTGGCTACATAGAACAGTTGATCTTCCATAATTACACCGGCACCACTCCCCACCTCTTCCTCCGCTACATTGATGACTGCATTGGTGCCACCTCGTGCTCCCGTGAGGAGGTTGAGCAATTCTTCAACTTCACCAACGCATTCCACTCTGACCTTAAATTTTCCTGGACCATCTCTTACACCTCACTCCCTTTCCTGGACCTCTCCATCTCTATTAATGACGACCGACTTGACACTGACATCTTTTACAAACCCACCGACTCCCACAGCTACCTGGATTACACCTCTTCCTACCCTACCTCTTGCAAAAATGCCATCCCGTATTCCCAATTCCTCCGCATCTGCTGTATCTGCTCCCAGGAGAACCAGTTCCACCACAGAACACACCAGATGGCCTCCTTCTTGAGAGACCGCAATTTCCCTTCCCACGTGGTTGAGGATGCCCTCCAACTCATCTCGTCCACATCCCGCACCTCCGCCCTCAGACCCCACCCCTCCAACCGTAACAAGGACAGAACACACCTGGTGCTCACCTTCCACACTACAAACCTTCGCATAAACCAAATCATCTGCTGACATTTCCGCCACCTCCAAACAGACCCCACCACCGGGGATATATTTCCCTCCCCACCCCTTTCCGCCTTCTGCAAAGACCGTTCCCTCCGTGACGACTTGGTCAGGTCCACGCCCCCCTACAACCCACCCTCCCATCCTGGCACTTTCCCCTGCCACCACAGGAACTGAAAAACCTGTGCCCACACATCCTCCCTCACCTCTATCCAAGGCCCTAAAGGAGCCTTCCACATCCATCAAATATTTACCTGCACATCCACTAATATCATTTATTGTATCGGTTGCTCCCAATGCGATCTCCTCTACATTGGGGAGACTGGGCACCTCCTAGCAGAGCGCTTTCGGGAACATCTCCGGGACACCCGCACCAATCAACCACACCGCCCCGTGGCCCAACATTTCAAGTCCCCCTCCCACTCTGCCGAGGACATGGAGGTCTGGGCCTCCTTCACCACCGCTCCCTCACCACCAGGCGCCTGGAGGAAGAACGCCTCATCTTCTGCCTCGGAACACTTCAACCCCAGGGCATCAATGTGGACTTCAACAGTTTCCTCGTTTCCCCTTCCCCCACCTCACCCTAGTTCCAAACTTCCAGCTCAGCAATGTCCCCATGACTTGTCCGGACTTGTCCTGTCTATCTTCTTTTCCACCTATCCACTCCACCTTCTCCTCCCTGACCTATCACCTTCATTCCCTCCTCCACTCACCTATTGTACTCTATGCTATTCTCTCCCCACCCCCACCCTCCTCTAGCTTATCTCTCCACGCTTCAGCTCACTGCCTTTATTCCTGATGAAGGGCTTTTGCCCGAAACGTTGATTTCGCTGCTCCTTGGATGCTGCCTGAACTGCTGTGCTCTTCCAGCACCACTGATCCAGAATGTGGTTTCCAGCATCTGCAATCAGTGTTTTTACCTCTATATACTCATATTATACTGTTTCTTATCACACTCTCAAGGACAAAGGCTGTGAAGATTTGAGTTGTTATTCTTTCCATTCCCTTGTTGTGGGCATACTGTTCTTATATTTTTCTCTTGTTGAATGTTTACAAAGTTCCGCAGTGACAAGGTGTCCCTCGACTACAGACTTCAGCAAAGTGTCAGAAAGTTTTAATTTTAATAAAGCATTGTCTTTCAGATTTCAGAGTAAATGGATTTCAGAGTAAATGTTAATTTTGTTAATTTTCCATTACACTATGTTAACATTAGATAAGAGACAGTATTATCTCCTAGGAGATAGTAACTCATTGATGATACATTAGTGAGAGTGTGGTGCTGGAAAAGCACAGCAAGCCAGACAGCATCCAAGGAGCAGAAGAATTGACATTTCAGGCAAGAGCCCCTCATCAGGAATCATTGTACATTGTTGATACGTTGTTGAAGAATGCAGAACAGAACAGCTGCTAACAAAACCCAGACTGATTTGTCCCATGGACAATATACATTCTTGAATTAGTTTTTTAAAACAGAGATAGATAAGTTCTTGATTAGTAAGGTGATCCAGGGTTATGGGGAGAAGGCAGGGGAAAGGGGTTGAGAAACATATCGGCCATAATCAAATAGCAAAGCAAACAAGATGGGCTGAATGGCCTAATTCTGCTCTGATATTTAATGATGTTCCATCTTTTCTAAAGCTTCTGAGTTAATCCTCTCAAGTCAGCTGCTTTGTACATAGATGTTGGTGATGGCAGTGTAGGGGGGACCAGGGTATGGCTGACTGAGGGAGGGTGGATGGGTTGCAGTGAATCTAGAAAGGCTCATGGGAGGCAAACAGATGAAGGTGGACTACACATGAAAGGTTAAGACAATAGGTGAAACATGATTGTTGGGAGATCCAGAGTCATACAGAGAAGGTGAATGCTGAGGTCGTATGAGTCGAATATAACAAGAACAGGTGACAAGGACCAAGGTGGAAAGGTCAAAGGTGACTAAGGAAGGAGTGACAGTTTTGTTTATCCAGTTGAAGGGGGAGGGGGTCTGCGGGAAGGGGAAGATGAGCAGTTGGTAACAGCATTTGAGGTTATTAGAAGTGGGCTGTGGAAGGGAGGGGGGAGGTTCTGAAAGTTTCAGAAGCAGCTATAGTCTCAAAACATACATGCAAATAGCCAGACTGAAAGAGTGATGCTGCTGAATTAGAGGGAAGGAATACCTGTCCCACAGCATTTAAACATGCTGTCCAGACCTCAGAAGATGTGTGGCAATGGTGGTGTTGTTGATTTACTTTCTGCTCAATTGGCTGAGCACCTCATCTAATTGGCTGGCTGTCACATCATTGTGTATGGCCAGTCATCCCATCCTTAAACAGAAGTCTTACATTTTTCTGATCTTGGACATTGAGCAGCATGAGAAGATTCTTGCCATAGTTTTAATAATTCTCAATAAATTAAACATACGATTTCAGACCGACAATGGTGTCTACACTTTTCAGGCATCACTTTGGGAGGTCATTAGTATGGGACTGTGTGCTGGACAATACAGAACATATCAACTATGATGCCATCCAGACTGTAGTGCTGCTTTCACATTTATACTGCCATTTTCAACCTGAAGACTGCAGTTAATGCTTTATTTAACAGCTCGCGGCTGAATATGACTCAGCAACAAGAAGAGCAATCCACCAGCATTATCTAAAAATGATCAGCAATTACTTCATGATGAAGAAACATAGACGCAGAGGAAACTATGCCACAGAAGGAGACCACTCAGTCTATACCGTTGTTTGATTGATTTCTTTTGGCTGTGTCACTGCTTTTTGTTACAAAGACAAAGGCATAGGGTGGGATGTAATTTTAAAAGTCATGTGCAAAGGAAACAAATGGGGTGTAAGGGAACCTTTCTCCACAGAGTGAGTAGTCAGAGATGGAAATGCACTGCCTGAACATGTGGTGCAGGGAGGTTCAATTGAAGCATTCTACATTGGTTAAATGACTATTTGAATAGAAGCAGTGTTTAGGCTTACAAGGAAAATTCTGGAGAATAGCACTAACTCATATCATATAACACATGGGCAGCACAGTGGCACAATGGTTAGCAGTGGTTAGCACTGCTGCCTCACAGCGCCAGAGACCCGGGTTCAATTCCCACATTCTCCCCATGTCTGTGTGGGTTTCCTCCGGGTGCTCCGGTTTCCACCCACGGTCCAAAAATGTGCAGGTTAGGTGAATTGACCATATTAAATTGCCCGTAGTGTTAAGTGCATTAGTCAGAGGGAAATGGGTCTGGGTGGGTTGTTCTTTGGAGGGTCGGTGTGGACTGGTTGGGCCAAAGGGCCTGTTTGCACACTATAAGTAATCAAATCTAATATAATATATTCAAAGAGCTACTGCAAAATGCTTGGGTCAAACGGCCTTCTTCTGAGCCATAACAATTTTCTGTGATTCTGTAAGGTGGTGAATAAGGCACATCATGGTTGGAACAGAGCCACTGGCCATTAGTTTAAAGGTCAACTGGCAGTGCGCAGCAGGTCAATAGAGAGGTAGCATTAAAAGGCTTCAGGAACATTGTAAATATATTGAATGAGTAGCTACTGTGGATGGAGGGGCCATCTCCATTCTTGACAGCCCAAATCCTCCCAATGTGTTCACAACCTCCTCAAATATTGGTACAGGGAATGAAAAGCCCATGTAACCATCTATTAGAAACAACGACAGAAGCATGGGCTGGAGGAACCACAGCCAATGACATTAGTGCCTCAGGCTGCGACATAGACAAATGCCACAATACTAGAGTCTTCACAATCTTAGTTGAACCGATGATTCCCAGTTGTGTGCTTTCACCTATATCAACAAATGAAAGCATAATCCAGGTGTAAAACACCAGATCTCTGTCAGCAATATACGGTATTTCAATAACTGAGTCATTCCAGCCTGTACTAAATAGGCCAGGTTAAATTCCTTGGTTGTTTTAAGCCAACAATACCAAGAAAAATATATTTTCTTTAATTTTTATTTTATTCATAATAATTCATTAATATTACAACTTCTTGCAAAGAAATAATGCAATAAAGGAAAAATCTTTAGGTAGTCAATAATTAGGCATAATTATACATTCCTTTAGCACTGAAGATTATCAGTGATTCAAAAGTATTATTAAGCTGCTGTTTAGTCTAAGATCTGAAACATCTTTCCCATTTAAAGAATTTTTCAAAAAATAAATCCCTTATTAGCATTACTTTATGTTAGATGGTTAGGTAATGTTGACAGGGAAGCTTTCCATCGGACCTGGGTCAAAAGAAGTGCATCTCAGTACTTCAAAGAGTTATAACTCTAGCAGTTTAAAACCACTATTTATTACCTGAACTTTACAATCAGGCATTATTAATCTTTACCTGACACTAAAGTATGTTAATATATGACCACACAGATTCAAAGGCAGAGTTCCACAAGCTTTATCTGATGAGGCATGTCTGCCTGTCAGTTAATCTTTTGCTGACTGTAAATAAAAAAAAAATTGCTAAATGGGCTGCCTAAAGTTTCACTTAAACATTAGCATTACATACATAAACAATAGAACTACTGTAACCTGTGGGATAACAAACACAATGTTACCTCAGAGGAAAAGAAATGTCCTTCTATTCATAATATAAAAACCTACTTTATATTACTCAAAAAGGTAGTGCACAACAGCACAATGGAAAGAATGCAACATTGTAAAATCTTAAAAGTAAATAGTGACATTTCAAAGAGATGGGAACTAATGGAGCAATGAAATCTGTTCTGGCAACACAGAAAACACCAATCTTTCAGCACTGTACTGCTTGAAGGTAAGCAGCAGGGGGCTCATCAGTATCAGCCTAGTATTAAAGCTGCTCTACCCATTTTAGAATGATTTCACCAAGCTCACAAACAAAGCTACCTTTTGAAATGGACACCACAGTTTTAGTAAACAACATCAGCTGTGCTAACAATTTTTCATGAATGAAAACCCACACTTATCAAAACTACAATTGTTAGGATAAGTAATATACTTGCAGCCTCAACTATGCTCTAATTGAATATGATATTGCATTTCACTTCCTAAATCCAAAATTATAATCTGCTAATAAGCAAAACAATATGGATTGGCAGAAATAATAATTAAGGAATTTCCTCTAATTCCTAAACTTTAATAATTTGGGGGAAACACCTTTAATTCTTGTGAAGAAATACTTTGGTTATATATATTTATGTTTTCTGTGATAAAAAATAAATTAATTGAAAGCACAAAAATTCTAGCTGCAGGTTACAAAAGTGGTTACAGAATGAAACAGCATCAAATGCACAGCACATTAATTATTGAACATCTAGATTTTGCATTTTTCTAAATAAATGAACATGCTTATCAGAGAGGAATAGTTAAAAGGGATGTCAGTCTTTTTTAAATATTGGAAACATTGTCGTATCTTTAACAAAGAGATGAAACTTTAAAGTACGAAGAACCACAGAAAAACCTAGATCATTACAAATGTAGTTTAATATTTTCTTTCTGCTAATTTAGTAGACCAGATCCATTTATGGCATGTTCCAGTGTTTAATAATGACATTTAGCTATGCATTGATTTGAAATACCAGTGCTAGCCTCATTGCGTTTACATAGATAATTATCATCATGCATTGCAGCTAATTTGGAGCTTCCGTTAGCTGGCTATCTTTTCTAGTTTTTTTTCTGGTAATACACTCTCCAGTTACAGCTATTATCTCAAACTCTCTGCTTTTCTCCAACTCACCTATGCATCATGATACAATTTCCTGTTTATTATTTTAGAATCCAGAATGGATAGCAATAGAACGCATTCTTAGAGACTATTGTGTTTATGAAAAAGACCACAAATGCTAAAAATGACTAGACATGTATTCAGAAATGTTCTTACCTTTTATTCCTGTACTTTATTATAATATCTACAATTTCTTCTATCTGGCTGTCTGGTAGTGGGATTGGGTGTCGTTTATGTCCATTATATTCTCAATGATGGTGTTTTTGTGGCCAGTTACTCTTGTGTGTTCAGATCCAATGCTAGCAGGATCAAGACAGCAAAGATTTATGGCACTGGGTCTGAACTGCACCATAGAGCTTACCCCTCAGCCCCCACCCCCCACCACCTCTACCCCATCTCTGGACACCGGGCTTGATTTTGTGTCATGATCAATCAACTAGATGTTTGAATTTGTATTATCTACAATTAAATATAAATATTTTATATATTTCATGCAGTTTACAGCACAGAGTGTACAGATTTGAATTTATTTATCATATGTATTGAGCACTAGAGCTGCATTTACAGCTAAAGGATTGGTGTTGGTTGATAGTTCAATCTGGGTCTCCTTGAAGGGGAGTTTGCAAGTTTAACCTGAGTCCTCCATGAGGAGGAATGAAACCGTCCAGGAATTGGGGATTACAAGTAGACACCCCAATAGCACACTTAGCAACAGATCTAAAAGAAAATCCATGGCATTGCCTACATGTTGGAAAATTCTCCATCTTTCCATTCCACCTCCCCCTCCCTCCGCCTACACCCCACAAATGGAGAACGGTGGGGATTTAAGGAGTTACTGAACTGATTGTAAATTAAAACCAAAAATGTCAAAGTAAAGTTTTGTATGAGACGGCCTTCTTGATCAATATTAACAGTAAAGGAAGTTCTTTCTCTATTCGTATGAATTATTTATCAAATTCAAAGGGCTTGATATCAGTAATATTGTGTATAATAAATTAACAGCAATGCTAGAGATTTTCAACTAATTAAAATATATTTCTTCATTTCTTTTACTTCAAAAGGATTATGAAGTAGGTACCTAGGAAAGTAAATGTAAGATGCTGCAGTATCTAATACACATGGGATAATAAATGGCTGACAGCAAGCTAAGCTTGAGTAGTTTATGAATGTCAGATGAACCCCAAGATTGAATTACTGCCTTGAAGTCACTGGCGGACATTTATTATTTGATGTAATATATAGTTTTTAATGTTATGCGACAGACTGAGCAGGGTAGAGGCAGCGTGAGGTAGATGGAAAAGTAATAAAGATGGTAGTGATCTAGGAGCTGCCACTACACTGTATCACATGACTAAAAGCACGTAGGAGCAGCTTTCTCAAGCAGATTATGGTAAAGTGGTACCCCATGCTGCATACAACTTCTAATTATTGTACATCCAACAAAATTCTTATTCACTAGTGCCCTAAAACCATCTTGCTTCTTTATTTTTACAGTAAATTTATTGTTTATTGGAAATTATTTTTGTAAATATCATTTGTACCTGTGAATTGAGCCAGACTCTAAATCTGTGTTTGGAACACGTGGTGTTGCTAAATGCCTCAAATGTTACATTATGCACTGAATGTTGCTTCCTTGTGTTGTTTAAATCTAGTAGCAATTTGATATTCATTCAGCAACAAGTGTAATATTCGGTTGTGAACCTCAATAAGGGATTAACACTGTTTGTATTGAGTACTTGAAAGCAATCATAAGTACTTCAAATTACACAGAATTGTACAGAAATTGGCTATTCAGCCCAACATGTCACTATTGATGTCCACAAGTGTCTCTGGCCTTCTTGCTTTATTTCACTCTATTAGCTTGTCCTTCTTGTCCTTTTTCTCATGTCTAAAGACATTTTATGTACAGTTCTCAGCATAGGTTAATGTAGGTAAAATGCTACTCACTGGGCCAGCCAAACCTCAGAGGAAAAGAACAAATAAATTGCCTTCTCCTGAAATATGTTTCTGTTCTCATGTCTGCAAGATCATGCCAAACAAATTATCATATGATCATATTTCATTACCAGGGCTGGGATATCTAATTCTTTCAAATATTTATTGCATGGCATTCCATTTTACCAAATTAAGAACCCATTTATAACTTGGTTAGCATTGTGCTGTAATAAGTAAATGCCATTCTTCTAATAATCATATTCTCAAAAAGAAATGACTATGAACAAACAACTACTCATTTATAACAATTTAGGTGCACAATTTCCATATCGACAAGTTGTGATGAGACAGTGACAGCTATTTTAGACAGATACATCCAATTGAAATTAATATATCACCTTTAACATTAACTGTTGTCCAGATCTGTGGTTCCACAAGAACTATATTTTTTTATCCTCAGTTCTGTTTGTATGGCTTTAAAAATGAACATATCACCACTCTCTTATGCATAGGAAACATGAAATATCTTTCTGAAAGATAGTCTAGCTATGATTAAAGATAATTAATTTACTAGGATCTGATGAAGGGCAATGGAGCTAAAAATCAGTGATGTACCATTAATCCTGAAACTCAGAAGGCCACCCTAATACCTGTACAAGCAATAGTTGTGCAAGCAGGCAAACCATAAAGCAACATAGTATAATGTGCTTACTTTCATCATCTATATTCGTGACAGTATTAGATTTTTCCTTTTGTTTACCTGGCGTTGGTTCAATTGAAGTAGGCTAATTAATTAAGTGAGCAAGTTACACATATAACTGTATTGATTGCAGTCCCAGACTAACTCAAAAAGTTTTCCTTATTGCACTCAATTGACAGGTTCTACATAATGTGCTCCATCATGATTTATCCCTTTCCCTTTGCTGCCTTGCCTAAGTCTTATTCTGATATATTTGGCAATGGCTTTATCATAGTAATGTGCGGTGTCCTTTTCAGTCAGCACTGCATGGGTTCCGTAAATATCAAGGTCTCATTGTTGTTATTTTTTAATTTTTTAACTGAATGTCATAAATAGAACAACACTTTTGTCACAAATACTACTCAATTTGAATGTATAGCAGTTATAGTTCTAAATAATATCTTACTTTAAAAATCTTTATTACATTCATTTTTAATATATATAGACATCTTAATTTGAAATGCCCCCTGCTATTCTACACTGTGTAAATACCTGAAGTGAGCTGAATAGCTATCATGGGCTATTCTTCTTTAACTAGCATCTTGCAAAGGGTTCTGAAACAACTCCTTTACACATTATTCAGGGGAATCTATGAATTCCACATCGAAAAACAGAGTCTGTAATCAAAACAGAGGAAGTTGGATTAACATTTCTGTACTGATGTAAAGTCAAATTCAAAATATTAACATTCTTTCTCTTTCAGATGCTATTCGATTGTTGGGTATAGTCAGCATTTCCTTTTTTTAAATATTACTATTGGCAGGCATTGTTCAATTTTGATAGGATTTTACATTTCAATGTAATACTTTAGAAATTTTTTAAATAAACAGCTGCAAGTCCTGAACATATTTATATTAAATAAGAAAAGTAGGCATTTTCCTACCTTAGCTGAAAATGTGTTGCTGGAAAAGCACAGCAGGTCAGGTAGCATCCAAGGAACAGGAGAATCGACGTTTCGAGCATGAGCCCTTCTTCAGACAGGGTCCTGAAGAAGGGCTCATGCCCGAAACGTCGATTCCCCTGCTCCTTGGATGCTGCCTGACCTGCTGCGCTTTTCCAGCAACACATTTTCATCTCTGATCTCCAGCATCTGCAGACCTCACTTTCTCCTAGAAGATTTTCCTACCTTAGCACAATATTCAATGACTTATCTTCATATGTACAATTCAACCCAGCAGTGCTCTTCCTAAGTACTACAAGCCATGATGGACAGATCAAAAGTGAAGTTACGTCATCTATTTCCTGGATGAATAAATTATTAGCACCTTTTGATTTGAAATGTTGAAATCTTTACATTTTACATTATATGTTTCTAACTTGTTTGGAAAGATAGGGAAGTAAAATCTATATGGAGAAAGAACTTCTCCCTCGACAATGGATGACAGTTTCATAAATGAAAATACGTAATATACCTGCTTGTTCATATGTCATATAGATATTAAGTGCCAAGGTTTGAAGTATTTCCAGCACTTCTGTCCACTGTGTGTGGCCTTGGTGCAGCTATTAACTGAAAGTTAAGTTAACCAGATTAAAGGCTTTTCAACTTAAGCACGTTTGTTTAAGTGACATTACCATCAGTTAATGTGATGTTGTAATGATCTTTTGCGACCTATGGTAATTAAACTGTGAACACAGGCCTTTAAGCAGCAAAGCTGGCTTTTTCAATTGTTACATCTCATCTTTGTTTTATCAATTCTACTTTGAAGCAAAATATATTGCATCAAGTCTGACTGTACAAGAAAAGGTAAAGACAACAGTAGTTGAAATAAGTAGCTTACTTGGATATTAAATTATAGCCTATGATCATGAATGCCTCTTTTTAAAAAATCTCTCTGAAAATAGATAAAGAACCAAATAACTCAATAATTGTCAAACTGGACAGAATTATAGTAATTTTCAAAGTTTACAAATCTTTATGATGTCTGTATGTTTTCTACTTCCCTTTTACATTTACTCCTGTGGAGAGACACAGTCTGGCTTGATTCCTAAGAAACCTTATTTAAACACTGTCTTTCTGTTGAGTAGGGAGTGCTGGTGATAAGTGATTCATGTTGGATTTACTCTCCCAAAATGTAAACAAAAGCAGAGGAGTTCCTTTCACCCTGCTGTAAAAGAGCTTGAACTTTTATGACAACTTTTATGGTGTCAGATCAATCCTGCTGCTTTTGGATGAACAGTCAGCATAAACCTGGAGTTATCTACTTAGCAGAAAGTGTAAGATAAATAGCAGCAAGCAAGCAGGGTCTTACTTTCAGACAAAGATGCTTGTTTCTGTGAATGTAAAAGACTACACTAAATAATCAGTCTTTTTTATGCTCAATTTGCAAAAATGTTGTTTTGCCCAGTCCAAACAGAACAATGTGCTTTCTATCAGCATGACATTCCAGCCTTATCAACCTGCTTACCAGACACAGGCCAGTTACCAGCCAAGGGTGATTTTGCACTTAAGACAGGAAAGAATAAACATGATTGTCTGCCTGAAGAATACAACCAAACATGCCTTTTAAACACACTGAAAGTGTAATTGAAATTGTTCTGCGACTTGTCCTCATGTTATGTATATACTTGACATAGAGGTGAAAGTTTAGACTTTAATTATATGCTGTCGAGTGCATGGCACCATTTATCATGTAAAAGTGATCCTATTAGAATACTATTGAGTTGGTGACATTCCTTTACACACAAACTAATGCCCAGTTCACAGGAAGATTGAATTTTCTTCACATTTATTAGGCCAAACTGGATTCCATCTTCTGCTGTGTTTACATCGCACCTTACCTCAAACCTAAAACAACACTGAATAGTATCAGTTACAGTCTGATATATGTATTGTATTGTGGAAAGCAATATAAAATCAATAGGTGTGCCACCATTCTGCTTCTGCAATAGTGAGGTTTTGTTCAAATCTATTTTACATATACAATGAGGTAAGTATTTTTTCACTCTGCAGTAAAAAGTACCTGCCCTGTTTATATGAAGCATTTTATTTTAAAATTACTGTAAATGTACACAAAATAAATGCGAAGTGCCCTGTAAACAGGGCATTGAGAGCTAACACATTTAACATAATAATAATCCAGAAAAAAGGCACAAAATGGAGGTAGGTGCAATGAATATGTCATGTGATAATGAATTCTTCCTGAGGTTAATCCCAGCAATGAAATCACAGTAGAGCTGGCTAGATCTGGATGAAAGCTTACAGACGTAACAATAAAAATGGCGCCAGGCAAGCTATACTGTTTAGGAATGTCAAAGACAGCTGTTAAAGATTGTGCCACTTCGGTAAGCAGACACTATTTCTGTGCCGACATTCAGTAACTCTACATTTTGTGTTAAGAGATATGACAAAAAGAAACCATATAGCAAAATCACTGCAAGAAAAGTTGCCTTCACATCCATGAATTGTCTGCCTGTGCTATCTCTCAGAGCCTGCAACATCAACACATAAAAAGCTCTCAGCATTCTCTCACACCAATTAGAGCCATTCATCCTGACTGGAATTGATGTGTGTGTCTGTGGTCACACAGTTAATAGTAAGTTGTCAATTGAAAATAAATAAGAGGTTTATTTTATACTATTTTTGATCTAATCATATCTTTAAATTATTGGCTGTGCAATAGAAAAGCTGCTGTCAGTCTTTCACACACAGTCTCAACATAATGTGCTTAACATTGAGGAACGGCAGGAATTCAGAATTCTAACCATTTGGATAATTTGCACATGAAATGAATAAAAATATACTGAGATGTTGTTTACAGAATCACAGAGTCTCTAATATCTGCACTGAGCTCGAGGCCACTAGAAATGACAGAATGATATAGCAATTGGCATATGGGTTGATGGTAACCAAGACTTATTACAATAGCAGTGCCAACGAGTTCCTTAAAACAGCTGATTACCACTAATGGAAGACAAATAAAACAGATCTTTGAATTTATCAAATGCTTCCTTTAAATATGTTGGAAAGCAAAAGCAGATGGGTCAATGCCTCTTTTTTTCATACTCCCTTAGCCTTGTCATTGATCCTGTATATTCCAGCATTAGGCACAAAATATGTCTCCATCATTAGATTGAGTTACACTTAATTAAAAACCCTAGTGATGTCTGTCACATAGGTCAAATTGCTTCTGCTGATAAATATAATAATTCTGGTATGAGTTGCTTTAATTTGCTGTCTATTTACTCATGCAGTAGCAATTAACTTTCATTACATTATTTTGTGTGATTACATTCTTAATTGCTTGTATTAAGCATCCATTTGATATTTATTAATAACCATACTCTAAAATCAGGCACTGTGAAAATACAAATTGTTCACAATTTCCATACCAGTAATTACAAGCAAAAGCTTAACTGTAAGTTCTTTCAAATCTGAACTATGCACTGATTATACAGATACAAAAGGATACCACTCATGTGAAAAGGTTGCACCATTCACTAACTGTTTCACTCATTTAAATGGCAGCATATCCAGTTTATAAATACAATTAATTCCCCCATCTATTCTCAGTTGTAGAATGAATTATTTGGATCTCATTCTGTGCTATATTGTCCAGACTTTTTCTAAATGATATATATCATTCATTTATTTTGCATCTGCATTCAATCCATAATTATTAAAAGTAATGCAACAAAGTATTTTGGTGGTATCATCTTAATGCTACTATTATACATTTTAAAAACCTCATAGCACAACATTAGAAGTGAAACTATAAAAATTCATAGAGATCCAATCTGTTGTTAAGTTTCCTTGAAGCTTACTATAGATTTGAAAATAATGCAAGACTGGCATGTCAAAAGTCAATGATGGCTCAAAATCTCAGCATCTAAACCCAGCTAAATTGATGCCAATCCAGATGATTGCTGTTACAGCGGGCAGCATCATTAGGCTTTGCTTTCAAATTATCTATCAGCCTGTAGGGCTGAGAGATGCTTGCAACGCAAGGTTAGAAGGAAAATGATGGCTGCATGTTGATGCTTCACAGACCTCATGATAGTTTCCGTCTGTCATTATTTACGTCTGACTAGACGCGTCATGTCAACTACCTAGAAGGCAATTTTAATATGAAACCCTCTGTTTCTCCTGCTTTTCGCACAACCAGAGCAAGATACCATTATTTCTCTGCTTCACTACACTTACGTGAAATCTACTTCTGCTTCCCAGGACAATGAGCATTAGACTAACCGGTGGTTTGTGAGAATATTGTGGGAGCTGAATTGGTTAGCTCTTCTTTGCCTGGATACATCAGCAGTAGGCTAATATTATGAGTGGCTAGCACCACTTATATCTAGTCTGCATTGATTAATGCTAGCTAGCATTTCTTAAAGACCTGGCACATTGTGTCTGGAGCTAGTACTAGCTGTCATGGTTACAGAGAATCACACCAATGAGTCAGTAAAAGCACAGCAAGGGAAAGAGTGTATTCCAAAGTTTTCAGACAGTGCACCAGAGGGCAGGTGGATGTATTGGAAAGCCTGATGAATGCCCTATATTTGTGGGTCATGGGGAAGAGATAACCGAAGGGGTCAATCTCTGGAGTCATGCCCAGATGACAGGATCAAGGCCAGTGAATATCAGAATCTTATCACATATTACCAGCCCTCACAACAGTGAGCGGCACAGCATGCAACAGGACATCACAACATTGACAGTCACTGTGCTGAGTACTCTGGGCCCATTCAGAGCAATCTAAGCAGCAGAAGTATCAGCAAGTTTCAGCAAGTATATTTCTACACTATTACATTTCATGTGACAGCATGTTGTTCTTCATTTGTGTGCTTGGATTATCACTGTGTTGATCAGCCTTGCAGTTAAGGAACATCCCTTGTCCAATAGTCACCCTTCAGATTTTTGTGGTGTCTCAAATGTACACATAGCAGACTGGTTCAGAATGAAAGTATCGTGCCTGCTGCCAGCAAACCTGACACTGATCTGCATGACTTGCTATGGGCACCACTGGTTGAATACCCAGAGAAATGAATCCCTTTCAGACCTATATGGATTAATGTGGTGGATACAGAAAGGATTTTTCTGCTATCTGGTAGTCTAGATGAAAGGATACAGTCACACAATAAGGGGCATGCAATTTAGGAGATGAGGAGTAATCGTTCACTCAGAGAGTGGTAATTGTTCAGAATTCTTTCCTGCAGAGAGCTATAGAAACTCAATCAGTGAATGTGTTCAAGATAGAGAAAGATAAATCCTCGAGATAATAATAACCTCGAGATATGGGAATTGCACAGAAATAATGGCATTGCGTTGGGTGATCAGCCATGACCTAAAACAGAAGAGGAGGCTTCAGGGTTGAAGTGGCGTACTCTTGCTCCTATGCTCTTATGTGGCAACTGCAAAGCAATGTGCACCCGAGACCATAGGGAATCCTGGTATACCAGGAAAACTGTGTGCTTATTCAACTTAAGTTTCTCTGCCAAGAGAGAATAAAATGCAATTATCTCTCCTTGACTACAAAGACTACCTTAGACAAAGAAAAGGCACAAATTGCAAGATGTTTTAAGTATCTTCAGTTTCAACTTGAGGAAACATTCATTGCAATTGTCAAGAGTGTGGTGCTAGAAAAGCACAGCAGGTCAGGCAGCATCCGAGAAGCAGGAAAATCAACGTTTCGGGCAAAAGCCCTTCATCAGGAATGAGGCTGAGAGCTTCGGGGATGGAGAGATGAATGAGAGGGGGTGGGGCTGGGGGGAAGCTAGCTGAGAGTGCAATAGGTGGATAGTGGTGGGGTGAAGATGATAGGTCAGAGGGGAGGATGGAGCAGATAGCTGGGAAGGAAGATGGACAGATGGGACAGGTCATAAAAATGGTGCTGAGCTGGAAGGTTGAAACTGGGGTAAGGTGGGGGGGGCGGGGAATGAGAAATGAGGAAATTGGTGAAATCCACATTGATGCCCTGGGGTTGGTGGGTCCCAAAGCAGAAGATGAGGCATTCTTCCTCCAGGCGTCAGGTGGTGAGGGAGTGGCGGTGGAGGGGGCCCAGGACTTGCATGTCCTCGGTAGAGTGGGAGGGGGAGTTAAAGTGTTCGGCCACGGGGCAGTGGGTTTGATTGGTGCGTGTGTCCCAGAGATCTTCTCTGAAGTGCTCTGCGAGTAGGCCTTGGTTGGAGGTGAGGGAGGAGGTGTGGGCCCAGCTTTTGCAATTCCTGCGGTGGCAGGGCAAGGTGCCAGGATGGGAGGGTGGGTTGTTAGGGGGCATGGACCTGACGAGGTAGTCATGGAGGGAACGGTCTTTACGGAAAGAGGTTGGGGGTGGGAAGGAAATATATCTCTGGTGGTGGGGTCCGTTTGAAGGTGGCAGAAATGGCAGAGGAAGATGCGATGTATACGGAGGTTGGCGGAGTGGAAGGTGAGGACCAGGGGGGTTCTATCCTTGTTGCGGTTGGAGGGTGTTCAAGGGCGGAGGTGCGGGATGTGGAAGAGATGCACTGGAGGGTATCATCAATCATTTTGCAATTGCCATTTCACAGCCACTGGTAATACAGTACTTGCCCTACTCTGGGAATGCAATTGTGACTGATTTCAATGGGGATACACTCACTAAAATGCAGATTGCTCAATGTCCAAGGAACAGCCCTGTCAACCCACATAGGAAATCACAAAGAGTCAAATAATTTCACACAAGTGGTCATTGTCTAATAACCTCCACCAAGCACAACGTAAACCAGTGTTCATCCCCCATCCCCACCAAAAATCCCCCCCCCCACCACCACCACCACCACACCTGTCCCACCCCACCCCATCCCCTGCCATCACCACCCTACAGACATAGCACTGCTGCAAGCAGTTTTGGTCTCCTTACTTGAGGAAGAATGTTCTGGCTGTGGAGTGAGTGCAATGAAGGTTTATCAGACTCACTCCTGGGAAGATAGGACCAACAGATGAAGAGAGATTGCATCAGTAGCACTAATTACTCAAGTTTAGAAGAATGAGCAATGGTCACATATAAACTTCCAACAGGACTAGACAGGCTAAACTCAGGAAGGATGTTCTCAATGTTTCGGAGGTAAGACACAGGGTAGGCCACTTAGGACTGAGATGAGAAGAAATTTCTTCACCTAGAGTGTGACAAGTCTGTGGAATTCTCTGTCACAGAAAGCAACTGAGAATGAAGCATTCAATGTTTTCACAAAGGAGTTAGATCTTAAGGCTAAAAGGGATCAGTGGGTTTGCAGAGAAAGTGGGAATCCGGTAATGAGTTGGTTAATCAGCCGTATTTATATTGAATGGGGACAGGAATGCTCAAAGGGCCTACTCCTCCTCTGATATCTCTATGTTTCTTCTCAAATTCTTCCAAAACCCATCCCAACCCTTTTTCTGTTTAACAAGCTGCACACCTTTTGCTTTCTCACCTCCTCCACTCCCATATCGCCACCCTGGTCTTTCCATCAACTCAGCTCCATCCTTGGGCTTTTCTCCTTTCAGATAGGCAAGAACTGTCACCTGGCCAACAACTGCTCTGGGATCCTGAAGCACAAAAGGAATTAGAGGCAAATAAAGAAGAATCCCAATCGCTCAATCCCATTCTCGCAGTCACGAACACAGAGTGATGTTTAGAGGGTCCACGACAAGGGTAAAGGCTGGCAAGAGAGCCAGCTCCCCGCAGGGTGGTATGGTTCATGTGTTTTTGTGTAGAAGGGACTTTGACAGGCAGCACACAGAAGAAAGCTTTTGGAAATGTTTGCAGCTCTGCCATTGTCACAGTGAAGGGTCTTGGTGGAGACAGGATCCCATTTGGTAGAGGATATTACCTGACTTGTTAGCCAACCACTCTGAGGCAAAAGTGAGGGCACACTCCACTTGAATACTTGAGGATCCCATCATGATGCCACCTCTGAAACATGACGTCAAAGTTTTCACTGCAATACAAGCAGAAGCCACCCAACGTGTCACAGTGCTGTTGAGGACAGGAAGTCTCAGCCAGTTGCTGTGTAAGCTCAGACTGCTGGCATCAGAGTTAGGGTACCAATACTTAACAGAACTTTTGGATCTTTCACAAGTCCAACAGTCTGTGTGTGATCAGATTGTTAAGGTTCTACCTCAGGGGAATGACAGTGGCTCATGGAACATGAACTGCAAACCTAACTCTGGATGGCAGCATGTCTGCTCCCATCATCGTGGCAGTATGATGGCTCAGTGGTTAGCACTGCTGCCTCACAACACCAGGGACCTGAGTTCAATTCCAGCCTTGGGCAACTGTGTGGAATTGCACATTCTTCAGATGCTCTGGTTTCCTCCCACAGTCCAAAGATGTGCAGGCCATGCTAAATTGTCCATATGTGAAGGTTGGTTGCATTAATCATGGGTTGGGTTGGGATACTCTTTGAAGGGTAAGTGTAGACTTGTTGGGCCAAATGGCCTGTTTCTACACTGTAAGGATTCTATGATCATGCCCTTTCTGTTGCCTGTCAGATAACCAACCTAGACTCCTGCTGCCCATGCCAAGATAGTGCTGCTCAAAGCTGGAATATTTCGACCCCGAGACACTCATGGATTTTCTCCAAAGCTACCTGTAGTCTTCCCCAGGTACTGGGGATGTCATAGAGTAGGAATAGGAGGGCAGATAAAGATATCCATAGGGCAAACACTAAGGGGATACCCATGAGTGATTAATTGTTTGCTACTGAATTGGTTTGATTGATAATGTTGGTATTAAGTGATTGATTTTTTGGTGTCTTTCATCATTGTTGCTCAAAAGACATTGAGGTAGTCTGTATCAGAACAGTAATGTGTAAGAATACTGTATAATTTTAGACTGAGTTTATGGAAATCTCAGTTGAATAAGACAATCGTGGACAGCCTGGTTGTAACTAGGATGTGCTGGGTTTATTTTGACCTTTTCTCCTCCTCTTTCTTGAATTGTGAGCTTCGTCTTTGCTGCCTCTACATCATCATTGTTTAACACGGAGACATATGGGGATTGCATCCACAGCGTACACGGCTAAGTGAAAGTGACCAGAAATCTTGCACTCACAATCAAGGCCTTCTCCACATGCAGCATCCCTCAGTCTCCCAGTTTCGCTAACTTTAACCCAGTCTAGAGACTAACTAGTATTTCCACAACCTCAGACAGAACCAGAACTATTCTGGTTAATCAACAACTATTCTGAAAGCAGTTGATTATACTGTAAGACAATAAGCAATAGGAAAAGGAGGAGGCTGTTCAGCCCCTCGAGCCTGTTCTGCCATTCAGTAGGATCAGGGCTGATGCAACATTTCTCAAGTCCATTTGAATCTCCTACTGATCAAGAATCTACCTATCTCAGCCTTAAATATACACAAGAACTCTACCCCCTCAGCTCTGTGTGGTAAAGGGTTCCAAAGACTCAAGATTGTTTGAGAGAAGAAATTCCTCCTGATCTCAATCTTATTTTGAAGTGATGCCCTCTGCTCCTAGACACTTCCATGAAGGGAAACATCCTCCCAGCATTCACTCTGTCAAGCCCGCTGAAAATCCGACATGTTTCCATGAGATCGCTCTTATTCGTCTAAACTCCAGTGAGTAACAATTACAGCCTGTTTAACCTTTGCTCCCCTCCATACCAGGAATCATCCTAGTGATTGTTCCCTGAACTGCCTCCAATAAAAT
The DNA here is from genome assembly GCF_020745735.1 of Hemiscyllium ocellatum. Classification (NCBI taxonomy): domain Eukaryota; kingdom Metazoa; phylum Chordata; class Chondrichthyes; order Orectolobiformes; family Hemiscylliidae; genus Hemiscyllium; species Hemiscyllium ocellatum. The sequence continues at coordinate 67,915,441 of NC_083407.1, forward strand.
TATATCTTTCCTTAAATCAAGGGACCAAAACTGCTCTCAGTACTCCAGATGCGATCTCACAAGCACCTTAGACCATAAAACCATAAGACATAGGAGTGGAAGTAAGGCCATTCAACTCATCAAGTCCACTCTGCCATTCAATCACAGCTAATGGGCATTTCAATGCCACTTACCTGCACTCTCCTGTATCACTCAATTCCTTTATCATTCTCTGCCTTGAAGACATTTAACGTCCCGGCCTCCACTGCGCTCCATGGCAATGAATTCCACAGGCCCACCACTCTCTGGCTGAAGAAATGTCTCCTCATTTCTGTCTTAAATTGACTCCCTCTAATTCTAAGGCTGTGCCCATGGCTCCTAGTATTCCCGCCTGACGGAAACAAATTCCCAGAATCCACCCTTTCTAAGCTATGTATTGTCTTGTAAGTTTCTATTAGATCTCCCCTCAACCTTCTAAACTCTCATGAATACAATCCCAGGATCCTCAGCTGTTCATCGTATGTTCGGCCTACCATTTCAGGGATCATCTGTGTGATTATCTGCTGGACACACTCCAGTGCCAGTATGTCCTTCCTGAGGTGTGGGGCCCAAAAATGGACACAGTATTCTAAATGAGGCCTAACCAGAGCTTTATAAAGTCTCAGGAGCACATCGCTGCTTTTATATTCTAACCCTCTTGAGATAAATGACAATATTACATTTGCTTTCTTAACCACAGACTCAACCTGTAAGTCAATCTTTAGAGAATCCTGGATTAGCACTCCCAGATCCCTTTGTACATTGATTTATGAATTTTCTCACTGTTTAGAAAATAGTCCATCTCTCTATTCCTTTTTCCGAAGTGCAAGACCTCGCTCATGTTGAATTTCATTAACCATTTCTTGGACTATTCTCCTAAACTGTCTAAATCTTTCTGCAGCCTCCCTACCTCCTCAGAACTACCCATCCGCCCAACTTTGTATCATTAGCAAACTTCGCCAGAATGCCTCAGAAACCTTCATCCAGATTGTTAATATATAAAGTGAACAGCTGCAGCTCCAACACTGAAACCTGTAGGACACCATTTATCACTAGCTGCCATTCCGAAAAAGAACATTTTATCCCAGGCTTCCCCTTGTCCCGTTTCAGTAAGACTTCCCTACTCTTATATTCCAATGCCTTTGAAATAAGGATCAACTTCTTGTTCGCCTTCCTGATTACCTGGGTATCTTTAAACTGGTTGGAGGTGTGGCATTTCTGTACACATGTCCAATTGTGCATGTTTAAGAGAGGGCTTTAGCTGGAGAAGCAAGGTCAAAAATGGGAGCACTGTTATCCATTAATCTATCTATTCACCTACTTGCACCACATATTGTTAATGCCCATATCACCACTTGCACTAATACCCTGATCAAATGAGATTTGGCTCAAAACCGCTACTACTTTGACACTAAAACAGCACCTGTAGTACTGAATATACAGTCCAATTTTGAGAGCACTGATATCTCCAGAAATACTCATTCAAACAGTTTAGACATGGGATAAATGTATGGTTAAAGATTAAATCTAACATTTACAAGTGTGCATTTATTTTCCTTACACTGAAGCTAAGAATGCTATTATGACAATGGTACTTCAGCTAGTTATTTCTAAGCAGAGTATAGAAATCATTTTTCATTTTTTTTGGAGGAGTGTTCCATCGATCTGAAACAGGGGTCATAAAGTCAATTCCTGCCCCACATGGTGAACTGCCACCATACGTGGGTTTTGCCTCCAGCAGGGTATTTGTATTTGATGCAGCAATGCCTATGTGAGACGCAGTAATGTGAAAAATAGAAAGGGATAATGTGATATTGAAATATTCAACAAATGTTTAGAATAGGTCCATATAGATATATATCATATTCACAGCACTTCAGTTTCTGGGCTAAGGTTAAGTATTTCAATTACATGTGAGAATGTGAAGAAGATTTCAATATGAAATAACTATGCCGTTAAAGATTCTTCATAGGGCTCATCTGGCTCCAGATCATTTTGCGAAATTTAAGCAGGGAGCATCTTCAATGTGCCCCAAATGTAAAATAAATACCCTCACTCATTGTTTATCGTCCTGCTACAGGCTCCATGCATATTGGAGCACTGTGCCAGGAGTAATAGAGAGGGTCTTTAGGACTGAAGTCAAGGTGGACCTGATCTCTTTGCTCCTGGGTCTGCTTAATTTACCTCCCCTGGGAAAAACCTATTTAACATTCTCAGTTTTTGTGCAAGGAAGAACATTCTGATGTGCGAGTGTCTGAGAACCACCCCCCCTCCACCCCCCCCATCCGGGTCTGTCGGGGTGGCGTAAGTTAATTATGGAACACATTCCCTTAGACCTTCTTACCAACATGGTGCACCAGGGAACAGACACTTTTACAAGCTGTGGCAGCTCTTTTTGAATTACTTGGAGCAGATCTGTCCTCCATTTTGATTAGGGCTTTTGCTTAGCCATGATGGTTTCGTCTGATAAACCTAAGGCTGTAAGAGGAAGAATATCAAACAAATGTGGGTTTAATCATTGATGCTCTCAAAGATTGAGAGCTATGGTCTTGTTGTACTGAGCTGTATTATTTATTTTTTTATTTATTGATTTGTAATAAGCGTAGTTTTGATTTCCTTTGTAGAGTAGTATCATAGTTGGTTTATTGTTTATTGTCTCTTTTGATGTATGATGCTATATTTTCATGTTTCTGTAACTTTCTAACTTTGTAAAGAAATGATTTCAATGAAAATATTTTTTAGAAAAAGTATTTCAGTTACATCATTTAGTACACTTTCACAAACATGACATGCTTCAAGCAGCTCCAGTTCAGATAGAATCTGAGACTTTTCTACCAACAGGTTATGTGTGCTGAGATGATGCTTTTGTCACAATCATATCTTTTAAAGGTATCCTATATATTAACTGACAGCCATAACACAACACATGGAATACTGACAGAAGTGTGGACTACGCAACATTGTTCAAGATGCTCACTCAATGTCCCAAATGAAAATCTGAAAGAAATGCAAGCATTTATTTAAATATGATATAAGATTGAATATACCTGAAAATATCTGAATTTGGATCGTTCTGAAAAATTGGCATTCAGAAGCAGCTGGTACACCACTAACCTATTGAATAATGTTGAAACAGTCAGGAAGCAACCTTTGCAAGTTCTATTTAAAGAGATTTTGAGCTCTCTTGTGGTAAATCTTTTAGGTTCAGGCCTCTAGCATGCTTTGGGTAACTGGCAAAAGAAACGATATGGCATGAAAAAGATCTTGTTTACACAGCAAATGTTTAGGATCTGAAATACACTGCTGAGAATGTGATGAAGGCATTTGACATAAGCCAACCTTTAAGAAAACCTCGTGACATCTCTGATTCACTTGGAGGATGGTTAGAAAGTTGAGACCTAAATTTCAGAGTGTACTGGTGACCAGTAATGAAAGGATACTTTGCATGCAGGGTCAAGGACCCAGCTCACCGATTGGATCAAGTTGCACTTGTTCAGTTAACACTCAAACACTTAACACCCACCTCCATGCATGCAGTATCCACACTTTGTCTTGCTTTGCCATGCTATGCCATGCTTGGTAACACATAGATGTTTGCGCCAGAGCCTGAGTTCTCCCATATCGATGAGTTTTTTAGTGCAAACACACCGACAGGCTGCCTGTCAGTAGGAATCTGCCTGGGGAATGGCAGGCTGTGTGGCAATCTGCGGCATGTACCAGTTACCTGTGCAACAAATACATATATTCAACCAAATGGTTATGTCAGAAAGTGGGTACAGACTTGTCCTCAGTCCAGACTAGGGGCGCCTGCAGTTGGTCACAGGGTCTATCACTCATGAATACAGGCTGTACACAGTCCAGCAGATTAGTAATGGCTAGTTGTGCACTTGAGTTGATCATGGTCAAGATATATTTCCGACTGCTGTTCCAGCAGTGCAGCAGACAGCAGTCGGTAGTCTAGGGTCAGAACAAGAATTCAGGGCAATAATGTATCTTTAGTTAGGGAGTTGCAAAGACAGCAGATAGGGTCTGGCCAGTCATGTCCAGGAGCTGTTCATCAAAGTTGGTTAGGCATCTGGATTGAATCCAGTGCTGACAGTCTGTGTGGTTAGCAATGGGGAAGGTACAGGGAGGCGGTGGTGTTTGGAGCAAAGGGGACCCATTTTGAAATTAGTTTTTTTAATCATTCATGGGACATGGATGTCACTATACAGGCCAGTATTTATTGCCATCCCTCACTGCCCAGTTGAGAGTTGAACTTCTGTGCAACTGGTTCCTTCCCAGAAGCAATGGGTAAGCTGTGTGGGATCTCTCAGATTTGCAGCCAGAAATGTATCAGCACAGTAATAAGGTCATCTGAGAAAAGATTTTTGCATTGGGTTTTATCGGTCCCTAGTAATGAAGGCAGTAGGATTCAGGAATATAGCTGGTACTATCAACAGCACACAGGTGGCTCAGAGAGGGTTATATCAATGTGCTGCAGGATTCATCAACAGGAAGGGCTTCGATCTGATTTTCCTTCAGGTGAATCTGTGATCATTGTTACTACTTCCTGGAGATGTGCCCTCTACCCTGGCAGCTGCCATGGCTCCTTAATCCTTTTCAGGGCCTGGTGCATTTGAGGGTCCAGGAACCTTACAAAGCTGGGGGACAAGAGCAAACTGTCTGGTTACTGCGATCATGGCTCATGACATTATTACACAACCTCGAGACTGATGTGGAATGTAGAAACTATGCTGCTTATGTCTCGCCCACAGTCATGGTGGAGCAGATTCGATAGGGCTGTTGAAGGTGTGGTTCAGTTATTTGGAACAGTCTAGAGAGTTTCCTTCCAGTATAGACTGGGCAGAGTGTGTGACATCATCTTGGTGTGCTTTGCTTTGCATAATTGGAGCAGGCAATGATGTGATGAGCTGGATGCTGAAGAATTGGGAGCAGTATTCCAGAGAAGAAGATGAGGATACTGAGGAAGATGAAGTCCTTCTTGCACAGGGCAGTGCTCACCAATGTGTGAAGCTACAGGCGAGGCAGGAGTTGGTTCACACCCGATCACTGTAGACGAGAGTTGGGGCAGCAGACCATTGGGGAATATTAAATAGTCATTGGTCATCATGCCAGAATTAGTTTTGTGTTCCGTTTTACTCCACCTGTAAATAAAAGCTCATCTTTGGAATTGTCCGATTGCTTGCTTGTTTGTGATGTTCACCTGGAAAATGACAGGATGCAGGTCAACAGTTGCTATAGGTGACAGAGTACAGGTGACATAGAGAAGGTGTTCAGACGGGATGTCACTAAGCACAGGTAAAGTGTGTGGCATGATGGTTAAACAATAACAGGTGTGATCGAATGGGATCATATGTGCGAGGGAGGGTCAGCCATGTGTTAATGTACAGTATGGCAGTGTGGCTACTGTGCCATTAGGCTGCCAGTGAAGGTCAATCTGAGATAGCTGAAGATGTTTGGGTGCACTTTGAAGATGGCACCGGTGCCAGGATGTATATCTTCTGTTAGATATCTGCTGGATACTCAGTTCTTCCAGGAAAGCCAGGTGACTGAATAAGGCCAGAATCAGGTAAGAAGGACATCAAAGAGATGAGAGTGATGAGGTGAGTTTGGTACAAGCAATCTCACTTGGTCTTGCTACTTAGTCAAGTCACTAGATAGTGGTCCAGGCCACTGTTGTGTCTCAATGAAAAAGGAACACACAGCAGTACAAGATGATGGTCAATGATGTGTGCTCCATAATTTCATAACGCATTGGGAATGACTAATGAGCATCTGGAGATAAAGAGCATAGTTTTCTTTCAGTTAGAATGTCAGGACTTTATTTTATTTTGTTTAACTGAAAAACCTGTAGCTTGGAAAGATTCTTTGCAGTTTGCAGAAGTCCTTTGAGAAGTTAAATTTTAGAAACAGTTTCTCCAAGACAAAGGCATTCATTCGGAAAAATTAGCACATAGGTTACTATGTGTAAGGATGTTAGTTTGGGAGTTCCAGACCAGAGGTGTTTGGTTAAGCACTAAAGGGGTCATTCAAAGCTGAGAAAGCCGGTGATATGAATAATCAAGGAAGAGGCTATCAAATTCTGAAGACCAGAAATTGAAATAAATTGTTCAGTCATACTTATAGATCTGATAGAAAAGAGAATTGTCTCTGGTGTTTGAATACTATATTGTGATAGTATTTGGATAAAGTTGAATGTATTTTTATTATTTAATTTAAAATCTTGTGTTACATACTAATTCCTTGATTTATGCTATTTTCTCTTCACTCCTTTTAGAAACATTGAAAAAGGAACAGGAGGAGGGATTCAGCCTTTTGAGCCTGCTCCACTAATCGACATAATCATGGCTGATTGTCCAACTTAGTTCCCTGCTCCCACTTTCTCCCAATCGGCTTTGATCCCTTATGTCTGATTTCTTTTCCACCTTTTGCCTCTTTGTTTTATATGTTTAAAATGCTATTAAGGTTCTGTACTGTGAAGACTGAGGTGAAATGTGTGAAATAATACCTCCACCATGTCCTCACCCCCAGCTTCATTTTCTAAGGGGTCTATCTTCGCTTTTGCCTCTTTCTTCCTTTTCTATACTTAAAGAAACAGTCGTACTACCCATTGTTTTAATACTTGCTAGTTTATTCTCAAAGATTGTTATACTGCCTGCGTTTACAATACTTGTGAGGATATTCTCATTGGTTATTACACTGGCAATTTCTATATTTTTTGCTAGTTTACTCTCAGGTTATTTGCTTCTTTTTGTGGTCATCTTCTGCTGGTTTTTAAAATATTACCAATCCTCTGGTTTCCCACACAAATCATTGTTACACTGTTATTTTCTTTTCAATTTGATTCTAGTGTAGTCCTGATGTTCCAGTCCTCACCAAGCCAACATAGTAATGCAACAGTTCTGTCATTACTGCATTTACATGTGTGAGTTGGAGACTTTCTACCAATGTTTACAGGATTATTTTGGTTAACAAACTTCTGTTTTATCATTCAAACCAGATCTGCAGCATTGTGTACATATGTTGCAATGGAAGAACACCTTTTCAAATAAAAAAAAACAAAATATTATCCATCATGCCAAATTTCAGTCTGGGATTTGACTTTACCAGTAATATCATCAGCTGGGTCCTAGCACTCCTGTCAAGGAGGTCCCTTTTGCTCAATCCCCTAATGATCATTCTCATCTTCATCCCCAGATTATTGTTGATTCCCACATTTATTATGCATCAAGTCCATTGCCAGGCTCCACAAGGGAAGTGTACAGCATGTCATAATATTGGGGGACACCCTTTCTGGCTGTACTGCAAGGCATTGCTAACATTGTCAAGTCCCCAGAACTTCACCTAAATGGAGATCTATGATCTGTGGCACTATGATACTGATGAAAGTATAAGTAGCATTTGGGTGGCACAATGGCTCAGTGGTTAGCAGTGCTGCCTCACAGCACCAGGGTCCAGGGTTCAATTCCAACCTCGGGTGACTGTCTGTGTGGAGTTTGCACATTCTCCCTGTGTCTGCATGGGGATGCTCTGGTTTCCTCCCACAGTCCAAAGCTGTGCAGGTCAGGTGAATTGGCCAGGCTAAATTGCCCCAAGGACACCTACTTCCATGCTTCTGTCGGATCCTTTTGTGCATGGAAACGCGTATGCATATCTCACATAGTATTAGGTCAATTAGGCGGAAGGAAATGGAACTGGGTGGATTTCTCTTCAGAGGGTCGGTGTGGACTTGTTGGGCCGAATGGCCTGTTTCCACGCTGTAGGGATTCTAATTCAGTCTGTGGGGTTTGTACATGTATTATCAGCTATGCTTGGAGGGGTTACATCTCCCAGCAATTTCCTGTTTGCCCAAGGAGGAGTCAGGAACCAGAAAGTTCTCTAATATGTTAGCATCATGGTAGCTCCCAGGATATCTAATACAAGCATCTAGAATCTGGCACCAAATGTTACAAATAACCTGAACATTAAATAAGTGGACGTCTTTTCTGTTGATAAGCTCTGCAGATTGGTGGTAGGGTACTGCCCAAAGCAATGTGCATTCAGTTAATGTACCCTACACCTGGAGGAAGCCAACAATGGTAGAGAATCCCAGGCTGCTTTATCATACACAGGATGTGAAGAGCTGTGAAGTAGAAAAAATGGCACCAGTAACATCCCAGGAAACAAATGGACAAAAAAACTGAACTGTGGAGGCAAGATGGCAGAGAAAGTCCATCAAGATAGTATTCAACTAGGTGTGGTTTCAAGCAGCTCTTGCAAAACTGAGTCCATAGGAATCGGGGGCAAGCTCTCCATTGGTTAGAGTCATATCAATCAAAAAGGAAAATGATTGTGACTACTGGAGGTCAATCATCTCGGCCCAAGGACTTCCTGAAGCAGCTCGCCAGGTCATCGTCAAAGACCCAGTCAGCTTTGATGGCTTCATCAATCATAAGTGCCTCCGATAATAAGTCAAAGATGTGGAGATTTGCTGATAATTGCACAAAATTCAGCACCATCCACGACTCCTCAGAAACTGAAGCAGTTTGTGTTCATACGAGAAAGATCTGGACAATATCCAGCTTGACCTGGTAAGTGGCAAATAGCATCTATGCTACACAAGTGCCAGGTAATGTTCATCTCCAACAAGAGGAACTCAAAACATTTTCCTTGACATTCAATTGCATTACCATCACTGAAAGTCCCAATATCAATATCCTGGGAGTTACCATTAACTAAAAACTGAAATAGACAAGCCATATACGTACTGTGGCTACATGATGACTCCAATTGCCCTTTAGAAGGTTTTCAAATTCAAACAATTTTACTCCACTCCAGAAGAAAAAAGTAGAAATGTGGAAGCAGTCATTTTGACTATCATTGTGCAGTTAGCTTTGGATCAAAGATAGTTATGTTTCAACTTCGTGTTCCTACGTGTGACTTGCAGACTCTGCTTGAAGCACAAGACGGTGTATCCATCCTTCCCTTTTCTGTTACTGCCCCTGGGACCACTTTGATCTTCTAGCTTCCTCTGCTATCCTCTCCCAAAACTTCCTTTCTGTTCAGCTCCTTCATAAAATCAATAATGATTCCAAGTTACTCCCAGAGCCCACGGCTTTCCAAATTACCATGCACTTATTGATCCTACACCTTCCCCATGAAATGGCCAAAGTGATGGTGACCTTTGAAAGCCCTGCCTTCCAGCTCATCTTCCCCAATCCCACACCCATAACTCACATTGTGCCCTTTCACCTTAATCATTTGCTTAGTAACTCAGCACATTGAAGCCCATCACAAGTTTGAGTTGCCCAAACTCCCCAATAAACCCCCTTATCATTATTGAGCAAAGCTCCAAAACTGACAAGATCCACCCCTTGGCAGGACACTTCTCAGTGAACATTGCCTGACTCCCAACTGATGACTCCAGAGACCCTGAATGATGTACCTGTACTGCCCGACTTGCATGTGATCTGCAGGACTGATCATAATCCAATCCCCAAACTTGAAGAACATGGACCCCTGGAGTCTGTTTAGACCAGCATCCAATGTACTGTGTCCAACAACTTGGGCTGCAATCAGAGAAGTCCATTGACTGACTATAGTGGCACCCCATGACTGACTGTAGTCCTCCATAACCCCACTAAGGACTACTCCCTTTTGACTTTCAAACACAGCCATTTGGTTGAACCACATACAGTGTGTTTTGTAGTAAGATCTAGGTATGACACTAATGCCTCATGTTGCTGTACAGTGGCATGTTCACCCCTTGACTGATCAGTGCTCCCCACAGTGACACACTTCCTGTCTCTACCTCTATTTTGAAAAGCAATGCAAGCTTTGTGCATTCCAGGTGTTGGCAGCATCCAAGTTAGTGCAAAGTACATGAACTCTATGAAATCAAGCCAAGGGCCACCATATGCATCCTAGTTAGATGTGAGGTATGCATACGTGTTTCCATGCACAAAAGGATCCGACAGAAGCATGGAAGTAGGTGTCCTTGACCTCCAAAACCAAGGGTTGAATGGCTGAATTAATGTGAGATTTAGACTGAGTAGGCACATAAACATAAGCATGGTGTGAATAAAGGAGAACCCTAAAACCTTCTATAGGTATGTGAAGAATAAAAAGGATGACAAGGGTAGGAATAGGGCCAGTCAAAGACAGAAGTGGCAAGTTGAGTGTGGACCCTGTGGAGATCGGAGAGGTGTGAAATGAATATTTCTCATCAGTTTTCACTCAGGGAAAGGAGAATATTGTAGAGGAGAAGACTGAGATATGAGATATTAGACTAGAAAGGATTGAGGTTAGGAAGGAAGAGGTGATATTAATTCTAGAAGGAGTGAAAGTAGACAAGTCCTCTGGGTTGGATGGGATTTATCCAAGGATTCTCTGGGATGTTAGGGAGGAGGTGTTGGAGCCTTTGGCTTTGATCTTTGAGTCATCATTGTCTACAGGACAATGTACCAGAGGACTGGATGATTGCAAATGTCGTGCCCTTGTTCAAGAAAGGCAGTAGAGATGACCCAGGTAATTACAGACCAGTGAGCCTGAAGTCTGTTGAAGGAAAAGTTTTGGAAAGTATTACAAGAGATAGGATTTATAATCATTTAGCAAGCAACAATTTTATTGCAGATAGTCAACATGGTTTCATCAAGGGCAGGTCATGTCTCACAAACCTCATTGAGTTTCTTGAGAAGGTGACCAAGCATGTAGATGAGGGTAGGGTAGTTGATGTGGTGTACATGGACTTCAGTAAAGCCTTTGATAAGGTTCTGCATGGTAGGCTGTTGGAGAAAATGAAAAGGCATGGGATTGAGGGTGATTTAGCAGTGTGGATTAGAATCTGGCTTTCTGTAAGAAGGCAGCGATGGAAAATATTCAGTGTGGAGTCCAGTTGCTAGTGGTGTGCCACAAGGATCTATTTTGGGACCACTGCTGTTTGTCATTTTTATCAATGACTTTGACGGAGGCATAAGTGGATGGGTTAATAAGTTTGCAGATGACACTAAAGTCGGAGTTGCAGGTTGCAGGGAGAGTTGGATAAACTGCAGAATTGGGCTGAGAGATGGCATATGGAGTTCAATGCAAATAAATGTGAGGTGATTCACTTTGGGAAGAATAACAGGAAGGCAGAATACTGGGTCAATGGAAAGATTCTTGGTAGCATGGATGTGCAGAGGGATCTTGGAGTCCACGTACATAGATCCCTAAAAGTTGCCACCTCAGTTGATAGTGCTGTTAAGAAGGCAAACCATGTGTTAGGTTTCATGGGTAGAGAGATTGAGTTCCGGAAACGTAATGTCATGCTGCAACTATACAAAACTCTAGTGCGGCCACACTAGGAATATTGTGTATAGTTCTGGTTGTCCCATTACAGGAATGATGTGGAAGCATTGGAAAGGGTTCAGAGTAGATTTATCAGGATGTTGTCTGGTCTGGAGCAAAGGTCTTATGAGGAAAGGCTGAGAGACTTGGGTCTGTTCTCATTGGAAAGAATAAGGCTAAGAGGGGGTTTAATAGAGACATACAAGGTGATCAGAGGATTAGATAGGGTAGACAGTGAAAGTCTTTATCCTAGGATGATGATGTCAGCTTGTACGAGAGGGCATAGCTACAAATTGAGAGGTGATAGATTTATGACAGATGTCAGAGGCAGGTTGTTTACTTAGAGAGTGGTAAGGGTGTGGAATGCTCTGCTTGCCAATGTAGTTTAACTTGGCCACGTTAGGGAGATTTAAACAATCCTTGGATAGGCACATGGGTGATGATGGGATTGGGTAGGGGGATGGACTTAGATTAGTTCACAGGTCGGTGCAACATCGAGGGCCAAAGGGCCTGTTCTGCACTGTATTGTTCTATGTTCTATGTTCTATGATTGATGGTTTGCTATTGATGACTTGCATAGGTGAAGAGTGGTAAAAAGGTAGAGGAGGATGATTTTCATGGAGCATGAAGGGATATTGTGGTGAAGACAGAGTTAGTAGCTCTGATTTACAAATTAGGAATCAGCACTGTCTGGTTTCTTGGGAAAGTGAACGAGAAATGTAAGTAGCACAATAATGAGATGAGGTGAGGGTTTAAGAGATGAAAATGCATGGAGACAAAATACTTGCAACTCAGTAGTGAGATTCTAAAGGACTATTAAAGCTTAAGGAGAAATTCAGAATTTCTTTTTCAACTTCAAGATTCCAATTTTTTCATTCTCGTGTTTTCCAACTTTTTTGTGATTGCCATGCACTCCAGAGAGGGGAAATTTTTCCCTCTTGTTCTATATTGAACTCAGAATCTCTTTAAATAGTACCTGTGAAATTTGCCTTCAGGATCCTACTGGTGCAGGACGGCACATTGCCCTGAGTGATCTCCATCACAAATCTGGCCTCTTCCTCCACAAGTCTTCCCTTCATTCAATGTATGACTTGGCTGAGACCACAGGCAGTGTGTCAGGTGCTCAGTTTCCTCAAGGTAGAAGTAATGTTTTCCTTCCACATTGATCCTCAACTCACCTTTTGTCCCACCCAGACCAATGGTGTCAGATGGCTGGACGGATCAAATCCTCTCATTAATTGACCCAGGACTCCTGTAACAATCCTGTAACAACATAAACGCCAATTTAATCAGAGCCATTCAATAGCCAGTGCCTCCATACAACAAACAAATCTTGAAACATACTCAAACAATGAATTTGGGAAAAGGAATTCTGATGTTTTTCCTCCCAGAACATCAATTACTTTGTGTAGGGCTAATTGTTCATCCCACCTATAACCACTTGGTTGCAATGAGATGAGCGAAAATCCAATGTACTCCTACATGTTTTCTTCTTTTATATATAGATATTTTTATTGGAAATTTAACATTTTTACAAGTTTACAAAATAAACAAAACTCTCAAGTACAAACATTGATATACAATTAAATCTTAAATAAATAATAACCAAAATTTAACAAAAGAAAAATACCGAGAAAAAAAAACTCAATTAACTACTAATCTAACCTACAACTAATCAGAGTGTATAATTGAGTCTCTTACATTATTCAAATAAGAGAAAGGAAAAAAAACAACGGATAACACAGAAATTGGATAGTGAGATACATGCTCGGAATGTGTTAACATCAAATGTAACAAAACCGGTATTCGTGCGGATTCCTCTCCCAAGGGGCCCCGGACCAGCCAGGTTCGCAATCTTAATTAAATAAAAGCCCTTGTTAGGATGGCCAAAATATCTGTATTTATGTAATTCAAGAAGGGCTGCCATATTTTATGAAATAATTTGGTCTTTCAGTGCACCATATTTATAAGGAAGTCAAGGGGAATACATTCCATAATTAATCTGTGCCAATTTGAAAGTCCAGGGGGGCCCTCAGCCACCCAGTTTACCAAAATAATTTTCCTTGCACAGAAAAAAGAGAACAGAAAATAATCTCTTCCCGTGCATATCCAGGGAGGGTAAGTTCGAAAAGCCCAAAAGGAGAGATACAGGGTCCACTTTAATTTCCGTTCCTAAAATTTCTGTCAGGGTACTTGCTACTTTAGTCCAGTATCTACGGATTTTATGACAGGTCCATAGGCAATGTGCAAGAGGGCCCACCTCTATTTTCCATTTGGGCCACATTGGAGATGCTCCTGCCTTAAATTTTGCCAATCGATCCGGTGCTATATGGACCCTATGAAGTATCTTCAGCTGGAGTTCTGTTGCAGATGGTGATTCTTCTGGTGTTTTCCCAAATGTCATTTCACGTTTCTATAGAGATTTCTAGTCCCAAATCCTGATCCCATGTTTTAAGCAGATTGTCCATATCTCCCGATACTTCATCATGTAGTAAATGATAAATAGTACTGACAGAAGATACCCCCATTGGTCGTAGCACTCCACATAGTCTTTATAAATCAGATAGACAATCTAATAACGTAGTCTTCTTCTGTATATAATCTCGAATTTGGAAGTATTGAATGAGGTCTCCATTAAGTAATCTGAATTTCTGACGCAGCTGTTCAAAAGACATCAGGACTCCTTCTTTAAATAGGTCCCTTAAACATGAGATACCCCTGGATCTCCAGAGTTTAAAAGTAGCATCTGTAAATCCCGGTTGAAATCCCCATGCTCCCACTATCGGAGCATAGGGGGATGTTTTATGTGAGTTGCCCTCATTTTGCCGCATTATTTTCCAAGCTTTAATTGTGTATAGTATTATAGGGTTTTTACAGGGATCCGTAATGATTTTCCTCTTGTCTGAAAATAAAAGGTTAATAAGTGGGCATTTTACTTGGGAAACCTTGATGTCCAGCCAGATTGATTGTGGGTCAGACAAGACCCAATCAGCTATGCAACTTAATAGGGAACTTAACTGATATTTCCTAAAATCTGGGAAGTCCAATCCTCCCCTTGCCTGTGGAAGCTGTAGCTTCTTCAGCTTAATGAGGGGCCGTCTATGATTCCAGATAAAGGAACCCAACCAGCCATATAATTTACGTAGTGCCAGCCTTGGCAGCATCACTGAAAGCATTCTCATAGCTTTTAGGAGACGGGGCAGGACATTCATTTTAATTAGTGCTATTCTACCCAGCCAGGAAATTGGAAGGTCTCCCCATCGTTGGAGGTCCTGCCTTATCCTTTCCAGTAAATGCAAAAAGTTAGCCTTGTATAACTGACCAAATACTGGGGCAATAAAAATACCTAAATATAAGAAACCCTCCAGGAACCACCGAAAGGGAAAGTGTGATCCGTCCACTAAGTGGGGTATCATAGCAAGGCCACCCATTGGCATAGCCTCCGATTTTGAGAAATTAATTTTATAGCCTGAGAATGCACTAAATGTATTAATAACTTGGATTAAGCAAGGCACAGATATCAGAGGATTACTGAGGAATAGAAGAACATCATCTGCATAAAGGATAATTTTATGTTTACCTGTACCAATCCTTCGGGCCGTTATATTAGGATCAGCCCGTATAGCTTCTGCTAGTAGTTCAATTATTAGTGTACATAACAATGGCGAGAGAGGACATCCCTGACGGCAGCCCCTATCCACACTAAAGCTAACCGAACCTAATCCATTGGTAATCACAACTGCTTTGGGATCAGTACACAATGTTGAGACCCATTTGGTAAACACTTTTCCAACGCCAAACCTTTCCAATGTGTAAAACAAATATGACCATTCAACCCTATTGAATGCCTTTTCCGCGTCTAATGAGACTACTACTCCTGGTATCTTTCCCTGATAGCAGGCTTGAATCATATTCAAAACCATTCTAATATTATTGGATGATCTACGGCCCTTTATAAACCCCGTCTGATCCTCCTTTATGATATGTGGCAATACCCTTCCTAGTCTCAATGCTAACATTTTAGAGAGGATTTTAAAATCTACATTTAGCAAGGATATCGGTCTGCATGACGCGCAATCTTCTGGTCCTTTCCTTTTTTAAGGATAAGAGAGATATTTGCCCCTTTCAATGAAGGTGGGAGACAGCCCTAAATGTATGAGTAGTTATACATGTCTATAAGTGGACCAGCCAATATTCCTGTAAATTCTTTATAGAATTCAGCTCAAAAGCCATCTGGACCAGGTGCCTTACCGCTCTGAAGTTGCCTGATTGCATCAAGTATTTCGTGGACTGTTAGGGGAGCATTTATGACCGATACCTGTTCCCGAGTTAGGTCCAGAAAGGTCAATTTTTTAAAAAATGATTGCATCCTCCTAGTCCTGTCTTCACAATCCTGCGATTTATATAAATCAGAATAAAATTTTCTAAAAATTGCGTTAATCCTTTTATGATCATGAGTCAAAATACACATACTTTCCTTGATAGACCTGATAGTTTGAGGGGCCTTTTATTCTTTGCAAGAAATGCTAAGTATCTACCCGGTTTGTCGCCAAATTCATTTAACTTTTGTTTTGCAAATAATGTTTCCCTCTTAGCCGTTTGGCTAAGTGTGGTGTTTAGAGCTGTCCTAGGGCCGTAATCCTTTGCAATTTGATAATAGCGTCTGTCAGCGTTTGCTGTTTCAGCTGCTTTTAAGCGAGCTTCGAGCAGACGCTGTTGTTTTCCCTTTAATTTTTTTCTGGGTCACTGAGTATGAGATGATCAAACCTCGCGCGTAAGCTTTGATGGTCTCCCACATCATTGATGGGTTGCTAGCTGTACCTGAATTAATTTCTAAAAAAGTTTTAAATTCTTGAGAGAAGTACTTTACAAATTTGCTATCTTTCATCAGGAAGGGGTCCATACGCCAATGCCGAGGGGATGTCCCATTGTCCCTCGCCTTGATTTCCATATATACAGCAGCGTGATCGGAAATTGCTATACTACCTATTTTACAGGATGATATGGAATTTTAAAAAATTGACGGGGCAAAAAACATATCAATTCTGGTATGACATTTATGTGGATTGGAGTTAAAAAAAAATCTCTGCTCTATGGATGAAGACATCTCCATACATCTACTAATCCTAATTCTTTGTTCAAATCCACCAATTGTCTATTTCCGGATCCATCATACAATTAAAGTCTCCCCCTATAATTGTATGACGGGCACCGAGAGCCATCAATTTTGAGAAGGCTTCCGTTATATTGCCGGGGGGGTGGGGGCAATACAAATTTAAAATCCTATATTCCTCTCCATTTATAAGGGCTTTAATCAGAATATATTGTCCAGATTCGTCTTTTATCTGATTTATGATTTTGAGAGGGAAATTCTTCTGAATAAGAATAACAACTCCCCTGCTTTTAGAGCTAAAAGAAGAAAAAAAGGCCTGATCAAATCCACCCTGTCATAATTTCAAGTGTTCTTTATCCAACAAGTGTATCTCCTGTAGGAGAGCTATATCAACCCTTTCTTTCTTGAGATTTGATAATATTTCCTTCCTTTTGACTGGCGAATTACTCCCTTTGACATTCCAGGTGCACCACTTAACCGACTGATCAGCCATAATCATCTGGGCAAATCCAAGACCCTTCAGGAGGGGAAACCCTATCGAGAACATCCCATGCATAGAGCATATAAAATTCACAAAAATAAAGGCTCTCTAAAACACTCACAACAGTATAATAAAAAACTATTTCTAAATTAAAAAAATATAAAACGTATTTAAATGGAAATTTTCCCCCTTGTTCCCAGGGGATATCACTTCCTTTCCAAAGGTCCATCGTATCCTCTCCCAACCAGTGCCCCAGCCTTGACCCAGGTGCTCCTCAATAGGATGAGGAAAATTTAAATATACTACAGGGCTAGAGTTAACAGTGAGCACCCTCCCCCCCACTCCCCCCCCCCACCCACACCAACACCTGCATATATTTGGTAATGTTAATACCATGTATAAACATATATAACTATAAAATTAGAACCTCAACAAGTAATAATTAAATGTAATAATTAAATAAAATAACAAGGGAAAAAAACCCCGCTCCTAGAGACAGAGGTAAAATAGAATAAGGTAACCACCTCCCCACACCAACATTAACTAGACCCCCCGGCCTATATATATAGAATAATAAAAAAAAACCAAGGGGGGGGAGAAAATCGTTAAGTGGAGAACAAATAAATAAATCCCTCTCCCCACTCCCCAAGATAATATTAAACAGTAAGGTAAAAAAAAGGGGGATATAAACCGGAGTGGGAGAAGGCAAACCAACATCAATTATCTCTTAAATTTATCTAAGAGAGTTCAAAAATTCCTTAGCCTTTTCCGGCGATCCGAAGTTATACACGGATCCTCCATGGTTAAAGCGTAGCGTCGCTGGGTAGTGTAAGGAGTACTGAATATTTAAGTCCCTCAAACACTTCTTTGCCTCATCGAATGCCTTCCTCTTTCAGACCAGAGCTGGGGAAAAGTCCTGGGACAACATGATCTTGAATCCTTTATAGATCATGGCTTGGGGATCTTTTCCAAGATTTCTAGAGGCTTCTAGGAGTATCTGCCTCTCCTTATAGCTCTGCAGCCGGAACAGGACTGGGTATTGCAACCCAGTAGGCCCATTCCACCCTTACCTGGCCTGATCCAGCCTTCAGATTTAACAGCTGTGGAAGCCACTGTTCAAAGAACGCTGTAAGCTGGCCTTTCGCTTCCCGTTCGGGAAGGCCCAGCAAACGAATATTTTTTCGATGACAACCTCGAGAATCGAGGTCAGTGTGATTCTCTAAGGTCCGGACTCGCTGTTCGAGAGTCTGGACCCGATCCACAGCCGATTGCGCTGTAGTTTCGGAGGCCGCAGCCTCTAGCTCCGCCCCTTCAACTTGGCGCTCGATTTCCTTAATGTCTCGGTCATGCTTTTGCAGCGCGGCCGAGACTGAGTCCCATCGACTTTGGATTCTTCAATAAAAGCATCGATCTTCGCATCCAGTTTGGAGATGATTTCCACAAGGCTTGCTACCATAGGTAAATCCCCCAGGGCGGCTGCGGACGCCTCTGCTACAGCTGGAGAGGGTGGGGGAGGGGTTCCTGCTTGCTGAGAGCTGCGGGCTCCCTTCCCTTTAGTCATTTTTACTGAAGATTAAATTGTTTAAATTCAATACTAAGCAACTAATTAAATTAAACAGCTATTTTAAATGATTTGGTGAGTGTGGTGGGGGTGGGTGACCCACTTTGCCCAAGTCTTGGGAGGAGAACAGTAGACTCAGACTTGCTGGGTCGCCACCATCTTGGATCCCCCCTACATGTTTTCTGACATTATGCAATATAACCAAAGACTTCTGCTCCAGAACTAGCCATGCACACAAGCATAGCTATTCCAATAAAAGTATAAAACTGACATCTACCCATAGCACCCAAGAATGACCCATGTACAATAAAAAACGACAAATATAGGGCTACCAACATCAGTGTACTATTTTCAATCTCAATAAAGGGTTGGAATGTGTCATTAACATGTCATCAAGCAGCATCTGTTCAATGTTAAACTGCTCACTGATGCTCAATTTGGGTTCCATCAAGGTCACCCATCTCTTGACTTGCTCCTTAGTCCAAATATGAATAAAAATGCAGAACTCACAAAGTGATTGTCCTTGCCATCAGGACAGCATTTGATAGCTAAATATTCCTCCTTGACATTCAATGGCATTAAGATCATTATCAATATCCTGAGGGTTACAACTCACCAGAAACTGAACATGACATTCCAAGTTAATACTTGACTACAACAACAGGTCAGAAACAGGAATAAGATGACAAGTAACTCACCTGTGGGTGGCACAGTGGCAAAGTGATTAGCACTGCTGCCTCACAGCGCCAGACACCTGGGTTCAATTCCAGCCTCGGGCAACTGACTGTGTGGAGTTTGCAAATTCTCCCCGTGACTGCATGGGTTTCCTCCGGGTGCTCCGGTTTCCTCCCACAGTCCAAAAATGTGCAGGTCAGGTGAATTGGCCATGCTAAATTGCCCACAGTGTTAGGTCAAGGGGTAAATGTCAGGGAATGGGTATTGGGGGATTGCGCTTCAATGGTCCACCGTGGACTTGTTGTGCCAAAGGGCATGCTTCCACACCGTAAGTCATCTAATCACGTTTTGAGTGCTTAAAGCCTGCCAAAGAAGTTGCAGATCTAGTACAATGTGGGACAGTGTGAGGTTATACACTTTGGTAGGAAGAATACAGACATGGACTATTTTCTAAATGGTAAAAAGTGAGGTCTGCAGATGCTGGAGATCAGAGCTGAAAATGTGTTGCTGGTTAAAGCACAGCAGGTTAGGCAGCATCCAAGGAACATGAAATTTGACGTATCGGGCCAGAGCCCTTCATCATTCCTGATGAAGGGCTCTGGCCTGAAACGTTGAATTTCCTGTTCCTTGGATGCTGCCTAACCTGCTGTGCTTTAACCAGCAACACATTTTCAGCTATTTTCTAAAATGGGGCAAGACATGGAAATCTGAAGCAAAAACAGACTTGGGAGTCCTAATTCCGGATTCTCTTCAGGATAACATGCAGGTTCAGTTGGCAGATAGGAAGTTAAGTGCAGTGTTAACATTCATTTCATGAGAGCTAGAATACAAGAGCCATGCTGAGGCTGTATAAGACCGCATTCAGAATATTGTGAATAGTTTTGGGCCTCGTATCTAAGGAAGGATGTGTTGCCATTGGAGGGCATCCATAGTAGGTTTTACAAGAATGAACCTGGGGATGGAGGGCTTGTCATATGAGGAGCAGTTAAGGACTCTAGGTCTGTACTCGATGAGTTTAGTGAATGAGGGGTGATCTGACTGAAATTTACAGAACACCGAGAAACCTGAATAGACTGGTTATGTAGATATTTCCATCAGTAGGAGAGACTAGACTCAAGGACACAACCTCAGAATGAAGGGTGACTTTTCAAAACTGAGATAAGGTGGTATTTCTTCAGCCACAGGGTGGTGAATCTGTGGAATGTATTGCCACAGAAGGTTGTGGCGGCCAAGTCATTGAGTATACTAAGACCGAGATTAAGGGGATCAAGGGTTATTTGGTGAAGGCAAGAGAATGAGGTTGAAAAATATATCAGCCATGATCGAATGGCAGAGCAGACTTGATGGGCCAACTGGCTTAATTCTGTACCGATATTTTATGGTCCACCATCTACAAGGCCCAAATCAGGAGTGTGACAGAAAATCCCACTTGCCTGAATGTGTGTGCAGTTTCAACAATACTCACGAAGCTTGACACCACAAGGCATCCCATCTAACAACTTCAACATTCACTTGGTCCACTGTTAATGCACAGTCGCAGCAGTGTATACCATGTACAATATGCACTGCAACAACTCACCAAAGCTCCTCAGACTGTACATTCTAAACTCACAATCTCTACCACATAGAAGGACAAAAGAACCAGACACACGAGAACACTACTGACAGCAAGTTCCCCTGCAAAACATGCACTATCCTGACTTAAAACTATACTGCCATTCCTGTATTGTTGATGGGTCAAAATCCTGGTACTCCCTCCCCAATAGTACTGCAGTGTACCGATATCAAATGGAATGCAGTAACTCAAGTAGCAAATCAATAATCTTCAAAGCAATAAAAAATGGACAATAAAATGGCTTAGCCCATGACACCCATAGCCTGTGCACGAATAAAAGAAGATTGTTTTGGAATTACTACACTTGAGCACTGTTGAGGAAAGAAGTATTTTGTTGATACATTCCATCTTGCACTCGTTAGGACAATTCCCAAGAATGGGGAAATCCAACATTTCAATTCAACCAAGTAACTGACAATCATTCACTTCTTCGTTTCTCATGACAATGTCCTGACCAATCAGAGTCAAGTTGCCTGGTTTAAATTTTAAAACACAACCTTGAAATGGTACTATTACAAATTGTAAGGATGTTGGTAAACTTGAGAGAATGCAGAAATAATTTACAAGGATGTTGCTGGGACTGGAAGGTTTGAGTTATGATGGGAGTTTGAATAGGCTGGGGCTTTTTTCCCTGGAGTGTCGGAGGCTGAGGGGTGACCTTATAAAGGTTTATAAATCATGAGGGACAGGGATAGCGCGAATAGCCAATGGGGGAAACCCTAAATGAGTTTTTTGCTTCAGTTTTCACTAAGGAAAGGGACCTTGTTGTGAATGAGAACTTTGAGGAACGAGGAAACAGGCTTGAACAGATTGAGATAGAGGAAGTTGATGTGCTGGAAATTTTGGCAAAATTAAGATTGATAAGTCCCCAGGGTCAGACCAGATCTATCCTAGGTTGCTCCAGGAAGTGAGGAAGTAGGTTGCTAAGCCGCTGGCGAAGACCTTTGCTTCCCCACTCTCCACAGGAGTCGTACCGGAGAACTGGAGGAAAGTGAATGTTGTTCCACTTTTGAAGAAGGGTAATAGGGAAATCCCTGGCAGTTACAGACCAGTCAGTCTTACACCTGTGGTCAACATGGTTTTGAAAAGAATTCTGATGGATAGGATTTATGACTATTTGGAAAAGCATAGCATGATTAAAAGCAGAAGGCATGGCTTTGTGAGGGGCAGGTCATGCCTCACAAATCTTATTGAGCTCTTTGAGGAGGTGACAATTCAGGTTGACAAAGGCTGAGTAGTGGTTATGGTGTATATGGACCTCAGCAATGCATTTGATAAGGTTCCCCATGGTAGCCGCCTTCATAATGTCAGGAGGTACGGGACATAGGGAGATTTGGCTCTCTGAGTTCAGAATTGGTTGGCTGACAGAAGGCAGAGCAGTTGCAGATGGAAGGTACTCTGCCTGGACGTCAGTGGTGAGTGGTGTCCCACAGGACTCTGTTCTTGACCCTCTGCTCTTTGTAGTTTGTATAAATGGCTTGGATGAGGAGGTTGAGCAGTGGGTTAGTAAATTTGCTAATGATACAAAGGTTGGAGGTGCCATTGATAGTTTCGTGGGCAGTTGCGGGCTATAGCATGACATTGACAGGATGCAGAGCTGGGTTGAGAAATGGCAGATGGAGCTCAACCTGGATAAATGCAAAGTGATGCATTGTGCAAGGTCAAATTTGAATGCTTAATATAGGATCAAAGACAGGATTCTTGGCAGTGTGGAGCAACAGCAGGATCTTGGTGTTCAAGTGCATAGATCCTTCAAAGTTACCACCCGGGGAGATTCAAGATGGCGGCGACTCAGCAAGTCTGAGCCTACAGTGCTCCTTCCAAGACTTGGGCAAAGTGGATCTCCCACCCCCACCACACTCACCAAATCATCTAAAATAGCTCTTATTTAATATAATTAGTTGTTTGGTAGTGTTAGTATTAAATTTAAATAATCTAATCTCTTAGGAAAAATGACTAAAGGGAGGAGAGCTCAGCAAGCAGGAACCCCTGCCCCACCCTCTCCCTCTCCAGCTGCAGCTGAGGCGTCCATAGCCGCCCCGGGGGACTTACCGACGGTAACAAGCCTTGTGGAGATGATCACCAAGCTGGATGCGAAGATCGACGCATTTATCGAAGAGTCCCGACATCGCTGGGAATCACTCTCGGCCGCGCTGCAGAAGCACGGCCGAGACATCCAGGAACTCGAGCGCCGAGTCGGAGGGGCGGGGTTAAAGGCCGCGACCTCCGAGACTGCAGCTCAATCAGCCGCGGATCAGGTCCGGACTCTCGAGCAGCGAGTCCAGACCTTAGAGAATTACATCGACGACCTCGATAATCGAGGTCGCCAAAAAAATATTCGTTTGCTGGGCCTTCCCGAACGGGAAGAGAAAGGCCAGCTCACAGCATTCCTGGAACAGTGGTTGCCACAATTTTTGGATCTGGAGGCTGGATCAGGCCAGGTGTGGGTAGAATGGGGCTACCGAGTCACAATACGCGGGCCTGGCTCGAACCAGCGCCCACGCCCGGTCCTGTTCTGGCTGCAGAGCTATAGGGAGAAGCAGATACTCCTAGATGCCTCTAGAAACCTTGGAAAAGATCCTAAAGCCATGATCTATAAAGGATCCAAGATCATGTTATTTCAGGACTTCTCCCTGGCTCTGGCCCGAAGGAGGAAGGCGTTCGATGAGGTAAAGAAGTGTTTAAGGGACTTAAATATTCAATACACCTTACGCTACCCAGCGACGCTATGTTTTAACCACGAAGGATCCGGGTATAATTTTAGATCGCCAGAAAAGGCTAAGGAATTTTTGGACTCTCTTAAATAAATCGTAAGAGACAATGTATGTTGGCTTGCCTTTTCCCCACTCCGATTTATATCCCCCCTTTTTTTTTCTTTTTCCTATCTTACTGTTTATTATTATCTGGGGGGGGGGAGAGGGAATTATTTATTTGCTCTCCATTTAACGATTTTCTTCCCCCCCTTAGGGTTTTTTTAATTTTATTATTATACGTATGTATGTGTGTATGTACATATATGTGTGTATGCATGTATGTGTATATATATATATATATATATATATAAACCGGGGGGTTTAGTTAATGTTGGTGGGGAGAGGTGGTTACCTTATTCTATTTTATTTTTGCTTCTAGGAGCGGGGTTATTTTCCCTTGCTATTTTATATTATTATATTTAATTATAATTTGTTGAAGTTGTAATTTTATAGTTATATATGTTTATACATGGTATTGATACTACCAAATATACTCAGGTGTGGGTGCGGGGGGGGGGGGGGGGGGGGGGGGGTAGGGTGCTCACTGTTAACTCTAGCTCGGTATTATATCTGAATTCTCCTCATCCTATTAAGGAGTGCCTGGGTCAAGGGTGGGGCGCTGGTTGGGAGAGGATATGATGGACCGTTGGAAAAAAAGTGATACCCCCTGGGAATAAGGGGGATAATCTCCATTCAAATATGTTTTATTTTTTATTAATATTTAGAAATAGTTTCCTTTTTATCATACTGTTATGAGTGTATTAGAGAACCTTTATTTTTGTAAATTCTATATGCTCTTTGCTCGGGATGTTTTAGATAGGGTTTCCCCTCCTGGGGGGTCTCGGATTTACCCGGATGATTATGGTTGATCAATCGGTTAAGTGGTGCACCTGGAATGTCAAATAGGAAGAGATTATTTTCTGTTCTCTCTTTCCATATAAGGAAAAATATTTTGGTAAACTGGGTGGTTGAAGGTTCCCCTGGATTTTCAAATTGGCATAGATTAATCATGGAATGTATTCCCCTTGACTTCCTTATAAATATGGTGCACCGAAAGACCGAATTATTTTTCATAAAATATGGCAGCCCTTTTACAAAGATATTTTGGCTATCCTAACAAGGGCTTTTATTTAATTGAGATTACAAACATGGCTGGTCCGGGGCCCCTTGGAAGAGGAATCCCATACGAATACGGGTTTTGTTATATATGATGTTAACACATTCCGAGCAAGTATTTTAATATCCAACTTCTATGTTAATCGTTGGGGGGTTTTTTTTCTCCCCCACTTCTTTTTTTCTCTCATTTTCTCTTATTTGAAAGATGTAAGTGACTCAATTATACACTCTGGCTAATTGTAGGTTAGATTAGTAGTTAATTGAGTTTTGTTTTTTCTCTTTCGGTATTTTTCTTCTGTTAAATTTTGATTATTGTATATTTAAGATTTATTTCTATATCAACGTTTGTACTTGAGAGTTTTGTTTATCTCTGTAAATTTGTTAAAATGTTAAATTTCTAATAAAAATATCTATAAAAAAAAGTTACCACCCATGTGGATAGGGTTGTGAAGAAAGCATATGGTGTTTTGGCTTTCAGTAACGGGGGATCGAGTTTAAGATCCGCGAGGTTTTGTTGCAGTCTACAAAACCCTGATGAGACCACACTTATAGAACATAGAACAATACAGCACAGAACAGGCCTTTTGGCCCACGATGTTGTGCCGAACATTTGTCCTAGCTTAAGCACCTATTGGAATATTGTGTCCAGTCCTGGTTGCCCTATTATAGGAAAGATGCTGAGGGTGTACAGAAGGTTTACCAGGATGCTGCATGGACTTCAGGGCTTGTCTTATAAAGAGAGATTGATTAAGCTCAGAGCTTTGTCTCTAGAGAGATGGAGGAAGAGACCTGGCCTGATCGAGGTGTACAAGGTAATGAGAGGCAAGGATTGAGTTGATAGCCAGAGACTTTTCCTCAGGACAGGATTGACTGCCACAAGGGGTCATAGCTTTAAGGTATTAGGAGGAAGGTGTAGAGGAGATGTCAGAGATAAGTTCTTTACACAGAGAGTTGTGAATGCATGGAATGCGTTGCCAGCAGTGGTGGTGGAAGTAGAGTCATTAGGGACATTTAAGTGACTGCTGGACATGCATGTGGACAGCAGAGAATTGACGAGTGCATAGGTTAGGTTATTTTATTTTAGATTAGGATCAATCCTCTGCAAAACATCATGGGCTGAAGGGTCTGTTCTATGCTGTACTTTTCTACGTTCTATGTTCTTTCTGTAATTATGAGCAAAATCACACATTACTCAGTATCAAATACTTAGCATATTGTACAGCATAAGGCTAGATTTCTTTGAGCATTCATGTCACTCCTTTTGTAACTCCAATGGCAGTCTGAGAAGTTAGAAAGTAGGCCTGTACCTAGGTAGAGCAGACTCCATTACATAGATTTCTTACCTGGCTAGAAACTGGTGGGAGGTGAGGGCTGGATCAGGAAGTTCCATGCTTGATTCCCTTTTTCCTGACCCACATTGGACCTGTTATAAGTTTTGTTGTTGAAAAGGAGGAAGTGGGTAGGCATAGAATTCAGGTAAGTTTCCTCCCCTGGTAAGGGCTGGGCACCCAATTTCCAGCAATGCATGATGGGCCATGTGGTCAGCAGCCTTTGTTGTGCCTGTATTGTTTATGTAACAATATTATGATATGATTTTAAATGTATGTTTTTATTATTTTAAAATTATGGAAAATGTCTCAGGAGTTCAGAATTTTAAATGTGTCACAAATGAAAATTCAATTTTTCTTATTTACTTCAATGACGTTATTGATCATTTTAATGCATGACCGAAGGGTTGGCAACAATCCTGTGTGATTTTACTAAAGCAAATGGTTTTGATAAACAGAAGAAGCAAAACCAAAGCTAGCTCTTAATGTTAACACTAAAGCATTCAGCATTCCCAGTTGGAATTTAGGCATAAGCGGAAGTCGTCATCATGACCTTTATAACATTTCAAAACTTGATATACTAAGTCAAGCCGAAAAAATTCAGTAAATCTGAACAATGATTTCACACAATTAACTCAGCTAGTCTAAGTTAGTTTAGTTTAATCTAGATTCATATGAGTTAATATTAAAAACCTTTAACTCGAAGAACCCCCTAATAAGCCCACAATCCGCTTGAAGTCACGATCAATTTAGCCACAAGTTGTGGGTGAGGGCAGATTTTTTTTGTCTTTTAAGAAGCACTCGCCAAAGATTATCCTCGAGATACCTTGTGCTTCCAAGTAAACCTGTTGGACTATAATCTGGTGTTGTGTGATTTTTAACGCGCTCGAAATTCCTGGATGGTTTGCGCTGACTTAACCGCGCACAGGCTGACAGAAGCGCCACAGGCTGATGCTCTGGGCGTTATTGGTTGATCTCAGCGGAGTGTTGCTAACAAGGAGACAGGCAGTTGTCCTCACCGGCATTGGTGGTGGTGGAGGAGGAAGGGGAACATCAGCCCGGATCAGGCTTATTGTCTAGTGACCCCCCGAATAGTGTGCAGATAGGGACTGCGCGGAGTCTCAAGGTCACCTGTATAACATCCTGTTACAGAATGTCGAACGCACTCAGATGTTAGCAAGGATTTCTTCATGAATACTGATCGCTGGGCGAGGAATTGTAGATTGCCTAGTCCTCGTGGAATTGTAACCCAACAAATAAAACAGGCACCTTCAAAGTGTGGAAAGAAAGCTTGAAAGAATAATGGAGTAAAACGAAATTTGAATAATGAGCATGTCAATTTAATTCAGTGTCTCAGATTCATCAACCCGCCAGTAAGCCTTTCCTTTATTTGAGGCAATTTAGGAACGGTGAACGTCTCAGGCAAAGAGAATAAAACAGAAAATCATTCGAGGAATCCTGGCGAGTTTTAATTCTAGCTGACCATGAAAAATTGCATTGATATTGCGCGTCAACTCCAAAAGCTTAACATCGAATGAAGTACGCTTTTCAAAACAAACTTACTTACTGTTGTGTTGGAGGAACTTTTCTAAAAAGAAAACAGTGTAATCAAATAACTTCACCATTTAGGTTACTTCTGCTTGAAATTTGATTAGGTTTTCTTTGAAACGGCAGTAGTAGCGATACCAATACTGCCTGACAACTCTCTCCGACAACAATGAATAATCTCCGCAGACTGCAGGAATAAACCTTTCCTGCAACTGGCATTGACACCAAATATTAATAATTCTAAAAACTTCAAGCAACGCGAGAAAGATAAACAACAAATTGAATAAAGACATTGTCATTTGCTCATATCCACCTTACAGTGCCAGGAGCGGAACATAGTTTCACTTCTAATAGTGTACAATTTGTCTTGAAATGCTATTAAAATGGATTTACGTGAATTCTCGTATATTTCAGGCTCCTTCCTCCCTTAACTGTGCGTCCTGGGCATACTTGTTCCGTATGTTTACAGGTTGATGATGCGATTTTTAAAATAATAAGTTTATTTAGTGAATTTCCCTCCACACATCTTAAAATATTTTCCCCATTTCTCATCAGGGTTTGATGGAGGTCGTAACTACACCAATGGCTAATCTATTGTGCGTTTTTCTTTAAAATTAATTAGTTTTTAATATTCATAATTATTAACATCAGAAGTTACAAATAACGGTATTAAAATGAATAGCCAAAATATTAATTCACATTATGAGGTTTTAAAGTATTAAATGGTTAACGTATAAATGTATTATAAAGATATATAAATATATTTAAAAGAATACATTTAGTTGGGGGAGTAGATTATTTGATGTATATTTTTATTTCTCAGTATTCACCAGAGAAACAAAAGCAAATGCAAGTAGCAACTTATAAAATGTGAACACTAGGTGGCTCTGCAGTATTCTTAGGCCCATCACTGATTTCTTTTCAAGGCTGAAGAATGCCCCCGCGAACTGCTGGAGTGATTACATTCAACATAAAAGCCAAATATTAGGCAGTTCCCCTATAGTATATTCATTTTTTTTACTTCTTGTTTAGGCATGTGTCTTTCCAAATAAACTTAATCCAAGCCTGGCTTCTTTCTATACCCCCACCCTACGGTTATTCACAGAATTTACATTATCGTTGGGCAAAATACGAAGACATTTGTTACAAGCATACTGAATAAGTAAATCAAAGAAAGCTATTTTCTGAGAAATATATTAACGAGTCTATTAAATAGCAGTCACTGCATAATGCAGATTATTATTTACTTGGCATTTGTTCTACCAGTTTCAGTGCTACATCTGTTAATTGAAAAAACTCCTTACCTAAATATTCACAAAACTGGTTAATGCTTACATCAAAATAGGTCACATGCTATCTGATTTTCTTAATCCCATGATTTATAGCCCACTTTTCCTCTCCATTCATGATCAGTGATCAAAAACGACTAATAAAGATTCTAGATTCTTTAATAAATTCCCTGTGAGCTAAAGTCCAATAGCACTGTTCCCAAAGAGCGCTAGTCTATTGGCGATAGCTATGTTGCAGATAGACTAATCATTTCCTCTAAATGTGAAAATAAATATGGGATAGTCCATAATAGCATTTTATTTTATATCAATAGTTTAACTTTATGAGTAGGCTCCTTCTTTCCTATTGGCATACAACACAGAGGAGGCAATTCTGTCTAATATGCCTCTGTTGGTTCTTTGAAAGACATTGCAACATATTCCACTCCTCAGTTCATTTCCCATAGCTATGCAAATTTTCCTTATTCAATCAAATATCTAATTTCCATTAGAAATTGTACTTGTATTTACCACACTTGCAGACAGTGCATTTCACAATGTGGCAACTTGTTATGTTAAAACTATCTCCAATTTCCTCTCATCAACTGACTTCAGTCTGAATTCGCAGGTTACTGATCTATCAGCTAGTGAAACAGTTTCACCTTGTGTATCTGTCAGCTGTTCATAACACACTTGATTCAGAGTTGCAAGGCTGTGGGTTCAAGTCCCAGTCTGGAGAGCTCAACACAAAATCTAGGTTGACACTCCAGAGGCAGTATAGATGGAATCTAGTGCTGGCATTGTTTGTGCAAGATGTTAAACTGGAATCCCATCTTTCCTGTTAGATAGATATGTAGGTACAGTTTCAAAGGAGAGCTTCCCCTGTTTTAATGGTCAATGTTCCCTTTAAGGTGCCACACAGCAACTTCAAAATCCCCACATTGGATGTGCTCAAATTGGCTATTTTATGTTCCTGAACTAAAATGAATATAAGGGACGCATGCTTAAATAAATCATTCCTGAACTCCAAGAAATTAGAGAGAATATTGGCTACTAATTACTCATTGCCTTTTGTGGAAATTAACTATGCAAATGATTTGTGCATTTTATACATTTTGGTGATAACTATGTGTTAATTGCTGTAAAGTAGTTCGTGATGTCATGTAAGATTCTTAGATATTTGTGAGTCTTGCTTTAATGTATCAAAATTCTGACAATCTCTGTTAAATCATTTAAAATTATGTAATCTAATGGAACAACTTTAGCTCTGCTTGACTTACCATTTCTTGTGGTACAATTCAATCACTTGTCACAGAAAGGAACTTTGATGGACTATTTCCGTGTGATCAACAATTTTGTTTCTTGAAAAATATCATAAGTCAGTAACAGTTGTGTGAAAATAATGTTCTTTTGTTTTAACAGAAGTTTAGAAAAACTAGTATTATTTAAATTGAGGTCTAAAATTTACAAATATGAAACTTTTCCATTTAAGAGAAAGATAAATAAACAACAATTTGGCAGTTTAAGATGTGGTTGTACCTCTGAAGAATTATAGAAGAACACATTAGAATAGATTGTAATATTATTCTCATAAAATTAGGTGAACCACGATGATTTCTCAATCACGTTTATAAATCAATCTGAATTTACAGCCCATTCTCCTGTGATCTACCAAAACATAATTACACTAAATGATTAAAACATAAGTTTGACGATATGATGATTTATTTACTTGAAGTTATTGATAATACAAACTTTAAATAGCTTTTAAGCTATGATGTTTTCCTTCTTGAAATTTAATTTTAACAATTCCAATTTTTCTAAAACTTTGTTAAAGACTGTTCTTTTTCGTATAATACTTTCCCTAAACCATTAAGTCTCCATAATAGCACTTACAATGATCAATGTCTTTCTGATAGACGATTCAGGCTTGGCTTTGATATTTCCTATTGTACAAAGTATAGGTACCTACAGACACACGTCAAATATCCTATGTTTAGGAGAATAGGCTAATGTCTAATTACTTAATGGCATAAGCTAATGAGTAACAGCCATACTCCTCCTGATCTGAACTGGATATCACTTTTTCACATGTTGTGCTTCTCCAGTCTTGGCAAAGGTACACTGGAAAACAATTGGTGAGGGATGATCAGGTAGTAATTGTTAAGTTGCTTTATTTCATCAATAGTAAGTAATACACAAACCATATACTTGCTTCCGTAGTTGTATGTATCACTTCAAATGGGTAAACATGATGGCCCAGTGTTAATGGCCAGCAGGGAAAAAATGGCATTTACTGCTTAAAGGAATGGCTTAGTGATTTCTGTGGTGGGGATTTCTCCTTTCTTGATATCAGTTTGAATCTGGCTTATGTCACAGGAATCCCCAGGCCTCCAGCAATAGCGATGTCATACAGTAAGTTAAGCAATTAGTCATGTTACAGTATTCTCATAGACCACAAATCAAACAAAAAATATAATGTTGGTTTCACTTTTAATTAAACTTTCACCACAAGTGAAATAGATAATTTGACCTAAATAGGAATTAATCTGAAATATCAAAAAATAAACTATTAACAAAAAATATTTTTAAAAATATGAATCTTTTATCATAATAGTGAAATTTGGGAATCTACCTATAAAAAAACAGTTTCTCAATGGTAGTGAGATTGTTCAGCAATAATTATGAATTTAGCACATTATCAGAGTAAACATAGTTAGATTAGATTACTTACAGTGTGGAAACAGGCCCTTCGGCCCAACAAGTCCACACCGACCCGCCGAAGCGCAACCCACCCATACCCCTACATTTACCCCTTACCTAACACTACGGGCAATTTAGCATGGCCAATTCACCTGACCCGCACATCTTTGGACTATGGCAGGAAACCGGAGCACCCGGAGGAAACCCACGCAGACACAGGGAGAACGTGCAAACTCCACACAGTCAGTCGCCTGAGTTGGGAATTGAACCCGGGTCTCAGGCGCTGTGAGGCAGCAGTGCTAACCACTGTGCCACCGTGCCGCCCACTATAGTTCTTACAGAGTCTTCAATAATGTGATGATAATGTTTTCATGCAACCCCACTTTATAGAACAATGGTGCTTTAGAAACAGCATTTAAAGTGTTCTTGCTGTAATCGCATTACAGACAACACGTGGTTTGAACATTCGCGCTGTAGAAATAGCGACCCCAACTTGTCTATCGTATTTCTGTGAATTCACATTGATGAAACGCATGTTATAACAGAATGGCCTGTATTGGATTGCCATTCCATTTTACAGGAAAATCCACATCCACATATGAATATGTAATGTTTGTTTTCTTAAATTTCTCACCATAGCAGAACTGCTCGCAGAGGAGCAGTCATGTTGAAGTGGAAGGAAAGTTAAAAAAATGTGCCCTAATGTGGATGGCTCCAGAACTATTGATTGGAATTAGTAGAGTATCTCTATCGTTTCTAAATGTAGAAACATTTCTTCAACTGAGATCATTGTGCTATTGCCGCTTTTATGCTCCGAAACGTTTCTGTAAGATATTCGTACTTTTCATTCTTTTATGCTGAGAGAAATGTAATTCTTTTATTCTAACAGAGATGCATATAGCTTTAATGATTTACTCTGGCATTTCCTCCAATTTAGATGTTGTTTTGGAGAAGAAATATTTTTAAATGATAATGACGAGGAAAAGCAAAATACTTCAGATCCTAGGAATCTGAAACAAAAACAGAAAATGGAGGGGGAGCTCATCCAGTCTGGCAGCATCTGTGGAGAGAGAAACAGAGTTAACGATTCAAGTCTGATACAATTTGATAGAATCTAATATAAGGGAAACAAGGATGAAGGAAAAAGGCAGAAAATTAGATTGGACAATTATCAAATCAGCTATAACCTCATTAAATGACGCTGCAGACCCGATAAGCCAAAAGGTCTACTTCACCTACATATTTTGGTCTTATGACTCTTGAAAAATAATGAATATGTTTCTGCAGTAGCATCACTGCAGTTGCAGTGGAGTAAGTTGTAGTTGATAAAGTATGGCGCTGGAAAAAGACAGGTCAGGCAGCATCTGAACAGCAGGAGAGTCAATGTTTCAGGCATAACACTTCACCAGGACTGAGGAGGGGGAAGGGGGATGTCTATTTCTCAGCCCCCTTTTCCCTCCCCAGTCCTGACAAAGGGTCAGGCCCGAAACATCGATTATCTTGCTCCTCAGATGCTGCCTGACCTGCTGTGCTTTTCCCAGTGTCACACTTTATCGACTCTGACTTCTCCAGCATCTGCACTCCTCACTATCTCCTAGTGAGATACGTTGTGCCTTAGTTTGGTATTCTGTGTACTTCCTGGAATTTGCTGTTCATTTTTGGAAAGTTGGAAGAGATTCACAAGTTTATCTCATTTACAATAATTAGTTTACGACTTCACAAAGTGGGCACTGTGACCTTGAGTGAGGTCGCAAGCTGAGGCAGTGATACTGTTATGTAGTTCTGACCCAGTCCTAACAATGTACATGGGACCTCCCATTCTAACAATTCTCAGTGAAGGATTGTGACAATTTTGAAGCCTCAAAATGGGTCACAGAAGATCTAAATTTGGAAAGCACTGATTTTGAGGAGTCCTTAAAATGTTTTGGTTTATGCTATTTATGGACTTTCCACTAACTTCATGTATTTGTCAGTTACCATTCTTTTGTTCCCATTTTGTGGGTTTGAACAAGCTTGGAGATGATAATAGTACACTTAGCATCAGTATTCACCAAGGATGGTTAGATTAATATGTCGATACTCAGGGGCATGTAAAATATTAAGAAACAGGAGGTATGGGGTATCTTGAAAGACATTAAGATAGATAGGGGCCTGAGGATACTGAAGGAGGTGAGGGAGGGGATTGCTGGAGCCTTGACAGAAATCTTTGTCTCATATTTAGCCATAGGCGGGATCCCAGAAGACTGGAGAATAGCCAAAGTTGTTCCTTTGTTTAAGAAAGACCACAGGGATAATTCAGGAAATTATAGGCTGATGAGCCTTACACCAGAGAGAAGGAAATTATTGGAGAAGATTCTAAGGGACATGATTTACTTGCATGTGGAAAGCAGTGGACTTATTAGGAATAGTCAGCATGGCTTTATGCACAGGAAATCTTGTCTCACAAACCTGATTAAAAGTTTTTAGGAAGTAATGAAGACAATTGAGGATAGGGCAGTGAATGTTGTCCAAATGGATTTGACAAGATCTATCATGGTAGGCTGGTCCAGAAGTTTAAGCCACATGGGATCCATGGTGAGTTGGCAAGTTGGATACAAAATTAGCTAAGTCAGACAGGGCAGAGGGTAGTGTGGAGAGGTGATTTTCTGACTGAACATCTGCGAGCAGTGGTGATCTACAAGGATCAGTGTTAGGACCTCCGTTTGTAATGGATAAAATGATTTGGAGAAGTAGGTGGTCTGCTTAGTAAGTTTGCAGATGACTTGAAAATTAATGGAGTTGTGGATAGTGAGGAAGTTGTCAAAGGAAACAGTGGAATGTAAATGAGTTGGGTGAAGAAATATTAAATGGAGTTTAATCCAGGCAAGTGTGAGGTGTTGCATTCTAGGAGGTCAAATGCAAGTGGAAGGTATGCAGAAAATGGCAGGAATCTTAGGAGCATTGAAATACAGAGAGATCTTGGGGTTCAAGTCCATAGCTCTCTGAAAGTGGCAATACAAATGGATAAGATGGTAAAGAATGAATAAAGAAGGCAAGCTTGCTTTCATTGGTTGGGCATTGAGTAGAACAGTTGGCAAGTCATTTTGCAGTTGTAAAAGACTTTGGCCACATTTGTGTCCCATTCTAGTTGCCACACTCTAACAAGGACATGAAAGCTTTGGAAAAGGGTGCTAAAGAGGTTTACCAGGCTGTTGCCTGGATTGGAGTTTATTAGCTATGAGAAGACATTGAACAAACTTGGATTGTTTACATGAGAGCATTAGAGACTGAGTTGCAATGATAAATGTATATAAAGAACAAAGAACAAAGAAAATTACAGCACAAGAACAGGCCTTTCGGCCCTCCAAACCTGCATCAATCCAAATCCTCTGTCTAACTTATAAGGGTCTGTATCCTTTTGCTTCCTGTCCATTCATATATCGGTCTAGATACATCTTCAATGACCTATTAGGTCCCCCTCTACCACCTCCACTGGCGTGATTAGGAGAGGCATGAATAGGGTGGATTGTCAGTCTTTTTCCCGAAGTGGAAATGTCAACCACTATGAGACCTAGGTTTAAGATGAAAGGGGGGGAAGTTTAAAGGCAATGTGTGAAGCAGGTTTTTTGCACAGAGGGTGGTAGCTGCCTGGAACACGCTGCCAGGTGAGGTGGTAGAAGCAGATACAAAAACAACATTTAAGAGTTATTTAGATGGACACATGAACAGGCAAAGAATACAGGGATATGGACCATATGCAGGCAGATGGGATTAGTTTAGAAAGGCATCACAGGCCTAGCAGGCTGAAGGGAATGGTCCAATGCTATAGTATTCCATGTTCTCTGTACATGATGTTCTTAAGAACATAATCACTCTAATTAACAAAGTGTAGCTTTTTCTACATTGTTTTTCCAGTGAGATCAATGATGTAAAAGGACAAATTCTCATCAGTTTAGTAAGTTATACTTGATTGTAGCCTGCATGTTCTTCAAAAGCACATCTTATAGGGAAGTGTCGAATCTCTGATCGAAACTTCTTGATTTTCGTGTTTAATTGCATATGTCCACACTACAGATGTTGCTGTCAGTTTTAGAGTTCCCTTCATTACTATCACAAAACATTCTCCCTAAATGACTTGAATGGATTGAAATCCATTGAAGGGTATATAACAGGCAGTTGATGAAATACCGCCAGTGTTACACCAGCACCAAAATTAAATTTCTAACCCAACCAATTACTTAGTCTTCCTGATTATCATCCTGATTATTGTACCTATTGGACATAGCTTTCCTGAGTTTAGTACAATCTGACTTTAGTTTGGTTTTGCACCCTCTGTTAATTTCTTAAATCTATGCGAAACACCTTTGATTTAAAACATACTTCAGTAAAATTAAATCTTATAATATTATCTCCATGAATAAAAAATAGTTTTAGAAAATCCTGCAAGGTAATACACTCTTAGATTCAGATATGTTTTGTTGTGGTGCTGACATGCTCCTTCAATTCAGATGCAAGACCATTTGTGCATGCTTAATGCAATTGAGTGGAATTTTATCAGCTGTTAGTATTCCTTGCTCCTAACAATGGACTTCTATTTCCATTTTTGATTAAAATCTGCGTTAAAATCTGGTATTATTGTTTACTTGTTTTGAAGAAGCGACGGAGGCTGAGGGGTGACATTTTACAGGTTTATAAAACCAAGAGGGGCATGGATGGGATAAATAGACAAGATCTTTTCCATGGGGTGGGGGAATCCATAAATAGAGGGCATAGCTTTAGGGTGAGAGGGGAAAGATTTAAAAGGGACCTAAGGGGTAACTTTTTCACACAGAGGGCAGTGCACATATGGAATGACCTATCAGAGGACATGGTGGAGACTGATGCAATTACAATATTTAAAAGGTGTCTGGATGGATATATGAATAAGAAGGATTTAGAGGGATACGGGCCAAGTGCTGGCAAATGGGACTAGATTAATTTAAGATATATGGTTGGCATGGATGAGTTGGACCGAAGGGTCTGCTTCTGTGCTGTATATCTCTACGACTCTATAATGCTAAGAAGTTAAATAATGTCAATTGGTTTCACGTAATATTTAGTGTTCATCTAAATATCCTGCTGATTACAACACCATAATGATTATATTTCTGTTCTAATAATGCAGAGAACATTTGTTCAAATCCCATTTTTGAATTCTTAAATTCTTGTCGTGATATAAATTAAAGTAAATAAAATGTCCAACTCAATTATTGTGAAGAGTACACTTTGATCATTAGTTCTTTTAAGGAGAGTGAAACCAAAACAGCAGGCCATAAATATACATGTAGGACATAAATACATGTGTATTAAAAATCCAATAAAATATCTAACCACGAAATAAAAACAAGCTTCTACACTACTTTTACTGTAATAGGAGACAGCTAGCCTGAGTGGCTCCAAGTGCTTATTATCCTCCTGTATAATTACCACATTAGAGGTGAAGTCTTGGTTGGTGTATATTACAGCATGTACAAAGGAAAAATATAACATTCCTCTCATGAGGCAGAAATGGCACAATGATGCAACGTTAATAATGCAATTGATTATATACGCAGCATCATTTCTACAGCAAGGTATGTGGAAGATTGTTCTGTGAATGATCAAATGATACTACAGATATCTATTAAAATACAAAAAAAACAACTAAACCTGTATTGTGTAACAAATTCAATATATGGAATGCTTCACAGGAGGATTATAAATGTAACACTAAGCCATATAAGGTGATGTCAGGACAAATATCTAAAAAAGATGGTCAAGGATATAGGTTTTCCTGAGTGTCTTTAAGGAAAAATGAGAGATAAAGAGGGAGTGAAACTCAGGGAGGACATTCCAGGTCTTGGAGCCTGGGCAGCGAAGACTACCAATGATCGTGTTATTCACATTAGGCATGCCCAGGAGACCAGTATTAGATAAGCACAGATACCTCAACAGGCTAAAGCAGCTGGGGGAGATTATTGTCATGGGGAGGGGTGAGAACAGGGAGGGGTTTAAAAACAAGGATAACAGTTTTAAACATGTCATTTAATTGAGGGCCAATGTAGCTCAGCATTTGTAGAAGCAATTGGTTTTCAGAACTTGGTGCAAGTTTGAGCACTACGATCATCCGTGATTGTCATTGTACAGCAAAGTCAGATCCCAGAAATGCCTCTCCCCACAGATGCTGTCAGACCTGCTGAGCTTTTCCAGCAATTTCTGTTTTTGTCCCAGAATTAAGACAGACATGACAGACTCTTTTTTATTTTCATGAATGGTGGTCATTCACTGAAACATAGTCACTTCAAGCTGCAGAATTTCTTTAATGGCAGAACTGAAGTCAATTACTCAGAAGATAGAATTAGAACAGAACTTGTGTAGGTGTAAAAGACAAGTTAGGAAAACCATAAAACACAAAGCAGTCTAAAGTTTCCAACATGTTTCTCAATACCAATCTACAAAAATTTAAGTACAGAGAAATAATCCCTCCACATCAGAAATTTAAGTTCTATTTAACTGATTCTACCCAGTTTCTTCCATGGAACTGTGGAGCCTTCTTACGTGAATGCTCACAAAGCTGAGAACTTCAGACCATAAGGCCATAAGACATCGGAGTGGAGGCAAGGCCATTCGGCCCATTAAGTCCACTCAACCATTTAATCGTGGCTCATGGGCATTTCAATGCCACTTACCCACACTCTCCTCGTAGCCCTCAATTCTTTGCGAGAACAAGAATTGATCAATCTCTGCCTTGAAGACACTCCAATGACCCGGCCTCTACTGTGCTCCATGCCAATGAATTCCACAGGCCCACCACTCTCTGGCTGAAGAAATGTCTCCTCATTTCTGTTCAAAATTGATCCCATCTAATTCTAAGGCTGTGCCCATGACTCTTAGTCTCCCCACCTAACGGAAACAACTTCCCAGTGTCCACCCTTTCTAATCTATGCATTATGTTGTAAGTTTCTATTAGATCTCGCCTCAACCTTCTAAACTTTAATGAATACAATCTCAGGATCCTCAGCTGTTCATCATATTCTTGGGATCATCTGTGTGAATCTCTGCTGGACATGCCCCAGTGCCTGTATGTCCTTCCTGAGGTGTGGGGCCCAAAATTGGACACAGTATTCTACATGGGGCCTAAGTAGAACTTTATAAATCTCAGAAACACATCGCTGCTTTTATATTCCAACCCTCTTGAGATAAATGACAACATTACATTTGCTTTCTTAATCATGGACTCAGCCTGCAAATCAACCTTTAGAGAATCCTGGACTAGCTCTCCCAGATCTCTTAGTACTTTGGCTTTATGAATTTTCTCACATTTTTAAAAAATAGTCCATGCCTATATTCTTTTTTCCAAAGTGCAAGACCTCGCACTTGCTCGCTTTAAATTTCATCAGCCATTTCCTGGACCACTCTCCTAAACAGTGTAAATCTTTCTGCAGCCTCCCCACTTCCTCAGTACTACCTGCCTGTCCACCTAACTTCGTATCATCAGCAAACTTCACCAGAATGCCCCCAGTCCTTTTATCCAGATCATTAATATATGAAGTGAGCAGCTGCGGCCCTAACACTGAACCCTGGGGGACTCCACTTGTCACCAGTTGCCACTCCGGAAAAGAACCTTTTACCCCACCAACTCTCTGCCTTCTGTCAGACAGCCAATCTCCAATTCATGCCAGTAACTCACCTCGAACATCATGGGCCCTCACCTTACTCAGCAGCCTCCCGTGAGGCACTTACCAAAGGCCTTTTGGAAGTCTACATAAATAACATCCACTGGGTTTCCCTGATCTAATCTTCTTGTTACCTCCTCAAAGAATTCTAACATTTTATCAGGCACAACCTCCCTTTACTAAATCCATGCTGACTTCATCTAATCTAACCCTGCACATCCAAGAATTTAGAAATCTCATCCTTAATGATGGATTCTAGAATTTTACTTACAATTGAGGTTAGGCTATAACCGGCCTGTAATTTTCCATCTTTTGTCTTGATCCTTTCTTGAACAAGGGGGTTACAACAGCAATTTTCCAATATTCTGGGACGTTCCCTGACTCCAGTGATTTTTAAAAGATCACAGTCAGCGCTTCTGCTATTTCCTCAGCCACCTCCTTCAGAACTCTAGGATGTAGCCCATTGTGGCCAGAAGATTTATCGATTTTTTGACCTTTTAGCTTTTCTAGCACTTTTTCCTTTTGTAATGGCTACCATACTCAACTCTGTCCCCTGACTCTCCTTAATTATTGGGATATTACTCATGTCTTCCACTGTGAAGACAGGCACAAAGTACTTATTAAGTTCTTCAGCTATTTCCTTATCTCCCAGCACTAGTCTCCTGCATCAATTTGGAGCGGCTCAATTTCTACTTTTGCAACTTGTTTGTTTCTTATGTAATGAAAGAAACTTTTACTATCATTTCTAATATTACTGGCTAGCTTACCTTCATTTTTGATCCTCTCCTTCCTTATTTCTCTCTTTGTTATCCTCTGTTTATTTTTGTAGCCTTCCCAATCTTCTGATTTCCCAGTGCTCTTAGCCACTTCATAGGCTATCTTTTTCTTTGTTACATTTCCTGACTTCCTTTGTCAGTCATGGCTGTGTAACCCCTCCCCCGATAATTTTTCTTTTCTTTGGAATAAATCTCTGTACTGTGTCCTCAATTATACCCAGAAACTCCTGCCATTGTTCTCTACTGTCTTCCCCACTGGGCTCTGCTTCCAGTTGATTTTCGTCAGTTCCTCTCTCATGCCCCTGTAATTACCTTTATTTAACTGTAATACTATTATATCCAATTTTTCCTTCTCCCTTTCAAATTGCAGACTGAATTCTACCATATTATGATCGCTGCCTCCTAAGTGTTCCCTTATTTTAAGATCTTTTACAAAGTCTGGCTCATTACATAGCACTAAGTCCAGAATAGCCTGCACCCTTGGGGGCTCCATCACAAGCTGTTCCAAAAAGCCATCCTATAAGCATTCCACGAATTCCCTCTGGTTTCCAGCATCTGCAGTCATTGTTTTTACCTTACAGTATACACCCAGTCCACCTACATACTGAAGTCCCCCATGATCACTATGACCTTGCCTTTCTGACATGCCCTATCTATTTCCTGGTACATCTTGCGTCCCTGGTCCTGACCACTGCTGGAAGGTCTGTACATTACTCCCATTGTGTTTTTTTTGTCTTTGTGGTTCCTCAACTCCAACCACACAGACTCCACATCATCTGACCCTATGTCATTCAGTGCCATAGATTTAATCTCATTCTTAACTAACAAGGCAATCCCACCCCTTTGCCCATCTCCGTGTCTTTTTGATAAGTTGTAAATCCTTGAATGTTTAACTGCCAGTTCTGAATCACTTGCAAACACATCTCTGTGATGCCTACCACATTATAATCATTCACGCTGATTTGTGCCGTTAATTCATCTGTTTTGTTACGAATACCACGAGCACTTAGATAAAGCACCTTAATGATAACTTTCTTATCCTCATGATTTCCAACATCTCTAGTAATATGTCCTAAATTATCATTCCTTTTTGCTTCATTCCTAGCCTGCCTTGAACTTAAATCTTTCACACATGCTAACCTGCTGTTTATCTTTCTACTTGACTCCATTCTCCCTGTTGCTTTCCCTTTCCCTTCACCCCGACTCACAAGTTTAAAGTCCTAGTGACCACTCTATTTATCTATTTATGGGTGGCACAGTGGTTAGCACTGCTGCCTCACAGTGCCAGAGATCCGGATTCAATTCCCGCCTCAGGCGACTGAATGTGTGGAGTTTGCACATTCTCCCTGTGTCTGCATGGGTTTCTTCCGGGTGCTCCGGTTTCCTCCCACAGTCCAAAGATGCGCAGGTCAGGTGAATTGGCCATGCTAAAT
This sequence comes from Hemiscyllium ocellatum, assembly GCF_020745735.1. NCBI lineage: Eukaryota > Metazoa > Chordata > Chondrichthyes > Orectolobiformes > Hemiscylliidae > Hemiscyllium > Hemiscyllium ocellatum. The sequence continues at coordinate 67,956,809 of NC_083407.1, forward strand.
TGCCCCTAGTGTTAGATGAAAGGGTAAATGTATGGGTGGGTTGCGCTTTGGCAGGTCAGTGTGGACTTGTTGGGCCGAAGGGCCTGTTTCCACACTGTAAGTAATCTAATCCTTTTTGCCAGAACACTGGTTCCAGATTGGTTCAGGTGGAGACCGTCCCATTGGTACAGATCTCCTTCGGTTCCGAAACTGATGCCAATGTCCCATGAAATGGAATCCCTCTTTCCTACACCAATCTCTTAGCCGTGTGTTTACTTCCCAAATTTTCTTATCCCTATGCCAATTAGTATGTGTCCCAGGCAGTAATCCAGAGATCATGACCGTTGAGGACCTGTTCTTCAATTTCCTTCCTCGTGCTTATTACTCCCCAAACAGGTCCTCTTTCCTAGCCTTGCCTATGTTGTTTGTGCCAACGTGGACCATAACAACTGGATCTTCTCCCTCTCACTCCAATATCCTTTCAAACCGGTCAGAGATGTCCTGGACCCTGGCACTGGGCAGGCAACGTACCATGCGGACTCCCGATCTGGCTCCCCCTAATTATAGAATCCTCTATAACAACCAATTGTCTTTTTGCTCCCCATCTTGAATGGCTTTCAACACCATGATGCCATGCTCAGCTGGCTCATTCTGTCCACAGCCCCTTTCCTCGTCCCATACAGGAAGCAAAAATCTCATTCCTGTTGGACAAGGTCAAAGGCCGAGGCTCCTCCACTCCTGACCTCAGAATCCCCCTACCTGCCTCACTTACAGTCACACCCTGTTGTCCCTGATCATTAACTGAGTTTCAATTAGTTAATCTACCAGGTGTGACTGCCTCCTGAAACAAAGCATCCAGGTAACTCTCCCCCTCCCGGATGTGCCGCAGTGTTTGAAGCTCAGATTCCAGATCATCAGTTCTGATCCAGAGTTCGTCCAGCAACCAACACATGCTGCAGATGTGGTCACAGTCTTTCACAATGGGATCAGCCAGCTCCCACATCATACAGCTACAGCACATCACCTGTCCAGCCATCTTTACTTATTTAATTAATTTATGAGTTAAATAATTTCTAGTACTTCTCTATGGTATTATTCAACTAACCAACCAATAGTAAACTTTTAATCTGTCTACATGATAAATTGAAATGCCTTACCTTAGCAACACACGAGACTCGCTTTTTATTTGGTTAGAGGAGGAGGACAGGTGGGAGACAATACCCAAATATTCAGGATTCAGCCACTGCCCAAATATACACCCAGCAGTCCTCTGCTACATGTTGTTGCCTCTTCCTCTGCTACCCCTTTAAAAAGAGTGCATCTCAACAAATGGAGGCCCCAACACCTGTGGTAAATTTTTAAAATGGTTTTACTCACCTTCTAGCAGTCCTCTCCTCCTCACTCCCACCTTTCGACATTTGTTCAGCTTCTATAAACTTCAGATTGCTAACAGAATGCTACTGGTTTGGAAGCTTCACAGAAGCTTCACTTTTGTTTTACTCAGGTGGTTGTATTTTCTCTGAAATGACCAAAATTCCTTTAAAGAGAGGAACAGAACCTTCATTTGACCCCAGTCAGATCTCCACAAGACTGCCCTAAAAGCTTTCGATCTCTGGGTTTTTAAACAAAAATCAATCCTTAATTATACTGAACTGAAAACGAGCTAATGGCCTTCAATGTCTGTCACCTGTTGTAAGCCACTACAGTACAAACAACTTTTCCTTAATATACCACATGGGTCTGCAACTATCTGCTTTCTGATCAGGGCCAATGTTTCACAAGGACTCTGTCACTGTATTTATTTAACGAAAACCTCCATAGAAGTGAGTCACATTCATCTGCCTGTATTATAAAATTCACCTTCCAAAATGCCATTAATGATACTTCTTTCATCACAACACAGAGTTTTGAGTCAACTCAATTTTATAGATAATAGAAGTTCAGGGCCATGTAAGGATCAGTTCGAGGAAGCATGCCAATATTTAGAAAATTTTAAGAACCAAAAACTTGTGACACAGTGGTCATGTCTCCAGTCTGAGTTCTAAGTCCCAAGTTCTCTAGAAGGTGTCTCACAACATGTCCAAACAAATTGATTAGAAATATAAGTAGAAAAGATTCAAAGTTTGTTTGAAAAGGCTTCTTCAATCATATGAAATGTCTCACCTTGAGGATATCTTACAATTCAATAGTAATGGCCACAAACTAATTCTTTCTGTTATATTTCTGTTGCTGGTAAAGTGAGTTACAGCTTGTTGTGGAAGTAATCTGGAGGTTATAGAATAGGTGCTGGAGTTCTCAACAAAACAGGAACATTAAAACCTATTTTTAATAATGAGCTGCACTTAAAGAGTTATTTATCTGGTGGGTGAGGAGAATTTATGGAGAAGGCAAAATCTATTCGGTAGTGGAAAGTTACAGATACAATGGCCCCAGAGGACCGCTCTCACATCAGAGAGAGATGACTGGTGGTAACTTTAACCAGAGGGTTTACACACTTCAGGCAAGGGGCAAATCAAGAAGGTAGGACTTTCACGGTGGGCCGTGTCGGAATTATACCTTGTTCTGTTGGCATCATACTGCATCACAAACCAAACGTCCAGCCAACTGAACTTACTCACCTCTGGTAGTAGCAAATATGAAGGAAGTAAAGAACACTAACAGCATTTCAGATCATGAAAAATCATATGACTGACTTGTAGACTTTGTGGAAATTGTATTTTAAGTGTGTAAACATGAATGTGAGAGAAATGAGTATTTAATTGCCTCACTTGCAGAATATGATGGAATTGTATAACATTAAAAAGTAACAGCAAATGGAACATATCAGAAGGTAAAGCATTCAGGAAAGGGAGACCAGACTGGAAAGAAAACTATGTGGCTCAATATTCCTGGGATATCAAAGAGTAGTAGAGTTATTCTCTCTGAGGTAATACATTACATGACTAGCTATGAAGTCAGAGATCCCTATTGTGTTGATAATAAGGTTAACTAACAGTAAACTACAGAGCAGTAGATCAGTAAAAGAAGGAAAGTAGACTATTTCAGGTAAAGTGGAGGGTATGGGAATGATAATTACAAAATAATTTTGGTGGAGACTGTAGTCAACCTAATTTCAGTGGGAAATAAACAAGTGATTCAGAATGCAATGTGGTAAAGATAATTAATGATTATTTTATGATGCATTGAATTGGGGAAGCCATAAGAAACAGTGCATGTCTTGACTTGAATATGTTAAGCAACCGAGAGAACATGTAAAGAGAGAGAGATCCCTCGGAAAATACCTACTACAGTTTGGTTAAGTTAGGTATGACCTGGAACTCAGAAATACTCTGAACCAGAATGTAGTTATAACTACATAATATAACTATAATGCAGATTTGTGCACTTCCTGTTTCAGCAGAACACCTGTAACATAATTTCTTGCCATGTTTTTTATCAGTCATGTTTTCCATAGCACAGTCATGCTTATGTCCCACCAGTTATCCCATTTTTTTCCTTATGTTCTTCTGTCACAAGTTTTCGTTACTTCTCTTTCAAGTCTTACAATGGTTTACAGGTGCATTTTCAGCAGTGCGTTTCATTGCTTTTATGCCAATAGTAGTACAGAGAAGCCACTATATGTTAATTTTCTGGATAAGCATACTTACTTGTTCAATCAAGCAGCCATTGGATATAGTAAGTTGATACCTAGCACCAAGTAGCCAGACAAAGTAGCAGAGCATGGCATCAGGTAGAAGAGCATAGTCCTTTAGCAACTCTCACCTCGAAGTTCTTCAGGAGGTACAGAATCCTGTGCTGTACCTTCACCAAGTTAACATCTCATTTTTAGGTTTGCTTGATGGAGCTCCTGGCATGCACACTTCATTGAAGCAGGATTGCTTTCCTGGCTTTATGATTATGGTGAGTAAGGATATAGTTGGGCCATGAGGTTACAGATTGTGATTGAATACAATTCTGCAGCTACTAATAGCACACAACACATCAAGAATTCACAGTTTACAATTGCTGTTCAAAATCTGGCTCATTTCACATGGTGCTAGCGCCTCACAACATGAAGGAGAGTATGCTAAACATGAACTGTCTTTTGTGTCCAAAAGGATTGCGTAGTGATCACTCCTACTGATACTGTCATGGACAGAAAGGTTGGTGACAGGTAGACTGGGTGGATAATGTCTCTCTTGTTGGTTCTCTCACCACCTGCTGCAGATCCAGTCCAGCATCTATGTCCTTTAGGACTTGGCCAGCAGTAGTGCTGCTCTGTTGTGGTGCTACTGAGCCAATCTTGTTGATGCACATTGATGCCCCTCACCCAAAATACATTGGGTGCCCTTTCTGCCTTCAGTGCTTCCTCCAAGTGGTCATGGTGGTGTCTGGGGCATTGTCCATGAGAACAAATATGTCAGGTTGTTACTTGGGCAGGTATTTGAGACAGTTCTCTCGATTTTGTCCCCCAGGATCAACAAGGCTGGGGATGCCACTGTCATTTCAGCACCAGGTCCATTCCAGATGATCCTTTCTTTACACTGTATAGCCATGTGATGCAATCAATTGTCTTGGTAGGCAGAGGGCAGTTAAGAGTCAACCACATTGGTGTGGTTCTGGAGTCCCATGTAGGCCAGAACAAGTAAAGATGTCAAATTTCCTTACCTAAAGGATATTAGCATTAGCATCACCATCTTTGGAAGGCAAGTTGTGTTGTCCTGCTGAGCTGTCATCTGTCCCTGCTCCATAGATATGGAACAAACTTCTTGAAAAACAATGGAGAATGAAGCTAGAGTATGATCTACATGACTACCAAGTAGGACAGTAGATCAAAATCACATGCAGCAAACGTAATTAACTGCAGAGCTTTCCAAAGTGTGCAGTGAACCAAAAGCCGATAAGGTCACATCACTGAATGAAGCACCATAAAGAAGGAACAGAAACCAACACAGAGACATGTGCAATAGTTCAATTATGCACAAAACACAGATGAAAACAAACTTGAATAGGAAAGGTGTAGGAAACCATCAGGATAACAAGCAACTTGCTAAAAACATGAAAGTTTCCAATACACCGACAAGTCGGGAACACTCATCTATGAAGCCTAAAACTCCACAATGTTAAACCATCATAAAATTCAAATGGATTATCAAAGCTTAAACAGATTCTTAAACTCCTAAATTTTAACTTCTTCCTTTAACGTAAATAGTTTTACAAGTACTCTAATGTAAACATATTTTCACTTTTAAGATGTGTAATGTTATCTTGAAAAAAATGTGTTAATCTGTGTTTCTTTAAGAATAATGAGTCAAAGACCAGAATGGGATCATATGATCAACTGCCATGGGAGGCTGCCTGTTACTGTACATTGTAGGCTCAACTGTTAAATAAATCTGCATGAGATTTTCAAGTGAACTGAATCTGTGTTACTTAATTTGTGACTCTTAGCAATTACACAGGAATTTGGGAGTTCTCATACATAGAGTCATAGAGCTGTACAGCACGAAAACAAACCCTTCGGTCCAACTCACCCACGCCAACCAGATATCCCAACCCAATCTAGTCCCACCTGCCAGCACCCGGCCCATACCCCTCCAACCCTTCCTATTCATATACCCATCCAGATGCCTCTTAAATGTTGCAATTGTACCAGCCTCCACCACCTCTTCTGGCAGCTCATTCCATGCACGTATCACCCTCTGTGTGAAAATGTTGCCCTTAGGTCTTTTTTTATATCCTTCCCCTCTCACCCTAAACCTATGCCCTCTAGTTCTGGACTCCCCCACTCCACGGAAAAGGCTTTGCTATTTATCCTATTCATGCCCCTCATGATTTTGTAAACCTCTATAAGGTCACCCCTCAGCCTCCAATGCTCCAGGGAAAACAGCTCTAGCCTATTCAACCTCTCCCTGTAGCTCAAATCCTCCAATCCTGGCAACATCCTTGGTAGATCTTTTCTGAACCCTTTCAAGTTTCACAACATCCTTCTGATAGGAAGGAGACCAGAATTGCCCGCATATTCCAACAGTGGCTTAACCAATGTCCTGTACAGCTGCAGATGACCTCCCAACTCCTGTACTCAATACACTGACCAATAAAGGAAAGCATACCAAATGCCTTCTTCACTATCCTATCTACCTGTGCCTCCACTTTCAAGGAGCTATGAACCTGCACTCCAAGGTCTCTTTGTTCAGCAACACTCCCTAGGACCTTACCATTAAGTGTATACATCCTAGGAGAAAGTGAGGACTGCAGATGCTGGAGATCAGAGCTGAAAAATATGTTGCTGGAAAAGTGCAGCAGGTCAGACAGCATCCAAGGAGCAGGAGAATTGAACTTTCGGACATAAGCCCTTCTTCAGGAAAGGCTTCTTCCTGAAGAAGGGCTTATGCCCAAAACGTCGATTCTCCTGCTCCTTGGATGCTGCCTGACCTGCTGCGCTTTTCCAGCAACACATTTTTCAGTGTATACGTCCTGCTAAGATTTGCTTTCCCAAAATGCAACACCTCGCATTTATTTAAATTAAACTCCATCTGTAACTTGTCAGCCCATTGGCCCATCTGGTCCAGATCCTGTTATAATCTGAGGTAACCTTCTTTGCTGTCCACCACACCTCCAATTTTGGTGCTGTCAGCAAACTTACTAACTGTACCTCTTATGCTCACATCCAAATCATTTAATAAATAACGATAAGTAGTGGACCCAGCACCGATCCTTGTGGCACTCCATTGATCACAGGCCTCCAGTCTGAAAAACAATCCTCAACCACCACCCTCTGTTTTCTAAGTTTGAGCCAGTTCTGCATCAAAATGGTGAGTTCTCCTTTGTATTCCATGAGATCTAACCTTGCTAATCAGTCTCCCATGGTGAACATTGTCAAACGCCTTACTGAAGTCCACATAGATCACATCTACCACTCTGCCCTCATCAATCCTCATGAATAGGCTAGAGCTGTTTTCCCTGGAGCATTGGAGGCTGAGGGGTGACCTTATAGAGGTTTACAAAATCATGTCTATGTTTGGAAAGTTAAAATCCCTTACCACAACCACCCTATTAGTCTTACAGATAAATGAGATCTCCTTATAAATGTGTTTCTCAATTCCCTCTGACTATTAGGGGGTCTATAATACAATCCCAATAAAGTGATCATCCATTTCTTATTTCTGAGTTCCACCCAAATAACTTCCCTGCATCTATTTCCGGGAATATCCTCCCTCAGTACAGCTGTAATGCTATCCCTTATCAAAAACACCACTTTCCCTCCTCTCTTGCCTCCCTTTCTGTCCTTCCCATAGCATTTGTATCCTGGAATATTAAGCTGCCTGTCTGTCCATCCCTGAGTCACGTTTCTATAATTGCTGTGATATCCCAGTCCCATGTTCCTAACTATGCCCTGAGTTCATCTGCCTTCCCTGTTAGGCCTCTTGCATTGAAATAAATGTGGTTTAATTTATTAGTCCTACCCTGTCCTTGCCTGCCCTCACTGTTTGACTTACTTCTGTTCTCAACTGTACCAGTCTCAAATTGAAATCTTTCCTCACTATCTCCCTGGGTGCCACACCTACCCCCATCACCCTCCCCACCACCCACCACCACCACCTTACTAGTTTAAATCCTCCCAAACAGCTCTAGCAAATCTCCCTGTCAGTATATTAGTTCCCTTCCAATTTAGATGCAATCCGTCCTTCTTGTACTGGTCACGTCTACCCCAAAACAGCTTCCAATGATCCAAAAATGTGAATCGTTCTCCCGTACACCAGCTCCTCAGCCATGCATTCATCTGCTCTTTCCTCCTATTCCTGCCCTCACAAGCTCGTAATCCAGGGAGTAATCCAGATATTACCACTCTGGAGGACCTCATTTTTAAATTCCTGCCCAACACTCTGTAACCTCCCTTCAGAATCTCAACCTTTTCCCTTCCAATGTCATTCGTTCCAATGTGTACAATTACCTCCTGCTGGCCCCTTTCCTTGAGAACTTCCTGCACCCTCTCTGAGACATCCTTGATCCTGGCACCAGGGAAGCAACACACCATTCTGATTTTTCGCTGCTGGCCACAAAACGTCTGTCTGACTAGTCAGTCCCCTAACACAATTGATCTCTAGGAACCCGACATACTTCTCATTACATTAGAGCCAGTCTCAATACCAGAAACTTGGCTGTTCGTGCTACATTCCCCTGAGAATCCATCACCCCCTACATATTCCAAAACAACATACTTGTTTGAAATGAGGATAGCCATAGAAGACGCCTGCATGACTTGTCTACCTCTTACCTTTCTTGGAGTTAACCCATCTATGTGACTGTATCTGAGACTTTCCCCCCTTTCTATAACTGCCATTCATCACATCCCCTTGCTCTTATAAATTCCTCATTGCCTCTAACTGCCTCTCTAACTGAACCATTCAATCTGATAGGATTCACAACCAATGGCATTTATTGTAGATATAATCCTCAGTAACCCATAAATTCTTCCTAAACTCCCAAATCCAACAAGAAGAGCATATCACTTTACTGATGGCCATTTTTGCTTCTTTCAGTCTACGGACCCAGCAAATAGCACTGTCTTATTCCTCTACAAAGCACTGCTCTAGATTAAATTAATACTTATGGCTTATATTTTAAATTTAATCAAGAGACATGGCTCAATAAAATATATAATCAAGAAACAACCTCCTCTATTTGCTACTACAGACTTCTTTTAAGGCCACACTTAAAATCCACTTATCTGTTTCAGTGCTGTGACCACTCCCAAATCAGTTCCTCCAAGATCAGTTGTGAATTTCACTTTTTTAAAATTTTCCCAGACGCACTCCGATGTCCAGCAATACATGAATTCAACAGCAAAAGCAGTAACTGCTAACTCTGTCAGTTAGCAGTGTGGGTTTCTTTCTCTCTTTCTCTCTCTCTCTGTGTCTCTCTCTCTCTCCAGCTCTGACCTCACTATGTGCTTTCTTTGTCTGTTCTTCTCCCTTTTAAAAGTACTGGTATTTTGACTTTTTTTCCCCTCCAAAGTTTCAAAACAATGCAACAATGTTTGCTGCTCCTGGAATTCGAGGAAATCACCTCCAGCACCTCAAAAAGGAGCAGCTGTTATACAGCCAGAAACTTTTCCAGTCCTCCATCTTGGATTACCCAGAATAAAACACAAAAGGCATAAAACAAGTTAGCAGATAATAGGGAAGCCAAATTGGATACTGTTCTTTTAGTTCAAAAGGAATGGAGTATAAAAATCGAGATGTTGTCAAAATTACATATGGCATATGTGAGACCACACCTCGAACTGTTGATATTGGAGACAGTTCAGAGAATCTTCACCAGGTTGATCTTGGGTATGAAGGGATTGTCTTATAAAAGCGGAGGTTAAGACTCACAAAGGCACCAAACGTATGCTAAGTGGAAGACTTCAATGTTCATTGACAAGAGTGGCTTGGTAGCACCATTACTGATTGTGCTGGCCAAGCCCTGAAAGACAAACCAATAGACTGGATATGTGATAGGTATTGAGGAAACAAACAAGGGGGAAAAATATACCTGATCTTCTCCATAACAATCCCTCTGCCTCAGATGCATCTGTCCATGGCAGATGAAGTTCTGGGTTCATAAAGAAAAAAATCTCCATCATTTATGTGACACAACCACTGGCTAAACAGGACAGACTTTGAAACATTCTAGCAACTCATAACTGAGTATTCATGCAGCACCATGAGCCATCAGCAGAATTTTACTTCACCACAATCCATAAGAGCATGGCCTACCTATATCCACCCTCTAACATTACCTTGATGCTGAGAGATCAAAAGTGAAAGCAGAAAGTGCAATGGGGTTGCAATATTATGTTCATTTGCTGTTGACAAAAAGGGGAAGAAAGGCAGAACATGATGAGTGCCTAGAACAAAAGACCACAGGGAGTGCCACCCATCCAATCATGAATTGTGGTGAACAGGAGATAGAGGAGGAGGATCTGCAATTATTCCCAGCCTCAATAATGGGGATGTCTAGCACAACAGTGCAAAAGAGAAAGGCTGGAGCATTTACATGAATCTTCACTTGGAACTATCAAGTGGATGACCCATCTTGCTATCGTCCAAAATGCCAGTCTTCATCAATTGAATTCACTCCATGTGATATCAAGAAGACTCTTGATACTGCAAGGGCTATGGATCCTTCCAATATTCAAGAAAGAGTACTAAAGACTTGTGCTCCAGAACTGATTTTGGAAGGCAATATAAATAGCATTCAAAGATATTCTTGTATCTACTATATAAGTCACCTCTTTCGAAAAACTCAGTCAGGTTTGTTAGGCATAATCTTCTCATTACAAACCTATGTTGATTTTCTCAGATCATCTGAAAATTTACTAGGTGCTCAGACACCCTGTCCTTAATAATAAATATGAACAATTTTTGAGTAGGTATTAATTTAAACAACATTAAATGGCAGAAATTGGGTAGAAATTGCTTCCGCATAATTTTCCTGCCAGAAAACATTTTGGGAAATGTTTTTATATCATTATTGTAACAAGATTTCACCAGACTGATTCCTGTGATGCCATGTTTATTGTGTGAGGAGAGATTGGGTTGATAAACAGGTTTTTAATTAATTAGGCAATCAAGGGTAATGGGGAAAAGGCAGGAAGGTGGAGTTGAGGGTTGTCAAATCAACCATGATCGCATTGAATGGTGGAGCAGATCAATGAGCTGAATGGCCCACTTCTGCTCCTATGTCATATGGTCTTATGGACAGTGCAAGTATCAACTGGTGTTCAGAAGGATTAGAAGGTAGCGCATTGAAACATTGAAACATTCTGACAGGGCTGGACAGATTGGATGCAGGGATGATGTTTCCTCTGCTGGGAGCTCCACAACTCAAGCTGAAAGTCTCAGTAAACACTGGACTGAGATGAAAGGAAATTTCTTCATTCAGAGATTGGTGAACCTGTGAAATCTCTACAGCAGAAAGCTGCAGAGGAAAAGTAATTGAATACATTGAGAATAAATATCGATTTCCAGAAACGCTTTAGTGCAGGGGCGTGGTATTGAATTGGAGGGTCAGTGATGATGATGTTGAATGGCAAAACAGGCTCAATGGGCTCTTATTCTTATTTTCTATATTTCTTAGAACAATGAAAATATTCACCATCAGGTCATCAGTGTAAATTACCCAGTTACTATCTTTAGTTTTGACATTTCCAGTCAACAAGGTACTGCTTCAAGGATTTTAAAGCACCCAGGTGTGTTTTGGGGATTTTCCATTTGATGTAAATTATATTAAGGTTTATGGGTTCAGCCCCCCCCCCCCCCCCTTTGCCATTTTCATCGGGAGAATGGTCTTCTTGTGCCACCAATGGTCTATCTATTCTTGGTTGTCATTTATTTCCATTGGCTGTCTTCATTTGCCATCAGTTTTTCCCCAGTAATTCTTGGTGCCACCATCCTTCCCCATCCACTTCTGTCTACACCCAGGACAAAAGTCTACACATTGCTTCCTTTGGGTATTAGGCCTCTAGTCTCTCCAATGTATATTCATTGCTACCTGACCTTGGAGTCTAAGGTCAACACCATCTGGGCAATCCCTTTGCAAGGTTGGGAAACCAGCACTTCCTTTTAAAGCTAAAGTAAATAGATAAGAGTGATAGTTAACTCTCCATATGTTATTCATTCTCACCAGCACCAACCCTGGCCTTCAAGGTAGCTGTTAATTATTTTATGCCCAACTTATACAAAATCAAAATATTTACTGAGACTTTTGAGCTGGAGATTATTTTCTCCCATCGAAAGTCGAAATAGTTTCTTGCAACTGTATCTGCCAAATCTTTTTCAATTAAATATTTTATAAAATTCCACAATGTTTAATTTCACCGTGTTCATGCACATTAGGTGAGTACAGCTTAAAATTCCCTTGAATTATTTAAACAGGGGACTGATGTGGATTAATTTTTGCTTCTTACGATTTATATTGCCTTTTTTCCCAAATGCACAAATCTGAAGTACAGGAAGGCACAAGGTTTATCGCTAATACAAATATTCAGCTGTCGTGAAATTCCACAATGTAGCCAACTTACAACAAGGCATGACCAGCAGCAGTTTAAAGAGTGAAGAACATTTCTTCTGTTTTGCCATCCTCGTGAGTTTTCCCTTCCTCTTCGGGTGAAAGGCTGGCTGGAAACTGACAAAACCTCCTCAAGGCAATCAGAACACCACATCACTTGTGCCTTCAAACCTTTGACCCATGCTCTGCACTGTTGCTCTAACACTCAGTAGTTTTAAATCTGATCTATTTTGAGACTGAGAAAATGGATAGTAACTCCCAAAAGAATTTTGGTCATTCAGTACTTTTGATCCTATTTGTACTTTAGTGCAAGTCTATGAATACATTTTTATTTAACCTGGGTAATTAAACATAAAGGCAAAGTCGTGTTTTAGCTGCTAAACATTCTTCCACAATGTGTACCAAGTGAATGCATAATTAACAAAAAAATATGAGACATAGAAGCAGCAGAAGACATTATGGCCCATTAGGCATTCATACAATCATGGCTAATCATCTAACTCTAGTCTATTCTCCCACTTGTTCTCCATACCCTTTGATTTCCTGTAAGGTCAAATATCTGTCTATTTCAGCCTTAAATATACTCAATGATTGAACACCCATAACTCTTGGGTAGAGATCTTCGAAACATCACAACCCTGAATATAGTAATGTTTCCTCATCTCATCAAATTGATGCTGACACTTTGTCCTAATATTCTAGATATCCCAGACACAGGTGAAATAACTAACCCCATTGCCCACCAATCAGCTCATTAAGAACCCACAAGTAAGACAGGGCAAGTAACTCACTCTCAATAGGCCTCAATGTTGGCGACCTGAGTTGCAGAGACTTCTCGTGGAATTGGGAGGGGTGGGCGGTCCCAGCAAGAGAGAGGGGTTGGAAGCAAGAGCAGGCTGATGGAATTCAAAGCCATTCCCTTATCTGCCCGCAGACTGAAGCAATTGGAGGCCTCTGCCAACATACCAGACAGATTCTCCCAATTGGGAAACTAGTCACTTTCCTTGCACTCTGTGGAGGTAGATGATCAGGAAAATAGCAGACTGGGGTCCCTCATTGGTCATTAATTGACCACTTAAGGCAAGTCAAAAAAATCGCCCATGTATCATCATGCCCAGCACTTAATCACTGAGATAGCAAGGAGGAATGAATTTCCTTCCATGGCCCACTCATCCCATTATTTCCCCTTTTCACTATCTCTCTTGCAACGTCCAGGGAAGGGAACATCATGTCCCACACCTTAAGGAATCAGAGAGTGCCTTTGCCTGTCAAACTTAGGTATGTTATGGATAGGGACAGAAATCTGAGGACCTGGTGCTACTCTTGGCCCAGAGCCTTGGAGCAGTCCTGGATCCCCGAGTTCGAGCACTACAGTCCCACCCACACCCCCACCCAGTGGGCTCCTTAGAACTTCAGACCTCAGTTATCCAGACCTATCCTGAAACCTATGCAAATGTAAAATCCCAGGGGCTGAGCTGAGAACTCTTGCCACAGCCTTGCAATGCCACGTGTGATTTTCTCAGGCAGCTGAGTAGAGAGCTAAACAGACTACTGCATAGATAGCTCTATTGAATGCAAAGCAGATTAACAAGCAAGAACAGTACAAGGATATTATTTATAGTAATTAAAAACCTGACTGTTCTCGACATGTCAAAGGGAAAAAGCATTTCAGTTGCACTAATCTGAAACATTAAATTAATTCTTGAAATATGGTTATTATTTCATACATGGTTATACACAACTGCTGAACCATTTAATTAGATTGCCACAGGTAATCTGAATACTGGTTGCTGTTACGATCCTAGTCCTGACCACAAAATATATGGCTCTGGACAAATAACCCCTTCTTTTAAAATAGATGAATCGTGATATCCAGGAGATTTACTAAGAGAATGAAGCCACAAGATTCCATAGTTTTTTGAATGAATGATTAACTCTAAATAAAATTAGAGCAGTAAAACAATCTACAATACATATACAACTTATTTCTAAACTTTGGGATTAACATGTGGTAAATACAGGAAATAGACTGTGATCTACCAGGAGGCCCAGGTTCAAGCCTGACCTGCTACAGAGATATATAGTAACATCTCTAATCTCATAACAAATTAAGAGATAAGACCCCAATCAAACATCTACAGTGCATGTCAAAAAGCAAATGTAATGAAGACAGATACCGCTGATTTCTCAGTAATGCCACCCCTCCCCACCCCCAGACATCATGACATGATGGGTCATCGTAAAATTTCACAAGGGATTACAATTCTTTATTTCTGCTGATCTGGCCATGAAACCTTCTCTCAAGAACCACTCCATCATGGACAACCTTGACAATTGCTCCATTGTACTAAGTCACTCTCTGTTGCTGGGTCTATGCTCCCGTGCACTCCAAAACTGTACTCCAGCACTCATTCACATGCAAAATTCCACCTTTTCATCAACATCTAGCTTCACTGAGCCAGTTAGACCGCTGTGTTTTTCTCGGGTTTCAACCTTGCTCAGTTACATCGCGCAAAAATTGTTTGTGAGTTTTTCAACCATCATTCTCTCAGCTGCGCTCAAATAGTAATGCTCTCAGGCTGCAACTGAGCTCCTCTTGGCTACTCCTCACACATCACCAGTGACCTTCCCCTTTATCTGCTCCCCAGGAGTTTCCTGAGCCTTAAATCCCACATGTACATACCTTCAAATTCCTGCAGTCTTTCCTTGAGTTCCAAAAGCATAAAGCATTCCAACTGCTCTTGATTTCTCTCTGAGTCTCCTACATAAAATCTATGTAATTCAGTGAACTTCCCAGCTGGACATCAAACTGCAGCCTTCTGAACATGATGTCTGCTTCTGTCTCTGTCTCCTTTCCCTACCTCATGGTTTTTTCCAAAGGCATATCACCTTTGAACTCCTCATCAGAGACCCCCAAATGAAGCAAGTGAATTATCCGAACCAAACAGTAAATCCCACTCCTATTGCTGGACAGAATTGAATGTTGCTAACATTTTGAAACTGTTATATGAAGCAGACTTGGAACTGAGTATATGCTGAAAATTACATTCTCACAGAATGCTAGAATTGGATTTTTTCAGAGCCCAACAATGATCTACAACTGGGACCTCCTGGCTGCAGAAGAACTATCATGATTCCACCTGTTTATCTCACAAAACTTACTCAAATTTTAAACAATGTTAAGTAAATTTATTATCTTGACAACAATGTGAAATCATATAGGATGTCGACATTTGTGGAGAAATTAATTTGTTCTAATTGCTTATAGTAATTTGTGATAACTAGAAATTAATACTGATCTACCTTAACTGCAATTGTACGGCCTGGGCAGAAGTACCCTAATGACTCTGCATTTATTTTCAATCCAGATCTTTGCCACTTTGATTTATAATAAATCTCCTAAGTAAAGCGTATATACTGGTGCCCAAATTCAACATTACTGCTATCATTTAATGCATCAAATGAGCACAGTAGTAACAAATGTGGGCTTCTGCAAAATCAGTCGAGGCAGAAATGAGCTTTTGTCACCTTTTCCAGACACAGATTCATAAGTCAAATTAAGGTTTTGCAGCACTTCTTCTGATCAGCATTGTGAGATGTTTAGCTGCCTAGCTCTGCTTAAAGAAACTGTTAGAGACTGCTCAACAAAAAGTATCAAAATTTCGCAGTTTCATTTTTGGATGAGTCAGAATGGGCAGGTATGTATCGTCTGTGTACATAAAGAACTGCAAGCTGGATTGCCCTTTGAACTGTGGCATCTACTACGCTCCCCCTCCCCCCAACCCCCAAATCGCTTCCCACATTCCTGGATTTACCTATGGGCCTCTGTAAAATCAGTCGAGGATTTTTTTTTAAGCAGAGATGAGCTTTCGTCTCCTATTCCAGACCCAGATTCATAAATGAATGTAAGGTTTTGCAGCACCCCTTCTGATCAGCACTGTGAAGTATTTACCTGTCTAGCTCTGCCTATGGGACTCAGTACTACTCAACATTGGTTAGGACCCAAATATTGTGTTTTAATATGAGGATTGATTGTACCCTACCTACCCACATATGCCAAAAAAGTGAAGATGAAACTCAAATCGATTCCCAAGCATCCACGTTATGAACTGATCTTGCATCAGGACTGCTTTAAGGCACAAACAAATTTAAGCTCCTGTGTGTATCAATGCTGTCTTTTTAACTTTTCAGTTAGCTTGAAGTTTGATATTAGAGTCATAGATTCATACAGCATGGAAACAGACTCTTCTGTCCAATCAGTCCACGCTGACCATATTCACAAACTGAACTAATCCCGCCTGCCTGCATTTGGCCCATATTCCTCCAAATCTTTCCTATTCATGAACTTTCCTAAATGTCTTAAACATTATAACTGCACCTATATCCATCACTTTCTTTGGCAGTTCATTCCACACATGAAACACTATATAAAAAAGTTGCATCTTATATCCTTTTTAAATCTTTCTCCTTTCATCTTAAAAATATGTCCCCTAGTTTTGAACTCCACTATAATCGGGAAAAGATCCTTGTCATTCACCTTATCTGTGCACCTCATGATTTTATAAATCTCAAAAAGGTCACCACTCAATCTTTGATGCTCCAGTGATAAAAGTCCCTGGTAAAATCTTTCTGAACTCTCCCCAGTTTAATAACTGTGACAGAGCGACCAGAACTTCCCATGGTACTCCAGAAGAGGCTTCACCAACATCCTGTACAATTTCAACAGGACATTCCAAATCCTATACTCAAAAGTGTGAGCAATGAAGGCAAGTGTGCTAAATACCTTCTTAACCATTCTGTCCACCTGCGACACAAATTTCAAAAAATTATGTACCTTAATCTCTAGGACTCTCTTTTCTACAACATAACCCAGGACCCTGTCATTAATTGTATAAATCCTGTCCTTGAGGAGAAAGTGAGGTCTGCAGATGCTGGAGAGCAGAGCTGAAAATGTGTTGCTGGAAAAGCGCAGCAGGTCAGGTAGCATCCAAGGAACAGGAAATTCAACGTTTCGGGCATAAGCCTGAAGAAGGGCTTATGCCCGAAACGTCGAATTTCCTGTTTCTTGGATGCTACCTGACCTGCTGCGCTTTTCCAGCAACACATTTTCAGCTCTAAATCCTGTCCTTGTTTGTATTACCAAATTGCAATACCTCACATTTATTAAAATTAAACTCCATCTGCCACTCCTCAGCCCATTGACCAATTGATCAAGATCTCTTCGTAATTTTAGATAATCTTCTTCCCTATGTACAAAACCACCAATTTTGATGTCATCTGCAAACTCACTAACCCTGTTTCCTGTATTCTCATCCAAATCATTCATATAAATGTCAAATAAAAATGAACCCAGTACACTGCTAGTCACAGGCTTTCAGTCCAAAACAATAACCCTCCACCATCATGCTCTGTCTCCTAACATAAAGCCAGTTTTAATTGATAATGCTGGATGAACTTTACAAAGTTGACGTTTCGGGTTCAGTGACCCTTCCTCAGAACTCTTTTGGGATATTTTAGGAACAGTGTGCAATGATGAGTTTAATTTAAGAAGAAATTGTTAAGTAGAGTCATGTGCAGTGAAAAGTAACATTAAATTATCATAGAAGATATGAAACATCAGAATAACCAATTGAACATTAAATAAAATATTCATCAGTGAATATTATCTTAAAATAACATTAAAGAATGTCCATTGTCAGCCATCTAGAATCGTAGGCCTTTGCTCAAGTGGCTTTGTATTTAGTTGCAATTGTGGAAAAATGCAATTCACTGGCAGGTAAGCAAAACAGAAATAAATCACTAGGCTTAACACAATCAAGTGTTTGTTCTCATCAAAAAATGTGGCTCTCTCAGAGGATTAGTGAAATGCTATTGCTATTAAATAAATAGCCAGGTTCTCTCAGGCAAGGAAAAGTCAGTCATCTGAGCGTCTGGAAGCGTAATGGCAGAATAGACCTAAGAACGATTTAGTGCTTATGATGTTCACATTTCCTTTAAACCGTTATGAAAATGACTTTCGGTGAAGTAGATAATGTTCAGAATGAAGCTGATTGAAAAGATTCTCCATAAACAATTTTTGTTTAGATCAAAAACTGAATAGTGCTTTGAAAACAGAAGAAAAGGGACAATGGGGAAAGAACAGTGGTGTGGCATAGAGTTAGCCTATTTAGGAAAGGCCAAATGGTCACTTCTGAATTGGTTCTATCATTCAATTCAAGAACTGAGAGGTATCAATTTTGGCTAAAGCTTTTCTTTAAATTAATAATGTGATTGAATTTAATAATTAAGAGAAAATATATTACTGACAGAATTTCTTTACATGATTGAATGGCCTTACTTCCACTTCTATTTCTTATGGTCTTATGATTGATTATTGTAAATTCAAATAAGGCAAATAAAAATGATTTTCTGTTTTACCTCCCACTCTAAAACAGCAACAAATATCTGGACAGTAGCCTATGTTTATTGCATCATCCTTACGAAATTTGTAGTAGATCACAACTAAAATTCAAGTGGTTTGAATTGGACATGGAAAAAGTGATGATCAAAACTCTTATTTAATAAATAAAGCAATTGCTTCACTTATAAAGTTATTGAATGTGTTTTTTGATGTAAATGTTCCAAATCTAGATAAAATATTTTTCTTTCCTGTTTTGCATTAACCAGAAGTGCAATCTTTCTTATTGTAAATTACTCTGAATTGATTTTTGAGATTTACAATATCTGCATTTATTTTACTTACTCTGTGTATCATATCCAGTCAAAGTACTCTAATGGCAAAAGCAAATTTTTATGTAAAATACAATAAAATGTAAAGAATTTGCAATATTAGTGAAGGAGTGATTTCACCCAACTTTGCGAGTATCACTTGTCAGCTGATAATGAAGAGACAGTCCAAATGATTGTTGGCACTTCACACTTAAAGCAGGAAATGCACACATGTCCTCTGGGAGAAAATTGTAGCAAGAGGCTTTTCATCTGCGTAAAGAACACTTGAGATGCACTTGAGATACAGCCTTTTAAAAAGGATTGGGAATGTCAACATTCACTCCTTCAGAAAATCTGCTGCAGGGATTAGATCAAGACGTGATGTCACAGGGTATCATTTGTTTTATTTTAATGGGCAATGCAGTCCACTGGGAATAGATGAAAACAAAACCTATGTTTTCCTTTAGATTAGCCAATTATAGCACTACTCTCTACCTTTTTAGTAATATTAATGTAAAACAAATAAACTAAATCAGACTATTCAGACCTTTGACTTGAATTTGCATCCAAAATTGGACTCCAAGCCACCATACAATTTAAGCTTTTGGAAGCAATGCTATTTTCCAGTAGCACATGGGGACTCCAAATAAATGTTTAATTTGACACTGATCAATTTCTTCAATGATAATTTAGAAGTAAATATTACAATAATTATAAAATATACAAAAATGAATATAAGAACATTTTCAACAAGTATCAATATTCCATCGTTAATTTTATGATATTTGGGTCCTGAATGATTTCCACTAAAATGTATGATGTTATGTGTCCTGGAAGAGAGCTTAATAAAGTTTGCATTAACATGTAACAAGATCAGATTACCACCACGATTGATCCTATCTTAATATAATCATAATGATTAAAGCTGGGTGTAAATTATTCTAATTGTAAAATGTAGAGGTTGTTCAGTTGGACAGTTGGATGTGGTTTTGTGATTTGCCTCCTTTAATAGGGGCATGGGACAAAAGCCTCCCGATAATCACTTTTGTACTGCAGCTGTGTAGATTCAGACACTGAATATCTGGAGGGTTGATGATTGTTAAAATCCCAAACTAGCCAGATTATCTTTGCTTGATTTAAAAGAAATTAACCAGCAGCTGAGACCTGTCCTGTTTACTATCACAGTAGGATTTAAGAGACATGAGTCAGAACATTGGTGAGAGCTGATAATTATCAGCCAGCAAGCACTAAACACACCAACGATTTATGTGTTTATGATAAACAGCAATCAACAACAGTGGATGCAATATCAACAGTGCAATTTATGAATTCAAACAAGAATATGGTTACTGACTTGATTACAGTTACATTTTTCATCAAATTAAAACACCATTTTTTTAATCCCATAATGTGCTGAAGACTTAATTGCTCCAGTTTCTTATGGCACCACACAATAAATTTCAATGGCTGCTCGTTTACTGTATGAATATGAAGCCTATGGCAAGTTTGAAAATGTCAACTTGTTTTTATAAATCTAAAGAAAAACAATTAGATGGATTGCAAGTTGTGCAAACTGAATGAATGAGATTAACAGTAAATATGATCCTTGGATTTGCAGACAATATATATTTCAGAAACCAAACTAACAATCAACAAACAAATAAGAATCCTGACTTAACTTTACATATACAATTGCCATTATTTAAGCCCAACTGGGTGGTTTTCTTAACAAGCAAATTCTTCAAACACTTCACACTCATGTATCATTGTGAGTCTTTGCCCCTTTAGTCAATTCTATTACCAGTTATGATGTGTAATCTCACACAACACCCTGCCCAGTGAATAGTTCCTAAATTAATGACAACTAAATGCTTTTAAACATTAACGGCACAAAATTAAACCTTCAACAACAATAACAGAAAGTTATACTTGGGCTAAGGCTTGCTACCTGTCATGTATTCTTAATATTCTTTCTTTTGCCAAATACCTTTTGATGAAATCACAGGATGTTAAAGGTGAATTGGCCATGCTAAATTGCCCGTAGTGTTAGGTAAGAGGTAAATGTAGGGGTATGGGTGGGTTGCGCTTTGGCGGGTCGGTGTGGACTTGTTGGGCCGAAGGGCCAGTTTCCACACTGTAAGTAATCTAATCTAAAAGTAAAATAGCCACATTGATGCTGAAATAGTTATGCAACAGAAAACAAAGAAAAGGAAATGAGTTGCCTTTTGAGATCAGTGAAATGAGGTTTTTCTCAGGAACCAATGCTGGAACTCTTTTGCTTTCTATTTAGACATATAAGTGTTGGACATAGGTACAAGACAGATGATATTGAAGTTTGCTGATGACAGAAAATTAGTGGCATGATAAATTGTGAGGATAGAAATTATTCCAAAACAATATAGACAAGGCAGTGATGTGAGCAGATACATGACAAGTGCCATTCAATGTGCAGAAATATTTGTACATATCAGAAAAAAGATCAGTGGGAAAAATATATCTGAAATGAGAAGAATTTGAATTGTGTGGAGAAATAAAAATCAAGCATTTTGCATCCATAAACTTTCAAGGTTGAAATGCAAGAAAAGATGTCATCCAAAAATAGCTGAAATTCTGGGTTTCATTCATTAAATATAAGAGCAAGGGAGTCAAGTTGAATTTATAAAACACATTGTATCAGGGTATCACACATAATTCTGCAAATCCCATTTTTTGAGACTTATTAAAAGGATACAATAAAGGTACATGGAAACGAGTGTTAATAATTGTTCAAGAATGTGAACATATTAGGGATTTTTAAAAACTGAAACAAAAAATGTTAAAGAGGAGATTTAAAAGATGTTTTCAAAGTTCTGCAAGATTTAGACCTTAAATACTGCATGGTGAAATACCAATAAAAGAGCATCACCAAGGATTATCACCAGAGGAGTGATGGGGAAGATTAGAAGAATCATTTAATATCGAAAGTGATTAAAACATAGAATTATTAATGACCAAAGAGCCAACAACATTAGTTAAAAATAAATATAGATATTTGAAAAACAACAACATACAGACTTAAGTTACATAGTGTCTTCAAAATAATAGAGATCCTAAAATGCTTTAGAGAATTGTTTTCAAACAAATTTTACATCAAATTGCACAAGGAGATATTAGGACAAATAACCTGAATTTCAGTCAAAAAGAAGAGAATTAAAAGAAGAGATAGCCACTTGGCAGCTGAAGGTATGATGGCCAGTAGTGCGAATGATTAAAATTGAGGATATTCAAGAGGTCAGTAAAGTAAGTGTATATATGTGTGTGTGTGTGTGTGTGTACATATATATTTATATATATATATATATAAAGGGTGGCATGGTGGCTCAGTGGTTAGCACTGCAGCCTCACACCACCAGGGACCTGGGTTTGATTCCAGCGACTATCTGTGTGGAGCTTGCACGTTCGCATCGTGTCTGCGTGGGTTTCTTTCGGGTGCTCTGGTTTCCTCCCACAGTCCAAAGATGTGCAGGTTAGGTGAATTGGTCATACTGAATTGCCCATAGTATCATAGGTGCATTAGTCAGAGGGAAATGAGTCTGGGTGGGTTACTCATTGAAGGGTCAGTGTGGACTTATTGGGCCAAATGGCCTGTTTCCACACTGTAGGGAATCAAATCTAAAAGAGGGGCAGGCTGGGGAGTGGACTGGGGGTTGGTGTTGGAAGGGCTTGGGGGAGGGAAGGAGGGTGTGGGGAGAACAGACGGGGTTGGTGTTGCGGGGCTGGGTGCGGGCGGGGGGGGCGGACTGGTGGGGCGGTGTTGGACGGGGTTGAGGGTGGGCAGGAGGGGCTGGGGGGAGAACAGACAGGGTTGGTGTTGCGGGGCCGGGGGCAAGCTGGGGGTTGGACTGGGGATCAGTATTCGACGGGGTTGGGGGATGGCGGAGGGCGGGGTCTCATCCGCAGTATCTTTTTGTCTAGTGTCCTGAACAGGGAGCAGACTTCACAAAAAACTCCGAGCTCCAGAGGAAATCAATTAACTGAATAATCAATTATCCAAATGAAATAATGCCTGCCCATTTCGTTTGGATAATTGAGGTTCCTCTGCAAATTATAAAGATACAGGAGAGTAATGCCAAAATGCCAGTAGGGGAGCAAAGGAGTGAGGTGAAATGGCCTTGATGCTAGTTAATGTGCCTTCACAAGATCATAAACTAGTTTAGGACTATGAAGGGTAGAGGATGGGAGTTTGACCAGGAGAACACTTGAGTACTTGTGGTAATAAATTACTGATGAGAGTTACAGTAGAAGACAAGTTGAGGCAGGATTGGAAATGGGTAATGTTGCAAAGAATGAAGTCAGTGATCTGGGTGATATAGCAGGTATGTGCTCATGTTAGGATTAAATAACAAACAGTCTGATTCATTTCAAACAGTGGCCAGGAAATGTAATGCATTATGCATCTAGAACAAGCCAAAGTATGGATAAATAGATTTTTAACCAATAACAGAATTTATAATTATGAGGAAAAGCAAGAAAGTGGAGTTGAGGATTATCAGATCAGCCATAATCTCATTGAAAGGTGGAGCAGATTCAATGGGCTGAATGGCTAAGTTCTGCTTTCATGCCTTATGATCTTACGGTTACTGAAGATAATGTCTTTGGTCTTCCACATATTTACTTAGAGACCACTTTTGCTTATCCACTGCTGGATGTCAGACAAGCAGTGTGTCAAATCAGAAACTGTGGAAGGATTGAGTGAGATGGTGCTCAAGTAAAGCTCAATGGCATCAGTCAACATCTGACTTCTGTTTTAGTATAATGTCACCACGAGGCAGCATGTAGAAGAAAAATACATCTAGAAATGAAGAATATAAATAATGCAAGAAGGAACAGAAAAGAAATGTGACTGGTGGAAAGAGCTCCTGTTGAAAAGGTAGCTCCAGTATGAGTACATGTACCCTACTATGTTATAACTTCGGTGATTTATGGTTCGACAATCATCTATAAACCTCCAAGATGAATGCAACATTGCCTATAAAAGATTATTTGGAGAACCTATTTTTTTCAGGCATCCAGGATTTGTTCCATTTCAATTTATAAGAAATCCTGTATTTATCTTTCTATTTATTTAATAGCTATACCAAAGATTGCAACAATTTGAAATAAGTTTATTGACAGCTATTTGAAAGAAATTGATATTAGCTGGGTGTCTGTATGAAACAGGTTCAAGCAAATACTTACCAGATTTGACACTCCAGCAGACTTCGAATTGAAGCTAAACAAATGGAAGAACGCTTTGAAAGAATGTTATTTTCTTTGTGACTTAATTAATTGTTGGAATTGCAGGTGACTTTGAACTATTTTCGATGCAAGAATTCTTGTCTTATCAATTAAAAATTGATTAATGAGATTCTGAAGAATTCTGGCTAGCTGTTTCAATCTGAGACTTGTCAACCTTACCTGGGTCTGATCCAGTTCCAACTCATAAGGCCTGAATGGGTGTGAACTAGTGTTCACTCAAGTTGGTTTCATGACCAACATAATTCAATGTGTTTTAGTTGGTGTTTCTGAATGAGGTCTTCAAATACAGGTTTCTTCATGGCTAATGAGAGATATGGCAGCTTCTGTCTATTGTTTTCATTCACCTGTTCATTATGATGAGCATGACAAGCAAATTCAAAACTGAGATGCAATAAAATTATCAAACGATGTGATGATTCTCAAAAACATTGTTAGTAACTAAATGGACCAACTTGTGTTTCTGTCTTCCAGGGATGTCAAGAATTCAAAATCCAATTCTGCTGTATAATAGTTGTATTTTGTCTCATTTTGTGTTCGGTACATGCAATGGATAAAGCCCAAGTCTTTGCAAAGTATTTGCAAAGACATGGAACCAAATATATCAATGAATTCAATCATCTTCAGCAATAATTTTCCCTCATAAGTTCAGATGTTTGTTGATAATTGCCCAATGTTCAATATAATTCACAACTCCTCAGTGAGTATGGTGAGTTTAGTCAGACACAGTGAGAAAACACACTCAGCCTTGTGCCAACAATCACTCAGACAAACTTGTGTTTAAGCAAACAACTGTAAGATTCGGCCCTAAATGCTATTATCCCTAAAGTATCAATAGCATCCATAATATATATTCAAATGCATCTTCTTTCGGCAATTTATTTTACTCTTGTATAAAGGTAGCAAGCTTGATGTAGTCAAAGTAATAATGCAATGTGTAGTGACTTAAGCAAGGTTGCCTGAGACATAATAAATAGGAGAACCAAAGACAATTCTTGAAAGTGAGGCAGCAGAACTTTGCAAAATGGCAATGATCTTAATACCTTTTTATGTAACCTCTCCAAAAGGCAATAGTTTTTTGGTCTATTGCATACAAGTCACCCTTGGTTCTAAGTCCTTTGTTTGCCCAGTATCCTCAACAAACACTTCCAGTAGTCACTGGGAGGGTATCGGCCAAAATGCCCTGTTAAATGCCAGCTTCAATGCCATAGGTGGCTGCTAAGCTTCCCTCACATGTCATACATGGCATGGTGTGGAGGGCCACAGGAATTTTCAGCACTCGACTAATGCAGTCCTGCTAAAAACATCAGCACATGTTGGAATCGATGCAGTGGGGGGGGCGTTAAAATGTGACTGGCAAAAATCAGATAGGCCCAAGGTAAGTCACCAGTTACACACTTCTGATACCAAGTAGCTAAAGTGCAGTACTCCCACCAACTGTAAGATCACACAGCATAGACTGCTGAGGTACAGGAGTTCTCGACTCACTTCATTGGTTATGAAGAAATAAATGTCATTAATTCCATCATGTGCTGAATGAGAAGCCGAGGTTGTGACAAGAGGGCCAGTGATAGGTATCTCATTTAGATTCATGGAGCACCTTTGGATCAGATGTGTAGGAGAAGAGGATAAGGGAAGGTTTTCAAAAAGACTAATCAAGGTTGCCAGACCTGATCCCCCACCTAGGCAGTCACATGAAGGGGTTGTGTCAGTGAGATGCAGTACCATTTAGAGTTTTTGTTAGTGGCAAACAACTCTTGTTATTTTTTGAGTTGAGTTGTTGCACTTGTTAGCTTTAACTAATAAAAGTGTATTACTCATTAAATGATGTGCTATTATAGAGTCACAAAGTCATAGAGATGTGCAGCATGGGTACAGACCCTTCAGTTCAACCCATCCACCCTGACCAGCTATCCCAACCCAATCTAGTCCTGCTAGCTCCTGGCCCATATCCCTCCAAACCCTTCCTATTCATATATCCATCCAGATGCCTTTCAAAATGTTGCAATTTTACTAGCCTCCACCACTTCCTCTAGCAGCTCATTCCATACACGTACCACCCCCTGCGTGAACAAATTGCCCCTTAGGTCTCTTTTATATCTTTACTCTCTCACCCTACACCTATGCCCTCTAGTTCTGGACTCCCCCACCTCAGGGAAAAGAGTTTCTCTATTTATCCTAACCATGCCCCTCAAGAGTTAATAAACTCCTATAAGGTCACCCCTCAGCCTCCAATGCTCCAGGGAAAACAGTCCTAGCCTATTCAACCTTCCCTATAGCTCAAATTCTTCAATCCTAGCAACATCCTTGTAAATCTTTTCTGAACCCTTTCAAGTTTCACAACATCTTTCCAATAGGAAGGAGACCAGAATTGCGCACAATATTTCAACTGTGGCCTAACCAATGTCATGTACAGCCGCAACACAACCTCCCAACGCCTGTACTCAATACTCATAAAGACAAATGAAGGAAAGCATACCAAACACCACCTTCACTATCCTATCTACCTGCGACTCCACTTTCAAGGAGCTATGAACCTGCACTCCAAGGTCTCTTTGTTCAGCCACACTCTCTAGGACTTTACCGTTAAATCTACAAGTCCTACTAAGATTTGCTGTCCCAAAATGCAACACCTCACAGTTATCTAAATTAAACTCCATCTTCCACTTCAGCCCATTGGCCCCATTGTAATCTGATATAACCTTCTTTGCTGTCCACTACATCTCCAATTTTGGTGTCATCTGCAAATTTACTAACTATACCTCTTACGCTCACATCCAAACCATTTATATAAATGATTAAAAGGTAGTGGACCCAGCACCAATCCTTGTGGTCCTCCACTGGTCATAGGCCTCCAGTCTGAAAAGCAACCCCTCCACTACCAACACCCTCTGTTGTTTACCTTTGAGCCAGTTCTGTATTCAGATGGCTAGTTCTCCCTGTATTCCGTGAAATCTAACCTTGCTAACCAATCTCCCATGGGGAACCTTGTCGAACGCCTTACTTAAGTCCACATCTACTGCTCTGCCTTCAATCCTCTTTGTTACTTCTTCAAAAAACTCAATCAAGTTTGTGAGACATGATTTCCCACGCATAAAGCCATGTTGACTATCACTAATCAGTCCCTGCCTTTCCAAAGATGTATACATCCTGTCCCTCAGGATTCCCTCCAACAAATTGCCCAACACTGACATCAGGCTCACTGGTCTATAGTTCCCTGGCTTGTCCTTATCACCTTTCTTAAACAGTGGCACCACATTAGCCAATTTCCAGTCTTTGTGCACCTTACTTGTGACTACCCATGTTACCCATAAATATCTCAACAAGAGGCCCAGCAATCAATTCTCTAGCTTCCCACAGAGTTCTAGGGTACACTTGATCAGGTCCTGGGGATTTATCCACTTTTACACATTTTAAGACATCCAGCACTTCCTCCTCTGTAATGTCGACATTTTTCAAGATGTCACCATTTATTTCCCTATATACTACATCTTCCATGTCCTTTTCCATAGTAAATACTGATGCAAAATACTCGTTTAGTATCTCCCCCATCTCCTATGGCTCCACACAAAGGCTGCCTTGTTGATCTTTGAGGTGCCCTATTCTCTCCCTCGTCCTTTTGTCCTTAATGTATTTCTAAAAACGCTTTCGATTCTCCTCAACTCTATTTGCCAAAGCTATCTCAGGTCCCCTTTTTGTCCTCCTGATTTCTCTCTGAACTGTACTCCTACTGCCTTTATACTCTAAGGATTCACTCGATCTATTCTGTCTATACCTAACATATGCTTCCTTTGTTTTCTTAGCCAAAATCTCAATTTCTTTAAGTCATCCAACATTCCCTATACCTATCAGCCTTCCCTTTCACCCTGACAGGAATATACTTTCTCTGGACTCTCGTTATCTCATTTCTGAAGGCTTCCCATTTTCCAGCCGTCCCTTTACCCGCGAACATCCGCACCCAGTCAGCTTTTGAAAGCTCTTGCCTCATACCTTGGCCTTTCTCCAATTTAGAACTTCAACTTTTAGATCTGGTCTATCTCTTTCCATCACTATTTTAAAACTAATAGAACTGTGGTTGCTGGCCAAAGTGCTCCTCCAATGAAACCTCAGTCTAACCTGGGTCATACGTACTGGCTGGTGTGGTGCGCTTGTCCACGTTTGAACAGTATCAAGGTGCAGAACCAGTTGTTTCCATTCTTCCCTGTCCTCCTAACATCCAGAGTCGGTACTGTTGGGGAATAGTCCTGATAGTACACAGGGGCTGATCTTCCATTGGTGGTGAGCGACATTAATACTTGGAAGAGGTGCTCACCTGAGTGATTCTAAATGAGGCTGTTCAACCTAGCAGTTCAGCAACTAGTCTCAGTGGTGTACTTCTCCAATTTCCAAACATGAATGCAGGTTTGCCACAGGGAATTAGGAACAGGAGGAAGTGTGTTTGAATTTTGCCATTCTTTATGCAGGGAAAGTGGGCAGATTTTAAATAGCTCAATTACCACCACACTTGAGATCAAAGTAACTGAGCCAACATTGAGAATGAAGGTGAAATTGAAGCCTGCAACCTTTTGTTCTCTGTGGTTGAATACTGCATCAGATTCTTGACTCACTGTTTCACAGAAAAGCTTGCAATTACCTTTTTAAAGCTGTGTCGTGAAAAAAATTCAGCTAGTTGCACACAACCATGAAAATGTTAATGCAATTTCCACGCTGTTAATAGCTCCTCTAGATTACACTTATGATGCCATACTGCAGCCCATATTTATTACCTTTGCTTTACCTGACTATACCCACAGGAATTTGCAATTTTGCCTGTTTATTGCTGTTGATTGCGGCAAAGATTTTATTGTACCTTTGACAAGGATCTTTTTAATTGCCTAATTGTTTTACAATCGTTAGATTCAGAATATGGTGTGAAAGAATCATATGAGTATAGATTGCACAATCAATCCTGCTGCTTTCTGTGATTTATCACCCAGGGAGGCTTCATGTGAAAAGGCAACACCTCCAGCACACAACACATACAGCAAGAGCTGCAAATCTCTTGACCTCATTCCCAGATCAAAAAGACAGATAAATTGCCTGTCTACTAATGCTAGTAGTTCCGAGCTAACATGGTGGCCATGGGTTTCCTTGTGTCACGTGCCATTGGTTCATTTATTGCTTTTATCTGTATACTTTGCAGCTTATAGTCAAATATCAACACATCAAAAGATGTCTGGAAACAATGAAGCTGTGACTCCATTGTTAGAAACAAACGTGGTCCCTGATACATTTTGTTGTCATTTCCAATTGTGTGGAATCTGGATATTCATATCTGATCAGACCTTGGGCCTAGTATACTGAAATATAAATGTATCGCATCCTAAGGAAACATCCGTGATTCATTGACAAAATAGGCAGCATTCCTATGCAGCTGTTTTAATCATCAGCCTCAACAGGAATTCTAAAGGAGGAATTTGATACAGAGCTTACGGCCTTTACTTTTAAAGTGCTTTAACACGCCATCTGGCTTTAAAATTGCTCTATAGTTGCACCCAACTCATTCAGCCACACAGTTCCATACAAGATATCCAAAGGGGGAAATACGATTCCTTAGACAAAGTGTGTTTGTTATACTTTTGTGTTGGAGAAAGTTATATTGGACAGATTCCCATTTTAAAATATTGGTAAAACACTTCATTAGGAGCAATCATAGTAAGAAAACAGACATTTTGAATATATGAATATTTGGCAGTACGTCCACATAACACAATAAAAGTAATATAACTGCTATGCTGTCAAGGCACCAACTTGTTGGTAAAAGCTAGATGCAGACGAGCCACTAACAGTGCACTCACCGAGTGCCAATGATTGCACATTGTTTATTCCCTGGGGTCTCACTGGGTGCAATCTTATTGGTTTGATTTCAGTTGAGAAATAGGACCACTTCCTGATCCAAATGTTTTCTATGTTTTCCTGTGATCTTACTGGAAGTGGTAAGTAGGGATGAGCACCAGTGGGAGTGCCCAAGTTTCTGGGTGACTGAAAGCCCAACCAGAAGAAATGGGTGGGAAGTGGATGGGAGACCATGATAGATGACAGAATGTAGGTACCCTCTGGAGACTTCTAAATGTTTAGAACTAAAGTGTGTCTATAGCTGCCAGGCCATCACTGCAAAGGTGGAAACTCACCAGAAGTTGGCCTGTTGGCACTAGTGCAGTATTGTGGCAAAAACGAGTTTTGGTGGTGTGAGAGACAAAATTGACAGTCTAAGTGGACACAAAAAAAACATTTCCAGAATTCTGCGTTAGCAGCCAGCCGATCTACATCCAGCCAGATCTCTGTGACCTGAGTATTCTTCACCCCAGGTGATTAGTTAATTGCATCTAATTGGCTACCTGCCCCCTCAATGAGGATGTCACATGACACAGCTTCCCCCTCCTACGCCATCAGCTGCAAAACTGTCTCTATGTGGCTGGTAAGATTCTGCCAAGCAAATGATGGTGATGGGATAACATTGATTGCTCATTCTCACTGGGTGTTGGGAACCAGTTGGAAGTGTAGTGGACAGAGAAGAAGGTTACCTCAGATTGCAAGAAGATCTTAATCAAATGGGCCAATGTGCTGAGAAGTGGCAGATGGAGTTTAATTCAGATAAATGCCAGGTGTTGCATTTTGGGAAAGCAAATCTTAGCAGGACTTATACACTTAGTGGTAAGGTCCTAGGGAGTGTTGCTGAACAAAGAGACCTTGGAGTGCAAGTTCATAGCTTCTTGAAAGTGGAATCGCAGGTAGATAGGATAGTGAAGAAGGCATTTGGTATGCTTTCCTTTATTGGTCAGGGTATTGAGTACATGAGTTGGGACATCATGTTATGGCTGTACATGACATTGGTTAGGCCACTGTTGGAATATTGCATGCAATTCTGGTCTCCTTCCTATCGGAAAGATGTTGTGAAACTGAAAGGGTTCAGAAAAGATTTACAAGGATGTTGCCAGGGTTGGAAGATTTGAACTATATGGAGAGGCTGAACAGGCTGGGACTGTTTTCCCTGGACCGTCAGAGGCTGAGGGGTGACCTTATGGAGGTTTACAAAATTATGAGGGGCATGGATAGGATAAATAGACAAAGTCTTTTCCCTGGGATGGGGGAGTCCAGAACTAGAGGGCATAGGTTTAGGGTGAGAGGGGATAGATATATAGGAGACCTAAGGGGCAACTTTTTCACACAGAGGGTGATACGTGTATGGAATGAGCTGCCAGAGGAAAAGGTGGAGACTGGTACAATTGCAACATTTAAGAGGCATTTGGATGGGTAAATGAATAGGAAGGGTTTGGAGGGATATGGGCCAGGTTCTGGCAGGTGGGACTAAATTGGGTTGGAATATCTGGTTGGCCTGGGTGGGTTTGACCAAAGGGTTTGTTTCCATGCTGTGCCTCTCTATGACTTTATGACTCTATAACATGAAGCATTTTAAAAGGACATGATTCCATTCAGTTGTAGTTCTTCAAAGCAGTCCATGCAAAATCCAGCCCACTTGTACGATCTGGTCATAGAGCAATGTATTTGATTTTTGGGCAATAATAAGTATGATGAAAACCTAAATGGTTTGAGGGTGGCATTCACAGCGTCCTCACACAGTTTGTGTTCACTGCTTATTCTACATCAAACAGTGGTCACTCCAGCCACTTAATTCATAATGCATTCGTAACATGTAAATTTATTTAAATATTTGGATAATAAAACTTGTCTTGATCATTTGCACAAAGCAGGCAAGATTGTATGGGCGATACCTTTATTACAATATTCTAATCAACCTGTTTAGAGATGCTATTACACACATGTGGAGCAAATGGGACTTGAACCTGTGTATCCTGGTTCAGAGGACAGTATACCTTCCTCTTTCTTATTTATACATGGGGTATAGGTGGTACTGACTAGGTTAGCATTTATTGTCCATCTCAATTGCCCTTGAGAAGGTAGTGGTGAGCTGTCTTTTTGAACTATTGTAGTCGTTAGGATATTAGGAGGGGAGCTCCAGGATTTTGACCAAATGTCAGTGAAGAAACAGCAATAGTTACAATCAAAGATGGTGTGTGGTTTGGAGAGGCACTTGAAGGTGGAAGGGTTCCCATGTACGAGGTGCCCTTGTCCTTCTAAATGGCAGAGTTCAAGAGTATGAAAGGTGTTGCTGAAGGATCCTTGGTGGTTTATTGTAGTGCACCTCGTCCATTCCGCTGCCACTGTGTGATAAAAAGAGTGAATGTTGAAGATGGTGGATGAGATACCAATCAAGCTGACTGCTTTGTCTAGATGGTGTCAACATTCTTGAGTTTTTTTGGATATATTCATGACCAGTGCCTTGTAGATAGTAAAAAACCTTTGGTTAAAACAGGAGGTGAGTTTTGTGCCACATGATTCTTAGTCTCTGACCTGTTCATGTAGCCACTGCATACAAGTGGCTGGTCCAGTTCAGTTTCTGGTTAAACAGTAACCTCCAAAATGTTGCTCATTGGGGAATCAGCAATGCTAATGCCATTGAACAGTTAGCTTAACAATCGGTTAGGTTGATGTTAATGTAACAAAATATTGAATGGCTTTCATGATCACTGCCCAAGAAAATTTCTTCTGTCTTACTTAAACTTTATCTGAGATAAAGTTGCTCCACTATCAGGGTCTTAGTGTTTTCTTTAGAGCTACATTTTGACTTGAGCTAACTTATCTGGTGAAACTTTGAAACCATCATATGTTAGGACTAGACCACATGAGGCTGTAGCTGGGTAATGTGGTTTGTAGTTTGTAATAATTTACTGAGGAGAATGTTGTCAAATTGTACCTCAAACAGGTTGATATGAATATTCATTTAACCATATGTCAGATTGATGATGCTGCTGCTCTTCAGTGCAACTGGGTTAAGGGTGGTTCTCCAACATTTTTATTCAAATAAATGGTTGTGGCAGTAATACATAGAGAGATACAGAACATAGGAGTAACAAAATGCTCAGGGGTGCTGAAACATGAACTATATAGGGTCAACTACTGTCATTAACACCTCTGAAATGCAATAGGGGATTTTAGCAGGGTCAGAAGGTAATGGTGTTCTGAACACATTTCTCCAGGTGGGTGCAACACTTCCAGGAACTGTTAAGCCTTTTTTATAGTTAAACAGGCACTTGGGTCCAGTTGATGATAACAGAGACTCGGGAGTTTTGCAGTTGTACAGGCAAAAAAAATGTTGAGTTCTATTTCACCTTAAATGCAAGAGTCACCATCACTCAGACATGATGTGGATCTAATGTACTGCAGGAGAACTTAATGTTCCATAAGGGGACCAATGAGGGCAATCAAGAGACAGCCTTTTTAGTCCCATGCTGTGTTATATATGGATGTTTTCTGTATAGCTGTGACAATTTTTTTTACAGACAGAAAACAATGATTTATTTTAAACTCAAAGCAGAATAATTTGCAAAAGAAATCCATTATACAATAGAATACTCTGATGATAATACAAGATTGTTTTTTAAACCAACGAACTATTTGATATGTATAGATTTCAAAAGAATCCTGAGCTATTTAGTTTTAGTATAGATTACAAATATTTCACGATTGTAAAACAGTAGAGTTACCTAAATGCTTACAACACCCTTGTGTCACATGGTACAGGGCTAGGGCCTGCAAATGGGCACAAGTCATACAAAATGTATGATTTGCTATGTCTGCAAAAAGTGTAATTACACATTGAGCTTTTGTTATTATAAATTATAAATAGCCTTGTTTAAACAAAGTGAGATTTTTGTCTCAAGACCGCCTTTGACTCACAGCTTATTATTCCCTGCTTTGGGCTTGCCTGGGAGTTCATTCTAACAGAGAGGCAGTTTCATTAATTCATACTAGTAATAAAGCCAAAATAATCTTAGAATAGTAAAGTATTACACATGCTAATTGTACAGTTTATATGCAACAATTTGATGTTGAGCTACCAAGAGTTAACAGTATTAAAGTGTTTTCTATGATCAGTTAATCTTACACTCACTCTTAGCCTTATCCAAGCACAGTACCTGCCTAACACAATAACTGACAGCATTTCACTCATTATTATTAAAATCCTTTCATTTGCAATAAAGAATTCAACTGACAGTCCCAAATTACCCAACTAAAATCTATTGCAGCATGCGTCATAAAGTTAGAATAGTGTTAGAGATTTGTGACTTTCACATTAAGCGAAGAAAATGTCGAACAGTTTTTTTAAATCGGAGCTGCACCATTTACAAGACTGACGTGATAAGCATACATATGAACTGCACACAACAAATTTGTTCTGATTTTCAAAATCTTTGTGGTTTTGAAACTTTCTCTTTTTTGACATCCTTTCAACATTTTATTTCTGATTTCTCCATGTCAAGTATGAACAACAGTGGGTGGATAACTGGCTCTTCAGCCTTGGCCAATATTTTTAAAAAGTGTACAGTGAAAGCTCAGGCATCCCATTGATTTGTCCCTTCTGTCTGTGGAGAGCTAACTGAGTTTATCTCTGCTGCTCTGTTTGCCTTTAAAATACTGATTATTTATCTGTGGGGGAAACCCTTTACCAGTACAAGTGTTACAACGTGGCACGGGCTAGATTCCAGCAAGAAACTCTTAATTCTCCCTCCGTGTGTGTAAATGCATACACTGCATTTACCAGCAATGTGCTGATTCAGAATTACATTTAATACATGAAGGATCAGAGGTAGGACCCAAACACTACCAACTTACAGCACAATGGTTACCATCTGGTTTTAAAACATAATTTATACTTTCTTTATTTTACCTACCTTTATAAAACTTTGGAAAATGCTTTATACATCAGAGTCCAAGCATGTATATTGCATGTAAACATATGAAGAAGGATCAGGTTTAGACCATAAGGTAAAGGAGCAGAATTAGGCCATTTGGCACATCAACTCTGCTTTGCCATTCAATCATGGATGATATGTTTCTCAATCCCATTCTCCTGCCTTCTCCCTGCAATCCTTGAT
The DNA here is from genome assembly GCF_020745735.1 of Hemiscyllium ocellatum. Classification (NCBI taxonomy): domain Eukaryota; kingdom Metazoa; phylum Chordata; class Chondrichthyes; order Orectolobiformes; family Hemiscylliidae; genus Hemiscyllium; species Hemiscyllium ocellatum. The sequence continues at coordinate 67,991,800 of NC_083407.1, forward strand.
CCTCTTACTAATCAAGAACCTATCTCTGTCCTACATACACTCAGCGACTTAGCTTTCTCAGTCTTCTGTGGCAATGAATTCCACAAATACACCACTCTCTGAGTGGCTGAAGTAATTCCTCCTCACCTCAGTTCTATAAGGTTGTCCCTTGACTCTCAGGCTATGTCCTTAGGCCCAAGTCTCTCCTACTAGTAGAACATTTTCTCCGTGTTCCCTTTATCTAGGCCTCTCAATCAGATCTCCTCTTATCCTTCTAAACTCCACCAAGTCAAGACCAAGAATTCTCAATCACTCCTCATATGACAAGTCCTTCATTCCCAGGGTCATTCTTGCAAACCCCTTTTGGACCCTCTTCAAGGCCAGCACATCCTTCCTTAGATACAGGGCCTGAAACTACTCACAATATTTCAAATGTGGTCTGACTAGAGCCATACATAGCCTCAGTAGTACATTTCTGTTCTTCTCAAACAGAACATTATCATTGTATTTGCCTTCCTAACTGCCAACTGAACCTGCATGTTAACCTTAAAAGAAAGAGTGATGTAGGATTGCCAAATTCTTTAGTGCTTCAGATTTTCAAAGCCTTTCACCATTCAGAAAATAGCCTCTTCCCGCCAAAGTGTATAACTTCACACTTTCCCATATTGTACTCAATCTGCCAATTCTTCGCCTACTCTTCTGCCCTGTCCAAGTCCTCTGCAACCTCCCTGCTTTCTCGACATTACCTGTCCCTCCAAATATTATGATGTCACCTGCAAACTTAACAACAATGCCCTCAGTTCCTTCGTCCAGATCACTGATGAATAATGTGAATAGTTATGGTCCCAACACAGATGCCTGTGGAACTCCACTAGCCACTGGCTGCCATCCTGATAAAGACCTCTTCATCTCCATTCTTGCGTTCTGTCAGTCAGCCAATCCTCCATCCATGCCAGTACATTTCTAGATTGGAGCCAGAAAGGGATAATCAGCTAGCAATAACATGTTTTTTAATTTATATAGCACTTTTTATAAAACACCTCAAGGCACTGGACAGAAGTATAGTGAAACAAAATATGATATCAAACTACATAAACTGATGTTGCATGTAATTTTATTTTGCTGAAACAAATAATATGGTGGCACAGGACTTAAAATCATTTGGGGTAGCATCAGAGAAGACCTCCAACATCATCGTGTCTGGTTCACATTTTATCAGTTGCAGATGATAATCTGTGTGATCATGGAATTTATTTTCTCAAAACAGGCAATTGACATGTGGCTAATATCATTGGGGGACCAACTGAATGCAATTTTATGGGGCATTCCAATTTTATGAATAATACAGGAGGACATAGGTACTGGAAAGTTAGTAGCTACTCAACAATGGCCATGAGAATGCAACTGAGGCTGTTGTTGCAATTAGGTGACACAAGGTGAGTTTGTTAGTATTATAGAAAAGCTAGCTCTGCATGGTCAGATTGGTTAACATGAAGCAAATAGACTTGATCTGACCACAAGCTCCCATTGTGCTATTAAGTGCTGATATTGGAATTTGTTGAGAGAGTCCTAAGAGATGAGTGAAGTGGGAAGTGGCAGAATAGCTTTTTAGCCTAACTGGCATCGGTCACTCAGGAGATGGCTCATCCCATCAGGAGATCAACCTGGGGAAGGGAAGTTTCAGACACACAGATCAAGGCAGCAGCATCCTCCTGGTCATCACACAGTCAATCTTTGAATTGTGCTGTATTTGTGCTGTATTTTTCTTTGTTTTTTATTTTTATTCTTTGCTCTAATGTCACAGAGGAAGCATGATGAGGTGTTGCCATGGAGAAGTAGGCAACTTATGGCCAGGCTTTACAGACAGAAAATGAGCTATGTGCAGATGAAGGAGATGACACCTGGACTAAAAGGATTTGACAGATTTTGTGTGTCGTCTTACCTTCAGGTGCAGTCACTGCATTCATGTGGAGACTGAGGTACTCCTCAGGGGGACGAATCAGCAAACTGGACTGAATCTTACATCTTTTGGCCAAGTTTCATTGCACTGTGGTACACTGCCATTCACCAGTATTAATTCACACTAAATCCTGATGAAGGGCTCCTGCCTGAAACGTCGATTTTCTTGCTCATCGGATGCTGCCTGACCTGCTGTGCTTTTCCGGCACCACTCTAATCTAAACTCTGGTTTCCTGCATCTGCAGCCCTCACTTTCACACTTAATCCATTCAGGCAGGGCTTACAACTGCATTATGTGCAGCTCAGAGACTTTTAGCTTAGAGCATACTGCCCTGAGGTTGGCCTCCAGAAGGTTCCTGGGGCTCAGAGAGGACTTCTGCAAAGTAGGCACCTGCTCAGCTTTAGACAGAAAATAACATTCTCAGCCATTAATGACTGCATCAAACTGAAAAGATTGACACAATATCATAGAAACATAAAAATTGGGTGCAGCAGTAGGCCATTTGAACCAGTGATCCCACTCTGTCATTCAACATGATCATGAATGGTCCTGTATCTCAGACCATAATTCCTTGACACCTTTAGTCTCTAGAAATCAATCTATCTCTTTCTTAAATATATTCAGTGACTTTGCCTCCACAACTCGCTGTTGTAGAGAATTGCACAGGTTTACCATCCTCTGAATGAAGAAATTTCTCCTGATCTCAGTCTTAAATGGCTGACCACATTTCCTGAGACTGTGAGCCCTTGGTGGAGACCCACCAATCAGGGGAAACATCATCCTTGCATCCAGTTGTTCCAGCTCTATCCGAATTATATGTTTCAATGAGATACCTTCTCATTCTTCTATAAACACCAGTCATTACAAGCCCAGTTGACCCAACCTCTCCTCATACAACAAACTTGTCATCCCAGGATTTAGTCAGGTGAACCTCCTCTTCACTTTCTCTGTGGTAAGATTAGATTCCCTACAATATGGAAACAGGCCCTTCAGCCCAACAAGTCCACACTGACCCACTGAAGAATAACCCACCCAGACCCATTCCCCTACTTTATATTTATCCCTGACTAATGCACCTAACACTATGGGCAATTTAGCATGGCCAACTCACCTGTCCTGCACATCTTTGGATTGTGGGAGGAAACCTAAGCACCTGGAGGAAACCCATACAGACACTGGGGTGAATGTGCAAACTCCAGGCAGACAGTTGCCCAAGGCTGGAATCAAACCCAGGTTCCTGGCGCTGTGAGGCAGCAGTGCTAACCACTGAGCCACCCAAAATTGAATTCAAATTCCACCATCTGCCATGGTGCGATTTGAATCAAGCCCCCAGGACATTACCTAAGTCTCTAGATTAATGGTCCATTGATAATACCACTGGGGGCCATCACGCCCCTAAAGTAAGCCCAACTTTTTATAGGTAAAGAGAACAACCTACACATAAAACTGTAGATGTGGGCTCACCAAGGCCATGTACAGCAGGCAACATCAGGCAAATTTGTCAGAGGTAATCAGTCAACTGTCTTGAAGGATGGGGATGTCCATCAACGTTACCACTACCATGCTGGTTCCAGCAAGGATACAATGAGCTGACTCCATGGAGCAGATGATGATGGCCATGGACACCCATTCTCAGTGTCTACTGGATATGTGTTCTGACTAGTGCTCTCACCATAGGTGCTCAGCATTGATGGCAAAATAATAGGGGATAGAAGGATTTGACCTCACTCCAGCTTCCATTTCCTCTCAAGTTGACAGGTGGTACCAATAGTTACCCAGAGGGATGAGATGCAACAGATATTATCCCAAGGTACCTTCTTCTCAGATCTTGATGCCTGATGTTCTCATCATCTTCCCATTTGATCACAGCCACAAGCAGGAACCATTCAGGGAGTTGTCCATGACTTCTCACAGATACACAAATCAGTCAGTTACTTATCGCCAGTTGAATCTCACTCTCCATACAGCCTGTCAAACAGACCCACCTGTAAACAGCTTGTCCCACTGCTTGAACAAAGCAGCAATTTGAACACGACATACAATGAGTTTCACTAAGTTGCTTTAAAAAATTTAGCAATTCCTTCTATGATCCTAGCTGCATATTCCCATGAGTAGTTTCAGCAATGGAATCATCCAGCTTGAACATAATCTTAGAACAAGGGATCTCACATTTAAAAGGGAGATGAGGAGGGAATGCTTCTGCCAGAAGTTAGTGTACCTGCAGAATTTTCTATCACAGAAGGCTGTAAGGCTGTATTATGAAATATATTTAAAGCTGAGATAGACATATTTTTTAATAAGGAAATCAAGGGTCATGGGAAGAAAGCTAGGAAAGTGGAGTTGAGGATAATCAGATCAGCGGTGATCTCATTGAATGGTGAGTGGACTCGATGGTCCGAATAGCTTTCTTCTGCTCCTACATCCAATGGTTAGTCACCTGCCCAAATCCTGGCTCCACTAAAATTGGAAGAAGATCATTGGAGATCCGTTAGGTTTAGTTTTGAATTCTTTTTAACCTTTCATTTTCTAGTTAACTTAAATACACCCATTTTGGGGAGATTAAAGTTACTCCTATTTTTTTTTCTGTTTTGTGATAGCGTTTGGAAGATTTTTCAATGGTTGCTCGTTGTTATTACATGAAATGGATCAGAATGATTTGCATGTGTGGTACTTGCAAGTATTATGGATATGAAAGCTGGAAGACTTTTACTTCACACATATATGGCTAACCATTTGAAAATTGAAGAAACCAAAACAATAAGAATATAGGAAATGATTTCAATGTGAAGGTCATCTTGAAAAATCCCTCATGATTTCATCACTCACTTGTTAATAAATATTTTCACTTGTATGCAAGCTTTAAAACAGTTGACCACATCGGCCACCTCTAAAGCTTCTCCATAGTACACAGTTATTTGGGACTATTCTGACCTAATTCCATTTGTATCTATCCAATCAAGCCTTATTAATACTTGTAATGACTTCACTTCCCATGCAAATATTGTTAACTCTGGTATCTTAGATTCTTGATTTCCTCCTATTTCTCATCTGCATGCTGCCTTTCAGCGACATTATCCGCAAATACAACATTAATTTGATTTCACGGATATGCTTACAAAAATCAGCTTTACCTCTCGGCTTTTTGAGGTTTGCTAACATTATCAAAGATTGCTTTTTGACATCCAGAACTTCATGAGTAGAAATTACGTTAAGCAAAAATTGGGAAACCAAAGCTATTATTGGTCAGGGAATTGACTACAGTCAGGATGTCATGTTGCAGTTTAATAAGAGTTTGTTTCGGCCACACTCAAAGTATTGTGGTCAATTCTGGTTGCCACATTACAGGAAGTATGTGGAGGCTTTGGAAATGGTGCAGAAGAGGTTTACCAGAATGTGGCCTGGATTAGGAGGTATGAGCTATAAGGAGAGGCTAGAAAACCTCAGATTGTTTTCCCGAAGGCAGCGGAGGCTGAGGGGAGACTTGATAGAAATCTAAAAAAAATTGAGATGCTTAGGTAGGATTAATAGTCAGATCTTTTTCCCAAAGCTGAAATGTCTAAAACTAGGGGCCATGTGTTTAAGGTGAGAGGGGCGAAGTTCAAACGAGATGTGAGGGGCAAGTTTTTTTTACACAGAGTGGTAGGAGTCTGGAAAATGGTGCCAGGGTGATGGTGGAGGCAAATATGACAAGGGCGTTTAAGGGACTTTTAGGTAAGCACATGAATATGCAAGGAATGGAGGGACATGGACCAAGATCATGCAGAAGGGATTAGTTAAATTTGGCCTCATGTTCGGCACAACATTATGGGCCAAAAGGCCTGTTTTTGTGCTGTAATTGTTGTATGTTCTATGTTCTATTATTGTCTTCCATCCCTGCTACAAGCTCTTTTTTTAAGCTATCATTACTGCCTCACTCTCTGACGTTAAAAATCACACAACATCAGGTTATAATCCAACAGGTTTAATTGGAAGCACACTAGCTTTCGGAGCTACACTCCTTCATCATCACCTGATGAAGGAGCATCGCTCTGAAAGCTAGTGTGCTTCCAATTAAACCTGTTGGACTATAATCTGGTGTTGTGTGATTTTTAACTTTGTACACCCCAGTCCAACACCAGCATCTCCAAATCATCACTCTCTGACAGCAGTCTGAGGCTGATGCACACTCTTCACTACCTTGATTTCATATTTTACAGCAAGTTGAGCTTTTAACCCATATCCACTCAATCACCTATTTCCACCTCCATACGCCTTGTTCCATTTCTGCCTCAGTTTATTGGAGCTGAAACTCTCATTCATGTTTTTTTTCTCTTTGGACTTTATTTCTACATTACGCTCCTGGCCTGGCCTTCTATTGTCTACCTTCTATAAATGCGAAGTCATTCAGAGTGCTGCTGCCTATATCCTAACTCACTTCAAGTCCTTTGCACTTAATACCTCTGTACTTGGTGACCAACATTGGCTGCCAGTCAAAGCAGTGCCAAGATTTTAATTCATTCCCTTTAGTTTCTTTCTGGCTCCATGGGCCCTGGAGGCTCATATGTGGCAACAACGTCTGAAATCAGAAGCCAATGCAGCAGTCAGCATTCCAATGCCGATCACTGTGTGTGGAGCCTTGGAGCCATGTGGCTTAGAGTGAACGCTGTTTAAAAGTACCTTCTGGCATGACCTCCCTCTGCGTCTCTGTAATCTCCTCTGGCCTTGGAACATGCTGAGATATCCAAGCTTCTCTAATTCTGGCATTGGCAGCTGATGATTTCAGTTACTTAAACTTTAGAATTCCCTCTCTAAATGATTTCTTTCCCTATCATCTGTTTCTCCTTCTTTCTTCCTTTAATACAGCTTAAAACCCATTTTTTTATTAAAGCTAGGGACCATCTGCCCAATTATCACCTTGTGTGATTTTTGTGTTAAATTTGACTTTCTAATTCTCCTGTGAAGCACCTTGGAACATTTTAATCTTTTAAAGGTGCTCTATAAAAGCAATTGTCATTCTTACTATTTCTCCATTTTAACTTTCCTCTACCTGGTTTCTATCAGCTGTGGGTGGAATGTTCAATTGTGGTGTTAAATTGAGGCTATAGACATCAGTATAGACCAGCTATTATTTTAAGTATGAATGTGAGTCCATCACGAAACTGCAACCCAAACCAATTTATACATTTGTGTGGGACAACAGCAAAACAAAGACCATAAAATTATTCCTGATGAAGGGCTTATGCTCGAAACGTCGAATTCTCTATTCCTGAGATGCTGCCTGGCCTGCTGTGCTTTGACCAGCAACACATTTGCAGCATAAAATACATCAGCCTGGTAATCTCATTAATAACAAGATCTTGGAATGGCAGGTAATACAGGTACACAACCCTTTATCTGAAATCCTTGGGGCCAGTTGTTTTTCAGAATTCGTAATTTTTTGGATTTCTGAATAAATGACATTTTCACAGTGAAATTAAAATTACCTCACAGCAGACGCACGTGTGAATAGTATGAGTGCTGAGACACATTTGATGCCTGACAGTGCTGGGCAATGCTGCCACATCACATCTGAGTGACATGGTTCGAGTGGGTGTGGATTTGGGTCGCTTGTTTGCATGCCAAAATGACGCTCCACACTCCATGAAAAATGTTTTGAACTTCAGAGCTTTTTGGATTTTGGAATTTCAGACAAAGGATTGTGTACCTGTAATAATAATATTCAATGCTTTCCGGAAGTGGGGATTAAGGCACATCACAAGGCAATGTAGTCAGAGTTGGTGGTGCTTTATGCTGGCAGCGTTAGGGTTGGTTCTATGGAAGCATTAAATGTTATTAGATTAATAGCCCAGGGAACATAGGCAAGAAGTTTGTTTTTGGGTCATGATCATTTCTAGATTCCAAACTAGGCAGCAGATAAGTCCAACATGTCTATTGTTGGAATCAGCAGTTAGTGGCAAGAGGACAGGTAGTTTCTCAAAACTACAGGGCTGAAGGATGCTTTCCAGTAGTGAGAAAACCACAGGCCTGCCAATGCACGTAAGAAAAACAAAGGGCACTTTTGAATGGAGGCTTCCTCTCGGAGCATTTAAAATTTTTAAGAATACAGATAGCTAAAGCTGCCAAACCACTTTTGTTAATTGGGACTTCTACAGGCAGGGAGTCTGCAGCCATGTGTACATTCATTGCAGAGATGGAGTACTAATGGAACAGAATACTACCCCTTCCTGAAGCTACCACTTCCCTGGTTCTTTTCCAGTCATTGCAGAGGTCCAAACCACATATTGAAAAATTCTAGTTGGACAAGAAACAGGCCTCAGTAGGGCCTTTAATGGCTTTGATTGGCCATTGTCTCGCCCCGACTCAGCCTCCATGTAAATGGGACGGTGTTGGCAATCCAATGTACTGTTCAGTGATATGAAATTCCAGACCCATTTTCTTCCTTCCATTCCAGGCTCTGGTAAGCTTTAATCCCATGAGCTCAAAACCCACCACAGTGGTTTTAATTCATATTTAATTTGGAGTAATATGGAAATAAAATTCAAAAAACTATTTAGATTATCATTAAAACCTAATTAGCTCACTAGTGTCCTTTAGAAAGAAGTAGAACATAGGTGGCCTGGTGAAACAACAGGCCCATACCAGCGCTATATGTCTCTTAAATAAAACAAAAACTGACATTGTTGGAGAAACTCAGCTGGTCTGGCAGCATCAGTGAAGAGAGAACAGAATCCACGTTTCAGATCCAGTGACCCTCCTTCATTGCTCTGAAGCTGCCACCCTTCAGAGTTCTGAAGAAAGGTCACCTGGACCCAAAACTCTGCTTTTTCTCTACTGATGCTGCCAGATTGGCTGAGTTTCTCCAACAATCTCTGTTTTCATTCTTTCTTAAATGGTTTTGAAGTAGTCTAGCAAGCCATTCAGTTCTTTCAGAGAAGACAGACAATAAATGCCTTATCAGCAAAAGCTGAGGGTAACTTTAAAAATTGCCGCCGTGAATAGAAAGCTATCCATTGCCCATTCGTAACAACTCTGATTTTCACAAATTTATATTGAAAATATATTTGACAATTTATCTAACTTATTTCCCTGAAGAAAATCATTAATAAAAAGGTAAATGATTCTCAGGTTGATATAGGTTGAAGCTAAAAGGAGAATAAAAAGTAAGTTAAACAAGTTTTCCATTTTACATATGTTGTAGTCTCCTAAGTGCCAAAATAACTGAAAAAACGCAAAACTCAGGGAGAATATAATGCACACTGTAGTGAAATGATGAATTGTGGGCTACATTGCTGACTTTTGTCAGTTGTGAAGATTGTGTTAATATTATGCAGCACATGGACAGCTGCTAAAAAGATAAAAATGCTCAGTTCTTCAGAGTGCACATCCACTGGGGACCATTTTACAGTTCCTTATGTTATCCAAGTCCTACTATAATCGAGGTTAAGAAGAAGAAACACTACACTTTATTGTGTTGTGACTTAGTAGTACAGGCAAATGGAATGTTTTTCTTTGCTCTTATCAGTGATCCTGAAGGTATTCTACCTGGAAGTAGAATACAGTGCGACTGGCTGCAGAGTGTATTTGCTGCCTCAATAAATTGCTACCTCAATATTTGCTATCTCAATACATTCTTCAGCTTGGACTTCAGAGCAGTTATCAGTTCATACTGCATTCATTTGGCATTTCTGTTTCCTGCATGAGCCTTTCTCTGTTAGCTAATCCATTTGTTCTAAATTCAAAGTAGCTTTGTGCAAGTCGGGTGAAGATATTTGACCATTACAACCAACAGGCAGGGGCCCTACTGAAGTGAACACGTGACAACAACCGTATCATCCAGTCTCAGATTATTGTAAATACAGGAACATGATGCATTTCACTGAGGAAAGCAACAAGTTCTTAAAGCTGCAATCAGTCACACCATTTGTTATACTTGCATTCTGTTTATTCAAAAGAATAAAATCAGATTAAATAAAAACTTAATCACTAATTCTGTCTTGGCTACCCAATTTTTCCGAAGCTACTTGATTATGTGGAATGAAATGTTACTGAAACTGAGACCAGGAGTAAGGAGGGCTGGAATGGGGAAATGGAAGGTGGGAAATTAATGTAGCTCAAAAGGAAGACAATTTGACAACTTTATTAATTTGTGGAAAGTATAATTCCCAGTGTGATACTGAATCACACAGGCAGGATTGTCTTGGTCACATTTTTGGGATATGTAGAGTTAGCCAGGTCAATAATTAAGAAATTAGCAATTAGTCTTGATGTTGTGTGCCTATTTGTAATGTGATGTGCAAGATCACAAAACTGTCAAAAAGTAAGGTCCTGGCTTAGTTTTCTCCTGCCGTTATTTCCAAGGGTTAGTTCATGCTAACGGGAAAAGAACTGCAGCAGTTTGCCGTTGCTTTCTGCAGAACAGCTGACTAAGAAACTGTTCCACTCTTCTGCCTGTCACCAAACATATGATAAGATTTACAGGCTCATAAGCCACATTATGAATGTATTTACCATGGTTAACATGTCCTGGAGTGAGACTTAAACCCAGTGTTTGTGACTCTGAGATAGGGATGCTAACATTACACCACAAGACCTTCTCTTACCTGGCCAACCTCTTTGAATTCTTTGAAGAGATAATAAAGAGAGTAGATAAGAAAGATTCAGTAAATATAATACATCTAAATTTCCAAAGACCTTTGTGGCTGAGGTGCCACATTATAGACTAGTGAATAAGGTTAGACTATATGAAGACTTGGGACAAGTAGCAGAATTGATAACTAGCTGACTTAAAGGATCTTAACAATTTTTATAAATGCATCATAGAAACCATAATATTTGGATGCATCATGGCTTGGCATATAAATTGCTCTTCCCAGGCAATTAGAGAGAGTTGTGAACATAGCCCAGCCCCTCATGCAAGCCAACCTTCCATCCATTGACTCCATTTGTACTTTTCATTGCCTCAGGAAGGCAACATCATCAAAGCTCCCTCCCACCCTGTTTATGTCAGGCAGAAGATACAAAACCTTAAATGCCCATACCACCCGCTTCAAGAACAGCTTCTTTCCTGCTATTATTAGATTTCCAAAGGGACCTCACAAATTTTAATTTCAGTGTTGATCTCACTCTTTGTGCACCTTTGCTGCAGCTGTAACATTGTATTCTTTATTACTCTAATGTTGTTTGTATATTATGATCTGCCTGTACTGCACACAAAACAATATTTTTCACTGTAACTAGGATGCGACAATAACAAGTCAAATCAAATCGAAACAAAACAATAGATAGCTATTCAGAGTAGGAGAAGGCAGAAAGTGGCATTCCACAAGAATCACAGATTTTGACTTTGAACTTAAGATCATAATTTCTAAATTTGTGGAGGAGATGGTCAATGTTAAGGAAGGCTGCAACAAATTGAATTGAATTGAATTGAATTTATTGTCACCTGCACAGAGGCACAGTGAAAAGCTTTGTCTTGCGAGCAATATAGGCAGATCACAGAGTTAAATAGTATAGATAAGTAAATAATAGGTAAACAGCGTCAAAACAAAAACACAGGTACAAGCGAATGCTAAGAGTTTGAGAGTCCTTTCAGTATTCTACAAACAGTAGAGTAGAAACTGTTTTGAAACTGGCTGGTGCGTGTGTTCAGACCTCTGTACCTTCTCCCCAATGGTAGAGGTTGTAGAAAAGCATTGTCAGGCTGGGATGGATCTTTGAGAATGCTGGCTCCTTTCCTTGACAGCGGGTCTAGTAGATGGATTCTATAGATGGGAGGTTGGCCTTTGTGATTGTCTGGGCCGAGTTCACCACTCTCTGTAACCATCTCCGATCTTGAATGGTACAGTTGCCATACCAGGTAGTGATACATCCAGACAGAATGCTCTCAATGGTGCACCTATAAAAGTTGACAAGGGTATTCGCTGTCATGCCAAATTTTCTCAGCTGCCTGAGGAAGAAGAGACATTGTTGGGCCTTTGTAACTATTGCGTCCACATGAAGAGATCAAGAAAGCTTGTTGTTGATGACCACTCCCAGGAGCTTGAGACTCTCCACTTGTTCCACCTCGGTGGTGTTAATATGTGTGTGTGTGTGTGTGTGTGTGTCTGTGTGTGTGTGTGTGTGGGGGGGGGGGGGGGGGGGGGGGGGGGCGGGGTGGTAGTGAAAGTCAATAATGAGTTCCTTGATTTTGCTGGCATTGAGAGCTAGGTTGATCTTACTGCACCATGTTTCCACATTTTCCACCTCCCCCGTAGTCTGTTTCGTCACCACCTGAGATAATGTTAGGTGAGATGTCATATCTATCATGAACAAATGAACACATTGAGTTTCTTTTCTCTTGCAGAGAAGCCTAACAGGTTCTTAACATTAGTCTTCAAAATTTCTAAGGTTTTAATAGAGGCAAAAGGATTATTTCCATTTGTCAGGAAAAAATATGCAGAAGCTGCCATATAAGATACTGCAAGAAAGCTGGCTTATAATCACTATGTTAGAGATTATAATCTTTAGGAATTAAAATTGAACTCTGAATAAATGGTAGCATCTGAGTAAGAAGCTGATAAGTGCTGCTGAACAAGCTTGGAATTAATTAAAGTTAGAAAGTAACTTGTGTTGTATCCTCAGTGTCAGACTTAGAATTGTAAACACTGATCAACTGACAACCAACTGATGACCTGTCTCTGGTTCTTTTGGTAGAACAGGATATCTACCATTAGCATAGAAGAAGCTGAAAGCAAGCAATTTTTGGAAAGAGGGTCGTAACACACAATTAGAGATAAAAAGATATTCATTTGGGTTACAAAGTTAAAGGGTTGTACTGAAGGTGAAATAAATTGTTTGCATTTCTGTATGAACCATCCCAAAGCATGTCACATTACCATGAAGATAGTGAACCAGCTAAGTTAGCTTGGAAAGGCACTTGGTTATCTACTAGCTACCAGATAAGGAACTGAGGCATCCATGGTTGTGAGGTCAGTCACCAAAAGGTAGAGGGTCACATAGTCAAAAATATAATGGAGGAACCTTTACAGAATCTTGCCTCAGGGAATAGCTGGAACACTGAAGGGAAATGAAAGTGATTCCTGGAAGGTTACAACATTTCTTTAGATTGGTGCCAGGAATTTTCAAGATAAGGTAACTGTTGAGGGAATATTAATACGAACAAAGTTTATAACACAAGTCTTTATAAACTATTGTGTTGAGGCAGTAGTGCTTGTTTTGTTTAATTTATTTTTGGATACAATAAAACATATGTGTTTAAACATATGAAGTCTTGTTGCATAGTTCTGTCTGTTAATTACTGGGTGTTTGGATTTCTTCTTTAAACGTTATGAGCCTCCAACAGGATTGCAATTGTTACCAAAATTCAGGGGATTCAGAAGAAATACCTCCCTCCTCTGCGCTCCCCAGTCAGTTGATATTTCGATCATAGAGAATGGATTAGTTGAACAGTATAGATATATTGAAGGGGAAGATGGATTAGTGTATGACAGAGAAGGGAACAGAAAGCAATTCTGCTGAAGTTAGATGGAGAAACATGGGAAAGGTTTGAGTGATAAATAACTGCAAGCTCATAGATTAGTTCAGTCAAATTAGTTCATTATCTATGTGATGCAATTTCTTTTGTGTCAAAAGTGATATCCTGTGGATGGCCAGAAATCTGAATTGAAGCAGGATATGGAAGGAATAACTTCATTGCTGTGTACAGTGCAAACCTCAGGAACAATAATTCACCTTAACAGAATGATGGGTTTCAACTGTCCAGCCTTAACACTGAGTTCAAAACAAGTCTTTACAAATCACAACTCCAAGTTACTCAAATTGCAGGCACCCATTATGGCTCAGCTGTTGACAATTCCACTAATGGATCCATCTTTAATTCATTCTTGATCAATTATCACTCCCTGTTGTTTTGCATCATCATCCACCAGCATCTGTCACTGAACCACTTCTACCAATTTCACCAACCTTTCTTGCAGTTCTTTATTTTTTCCTTTTCACTCCACTTTCCTGGCTCTGAACTTAAATGGAAACTGTACAACATCTAACTTCTCATTCTGATGAAAGGTCATCAGCCTGATACTTTGGTGCATGATATTGGACAGAATCTTGTGGCATCTCCCAGAGGTGAGTTTCATGACAGAGAGGATGGTGGGAACACCACCATCTTCCTGCAACACCATGATTAAGACTGAGAGGACCCAGGGCTACCATCTCTTTATAGCACTGTGATGCTTTTAAGTGGGTCTGTCCACAACTTAATCCAAGGTGGGCAAGACCTAGAGCAGCTCACCCCAGATGATATATTCAGATGTCTAGCTATTGGCTACTTCAAGGTCATTTCCCACCTTGGCCTCAATTTTGAGGCTGCTTGGTGGAGATCAGGGAGCAGGGGAAAAGCTGGCAGCTCGCGCAGTTCTGGTCTTGAATAGACAGCTCCTCCCTCACATCAGATACCGGGACTGGCCCCACCTAGTGCTCGATTATCACTGGCCTCTCCATAAAGACTGCAACCCAATCTCCCAGCACTCCAGCCCCCTCCCTGTCATGAGATTCTCCACACTTACAAACATGAACATGCAAATCAGGAACCGGAATAAACCTTTTGGTTCCTTGAACATCATCCACCCTTCAATAACATCATGACTGATCTGATTGTGGATGTTACTCCCAGTAATAGTTATGACCTTGTTAATTGTTTCCGGTACCCCAGAATCAATGAGCTGCTTGTAGATCCGTAACTGGCCACTACTGCCACCGGTCCTGCTGGCACTAAGCAACTGCTGAGCAATCAGTTTTGGCAGCTCTGTGTGGTGGAATATCTACCCTGGTGAAGGGGAGAAGTCTTGTCCTCAGCCAATGAATGCACCCTTTAAATATTAACTGGCTGCAAGGGTGCCATGACTAAAAAGCAGGTGTTTCTTGCTGATTCTTCAACGGTGAAGTGAAATATCACTAAGTGAAAAATCCTACTTGATCCTTCAGTAGCCTGGAATTGCTAGATTTTGTGGATTTTTTTTAAATTTGAGTGAAACATCTCAAGGATGAAATAAAAGTTAACACAGTTCAGGCCACTAATCACAAGGCAGTCGCAAATGAAAATCATAAGCTATTCAAAGCCCACAATATGATTTTAATTTCTAAGGCCCCTATGGACTAAAGAAAGTTTTGAAGGGTACAAATACTTACCTAAAATGGCTGCTATGATCATGTAATCAGACAGATGGAGCCAAACTCAGGAAACCTACATGGAATACATTAAACTGCACTGAAATAACCATTTCATTCAAAAGAAGTGAAAGAAGCCAACTGAGTCATTATCAGGAAACTTGTATCTATCTTGGCAGATGAAAGGTTGTCTGCAGAATATTCAGTTTAAAAAGACATTAGAGCTAGACCTGGGAATATGTAAATGAATCATATTTCAGAAGTTTGTTTGGCAGAGCAGAGAGAGAATTAAAAATTGATCATAACAATGGAATCTGGAAGGCTTGTTTTCTTTCTCTCTATTTCATTGTCCCCTTTCACCAAAGTCCAAAGTCAGTCAGTACCTAATGAAAGAGCAACTTAGGAAAACAACCATTCAGCAAGAACTCCAGAATTTTAAAATTCCATTGCTCCATGGAAATAAGACTGCAGTTAAACAACCAAGGGTTCAGAAACTCAAAAACTCTAAAGACTTTAAGTTGCACCTGCTTTTATCTGCCTAGTTGTACCAGACACTTTCACCCAATCTTTTAAAACTGATTGTATGCGTATGTGTGTGTGAGCGAACGTGTGTGTGTGTATGTTGAGTGTTAGTGCATGAATGTATGTGAGTATGTATGTGTGTGTGTGTGTGTGTGTTTCATTACTTTGTCATGAGTTAATAGGGAATAAAAATTCCTCCTTTCACTCTAGAAAACTTTGGTTATTTGCACATAAAGTGTTTTAGCAAACCATATTTTAATTGATGCATGATAGCTGATGTTAAACAATAAATACAAATAATTGTTGCAACTGAGTGAGAGCATTTAAGAGAGGAGTTTATTCCCTCTTCACATTTGAATTTTTCTTTACGGTCGGTATATTGTGAATCTGATTATTCTGAAGTATCCTCTTAAATGTCTGCCTCCACATTACTATTGATCTATTCCTTGACTAGTTTCCCAATTCACTTCAGTGAGCTCATCTTCCATGCCTGCAGAATTATCCTTATTAAAGATTACCATGTCAACCTTAGGCCCACCCTTCTCCTTTTCAAAAGAGGTGAAATATTCAATCATACTGTGGTCACTGCTATTTAAATGTGGTCATTGTTTTTCTCTGAGGCCAGTAATTAATCTTATCTCATTGCACAATGCCAGATTTGTTTTGGCCTCCTCTCTGGTTGGTTCCAGAATGTTCTCTATGAAGAAACTATTCCAAAAGGCATTCCATGAACTCTTCATCTGCACTATCACTGCTAATCTGATTTTCCCAATTTCATTGTAGATTTATATCATCCATGATTATTGCCATCTCTTTATCAAACATCTCCAATATTTCTTTTAGTATAATTTATCCCAAATTGTTGTTACTGTTACAGGCCTGAAGGCCATTCCCATTAGTCATTATTTTCCCCTATTTCCACATCTGCACTCAAATTGGTCTTACATCCCAGTCTCCAGAACAAAAGTCATTCCTAACTATCGTTCCATACCATCCTTGATAATAAGTGCTCCTCCTCCACCTTTACCTTGCTTCCTACTGTTCTAGAATATCATGTCTTCCTGAATATTCAGTATCCAATCCTTGTCATTCTGCAGTCATGTCCCTGTAATGGCTACCGGTGTCATATTTACTTACTCAATATGTGCTAACAAAGTTGTTTACTTTGTTATGGATGCTACGTGCATTCACATACAGAGTTTTTAAACTTCTTATACAGTAAGAGCTTTTGTTTATAACCAGAAATGGCATAATTCTTTCACTTAACAACTGAGAGATTGAATTTCTTTTTAAAAGTTAATAGGCTCCCTCAAGATCATAACAATTGTTTAAAAATGCTTTCCAAATATATAGTATTTCTGCTATATTTGAAACAGTTAAATACATGGCAAAATGTTACAATTCTCAATGCTGACATTCATCAGTTTATAATGAACAGTTAATACAAGTTTTTGGATAACTTTTAATTAAATTACTAAAGTGTAACACATTCTTAACTATGAAAAATGTGGTCTGATATGTGGTGCTGAAAGAGAAGCACCCACTCATGCCATGTCTGCATTAATGACCCTTTCACACTTACAAAGCAGCTAACAAGCCACTTGACTCCTATAAATTTCAAAAAGATTGAGAATCCAACAGTGAAATGTGGACTCGCAGCAGAAAATGGCTCAGTGACAGCATCAAGAAGTCTGTTTGAGTTAGAAGGTTCTGCAAGTGATTTCTAACACCTATTTTGAGAAGTGGGAATGCCCAAACATTGGGTAAACTAACTGACTGCTTTCTCCTGCCATTCCTCTTTTTGGGACATATATCAGTTTTACTGCAAAGTTTTATAAATGGAGAAATATTTCCACCAGACTTTTACCAGCTTAATATATCTGAAATAATTAAATTTAGTCTTGACAGTTGTGCTAATGGTTGGAAAAGTGCCACATTTGTACTACATGACATGCAGTAGCAGGAAGAAATGTACACATTCCAACTGGAACACAATGACATAAAGCACATATTAACTAATAGTAAGCTGTAGCTGAAAATGTGTTGCTGGAAAAGCGCAGCAGGTCAGGCAGCATCCAAGGAACAGGAGATTCGATGTTTCGGGCATAAGCCCTTCTTCAGGAATGAGGAAAGTGTGTCCAGCAGGCTAAGATAAAAGGTAGGGAGGATGGACTTGGGGGAGGGGCGATGGAGATGCGATAGGTGGAAGGAGGTCAAGGTGAGGGTGATAGGCTGGAGTGGGGTGGGGTCGGAGAGGTCAGGAAGAAAATTGCAGGTTAGGAAGGCGGTGCTGAGTTCAAGGGATTTGACTGAGACAAAGTGGGGAGAGGGGAAATGAGGAAACTGGAGAAATCTGAGTTCATCACTTGTGGTTGGAGGGATCTTCCACCTAGGAACCCTCCAACCACAAGGGATGAACTCAGATTTCTCCAGTTTCCTCATTTCCCTTCCCCCCACCTTGTCTCAGTCAAATCCCTCGAACTCAGCACCGCCTTCCTAACCTGCAATCTTTTTCCTGACCTCTCCGACCCCACCCCACTCCAGCCTATCACCCTCACCTTGACCTCCTTCCACCTATCGCATCTCCATCGCCCCTCCCCCAAATCCCTCCTCCCTACCTTTTATCTTAGCCTGCTGGACACACTTTCCTCATTCTTGATGAAGGGCTTATGCCCGAAACGTCGAATTTCCTGCTCCTTGGATGCTGCCTGACCTGCTGCGCTTTTCTAGCAACACATTTTCAGCTCTGATCTCCAGCATCTGTAGACCTCACTTTCTCCTAATAGTAAGCTGTAATCTGTTCCTGAAATATTTTGAAGATCATCATTCTTGAACATTGCAGTTATGGATTTAAGAACCAAGATGTACAACTCCAACCATTTATAGGACATACAAAACAGAAACAGGCCATTCTGCCTGCCCAGCTCATGCCAGTATTTGTACTCCACTCAACTTTCTTCCATTTTTTCCGTTCTAAGTCAACCATTAGAACCATTTACAGGGTTTCTTTACGTAAAATAAGGGTTACATTCCTGAAAATTGAAACTTGAAAGGAAATTATTTTAGTTGAAAAGTAGTTTCCTGCAGCAATCAATGTTAAACAAGAGTAAGGAATGTGAGGGTAATCTTTGTCCAGAAGAAACAATGTAAACATTTGAAAGCTGTGCCATTAATTTGCAACACATTGGATTTATTACAGAAACAACACACAAAACAAAACAAGGAAGACTTTTGTGACTTCAGCATGCTTCCTGCTCGGAGACAAGTCTTTAAAGAAATGTACAGTTCAGGGCAGATATAATATACTTTGCTTACTATTGCACTTATACAGATAAAGAACTGTAGGGTGAAACACAGTGCAAGAATTCTGTTAAAAAACCAAATCAAATCAGTAACCATTTCTCTACCAATAAAGCTACAGATATTGAAAAAAAAGTAGAAACAAAATTTACTTCAGTACCTGAGCAGAGAAGAGTTTAAAAAGCAATGATCTTTGATTGCAGGGTGCAGAGACAATGGTGCCAACTTTAACAGCACAGTCAGGAGCATCACTGGTGATGTGCTAGTGTGTCAGGCACAATGATATGGAGCCAAACCAAGGAAGTCAGCGATTTTAAAATCAAGATTGGACATTTAAATGAGGATAAAGAGAACATAAAAAGAAACAAAATTATTGTGAGAAAAAATTTAAAAGGAAAGACTTTTGACTGTGCTGTCATAGCCTCCACGGCCAGTCCTGAGACATCCCTCATCTGCACCAGCCCATCCATCTAGGCTTCCAGGGTCCTGGCCATAAAGATGGGTAGCAATTTTCCTATATCTGACATATCTGGGACAAATTAATTGAAGTGTGCAGGACACCTCTGTACTCCCAGGGTTTGTCCAAATACACTGTGGTCTTTTTATTACTCATTCATGGGATGAGTGTGTTGCTGGAAATGACACGGGCTTGAGGGATCCTAGGATGTCATGGCAGTGAGTGATACGTACTTTGTCTGTGTTGAATGAGAGAATGCAATATCATAAGGACATGGTATGCCACTTATTATGTGATTTTGGGATGATAACACGAGTAAATTTGATAGGCCTCAAAGGGAGAGGCATTCCATAAGACTCAGCAAAAATGGCATTTGGCCAATTTCTGGCAAAATTCAGCCTATAGCATATTGCCAATCGACTCATACCATTCTAAGTTGTTGACTCAAACTTTGGTGTCATGCCATATGTGTAAGTGTAACAGTGACTTGATCTTGTTGGATAGCACAGCCAAGCTTTAGCATAGACTGGTTGAAGCAAATAACATCAATGTATTTAAGGAGAAGCATTTGAGGAGCAAGTGAAAACAAACTGTCTTCATTTTAAGGCAAAGCTGTCTGACACACAAGTCAAGCAACAGTTCATATAGCAATGGACATGGAATCATAGCTTAGAGTGAATGCCCCAGACAGCATCACCCCGAGCTCTGATCTGTCCCATCAGCAGGACCCACTCACCAGAGGTAACGGCACTATGGTTTACAGTCAGGAGATGCTCCACTGTGACATCGGCCTCTATGAAGTCACATGGCATCTGATTAGGCATGTTCAAGAACTGTTCATACCCTGGAAGGACTGCAACAAACAACACATTGGACAGACAGACAGGAAATTAGCCACCAGGCTATATGAGCACCAACTAGCCACCAAATGACATAACCAACAATCACTGGTATTCATACACATAGATGAAGAGGGACACCAGTCTGATTGGGACAATACATCCATCTTGAGATAGGCTTAATAAAAAGCTGCATGGGAACTCCTAAAAGTCTGGCATTCAAATTGGAACTCCATTAACAAACATATCAATTTGGATTCCATTTGCAAACCTCTCAGAATAAGAAGCGGAAGTGATATCACCCACCACAACAGACCAATGCAAGTAAATAGCAAGCTGGACAGTACACCAGCGCTTCATCAGATGCTCACTGATGATGTTACCTAGTATGGTGATGAACATCTGAGAACAAATCTACCAGCTCAGTGAGCAAACTTTCAACCTGATGTTCAAGGAAACCTCTTGCTGATTGCCACCTACCTCACCCCTTGACTGTTGAATCTATGCTCCTCATGTTAAACACCACTTCGAGGAAGTACTAAGAGTGGCACTGGACAGAGTGCACTCAGGGCAGGGGACTTCAATACCTACCACCAAGAGTGGCTCAACAGCAGTACTACTGATCGAGTTGGTCAGGTCTTAAAGAACTTGGCTGCTAGACTGTGGCAGGTGTGAGGGAAATACATATTGGACCTAATTCTTACCAATACCAAAGATGCATCTGTCTATATAGTATCAGCATGAGTGACCATGCTACCATCTTTGAAGAAATGAAGCCTCATCTTATATTGAGCATACTGTCCATTGTGTTGTGAGGAACTATGGAATAGACTTGAAACAGATCAAGCAACTCAAAGGCCAGGCATTCTTGAGGCACTGTGGACAATCAACAACAGCACACTCACATTCCAATGTAACCTAATGAACCAGCGTATTCCCCTCTCTACCATTACCATCAAGCCAGGAGATCACATTTGGCATAATTAAGAGTGTATGAAGGGGAGATCCAAGATGGCGGCGACTCAGCAAGTCTGAGTTTACAGAGCCCTTCCCAAAACCTGGGAAAAGTGGGTTTCCTGCCCCCACCACACTTGCCAAACCACCCAAAAATTTCTTTAATCTTAATTAGCTGCTGAATATCATATTTAAATAGTCTAATACTGAGTGGATAATGAGTAAATCAAAGGGACCTCGCAGCTCTCAGAAAACAAAGACCCCTCCCCCACCCTCCTCTCCTCCTGCTGCAGCTGATGTAAAAACAGGCCTTATAGAGATGATTGCTAGATTGGAATCGATACTCGTCAATTTCATCGCAGAATCCCGACAGAGATGGAATGCATTCGAAGAAAAGCTGCAGAAACAGAATCAAACTATTGGAGAATTGCAGGGCCGAGTGGAGGGGGCGGAACTAAAGGCCACAACCTCCGAGGCTGCAGCTCAAACAGCTGCAGAACAGGTGCGAGCTCTGGAGCAGAGAGTCAGGGCCTTTGAAATCTACATGGATGATATTGACAACAGAAATCGGAGAAAGAATATTCGGTTGCTGGGCCTTCAAGAACAAGAAGGGAAAGGACAGTTAGCAGCATTTCTGGAGCGATGGCTGCCCCAGCTTTTAAACCTGGGGGCTGAAACTGACCGGGTAAGGGTGGAGTGGGCCTACCGGGTCGCAGTACGCGGATCTGGCCCAAACCAGTGCCCACGCCCGGTCCTGTTCCGGCTGCAGAGTTATAGGGAGAGGCAGATACTCCTGGATGCCTCCAGAAAGCTTGGAAAGGATCCTAAAGCTATGATTCATGAAGGATCCAAGATTATGTTATTTCAGGACTTCTCCCCAGCTTTGGCATGAAGAAGGAAGGCGTTTGATGAGGTGAAGAAATGTTTAAGGGACTTAGATATTCAATACACCTTACGCTACCCAGCGACGTTATGCTTTACCCACGAAGGATCCGAGTATAATTTTAGATCATCGGAAGAGGCCAAGAAACTTTTAGACTCGGTTAAATAAATCGTAAGAGACAATTTATGTTGGCTTGCCTCTCCCACACTCTGTGGGGAGAAATGGATACTTTATTCTACTTTACTTTTGCCTCTGGGAGCGGGGTTGTCTTCCTTGCTATGTTATTATACTTAACTGTAATCTGTTGGAGTTGTAATTTTATAGTTATGTGTGTTTGTACGTGGCATTGATGCTATTAGATATACTCAGGTATGGGTGGGGAGGGGTGGGGGTGCGGCGCTCACTGTTAACTCTAGCTCGGTATTATATCTAAATCCTATTAAGGAGCGCCCGGGTCGAGGGTGGGACACTGTTTGGGAGAGGATATGGTGGAACGTTGGAAAGGTAGTAAGGCCCCCTGAGAACAAGGGGGAAGATCTCCATTCAAACATGTTTAATTTTTTTTTGTTCTTATTGTTTGGAAATAGCTTCCTTTTTATTATACTGTTATGAGTGTATTAGAGAACATTTTCTCTTATTTGAAGGATGTAAGCGACTCAACTATACACTCTGGATGATTGTGGATTAGTTGAATTTTGATGATTATATATTTAAGATCTATTTTTATATTAATGTTTGTGCTTGAAAATTCTGCTTATTTTTATAAATTTGTCAAAATGTTAAATTCCCAATAAAAATACCTATAAAAAAAAGAGTGTATGAAGGAATGCCAGGAGGAGCACAGCAAATTAAATTGAGGTGTCAACCTGGTAAAACCAAGAAACAGGACTACTTGCTATAGACAGCAAGTGATAGACTGGGCTAAGAGGTTCCACAAACAACAGATTAGGCCAAAGTTCTGTAATCCTATCACTTCCAGTTGTAAATGATGGTGGACAATTAAACAACTCACTGGAGGAAGAGGCTCCACAAATATCCCCATTCTCAATGATGGGAAAGCCCAGCACATCAGTGCAAAAGATAAGGCTGAAGCTTTCGCAGCAATCCTCAGCCAGATGTGCTAAGTGGATAATCTGACCTTCCTCAGAGGACACAGAATCGCAAATGCTAGCCTATTGCCAATTCAGTCCACTCTACCTGATATCAGAAAACAGTTAAAAAGCACTGAATATTGCAAAGCCCATAGTCCCTGATAACATTCTAGCAAGAGTAGAGTCAGAGTCATCTGAAGACTTGTGCTCCAGAATTTGCAAATACCATTGCTAAGGTCCAGAGGCCTAATTATGTGTTGAAAAAAACAGCAGGACAAATCTAATCTGGCTAATTACAGCCCCCTCAGCCTGATCATCAATAAAGTGGTGGAAAGTGTCATCAATAATGGTATCAAACAGCACCTGCTCAGCAATAATCTGCTCAGTGACGCCCAGTTTGCATTCTGCCAGGGCAACTCAACTTCTGACCTCATTACAGCCTTGGTACAAAAACAGTAGAACTTTAGAGGTGAGGAGAGAGTGACAGCATTACACCAAGTACAACATCAAGGAGCCCTAGCAAAACTTTAATCAATGGGAAATACTCTCCACTGTTTAAAGTCTGAGGACTGAGATGAGGAAAGATGATTGTGTATGTTGGAGGTCAGTTATCTCAGTCCCAGAACAGCTCTACAGGAATTTCTCAGGGCAGTGTCCTAGGCCCAGCATCTTCAGCTGCTTCACCAATGACATTCCCTCCATCATGAGGTTAGAGAGGATGTTCTCTGATGATTGCACAATGTTCAATACATTCACAACTCCTCAGATTATAAAGCAATCTATGTCTAATGCTGCAAGACTTGAAAAAGAACCAAGTTTGGACTTATATGTAACCAATAATATTTGTGTCGCACAAGGGTCAGGCAATGACCCTTTCCAAAAAAAAGAGAATTTCTAAGCATTGGCCTTTAACATTCAATGGTGTTACCATTGCTGAATCCACCACTAACAACAACTTGGAGGTTATTATTGACCAGAAACTGAACTGGACTAGCCATATAAAAACAGGTCAAAGGTTAGGAATTATGCAGCAAGCAGCCCATCTCCTGACTGTCCAAAGCCTGCCCATCATCGTCAAAGCACCAATCAAGAGTGTGAAGGAATATACTCCATTTGCCTGAATGGGTGCAGCTCCAACAATACTCAAGAAATTCAACACCATCCAGGACAAAGCAGCCCACTTGATTGGTACCACACAAACATTCACTCCCTGAACCATCGCCACTCAGTAGCAGCAATGTGTGCTAGCTATGAGATGCACTGCAGAAGGACATGCGCAGCAGATACATGGGAACAGCGTCATCTGCAAGTTCCCCTCCAAGTCACCTAACAGCCTGACTTGGAAATATATCATTGTTCCTTCAGTGTCACTGAATCACATTTCTGGAACTCGCTCCCAGCCAGTCCTTGTTCGAGAAGGCAGCTCACAAGCACCTTCTCAAAGCCAATGAGGATGAGCAATAAATGATGCCCAACCAGTGACACCCAAATCCCATGAAAGAATTAAGGAAAAAAATCTATCAATGGGTCGAGGTAGTCATTTAGAGGAATGTTCTAACTCAGGAAACTCCATGGCACATTCAAAGAGGTTTGAAAACAGTCTAGCTTAGACAATGACAAAAATTGTTACATTTGTCCAGACAACTAAATGGTTAACTTCGCAAACTATTGACAATTGTCTATTTAGAGCTGAAGGGTATTGTTATCACCAAAATACTATATGTTTTAAAGCAGAGGATTTAATTGATAAATTCCCATGGAATAGCAAAGGACATGCTGCAGGCTGGAAAGTGATCCAAAGAACTGGCTGGCAGGAGATTCAAAAAATATTAGACTGCTGAAGTGAGAACTGAGAAGATTAAATTCAATAAGAAAGACAAAAAGAGAACTCAGAATGCATTACATAGTGGGTAATAATGTAGCCCATAAAGCAAGGCATTTAATCAGAACTAAATTACATACCCAGTGTGATGAAATCTCAGAAAGGTAATTATGGGTATATTGCATGCATGCACGCATCACCAGTATTTACAACTTCAATTTATAATATGAGATTTTAGTTGAGTTTTGGAAAGTAACAGCACTTCATACTGTAAATACAATGGAATTAAAACAGGAACTGCTGGAAGCAAAACCCAGGTTTATCAGCATTCGTAAGCAGAACTAAAAATTTAATGGTTCACACATAACATTTGATCAGAACTGGAAGAATTGAATATATGCTGTTCAGTTGCCTACAGGCATAGCAGTAAAGGAGTAACATTTTCACTCGAGCTCAGTCAGCAATTCAGGTTCAAATTATTCCCAACATTAGCATTAGTTTTGGGCACTTTTATTTATTTTGCTCAAATTTATTTAAAAATTGCTAAACATAGAATCTGCCATTAACTAATTTATTAGGGCAACATTTTAGAACAAGTTGTTTTGTTCTAAATACTTGATCTGTGGGGATATGGTGGAGTAGTGATAATCTCACTGGACCAGTAACTCACAACCCCAGAGTAATGTTCTGAAAACATGGGTTTGAATCACACCATGACAGATGGTGAAATTTGAGCTCAATAAAAATTTGCAATAAACAAAATAAGTAGTGACCATATACCCACTGCTGATTGTCATAAGAACCCACCTGGCTCATTAATGTCCTTGAGGGAAGGCAACTGCTGCCATTACTTGGTCTGGCCTAAATGGGACGGCAGACCCACACCAATGTGGTTGACTCTTAACTCCCCCCATGGGCAGTTGGCGATGGGCAATAAATGCTGGCCTAGCCAGTAATATCCACATCCCGAAGAATGATTTTAATACATGGTAACCTGATGCAGCTTTATGAATGCCACAAAAATAAGTTTATCACAAAGAGTAAGAATTTTTAAGCAGTGTTTATTCCACCATCTGTAAGGAACTAGATTTTAATTTGATGAAAATGACTATTTTGATGCATTTACTAATTGTATTGATGTTTAGTAGTCAGTCAGTATTTTTTTCAGAAAGGTTTTTGCAACACATCTTAACAAGTTTTGCAAATGTTTTTGCACCCAATATAACCAGCTTAATTTTAACAACCCCTTTGAAACCTACATATAGAATGTAGCACAATTCATGTTGCTGTTAATGCTCCATTTGAGCCACATCTTTTCTCATCTAAATCTACTATCAAAACCTTCTATCTCCATTTCCATCCAAACCATCTAGTAGCTCATTAACACCATTCATTCTATTCACATTCTACCACTCCCTGTGATAGCAAATTCCACATTCTCATCACTCTTTGGGTTAAAAAGTTTCCTCTGAATTCCTTATTGGTTTCTTGCTAACTCTTTTATATTGATAACTTCAGTTATGCTCTTCCCTGCCAAGAAGAAACATCCATCCTATCAAAACTTTTCATAATTTAGGTCACCCCTCAGCCTCCTTTTACCAAGAAGAGATCAAAACCATCAAGACTCTACTGATATGTTTACCCATGTCATTCTGTATAAACCATTTATGGAACCCCTCTAGCCTTGTAATAACAATGCAAGCAAAACAACAGACATACTCATCGTCTAATCAAGATTTAATAAAGGTTTAACTTAGCTTCCCCACATCTAAATGATATTCCTTTAGAAATAAAATCTAGTAATCAGTTCGCTTTTATTTCACCTTTTCTATCTATGGCATAATTTTCAGTGGTATGTATTGCTTTGGAAATCGTCTTGTTCCCACACCCCATCTTGACTTGAAACTTCCAGGTAATGAGTGATCTTCTTATCCTGCCTTCCAAAATACCTCAAATTGATCTGTGTTGAACTCCGTTAGATAATTATTTGTCCGTTTGCAAGTTTATTAAAGTATTTTGTTGCTGCCAGAAAATCACATACAAACCAGCTTCCCCAATTAGCTATTTATCCACAAATGTAGAACTGCTTTTGATTGCAAAATCCAAACCATTTATGTAAGTTGTTAACAGCAGCAGTTTCAGCATTGATCTCTGTAGAAGACTGCTTTGGATAGTCTGTCACTCTAAATAACTGCCCTTCAATCCTGGTCTCTGCTTTTTGTCTTAATACCAAGACTGTTTCCTGACTACACATTTCCTGACCTTTTGGGACTCCTTATCAAAGGTCTTTGAAAATCCAGATAAATCCAAAGTTAAAAATCACACTACACCAGGTTATAGTCCAACAGGTTTAATTGGAAGCACTAGCTTTCAGAGCGCCGCTCCTTCATCAGGTTGCCTGATGAACCACCTAATGAAGGAGCAGTGCTCCGAAAACTAGTGCTTCCAACTAACCCCGTTGGACTATAACCTGGTGTAGTGTGATTTTTAACTTTGTACACCCCAGTCCAACAGCAGCATCTCCAAATAAATCCAAATTCATCTACAGCCGATTGCCTCTGTTCTCACCTTAGGCAATTCAGTTAAAGTCCTACAAGACTCAACTCCCACATGAGTAAATTGATCTGGGAGAGTGACGATCAGATTCCAAATTATTATATTAAACCTGCAAAAGACTGTGCAAACTCAATTCATGTTGCACTGAAGTTAACTTAAAATTTCTCAATCTTTTCAGCTAACTTGGCCAACTTGAAGTATCCCAGGGGAACTTCCAAGCCATAACCAACAAGGAGAATTTTCCTTTGACTTTGGAATCCTTATCCATTAACAAGCACATACAAACATTCCAGAAACCAAAGAAACATGCTGAGAAGGAGTGGGCCATGTCACAGTACCATTTTACACCACATTTCCCATCCACTGCTCTAGCAACACTAGGATGACAAAGAAATCCTCAAATTCTAAAGAAATCTAGCTAGAGCTGGTAATAACTGCTATAAAATTAATAGACTCACCACATGGAGTGTAATCTACTGTGGGGTGATTAGTTTGCATTCCCTTACCAGCAGAAGCCAGTGCTATTTCCTGGCCTGGAGGTAAACAGCTTCTTTAAGCTCCTGCAGGTGTTAAGAGTCTGCAGTAGTGAAAATATTCCTCTCAACTCTCCTGGTGGTCTCAACAGAACAGAGTTTGCCAGAACCCTTGAGATAGGCTGAACCCAGAAAATTCATTAGGGTAAATGGAGCATCTGTTTGGTGGGTCGAAGTCCATACTAATAGTGTCTATGCAGTCACCAATTAAGAAAATTTAAGGCCATATCTCTAAACTGTACAATCCAGAGATATCTCTGCCTTGTTCCCAGTTTGAGTTGAGTTAGTTGATTTCAGTTAGTCTACCAGTTGGAGAAGTGTCAATTGGCTAGTCTTCCCATTTTTAGTTGTTAGCAGAGGTGAAAGGAACTTTAGCAAAGAAAAGAAAAGATTGTCTGATTTATTGAATGTAGGAATAGAATATTTGACACTAAGAGCTGAATTATACAAGCCCATTATAGGGATGCAGACTGAGTGATCTGTAAATGGGGTGGCATGCCTTCCACTGGCCTGTCTATCACCTCAGTGTCATGACTTTACATGTCCCATCTGAAGCTATTCAGTGGGCAATATAATGCCCAGGTGTGGACCTCATTCTGCTGTTGTCATTTTGTAGCAAATGGTGGAGAAGCCTGTACTGAGTGTATAGCCCAGCAGCTTTAACTTTGCATGCTGTTGGTCAGTGATGACTCCTCCCTGGACCCCTTGTGGTAATTGGAGAACCTGTACTCCCCTCCCATAAGACCACAAGATATAGGAGCAGAAATTAGGCCATTCATTGCATCAAGTCTCCTCCACCATTCAGTCATGACTAAAACGTTTCTCAAACCAATTCTCACGCTTTCTCCCCGTAACCCTTGATCCCTTTGATACTCAAGAGTCTATCTATCTCGGTCTTAAATACACTCAATGACTTGGCTTCCACAGCCTTCTGTGGCAGTGACTTCCATAGATTCACCACTCTCTGTTTGAAGAAGTTTCCCCTTATCTCCATTCTAAAACGTCTTCTCTTTACTCTAGGGCTATGCCCTCGGCTCCTGGTCTTTCCTAACAATGGAAACATCTTCCCCACATCTACTTTGTCCAGGCCATTCAGTAAGTTTCAATTTGATCCCCCCCCATCCTTCTAAACTCCATCGAATATAAACCCAGAGTTCTTAAATGTTCCTCATATGTTAAGCTTTTTATTCCTGGGACAATTCTCATGAACCTCCTCTGAATACACTCCAGAGCCAGCAAATCCTTCCTGATATTACATTACATTTTACATTACTTACAGTGTGGAAACAGGCCCTCCAGCCCAACAAGTCCACACCGGCCTGCTGAAGCGCAACCCACCCATACTCCAACAGTTACCCTTTTGCCTAACACTACGGGCAATTTAGCATGGTCAATTCACCTGATCTGCACATCTTTGGAGTGTGGGAGGAAACCGGAGCACCCGGAGGAAACCCACGCATATGGGGCTCAAATCTGCACACACTTCTCCAAACATGGTCTGACCAGAACCTTATAGAGCCTCAGAAGTACATCCCTGCTTTTATAGTCCTTTCAAAATAAATGTCATCATTTCATTTGCCTTCCCAACTACTGAGTCAACCTGTAAGTTTATGTTGAGAGACTGGACTAGAGCTCCCAAGTCTCTTTGCACTTCAGACTCTGAATTTTATCCCCATTTAGAAAATAGTCTATGCTGCTATTCTTCTACCAAAGAGCATGACCTCACATTTTCCCACGCTGTACTCCATCTGCCACTTCTTTGCCCACTCTCCTTGTCACCGTTTGCCATTCTGAGAAGGATCCTTTTATCTCTACTTTCTGCTTTCTATACATGCTAGCACCTTGCCTCGAACACCATGGGCCCTTATTTTACTCAGTTTCCTCCTGTGTGGCACTTTGTCAAAGGCCTTCTTGAAGTCCAGGTAGACAACATCAATTGGTTCTCCCTGGTCAAACCTGCTCATTATTTCCTCAAAGAATTCTAACAGATTTGTCAGGCATGATCTCCCCTTGATGACACTGTGCCTACCTTGCCCTATCTTATCATACACTTCCAAGCATTCAAAAATCTCATCCTTCACAATAGATTCCAGCATCTTACCTATGACCAAGGTCAGGTTAATCGGTCTGTAATTTTCCATTTTTTTCCTTACTCTCTTTTTAAACAGGGGTGTCATCTTAGCGATTTTGCAGTCCTCTGGGACTCCCTGATTCTAGCGATTCCTGAAAGATCACCACTAATGTCTCTACTATCTCTTCAACTATCTCCCTTAGAACACTATCTCCCTGACCAAAGACAATATCCTTAACATGGTTGGGAACTATATCCCTTAGACTTTGAGACATGGCCATTTGACCAAAACCCATGCTGTGTGTTTACTGTGTATGCTGCTGGTACACACTGTACTGACATTAATATATCATTGACACATCATTGCTGGTAAAAACGACAAGCTGCCTGGCTTTGTATTTCCATGAAGCAGCAAAGCAGGATGAATGGGGTACCAACGTGGAATGGTGGAAGTCAGCTGTGAACATTCGAGCAGATTTGAAGTGAGTGTGCTCTAAGAGAATTAGCCAGGACCCCTGAGGTACAGACAGGTGTCTGTGCCTGAGTGCAGAGCCACTGGACAGCAGCCCTCTAAACTACAAACCATGTGGCTGCTCAGAGACTCTCTGTGCACTGGTCAGTGTGTGGTCACATTGCCTTCCAGTTGCAGAAGCTGCTGCTATTCAGGAGCCTCAGAGCTCCATGCTCAGAAACATGCAGCAGTAAACTGAGAGGGAATCTAGGTGGAGAATGGTATTTTCAGTGGCTCAAAGATATGCTTTGATGATGCGGTGAGGCTGCTACGTGTCTCATTCCCACAGATGTAAATGCATGCGAATAGGCCACTCGCCACTTGCTAACAAAATGCTGTTTAAAATCTATGTGGAAAGTCAGGATCTTTTCTTTCGACATTGAGAATCACAATTTTTTCATTCTTGGAACATTATTCCAACATGGTCATAACAACCATGTCACCCAGAAGCTGGGAAAATTCATCCTAGTGGATATTGTGCATTAAAATGTTCCAACATCTTGGCTTTTGGTGGGTAAGAGGAAGTTTTGGATTCAAAGTTTGTGCGAAGATTTGTAGCTCGGGTGCTTGTTGTAGTGGTTCTGTTCACCGAGTTTTGGAGGTTGACAGGCAGATCAGAGGCCCTCTTCACTCAAAAGAAAAGTTGATCTGATGTAAACAGCTACAAATGCAAATCTAAAAGAAGGTATCAGTTGAGTTCATAACAGGGTCAATTGCAAAGCATTCTTCATATCAGAACTTTGTGACTTGATAATCTCTTATCTTTATAGATATAGACAACTGAATAATAATTCACAGAATTTGTTATCAATTTGGCTGAGAACATAGATTTTAAATAGATGCCTAGAAGTGATCTTCCTCCCCAGCAGGCAGGGTGAAAAACCTGGGCAAGAAATAATTTAGCTACCCATCACTATTTCCAATGTTTCCTAGGGAATGTGCTAGGTCATAGCATCGCAGAGATATACAGCATGGAAACAGACCCTTCGGTCCAACCAGTCCATGCCGACCAGATATCCCAAACCAATCTAGTCCTACCTGCTCACACCCAGCCCATCTCCCTCCAAACCCTTCCTATTCATATACCCATTCAAATGCCTTTTAAGTGTTGCAATTATACTAGCCTCCACCATTTCCACTGACAGCTCATTCCATACACGTACCACCCTCTGCGTGGAAAGGTTGCCTCTTAGGTCTGTTTTATATCTTTCCCCTCTCACCCTAAACCTACGCCCTCTAGCTGTGGACTCCCTCAGTCCAGGGAAAAGACTTCATCTATTTATCCTATCCATGCCCCTCATGACTTTATAAACCTCTATAAGGTCACCCCTCAGCCTCTGACGCTACAGGGAAAACAGCCCCAGCCTCTCCTTATAACTCAAATCCTCCAACCTTGGCAACATTCTTGTAAATCTTTTCTGAACCCTTTCAAGTTTCAAAACATCTTTCTGTTAGGAAGGAGACCAGAATTGCATGCAATATTCCAACAGTGGCCTGACCAATATCCTGTACAGCTGCAACTTGACCTCCCAACTCCTGTACTCAATACTCTGACCAATAAAGGAAAGCATACCAAATACCTTCTTCACTATCCTATCTACCAGCAACTCCACTTTCAAGGAGCTATGAACCTGCACTCCAAAGTCTCTTTGTTCAGCAACTCTCCCTTGGCCCTTACTATTAAATGTATATGTCCTGCTAAAGAATGTTGAGAAGATGTAGAAATGAGAGAAATTATGTCAGCATAGTTCCTTCACTGCAGGTTTATGATTTTAAAAAAGCATCTTTTATTTGGTGTTCTTACAATCACCGGACATCTCAAAGTTTTTTACAGTCAATAAAATAATACTTTTTTTGAAATGTTGTAATATAAGGAATTGTAGCTTTAAATACGCTGAATGAAAGGAGTGCATTTACTGACTATGTGCTCAATTTCATTCTCCAACTCTTTTTTGGATTCCCTTAACTTTCTCCTTCATTTTTTTCATGATGATCATTCCTCAGTGATGTCCTATTGGTCCTTGCTAATCAAGAGAAACAGTATTTTTTGAATTACTTGTTCAAATCTTTTCATAATTTTAACATGCTTTTTTGCAGGGCAACTTCATTTGCTCAAGAAAAAGAAACAACATTATATTTACATTTATATTAATATAGATCCTTTGGTGTAATAACATATTCCAATGTGCTTCACAGGAACATTAGAAAACATAACATGACACCAAATCACATGAGGAAATATTAGATCAGATGATGAAAAATTTTGTCAGAGTTACAGTTTAAGGTGTATCTTCAAGGATGAAAGTGAGGGAGAGAGGTACAATTCAAGAGTTTTGGCCTCAGCAAATGGCAGAGCAATTGAAATCAGGGAAGCTGAGGAGGTCAGAATTGAATTAGTGCATTATTTCCAGAGGGTTGTGGAGCTGGAGGAGGTTACAGGGGTAAGGAAAGTGAAGCCTTGGAGAGATTTTAAATTAAGGATGCGAATGTTAAAATGTTTGACTTGATTAGGAGCCAATGAATTGAGTGAGCTCAGGATGATAGAGGGACAGGGTGAGAACCAAGACTCATACAGCAGGGATTTGCATGG
Organism: Hemiscyllium ocellatum; assembly: GCF_020745735.1. Lineage (NCBI taxonomy): Eukaryota > Metazoa > Chordata > Chondrichthyes > Orectolobiformes > Hemiscylliidae > Hemiscyllium > Hemiscyllium ocellatum. Next base: position 68,025,011 of record NC_083407.1, read on the forward strand.
CCTCACATTTACAAATGTTAGGAGGACAAAAACCAAACATTTACAGTCAGTTAAATATGGTCACAATGTTCCTTCTGAAGAATGTTCCCATTTTCTATTTCCATATTATACTGCAACTTCCAAAGATTCCCATTGTCCATTATGTGATCTTTTCAATTCCTCAGTTGTCCGGAGTAAAGAACTGAAAGATAAATGGTGACGTCTATCAAGATTGTAACAAAGCCCCAGACGTAAACCACATGTGAAGATGATGTAGAACAGCCAACTTATGGCACTTCTTGGCTCGAGGTGAACAAAATGTTCCATTGCAGACATTCTGGACATCATGACATGGTGTTCTAACCACCACATCCAAACACAATATGGCTCCACTGTCCCTCTCTCACCTACACAATCTGTGTAAGGTGAGCAAATTTTATTCTCCTCAATCTTCACAGCATCATGAGGGCCTCTGTGGCTGGAAGTTCCACAATAGGGGGTAGGTTCACATCCTGAAGGTAGATGCTGGTCATGGACTTCCAGACATGTGTCCCTCAACCATTTGTGCAGCAGCCCTTGGTGCAGTAGGCACAGGGATAACCACAGCTTCTGTGCTCGGACCCACTGGGGACAGTCCTAAAGAACCAATGTGGACAAACTCAGAAACAAAGTAGCTCTTCAGTCATGTGACCATTCCACCATCACAGCACACACAAGTAATGTTTGAACAGCATCCACTAAACATTGGGACAGGGAGACATCTGACAAGGAGAGCAATGCAATGCCTTAGCATGGATCTTTCATACGGTTGACCTGAATCCGGTGCATGCTGCTCAAGCCTTTTGGCACAATTTTTTAAAAATACAGACTCAAATACAATTGGAGTTTGTATATGAGGTAGCAAATAGAAAATTTCTCCCCTATCCCTCACATTATCAAAGAAAAGCAGCATCTGCATATTGGATAATGGTGTGGACATTTATTGTCCAAGGTGTGAAGTGAGCAGCTCTTGCATCTTAGGTAGGTTTTGGGACCTGTTGGGGAGAATCTGCTATCGGGGTACCTACATTGGGGCTAGGGAGGGGAGCACCATTATTAAAGCAGACACTGTCGGATACCAGCTAAAACACAGCCATGTAAAGTAAACCCAGCCACTGCAGGACTGCCTGCCTGGGGCCACATTCCTGGGGGATTAGAACATGTCCGTCAGTTTCAGATCATCCTATTACACTCTCATTGTTAATAAAGGAAACTGGTAACTATCGGATAGTGTAAATCGCACCGATACTACACTTGATTGATAAAGTACTTGCTAATGCCTCCGCTGACGTCAAACTCATTCGGGTCCTATGTTAAATGATAATATCTGTATATTCAACTATGGAGAACTATTGTGAACGCCCAGACAGCCAGACGCATGGCAATGAGGAATCCCTTCCAACAATAAACTTTTAATTTACAAGATCGGAAACTGCCGAACCCAGGATGTCTACCCATTGTTCGGCACAGCAGGAGTGGGACAGGTATCTCGGGGCAGCCAATAGAGACACTAATCCCTTCACAGACAGGTGAACCGACCAATGAAAGAGCCGAACAAGGGGAACCTGACCGGGAACTCGAGGAAGCGCGAAGTATAACTGCACCAGATCCGAAGGGAGAGACAGAACGCCTTCTCCAACGAATTTGCATGCTTTTGAATTCGTTGTATAGTGTACCAGTTTTGATTCTGTAATAAACGGTGTTTTTGCTCCAAACTCTA